>NC_138862.1:135578229-136178229 GCF_965194805.1 Balaenoptera borealis
ATCTTTTTGAATTTTTGAAGCTTAGATAAATGGAACCGCACTGCATGCATGTTTTTGTGTCTTTCTCTTTCTTTCAAAAATATTGTTTTAAGACTCAGCCATGTTACTGAATCTTAATTCAGCTTAATTCATTCATTTGCTTTGTTGTACACCTTGTTTTAATGTACCACAGCATATTCACCCATTCTACTATTAACAGACATGTGGATTATTCATGACTTTGGGGTTTTAAATTATGCTGCTCTGAACATTGATCCTGAATGTGTATGTATCCCAGTGATCACACACTTGAACTTCCAGGGAATATACTTAGGAGTTAGATTGCTAGTTCAGCATATTTTTGTTTCAATGTTACTAGAAAATACCAAAATGCTTTCTTGTTTTCACTGCCAGCAGCCACATCTGAGAGTCCCCATTGCCATCTCTCTGTATCATGGAGAATGGGCTTGGTAATGCGGCAGTAACACCCAAATCTCAGTGGCATAAAACAACAAAGGTATTTTTCTCAAGCATGTTTCATGTCCATCACAGGAAGCTGTTGCATGATCACGGCAGGAATCTGGCTGATGGTGCAGGCTTTAACTGTAACATCGCTGTATCATATAACTTTTTACTTTTCTAGGTATATATTCATGTCATCTACAAATAGAGATTATATTATTTCTTCCTTTCTAATTATTCTGCTTCTAAATGCTTTCTCTAATCTAACTGCATTGGTCTTTTATATATCTTGAGGCAATATTATTAGATGCATACAAATATAGAACTTTTTCATCATTAAGAAGCGACCCAAGGTCAGCCACCTGCCCCAGACTGGCAGCTGCTGGTGGACACATGAGCAAACTCGGAAACAAATTTTGTCAAATAATAATCACCTCAAACTTAAGGGTTATGTTAAAACAACAGCTGTTTATATAACTCATTGATGTGTGTTGGGATCATTTGGGTGGGTTTTTTGTCCTCAGCTGACCTTGTTTCTTTTAGCTGCTAAAGATAAGAGATGGGATTTTTTTAAAAGAAAGGTTTAGTTTGCATGCAGAATTTAGAGAGAATTTAGAGGGGCAAAACGTGTTTCTCTCATCTCAATTTCCTCAGCCAGAAAAGACTGAGGCTCAGAAAAATGGAATCACTTGTGCAAGGTCACCAGGGAGGCTGGGGAGAGAGCCTGGTGCTGAATTCAAGTGCCTCGGGCTTGGAATTCCCATAACACCATAATCCCAGAAGGGAACCCCAAGATGTATTAAAAATATACCGTTGGGATTGTTCAAAAATTAAAGGAGTAATTCATCATGAGATCACAAGATGACAAAAACCAAACAAAGGAGAAACATTGGGAAAGTGCTCAGTCAGCATGACCTCCACTCCAGAGTGCTTGGTAAAAATCCTTGGACTCCACTATACACTTTGATAGATGGCTGGGAACTGAGCTCTGAGCCTACAATCCTAAACCCACCAATTTTCTAGGATCAGCAAAATCCCTTATATGATTAAAAGTACAAAGCAGTAAGAGGAAATTGACAGTAACACAATAATCATGGGGGAATTTAACACCTCACTACACCAATGGACAGATCATCTAGACAGAAAATTAATAAGGAAACACAAGCTTTAAATGACACAATAGACCAGAGAGATATAATTGATATTTATAGGACATTCCATCCAAACACAGCAAATTACACTTTCTTCTCAAGTGCACACGGAACATTCTCCAGGATAGATCACATCTTGGGTCAAAAATCAAGCCTTGGTAAATTTAAGAAAACTGAAATTGTATCGAGCATCTTTTCTAACCACAATGCTATGAGACTAGATACCAATTACAGGGAAAAAACTGTAAAAAACACAAACATATGGAGGCTAAATGATACACTACTAAATAACCAGAGATCGCTGAGGAAATCAAAAAATACCTAGAGACAAATGACAATGAAAACACGACAATCCAAAACCTATGGGATGCAGCAAAAGCAGTTCTAAGAGAGAAGTTTATAGCAATAAAATCCTAGCTCAAGAAACAAGAAAATATTTAAATAAACAATCTAACCCTATACCTAAAGCAACTAGAGAAAAAGAACAAAGAAAACACAAAGTCAGTAGAAGGAAAGAAATCATGAAGATCAGAGCAGAAATAAATGAAATACAAACAAAGAAAACAATAACAAAGATCAATAAAACTAAAAGCTGGTTCTTTGAGAAGATCAACAACCTTTAGCCAGGCTCATCAAGAAAAAGAGGGAGAGGAATCAAATCAATAAAATTAGAAATGAAAAAGAAGTAGTTACAATGGACACCGCAGAAATACAAAGCATCATAAGAGACTACTACAAGAAACTCTATGACAAAAAAATGGACAACCTGGAAGAAATGGACAAATTCTTAGAAAGGTACAATCTTCCAAGACTGAAACAGGAAGAAATAGAAAATATGAACAGGCCAATCACAAGTAATGAAATTGAAACTGTGATTAAAAATCTTCCGACAAAACAAAAGTCCTGGTCCAGATGGCTTCACAGGTAAATTCTACCAAACATTTAGAGAAGAGCTAACACCCATCCTTCTCAAACTCTTCCAAAAATTTGCAGAGGAAAGAACACTCCCAAACTCATTCTACACGGCCAAAATCACCCTGATACCAAAACCAGACAAAGATGTCACAAAGAAAGAAAACTACAGGCCAATATCACTGATGAACATAAATGCAAAACTCCTCAACAAAATACTAGCAAACAGAATCCAATAACACATTAAAAGGATCATACACCATGATCAAGTGGGGTTTATCCCAGGAATGCAAGAATTTATCAATATGATACACCGTATTAACAAATTGAAGAATAAAAACCATATGATCATCTCAATAGATGCAGAAAACGCTTTTGACAAAATTCAACACCAATTTATGATAAAAAAAAAAACTCTCCAGAAAGTGGGCATAGAGGGAAACTACCTCAACATAATAAAGGCCATCTATGACAAACCCACAGCAAACATCATTCTCAATGGTGAAAAACTGAAAACATTTCCTCTTAGATCAGGAACAAGACAAAGATGTCCACTCTCACCACTATTATTCAACATGGTTTTGGAAGTCCTAGCCATGGCAATCAGAGAAGAAAAGGAAATAAAAGGAATACAAATTGGAAATGAAGAAGTAAAACTCTCACTGCTTGCAGATGACATGGTACTATACATAGAGAATCCTAAAGATGCCACCAGAAAACTACTAGAGCTAATCAATGATTTTGGTAAAGTTGCAGGATACAAAATTGATGCACAGAAATCTCTTGCATTCCTATACACTAACAATGAAAGATCAGAAAGGGAAATTAAGGAAACAAACTCATTCACCATTGCAAACAAAAGAATAAAATACCTAGGAATAAACCTACCTAAGGAGGTCAAAGACCTGTATGCAGAAAACTATAAGACACTGATGAAAGAAATCAAAGATGACACAAACAGATGGAGAGACATACCATGTTCTTTGATTGGAAGAATCAATATTGTGAAAATGACTATACTACCCAAAGCAATCAACAGATTCAATGCAATCCCTATCAAATTACCAATGGCAATTTTTACAGAACTAGAACAAAAAAATCTTAAAATTTGTATGGAGACACAAAAGACCCCAAATAGCCAAAGCAATCTTGAGGAAAAAAAACAGAGCTGGAGGAATCAGTCTCCCTGACTTCAGACTATACTACAAAACTACAGTAATCAAGACTATATAAGTGGCACAGCTTCCATCATGAGGGCTTTGTGGCACAATAAATGCTACCAAATTAAAAAAAAAAAAAAGACAGTATGTTACCAGCACAAAAACTGAAATATAGATCAATGGAACAGGATGGAAAGCCCAGAGATAAACCCACACACATATGGTCACCTTATCTTTGATAAAGGAGGCAAGCATATACAGTGGAGAAAAGACAGCGTCTTCAATAAGTGGTGCTGGGAAAACTGAACAGCTACATGTAAAAGAATGAAATTAGAACACTCCCTAACACCATACACAAAAATAAACTCAAAATGGACTAAAGACCTAAATTTAAGGCCAGACACTATAAAACTCTTGAGGAAAACATAGGCAGAGCGCTCTATGACATAAATCACAGCAAGATCCTTTTTGACCCACCTCCTAGAGTAATGGAAATGAAAACAAATATAAACAAATGGGACCTAATGAAACTTAAAAGCTTTTGCACAGGAAAGGAAACCATAAACAAGATGAAAAGACAACCCTCAGAATGGGAGAAAATATTTGCAAACGAATCAATGGACAAAGGATTAATCTCCAAAATATATAAATAGCTCATGTCACTCAATATCAAAAAAAACAAACAACCCAATCCATAAATGGACAGACCTAAATAGACATTTCTCCAAAGAAGACATAGAGTTGGCCAACAGGCACATGGTAAGCTGCTCAACATGACTAATTATTAGAGAAATGCAAATCAAAACTACAATGAGGCATCACTTCACACCGGTTAGAATGGGCATCATCAGAAAATCTACAAACAACAAATGCCTGAGAGGGTGTGGAGAAAAGGGAACCCTCTTGCACTGTTGGTGGGAATGTAAATTGATACAACCACTATGGAGAACAGTATGGAGGTTCCTTAAAAAACTAAAAATAGAATTACCATATGACCCAGCAATCTCAATACTAGGCATATACCAGAGAAAGCCATAATTCAAAAAGATACATGCACCCCAATGTTCATTGCAGCACTATTTACAATAGCCAGGACATGGAAGCAACCTAAATGTCCATCAACAGATGAATGGATAAAGAAGATGTGGTATATATGTACAATGGAATATTACTCTGCCATATAAAGGAATGAAATTGGGTCATTTGTAGAGATGTGGATGGACCTACAGACTCTCATACAGAGTGAAGTAAGTCAGAAAGAGAAAAACTAATATCATATATTAATGTATGTATGTGGAATCTAGAAAAATGATACGGATGAACCAGTTTTCAAGGCAGAAATAGAGACACAGATGTAGAGAACAAATGTATGGACACCAAGGTGGGAAAGCGGGGCATGGGGGGTGGGGGGGTGGGATGAACTGGAAGGTTGGGATTGATATGTATAAAACAGATAACTAATAAGAACCTGCTGTAAAGCACAGGGAACTCCACTTCACTGTACAGTAGAAACTAACACAACATTGTAAAACAACTACACCCCAATTTAAAAAAAAGTACAAAGCAGTCAATTCACACAATGATTAAACCCTTAAACAGCAGAGTGAACCAAGCAGATGCCAAATCACTTCCAAACACATTTTAATTCTAGTTTTAGGCCACCAACTGATTCATTGCATGAGATTTGATGTCACTTGACCTTTCTGTCTTAATACCTTCATCAGAAAAATGAATAAACCCGAAGCAATGCGTGATGATAATTAATGAACTGACAGATCTACGTGAGAAATTTAAAACACGTGAAACTTCTTCCACTTGGCTGATTAGGTACTGTTGCCCTGGTGTCTGAAATAAACATCTAAAAAGCAGAGAGTTTTTCTAGAGCAAGAGATACGGAAGGGAAGAAAATATCAAGTATTGTTGGGGGAGCATTTCTAACACACTTTGAAGACAGGCAGAGAGTTAAAAAATCAGAACTGTTGGGCTCTACCCCACAGGCCTACAAGCCCTGTACTTGCCCAGCCTCGAGACCTAAGAAAGAGCCCAGAGTCAATAACAGAGACATCAATGGTTTCATGGATGGGGGAGCTTACATGTCTGACGCTCCAAGGTCCTGGAGCGACATCCCCACCTTGTGCGCTGAAGGCGGGCAGGACATGGCTGCAGTCTTCACTCCCTGGGGGAGGGGGAGGTTGCCGGTTATAGGGGGAGTTGACGTCAGGTTGGCTCATCAGTTACCAGGGAAACTAGCAGAGGGGCACGTCTCTCACCACCTCTTTGATAAGCTATCATAGTGGAGATGTTCTGGTCTAAAGATTAGATTCACCACTAGCTGGGGCAGGGGTAAGTATGTAAGAAGGTCAGTCATGTGAGTAGGTGTAGGTGAAGCAGGCACTGGTCGAGCAGGGGATGTACAGAGAGCAAGAGAACAGCCATCTTGAGTGGCCTGATCATACAAAAACCAAAAGGAAATGTGTCAGCTCTGTACATGGCAGGCAATTCCAGGGTGAAAAGCCTTACGGTCTAAGGAGATGAATGGGCAGATAGTATAAAAATGATGGGAAAGGGGCAAAAAGTGTGTACAGGAAGGCTATAGGATACAATGACTAATTCTTTCTTGGAGGGATAATCAGAGAAGTTTTCACAGAGGCAATGAGTGCTGAGCTAGATTTTGACACAGATAATGGACCTGGTACATAGTAGATGCCTATTAAATATTTTTCAAATAAATGAATTAAAGCCATTACCCACAGGAGTGCCACCAAGGGCAAGAGCATGGATGGATGGAATATGGAATTTCCAGGAAACTACAAGTGATTTATTTAGTATTATTGCTCAAGTGAAAATCTGGAGGGAAAGAACAATTTCTGTCATTGGTGAGATTGGAGATGGATGCAAAGCCCAGATCTCTGAGGGCTTTCATGACATACTCAAGTTTTTGAGTGTGTCCTGTTGGATTTGGTCAGCTGTGGAAATCTGGAAACTGAATGCAAAAGGACATTTCAGGTGGAGGCACTGTGATGGGCATGGAGATGCACCACCCAGATCCCACTTCAATGAAGGGCTCATTGTACCAGCTGCTGGTGACAGAGGAAGGGGGCAGGGCACAACCTTTAAAAGAATGATAGCCATTGAGGATATGACATAAACTGGTTAGAACCAACTAGGTCCAAGATGGCAGATGAGTGACTTCTGCTAGACTTTGAGCCTCAGTATACGCTCATGGTAACACATCAGCACACTACATGACACACCCAAAGGCACCATGACAGTTTCAAGGCTGACCATAAAAGGTCAAAAAGTGGGTGGTGGCCCAATTCCTGGAAATCCCCACCCCTTCCCCAAAATAGCTGGAATACTCCTCCCACTCATTAGCCTATGAAATTATCCACCTCTATTAAAAACTGAAAACCCCATACCCTGGCGCCTCTCACCTTCTGAGATGGTCCACACTCTGTCTGTGGGTTGTGTATCTCCCTGAATAAATCTTCTTTCACTTTACTATGGCTCACTCTTGGATTCTTTCCTGCACAAAGCCAAGAACCCACACTTCACAGCTGTCCCAGGGACTCACCTGAGACCCAAGACATGACTGTCTTCTGGTGCCCACTCTCTTTCCTGCAACACTAGGAGTGCTGTTGGCAGACAGCCTTCAGCTGGGCCCCTGCAGGGTCTGCCACAGCTGCAGAACTGCCTCACCCAGGAGCATGCCCTTCCTGGGGCAGCCCACATCCAATGGCCACGGGGGCAGGGGATACAGGCCCAACCATTCCACCTTGGGGCAACTGCTCTCTGTGGAGTTGGCCAGGCTGTCATGAGGATTGTCCTGCATCACAGCCCAAATTCCCTCTTTCTCTCCCAGCCTTAGGGCCAGACCAGAATCCCCAGGGGTTGGGGGTGGGGGAGCATCTGAGGCAAGGAAGGAAATTCCATCCTTCTGTCTCAGCCCACCCCCCTTCCCTGTGGCTCTGACCTTCAGGATTATCTGGTGGAAGCTAATGTTTGGGAACGAATGGAGTAAAGCAAAAGGAGCCCCAGTGTTGGGGTCAAAAGGAGTTCAAGACCGGTTTCTATTATAGGTCTGGGTCAAGCCACTTCACCCCTCTGAGAATGGAAAGAACAAGAGGAAAAATTGGGAAGAATAAGACAAACATCTGAGATTTAGTGGTGGAAATGAGCAAATTCATGAGATAATATGGGAAAGTGCTTCATAAACTGTATATTCATCATTTCAATGAAAACTATCTAAAACATCTGATAATTGTTTCTGTCCCTTGGTCAGATTGTGTCTGTGCCTCAGGGTTTTTCAGGTAAACTTTCTGCAGGGGTCAGAGGGGCTCCATGGAAGGGTATACCACCGCCTTGTCAACGTTGGGAGAACTGCAGTGGCCCCTGTAAGCACGCCAAGGATGGGAACAACCAACACCCTTGAACGTGTCCTCTTACTATTGAAGTTTTGCCTTTGCATCCCCAACCCCAGGACATAGGAAGGGCAGGGTAGAAGTGAGAAGTGGAAAATAGATCCCAGCTCAAGTTACATCCCATCCTCAGGATAGATAAACTTGGTCCCTTTATGCCCAGGCAGCTGAGGCCATGCCTAAAACAGAAATGCATACACACCCCAGCAGATGAACAGCTCTGCTGGGCTAAAGGGAACACCTGCTGTTTCTTTCCCATCACATAGATGTTTTAGCCAAAATTGGTTACCGTGTAGTACGTTAAGGAAGAAAAAAAAAAAACAGTATCCTAGGCATTAGAAAAAAACCTGGGTTAGGGCTTCCCTGGTGGCGCAGTGGTTGAGAGTCTGCCTACCGATGCAGGGAACACGGGTTTGATCCCTGGTCTGGGAAGATCCCACATGCCGCGGAGCAACTAAGCCCGTGTGCCACAGCTACTACTGAGCCTGCGCGTCTGGAGCCCGTGCTCCGCAATGAGAGGCCGCGATAGTGAGAGGCCCGCGCACCGCGATGAAGAGTGGCCCCCGCTCGCCGCAACGGGAGAAAGCCCTCGCACAGAAATGAAGACCCACAACACAGCCAAAAAAAAAAAAAAAAAAAAGTAACAATCTGTTTTAAAAAAAAAAAAATCTGGGTTATACCAAAATGGTTACCTTTGGGAGAAAAGATGATAGGTGATAGTTATTTCTTCCATGTACATTTCTGTGTTTTATGAATTTATTACCATAAACACACAGTTATCCTTTTGTGATCAGATAAAATAACTGTCATAACAATAGATTAAAATTCTCATGTTTCTATGATCAAGCTTGTTCCCACTCCATTTGCAGTGTCAATGGGCTGAGAAGAGGAACAAAGAGATTCTAGAAATCACAGCTTTCATTACTAAACCAGGAACTTGCCAGAAAGCAAGCTCCACTCTGGGTACCTAGGGGCAACCACAAGCTGCTGGTGATCTGTCATGGACCGGATGTTTGTGTCCCCCCCCAAATTTGTATGTTGAAGCCCTAACCTCCAATGTGACTGTATTTGTACTTGGAGATATGGCCTTTAGGAGGTAATTATGGTTAAATGAGGCCATAATGGTAGGGCCCTAATCCTATAGGATTAGTCTCCTTATAAGAGTCATCAGACAATGACCTCTACCTGTGTCTCTGTTTCTCTCTCCACACAGGAAAGGCTATTTGAGGACATAGTGAGAAGGCAGTTGTCTGCACCCAAGGAAGAGAGCTCTCACCAGGAACCAAATGGCCAACAGCTTGATCTAGAACTTGCAGTCTCCAGAACTGTGAGAAATAAATTTCTGTCGTTTAAGCCACCCAGTCTATGTATTTTGTCATGGCAACCTGAGCTAATACATGAATGCTCCAGAGGCCCCGCACAAGGCACCCTCAATACCCGGTAGCTCTAGAATTCAATGTAGTTCAGTTCTGCCCTGAAGCTGAACCCAAGTTCAGAGGCCTGGAGAACTGAGCTGTGAGCCAGAAGAAGCTCTTGCAAAATTACAATCATCCTCACTATCTATTGGGTTGGCCAAGAAGTTCGTTCAGGCTTTTCCAGACGATGTTATGGAAAAACCGGAAAGAATTTTTTGGCCAATGCGATATCGCAAAATATTTTATCCAGGGTAAACCTAGACCCTTAGTTCTATATATGTATTGACAAGATCAGGCTGAATTGTTGAATCACCAAGTTTTGGAGGATAAGAGTCATTGTAGTTGATGTCAAAGGATCCATCCCATAGCAAACTCACTGCTGTTTCCTCTCCATCAACTGCTACTTCACAAAGTATAACACAGATCGCAGTGAGTTGTATCATACATGGTCTCACACCAAGTGATTTAATCTAGAATGCCTTTATTTTTACGCTAGGTTGTAAGGATGAACTTCACATTAGATGTCCCCTTTTCTAGACCCCTACTTTACTAATGCTTCCATGTTCTCTTAATGATAAAAAAGGAAATCAAGTTTCAACTCATTTCCAAATTAGGTTTTACTTACAATGTCAAGAAAATTTCCTTTTTGCTATAATGCCAAGAAAATTTTTAGGTAAGGTCAAGTTCAAGTTTCTTTTTCATTCAGTTTTAAATCATTGAAAGAACTTCCAGGAACATTTTGGTTCCTTTTTGAAACTACTAGAATGCAGTCTTTTACAAATCATCTGGCCAAGCTCTCGCCGGCAGGAAAAACTTCACAGGGTGAGGAATCCTACTTCTGAGGTTGTGGCATGGGCTTCATTGCTTATGAGTTGAATGGCACCGTCTCAGGAAAGTTTATCTCCATTTCATGAATTATTAAAACAGAGGCAGCAGCACTGACGCTCTGCCTGCCTCTATAGGGGAGTTGGAACACACCGAGCCTCACATTCTCCCTTGGTCTCAAACCGGTTGGCATTGCCCCCGCAGCCGCCATACCAGAACTGTCGGCAAGCCTGTTCCTTTTCATTATAGGACCATTTCAGGACATAATCCTGGCACTCACCTACCACTGGATCCAGGGAACAAGGACCTGCAAGAAAATGAATACAGAGAGAGCTGAGTTTCCTGCATGAGCATGACAGAAAAGAAGTAATGGTTTGGCATTCCAGACCTAAAAATGAATCCTAACCTCACCAAAAACTGGCTCTGTGACCTTCAGCAAGTAACTTACCCTCTCTGAGCCTCAATTTCCTCCATCATAAAAAAAATATTAAAAAAAAAAGCTACATCACAAGTTTGTTGTAAGGTGTCACAAAACACATGTGAAAGGGGCAATACAGTTAGATATTATTTTGCACAGTGTCTAGTATATGGCACATAGACCCGACAATGTGTAATGAGTGAATGAATGAAACAATAAAGCTTTCCTCAATAAAATGCTAGCAAACCAAATTCAACAGCACATTAAAATCACCATATACCATGATCAAGCAGGATTTCTCCCTGGGATACAAGGATGGTCCAACATATACAAATCAATAAACATGATCACCACATTAACAGAATGAAGGACAAAAATCATATGATCATCTGAGTAGATGAAGAAAAAGCATTTGACAAAATTCAAGAGAACTACTCACTTGCTTATTATGCTTATTTCCCTCTTTTTTTCAAACTGTCTCAATCCCTTGCCTAATCCCCAAATGTTCCAGGCTTCTAATGGTCTAAGCAAATCCAGCTAATTTATTATTCACTGTACCCTGACACTAGCCCAAGAAGTTACGCTATCTATTAAAAGAAAAACATGATGTTCCTGGAAAATATCATTGAGAATCAACAAGTTACAACAAGAGCAAGATCTGGAATGCCTATTTTAAATTGTAAATCAGACATGAATTTACCCAGGTCTGTAACCTCTGCCTTCTATGGAGAACAGATTTCCTTGGGCACACTCTATATCGGAGAAAAATATTCTTGTCTTGGGTCGGCCCTACAGCACAGAATGATGATATCTTCCAAATAGTTTCCCCTGGGCCTTCTAAGCACTCCCAAATAAAGAGGATATTTTCTTCAGAAAGCAATTCATGGTCCATTCGCAGGAAGTTGCCTACCCATCTCCCATTAGTATAATCAGCACAGACCAGTTTTCTTGAAGGGTTGACCAGATGTGCTGGACCTCAGAGAATGAGATACATTCATGGGAATTGTCTTCTGCCTTGAACAAGCACATCAGAACTGGCCTGTTTCATGACTCCATGGAGGGTGTAAGACAGCAAGTAGTGAGGGCCCAGGAGAAGAAGCCAGAGCAAATGCTTCTCCAAAAACGTGGCAGGAGTAGGGGACTGTCAACAGAAAAATGCTCCAGTGGTGACCTTTTGACTCTACTCTGTATGTTCAACAAATGGATTTGGGGCTCAGCAATCAGCTGGCACCAACCTCTACCATTATAAACTGATTCCAAATGGACAAGCCAAGGACTAGTTTAAACAAAGCACTCACTTTTCCTAGTGACACTTTATGGCTTTGGTCTTTAGAAGTCCCACCATTGCCTTTAGTCTGGGAGATAATCAAACAGGGCTTGCTTCTTCTAGATTATACTTCTTAGGGCAGCACTGTCCAGTAGAACTTGCTGCCATGAAGGAAATGTTCTATATCTGCCCTGTCCAATACAGTAGCCACTGCCCATGTGGCTGCTGGGCATTTGAAATGTGGCTACTGCAACCAAGGAACTAAATTTTTCATTTGATTCCATTTCAAATTATTGAAATTGAAATGGAAATAGCCAGTGTGGTGCAGCTATGGGTGAGTAAATCCTTACTGCTTTGAACTAATTATCTCTAAGATGTTCTTTGTAACCTAACACTCAGGAAGCCTCAGACTCTTAATTTTTTTATCAGTATGATATGGTATCAGGGGCCATTTCACCCACACAATTATTGATAGCCTCCAATTTTACATTTGGTGTTATTTTTACCACGAATATTAACTTTTGCCTTTTCGGAAGAACGCTGCAGCAGGGTCAGTTTTACTGAAACAAGTCCATGGAATCCAGGAAGGAAGGAAAGAAAAGGGGAGAGAGAGAGAAGAGAGCTGGAAAGGTATGGAGAGCAGTGACAGGGAAACTGCTGTTTTGCCGAGGCCAGTTCTCTCTCCTGATGTACGTCTTATAACATAGCCCTATTGGGAGGAGAAAACCACAAAATAGATCTGTGCACTCTGGAGATACACTGAAATTGAAAATATATCAAGATCAGCCTGGCTGCTGGGAAGAGAGAGGACATTCATTTAATTCTCCACAAATAGATGCAGCAAAATGTGCCAGAGCTCCAGCAGAACTCGGCCTGAGATGCAATGGCATGGGGAGGCTGTGGGAGCTCAACACTACTTGGGGCCAGAGAGGGCTCCAAGTCCGGGTAACACTGGCCTGAGCAGTAAAAGATGAGCAGATGTGGTCCAGATGGACGCTGCGGAGAGGATGCAGAGACAGGCAGGTGAGGGGAACGATGGCATGGGGACATGGGGTAAATACCAGGGTAGAAAGGCTACCGCAATAGCATGAAAAGTGTATGCAGGTCAGTGAGACCCTCAGGACCACGCAGAAGCCCTCGTGCTCTACCCAAGCACCCAAGCATGATCTCGTGACAATGGGGGAACCACAGAAGAAGAGAAATCACATGGCCAGATCTGCATTTTAGAAAAAACAATATGGTCTTCAGAATGCAATTGGGAAAAGGACAAACTGGAAGAAACAAGACCAGTTAGAAGGCACTGCAATTACATTTGAGGTGGATGGCAGGGTATGAAGAGGGAAGATGTGGAGAAGGGGATGAGTCTGAGGGATGCTGAGGAGGGTGCCACGCCAAGATCTGGTTTCCAGTTGGGGGTGCAGGTGGGGAGCAGAGAACAACTAGTGATGTGTGGGCTTGGCTTTCCATTTCTGGGCCAGTGTAGTTCCTTCCAGTAAAGGAATAAAAGGAGAGAAGGTTCCATGGGAAAGTCAAGGCCAGTCTGCTTAACTGGGTTTAAGATGACTGTGGGCATGTCCAATGATGTAGTCTGGAGGATAGTTGAACATTCTGGTCTGCAGCTCAGGAGAGAGTTAAAGGTGGAAGACATGGATTTTGAGTCGTTTATACAGAGGGGATAGTTGAAGTCACAGTAGGAAAAGTTGCCTGGTAGTGTGTGTAGACGGCTTTGAGGTCTGAAGACAGGACCTAGGGAAGGCATTGCAGATTTACCATGAAATTAATGAAGCCTAAGCTTCAGGGCCCCTTATGTGCATATACCTCTTCTAAATAAATATTTACTTTCATCCTTAATTTCAATGATTTTGTATTATTTTGCTTACAGAGGGCCCCCTAAGTTGTATAAACTTCAGGCTTCATAAAAGCTGGATCCCCCTATGAGGATGGACCTGGGGAGAGGAGCTCACAAAGGTGGGCTGGTCAGAAGTGGAAGAAAAGATAATGATGTTGTCTCTGAAATGCAAATCGAAACTACAGGGAGGCACCACCTCACACTGGTCAGAATAGCCATCATTAAAAAGTCTACAAATAACAAATGCTGGAGAGGGTGTGGAGAAAAGGGAACCCTCCTACACTGTTGATGGGAATGGAAATTGATGCAGCCACTATGGAGAACAGTATGGAGGTTCCTCAAAAAACTAAAAATAGAGCTGCCATTTGATTCTGCAATCCCACTCCTGGGCATATATCTGGGCAAAAATATAATTCAAAGAGATACATGCACCCCAATGTTCATAGCAGCACTATTTATAATAGCCAAGACATGGAAGTAACCTAAATATCCATCAACAGATGAATGGATAAAGAAGATGTGGTACATATATACAATGGAATGCTACCCAGCCAAAAAAAAGAATGAAATAATGCCATTTGCAGCAACATGGATGGACCTAGAGATTATCATGCTAAGTGAAGTCAGTCAGACAAAGACAAATACCACATGATATCACTTATATGTGGAATCTAAAATATGACACAAATGAACTTATCTACAAAACAGAAACAGACTCACAGACGTAGAGAACAGATGTGTGGTTGCCAAGGCTGGGGGTGGGGTGTGGGGGAGGGATGGATTGTGAGTTTGGGGTTAGTAGATGCCAACTATTATATATAGAATGAATAAACAACAAGGTCCTACTGTATAGCACAGGGAACTATATTCAATATCCTGTGATAAATCATAATGGAAAAGAATATGAAACAGAATATATATATTTATATACACATTATATATATATATATACACATATATATACACACATTGTTTTTCATATTCTTTTCCATTATGGTGTGTATATATACACATTCTTTGTGTATGTATGTGTGTGTGTGTGTGTGTGTGTGTGTGTGTGTGTGTGTGTGTGTGTGTGTGTGTATTGGGTTGGCCAGAAAGTTCGTTCAGGTTTTCCATAAGCTGTTTTGGAAAACCCGAATGAACTTTTTAGCCAACCCTATATATATACATATAACTGAGTCACACTGCTGTACAGCAGAAATTAACAGAACATTGTAAATCAACTATACTTCAATAAAATAAATAAAAAATAAATTTTAAAAAGAATGTTGTCTCTGAAGCCAAGACAGAAGAGAGCTTGAAGAGGAAGGCAGTGGGCAACAGTGGTCCAGGCCCGAGGCACTCCAGTCAGCGAGGTCTGACAGAGCTCTGTGGTCCTTCTTGGCATTCAGTACACCCTTGAAGACAAGAGACAGCTCCTTCCTCTGACTGGAGGGCAGGGAGGAAGGCTGTGGGCAACACAGGGAGTTGCAGGAGCTTGCACTTGGCTACCTTTATTTCTGAAAAAAAAAAGTGCTAGAGGAGGAGACGTGAGGGAAGGAGGGTGAGGAGGTAGTGAAGGCTGAGGACGGCTTTGGGATGTGACTGGAGAGGGACCCAGCCAGAGCCGAGGAGCAGAGCACATGGGAAATGCTGGAAACCTTCAAGCCCCCTTGAGTATGATTGGATTCGACCACCAGGAAGTTCTCTTTCATCCCACTGGCCTTGATTTTGAGGGAAAAGATTCCTTCAGGCCGTGCTTCTCACTCTCAGTTGCTCAGTGGAATCACTGGGTCAGTCCCACACTCGGAGATTCTGATTGAATTGGTCTGGGATGAGGTCTGGGCATTGAGAATGTTTAAAGATTCCCAGATGGTTCTAATTTATAGCCAAAGTAATCCTTAGTATACTTGGCATACATTATATACCAGAAACATAACAGTCAACAAGACAAGATTTTCTGTGTTTACTGTTTAGCCTAAGAAAGTGAAATGTTACTGTCCCTGCTGGGAGTGCCTATTCCTGTGTCTGTCTGGTTTTCTTCTTTCCTTTGGATATGTGTTTGCTTTGGAATCTAAGAGATAGGACATATCAGCATCTTAACAGCTAACTTGTATGTTTACTGTGTGGCAAACATAAGAATTATCAAGTTTTATTCTCAAAACAACCCCATGAGGTAGGCAGTCACATAATCCCCACTTTACAGATCAGAAAACTGAGCCACAGAGAGATTAAAATAACTGTTCCATAGACACCTAGATAGAGCACGAGAGAGAGAACCATATAGGCACATTCAAAACCTCTGGGCGGTGACCTCCCATTTAATCTAAGCAGGACTGACCACGCCACTCACTAGAAAGTCTCTCAGCTATCTTTTCCCTGCCTTTTAGAAACTTCAGCATCAAATCCCGCCATATCTCTTTCTAATGTGTTTACTGTTTGGCTTAATTTGTTGATCACACATAAGAGGTGGCAATGGCATTGGCTGTAATCCAAAATCGATGTTACAGTTGTTTTAGATGGATCCAAAATGTTTCTTAAACTTGGTCAGGACACACGTGGCCATTCACAGATGAAGGAGCCTTCTACAAGCTAGAGCATTTTCCCTCAGGGTCAGAAGTACATTCACCACTTCCACAATAGGTCATTGCTTCTCCACAAGGAAGTACAGACACTGCATGGGGTGAGACTCTGTAACACTCCCTGAGACAGCTTCCATTAGCTCCAGTTTTACACTCAGATAAAAGTCAGTCTTCATATGTTTCCTTAAACTAGTTTCTTTAGCTGCATACATGAATCTGTGCATTTGCAAGGAAAGCTTGTAGAAAGCCAAAGTCTGCAGGCTAACACAGTGCACAGGAATTTTTTTTTATGCTAAAGATTTTAAAAAGTAAATACAACCCAAGAAGCAAGGAGTAGTTGGGTTTTTACCAAAGGCAGTGCCCAAATTTCTTTCTTTTCCTGTTTCTTTTGGTTTTGTGGGCTTTTCTTGTTCATTTTCTTCAGCATCGTAGCCACTCTTTTCATAGTTTTCGAGTGCTTCTTGCTGAGTGAAAGATGTCATCGTGGCTTTTCTATTCTCCTCTAGAAAAGAGCCTGTTGCTTCGAGTGCTTCCAAATCATCAGCAAGGCCAGATTTGCCAAACTGGCGCTTGGGCAACCTGCATGGAAACAAAAAACCATGAGAACGAGGGGGCGAGTCCCACCTGGTGCCACTGGGCACGGGAGCTTCAGGCTTGGGTATTTCCTGATGACTTCGTTACCACATCAGCTGTTGTCCTAGGTTTGCAGAGGTGTTGGGACAGGTATCAGAATAATATGTTTAGCATTATCAATTTTACTGCTGGGATATGGGTTTAGAGGATAGGGAATGCAGTGGAATGGAAAATCGTTATTGTTTGCTCTTATACACCTACGTGCTCTTTGAATTTTTTTATTGGTCCTGTATTACTCTTAATATTGAAAAATAAGAAAAGAAAAACCAAGCCATATCAGAGTTGTCAAACACAGGAGCATCTGGGTCCCAATGGTTGGAGTCAAGTCAAGGATTGGCTTGCCTGTGACCTGAGGGAGACAGTTCCCCACAGGGAACAGAGCCCAGCCCTGCCCTCAGCCTACCTCTTGACAGACAGGATGGGTTGCAGCAAGGTGTCCCCTCGGCTCAGGCCTCCACATTCTTCAATGAGCTCTGGGTGTGGGTACTGGTTTGTTCTACCTAAAAATAAAATAAAATATCAAATCAAATCAAATAAAGCATAAAATAATACGAAACTCAACAAGAAAATGAAGTGAAAAATGAAGCAAAATAAAGCATAAAGACCATTAAGACATAAAACTTAAGACACAAAATAAAATCAAGTAAAGCATAAAATAAAATATACAGTAAAACAAAATAAAGAGTAACAAAATAAAATACAAAAACAAAAAAAAATCCATTGACATAAAATCAAAAATATGTAAATTCAAACAAAGCATAAAATAAATACAAAAATAAAAGCAAATAAAATACAAGCAAAATAACAGAATAAAATGCATCCTATTGTATAAGCAATATAATATAAAATAACATAAAAGAATAGAACAATATGAAATACAACCTAATGTAATAAAACATAAAATATAAAGTGAAATTAAAACAGACTAAAAAACTAATCCTTTAGCCTCCATCTCCCTCAAGGAATCACTAGGCCATCAGCCATCTATTACAATTCTCCCCTCCATCTTTTGCAAAGGTAAGGAATCTAAAGTTCAGAGTGGTCCACTGACCTTTCTAGAATCACACAGCTCATTAGTGGCAAAGCTTGCACTAGAACCAATTCATTAACGTCCATACCTCTCAAATTACAGAAGCACAAATGCTATGTCTCTACTTCTAAGATGTCCATCAGACTCCCTTTATTCCTTCAGTGACAAACGGACAGATGTTCCTCAAGGATCCCAACAGGGTTGTCACATCCGCTTATAAACTGAGAAACTGAGAAACTAATGTCTCCCAGCAAGGAGGGCAAGAAGGCCTCCCATGTCACAAGGAGGCACCCCGCACATGAGTTGTTGTGGACTATGCACAGCTGGACAAAGCCCAAGACAAACTCCTGCAAATGTGACCAGGATAATACACACCCCCAATCCTAACCATCTCCATCATCATGCTAGGGATACAGATTTGGTACCAGTTGCCCATGAACTTGGTTCAACTGGAAGTGAGGCTACTAGAACAGGATGCAGGGAAGAATTTTGGCCAAGATGCACTGTCACAGTGTCCTTCACTGGTGGCTTCATCTAGACAACCTGAAGTGGGAGACCCCGGACTTCTGTTCTGTCTCCCTCACTTCCTGGCAAGTCCCTGAAGACTCTTGCTACTCAAGGTGTGGTAATCAGCATCAACCAGGAGCCTGTTAAAAATGCAGACTCTCCACTTTCCTGCAACAGAAATTAAACACAACTTTGTAAATCAACTGCACTTCAATAAAATTTTTTTAAAATGCAGACTCTCAGGCCCTAGCTCAGACCCACTGAGTCAGAATACAAATTTTAACTAGATCCCCAGGAAATGCATGTGCATGTTAAAATCTGAGAAGCACTGTTCTATAGCACTGGATTCTGAATCACTGGATACAGCAGTAACAGTAACAATTTCTTATGTGTGTACAGCAGTGGTGCTTTCATGCAGGTATTTGAACGTAGGCTTCACAAATAGAGAAGAGACTGTAATCCTCATTCTGGTAAATGAGAAAATCAAAAGGTTCAGTGCAAACCTGAGGCCTCCCAGCCACCAGACAAGAAACCAACGCTAGGCTTGGCAGTGTCAGGACAACATAGCTCAGGGTTTTCAGGAAGTGGTGTGCTTCCTGGGTGATTCCCCCAGAGAATTCGGGGCTGCCTACACCTCAGCAAGATTGAAGGTGCAATGGGCACCCATTCACCCATATGCCAGGCTCTGTACGTTCCTCTCCCCACCCGGCATCCTCAGGGCTCCCCGACTGCTCACTTTTTAGAAGGTTCAGGAAGGCCCGCGTGAAGCCCCAGGCATAGGCCGCCTCTGCGTCCAAGATCCCCTCAAGGTGCCGCAGGTGCTGTTTGGAGGGGGCGCTGGCCACGCGGGCCAGCTCCTCCAGCTCGCGGGTCCCCACGCCCAGGCCCAAGGCCAGCACAAACAGAGTGATGCCCTTGCACTTGGCCTCCAGGGACAGAGTCCTTAGCTTCTCCCGGTCCCAGCTGCTGGTCTCGCTGGCCACGATGGTAAAGAGGATGTGCGCTTTCCTGCACAGTGAGGCCGCCAGGAGCACCTTCTCCAGCGTCCACTCCAGGGCGTGGCCCAGGGCCGGCGTTCCCCAAAGGGGATGGTCCACGGCCTCGCGGACGTGCCTCTGCATCTGCGTCCGGCGGCCGTACGAGGTCAGGTGGAAGCCCTCGCGCACAGGTGGCCGACCCACACCCGGCCAGAAGCGGGGGGTCGTGTGTGTCACCAGGGCCGTGTGGGCCCCGCGGGGGGACGCGCTCGGCTGTGCAGCCACCTCCAGGTCGTCAAGCGCAGCGTCCACCAGAGTCAAGGCTGTGCGGTAGAGGTCAGTGCCCACGCCGACGGAGATGTCCACCACGAAGGCCACGTCCGTGTCCACCGCCAGCAGCCTGGGCACGCCCAGCCCGCACTCTGGGGCCGGGCTGCACTGATCTGCAGAGGAGAGGCGGGGAGAGGCAGGGTTACCACGCGTCCCTTCCCTTCCCATGGACACACAATTCCAGGCGCTCAGTAGGGAAAGCCACTGCTGAGGGCTGCCTGCATGGGGTTGACTCTGCCAGTAGACGGGCACTGTAAATAAATGTGCCTGTTTCCCAGGAGGAAAAGTTGAGAGTATCTGATTCCTTGGTAAATGTTTCTAACCACTAGGCCATATGGCTTCCTAATCACTAGGTTCACAGACCCCTGCCTGGTTCAATCAGGCCCGACCTCTTATGGGAGTGTGTGACCTGGGGCAGATTACTCAGCTTTCCCACAGCCTCAGTTTCCTCATGTCAGATGGCGATAATGATAATAATAATAATAGTACCTCCCTTATGAGGTTGTTTGTGAAGTGTAACTTTAAAATGAGTTAGTATATGTAAGGGCTCAGAACAGCTCCTGGTGTGTAGTAAAAGCTCAGGCTCAAAAAACCCCAGCTAGATTTTTGCTTCCGCAGGAGGGGGATGGAGGCCCAGAGAAACCACATGTCAAACAAGACGATGGACGGGAAAGCAGTTCATTGGCTGTAATATACTCTACAAATGGCAGTTCCCATATTTGACCCAACCAAGTTTTCAGAGCCAAATCTCTCATGGCAGTGTTAGGACTTAGTGTGGATCCAGTAAAGGGAACGATTAAGTCCCCTTTTGCTTTCGCCTACAGGACTCACTCTGGCCCCCGGTGATGTGGGTGTGGATGAGAGCTCTTCACACATGGGCATGTGTGGGTTTCAGCATCATGTTCTTTCTGGCCCAGGCCAGTGTGGGATACAGTGATGGAAGCAGGGACTCTGAGACAGGGAACAACTTGCCAATACCCCGATGATGGCCAAAGGAAGTTCTAGGCCAAGAAACCAGGACTCTTGATCTTAGCTCAGTGGTCTTCCCTTTACACTAAGGTGCCACTGAGGAAGGAACACAAGCCCAGCCATCCACAGGAGCCTGGCAGTACAGATAAGTAAGCAGAGCAGGCCAGAGCTGAGAAGATAGGGAAGGGGTGGGGAGGGGAGGGCGGGGCACTAGCAGACACCCGCCCCTCCAAAGGTGGCTGGCACCACTCATCTCTGGCTGACTGTGGCCACAAGGGAATGCAGTGTCTGGGATTCCTCAGATTATTCTGACTTCCTAAGAAAAACTAGAAATCCAGACTTAATAGGAAATTCCCAAATTCTAAAGTTCTTCACATACCAAACAAATACACATCTGAGCAGCAGAAATAGCCTGTGGTCACCAGTTAATTCATCCTGTTCTGAAGACATCAGTCTGATCAGCAATGCCATCCAGGCTTACCATAGCAGAGAGTGCAGTGGGCCATGTGCTCCACGTCCTGCTGGTTCTCTGTGTCCCAGACATACAGATGAAAATTGTTGGTTCCATCCATCTAGTGCCAACACATACACAAGGTTATTGTTAGCTGAACTAAATCTCAGGCCATGTTTTTCATGCATCTCCCAATTCAGATGAGAAAAATATTAATATGCTATTTTTAAAGAATACATATAATTCTCTATGTCTAAATAATTTGGGACTTCTATTCCAGTTATTATAGTCACTTAGTTCTCTAGTCCTAACCTGGTGGCTGGACTACCATTGCTGTGGGCACAGGAGCTGTGGGTCTTCAGACTCCCAATGTGTGTAAAACTCAGCAAACATCAGGTTATGTTGGAATGAGGGTAAGGGAGTTGAGTCTTCAGTCATTTATAAATTCTGTAAATGTTTAGTGACTGTCCATGGTATGTGATGCCATGTGATGGGCATTATTAACCATGAACATGCAGACCCTTCAAGGATGCGGTCATAGATCTAGGCCCTAAACCATGATGATAGAGAGAGGCAGAGACCGCCAGGGAGGCCTCTCTAGAGTATTCCTGGTGTTCAGAGCTGGGAAGAGTGAGGGGGAATCAGGGAAGGCTTTGTAGGGATGGCAAATCTGTTTATCTCCTTCACCAAACCTTTCCAATTATGATTAATTTAATAACTGATATCAGGTTTAAAAGACAAATAATATTAACAGTAATAAATCCAACAAGATCCATGTGATAACTGGCTAGATAATCAACAAACCCATTCTCTCTTCTTCTGAGGGTCATGACTAGACTACATTTCCCACCCTCCCTTGCAGTTAGTTGGACCATATGACCGGGATCTAGCCAACAATGTGTAGGTGGAAGTGATGAATGCCATTTCCAGGGCATGCACTAAGCTCCACTGCCTCCTCTGCCAGCCAGATGTAGAGGATCCAGAAAAGGTCTTGAGGCCCTCGACCATGTTGGGGCCACTGACAGAAGGAGCTCAGGTCCTGAATGCAACAAAGCACCCCTTTCCTTCACCCACACACCCAAGGACCCACATCGCTGGTGACAGATGCAGAAATAACACTTCCTGGTGTTGAGCCCCTGAGACTTGGGCATGAATGGTTTCACAGTCAACCTGCCCTGGCTAACACAGACTATTTTCAAGGTTTCCACCTCATAATGAGATTAGGAAAGCTTTCAGATGATTTCTCTCAGGAGTTGAGGTGTGGTTTGCAAAGAGCTGGATATCTAAGCTTAGTCATGGCCATCTCGTTGTCCACTCTGTCAAAGCATGTAGGACATCACCTCCCTGAGGGTCAGCCCCACCTCCTGCATTGCTGTGGCCAGGGCCAAGCCGACCTGGACCCTCCTCTGGTAGCAAGGTGCTCAGGATACGAAGATGTCGTGCCCACCCTTGGGGACAGAGAACGGGCAGGGTCTACTCTGGAAAAGAACATTCTGTAACATACACTCCTTACAGATCATTCACTCTTCCTGTTTAGGATTGCAGCGCATCCCAAACATGGTCCCTCACCTGAGCCTCCTTGATGGAAAAATCCTTGTGGGGAAAGAAATATAAAGAGTGGAACTTTCATTTATGCTAATGTAACACGAAACAAACATGGGAACATTCCTAAGTCTTCCATGCCAAAAGCCAGCTAAATTTAGGCTTTTTTCTGACTTAGAAATTCAAATCAACAAAGACCGATGAAATGGCTACTAGGTAAAAGTCTTAAGCCATTTGGAGACGCAAAAATGACACAGCCACACCTTCAAAGAGCTTAAAAACCTAAGTGGAAGGATAGACAAATAATGTTCAAGAAAGAAAGAGACCAGTAACATATTTTGGGAACACAGGAAGAGGAGATTCATTTCAAAAGGAATGAATAAAAGGAACCTGATGAAGATAATGGCATCTGGCACTTTTGAGAGAATGAGTAGGATCCTTACCTGGCAAAGAAGCAGGGAAAAGCGTTACGGTGTGGAGGAACAGCAAGATAAATGCCCAGAGGTAGGCAGTGGTTATTTATGAATTCTTCTCAATGCCCCTACCCCCCCAGACACTTGAGAAAACACATTCCAGTGGGCAGCATATCTGAAACCCTGGAACTCCCTGACAGATGGAGGAGGCTGACAAGAACAGTGAGTGGAGAGTTGCCAACATCCAACATTCAGATCCACTCCACACGGTCATCAGATCTGAGTATCAACTAAACAAAATGGACCTAATAAATCACCGAGGATTAGAGAGAACAATGTCAGCATGGATATGACACATTAAGAGCTTTACTGGAAATCACATGAGGCAATTTGGAAGGCTTCTGAAACCAGGATCCACAGCAGTGCTCCAGGAGATGGGAGAAGACTGGAGTAACACAGGAACATCGACTTTACTCCAAGAGTTGTGGGGAGAGGCTAAGTTGGTGTACATTATTTTTAAACCACAGGAAGCATGGCTGAAGTGTGTTATCTAATGAAGAATTGATGAGAATTTTAAAGGTAGTATGAAAGACTTCAAATAAATTCAAACATACCCTCAAGTTTCTACAAAGGATTGGTTCACAGGAAAAGTTCTACGCAGTACTAACAGACTAGGTGTCGGGAACTCGGGTCCTAGTCCTTGGTCTGCCAGAATTGGCTGTGTGGCCTTGGACAAGCCTCTGGCCTATTTCCTCAACAACAGAGTTTAGGGTAGGAGTCAATGCTGCTGAGCTTTCTTCCTATTTCAACACGGCCTGGTCCCCCGTTACTGCCCTCTGTATTTGCCTCGTGTTCAGGACACTATGTTGACTTTTCTACTCAGTTCAGCTCTTCCATCTGCTATTCTGCTGGTTGGAAAACAACCTAATTCAACTGAATTGGAATAGCTACAAAACTTGCAACTTTTTTTTAACATCTTTATTGGAGTATAATTGCTTTACATTATTGTGTTAGTTTCTGCTGTATAACAAAGTGAATCAGCTATACGGATACATATATCCCCATATCTCCTCCCTCTTGCATCTCCCTCCACCCTCCCTATCCCACCCCTCTACATGGTCACAGAGCACCTAGCTGATCTCCCTGTGCTATGTGACTACTTCCCACTAGCTATCTATTTTACATTTGGTAGTGTATATATGTCCATGCCACTCTCTCACTTTGTCCCAGCTTAACCTTCCCCCTCCCCGTGTTCTCAAGTCCATTCTCTACGTCTGTGTCTTTATTCCTGTCCTGCCCCTAGGTTCATCAGAACATTTATTTTTTTTTAGATTCCATATATATGTGTTAGTACACAGTATTTGTTTTTCTCTTTCTGACTTACTTCACTCTGTATGACAGTCTCTAGGTCCATCCACCTCACTACAAATAACTCAATTTCGTTTCTTTTTATGGCTGAGTAATATTCCATTGTATATATGTGCCACATCTTCTTTATCCATTCATCCGATGATGGACACTTAGGTTGCTTCCATGTCCTGGCTATTGTAAATAGAGCTGCAATGAACATTGTGGTACATGACTCTTTTTGAATTATGGTTTTCTCAGGGTATATGCCCAGTATTGGGATTGTTGGGTCATATGGTAGTTCCATTTTTAGTTTTTTAAGGAACCTCCATACTGTTCTCCATAGTGGCTGTATCAATTTACATTCCGACCAACAGTGCAAGAGGGTTCCTTTTTCTCCTCACCCTCTCCAGCATTTACTGTTTGTAGATGTTTTGATGATGGCTATTCTGACTGGTGTGAGGTGATACCTCATTGTAGTTTTGATTTGCATTTCTCTAATAATTAGTCATGTTGAGCATCCTTTCATATGTTTGTTGACAATCTGTATATCTTCTTTGGAGAAATGTCAATTTAGGTCTTCTGCCCATTTTTGGATTGGGTTGTTTGTTTATTTGATATTGAGCTGCATGAGCTGCATGTATATATTGGAGATTAATCCGTTGTCAGTTGCTTCATTTGCAAATATTTTCTCCCATTCTGAGGGTTGTCTTTTTTGTCTTGTTTATGGTTTCCTTTACTGTGCAAAAGCTTTTAAGTTGCATTAGGTCTCATTTGTTTATTTTTGTTTTTATTTCCATTTCTCTAGGAGGTGGCTCAAAAAGGATCTTGCTGTGATTTATGTCATAGAGTATTCTGCCTATGTTTTCCTCTAAGAGTTTTATAGTATCTGGCTGTCTGGCCTTACATTTAGGTCTTTAATTCATTTTGAGTTTATTTTTGTGTATGGTGTTAAGGAGTGTTCTAATATCATTCTTTTACATGCAGCTGTCCAATTTTCCCAGCACCACTTATTGAAGAGGCTGTCTTTTCTCCATTGTATGTTCTTGGCTCCTTTATCAAAGATAAGGTGACCATATGTGCGTGGATTTATCTCTGAGCTTTGTATCCTGTTCCATCGATCTATATTTCTGTTTTTGTGCTAATACCATACTCTCTTGATTACTGTAGCTTTGTAGTATAGTCTGAAGTCCGGGAGCCTGATTCTTCCACCTCCGTTTTTCTTTCTCAAGATTGCTTTGGCTATTTGGGGTCTTCTGTGTTTCCATACAAATTGTGAAATATTTTGTTCTAGTTCTGTGAAAAATGCCAGTGGTAGTTTGATAGGGATTGCATTGAATTTGTACAGTGCTTTGGGTAGTATAATCATTTTCACAATGTTGATTCTTCCAGTCCAAGAACATGGTATATCTCTCCCTCTGTTTGTATCATCTTTAATTTCTTTCATCAGTGTCTTATAGTTTTCTGCCCACAGGTCTTTTGTCTCCTTAGGTAGGTTTATTCCTAGGTATTTTATTCTTTTTGTTGCAATGGTAAATGGGAGTGTTTCCTTAATTTCTCTTTCAGATTGTTCATCATTATTGTATAGGAATGCCAGAGATTTCTGTGCATTAATTTTGTATCCTGCTGCTTTACCAAATACGTTGATTAGCTCTAGTAGTTTTCTGGTAGCATCTTTAGGATTCTCTATGTATAGTATCATGTCATCTGCCAAGAGTAACAGTTTTACTTCTTCTTTTCTGATTTGTATTCCTTTTATTTCTTTTTCTTCTCTGATTGATGTGATTAAAACTTCCAAAACTATATTGAATAATAGTCATGAGAGTGGGCAACCTTGTCTTCTTCCTCATCTTAGTGGAAATGGTTTTCAGTTTTTCACCACTGAGAACCATTTTGGCTGTGGGATTTTCATATATGGCCTTTATTATGTTGAGGTAATTCCCTCTATACCTACTTTCTGGAGAGTTTTTATCATAAATGTGTGTTGAATTTTGTCAAAAGCTTTTTCTGCATCTGTTGAGATTATCATATGGTTTTTATCCTTCAATTTGTTAATATGGTGTATCACATTGATTGCTTTGCATATATTGAAGAATACTTGCATCCCTGGGATAAACCCCACTTGATTGTGGTGTATGATCCTTTTAATGTGCTGTTGGATTCTGTTTGCTAGTATTTTGTTGAGGATTTTTGCATCTATGTTCATCAGTGATATTGGCCTGTAGTTTTCTTTTTTTGTGACATCTTTGTCTGGTTTTGGTATCAGGGTGATGGTGGCCTCACAGAATCAGTTTGGGAGTGTTTTTCCCTCTGCTGTATTTTGGAAGAGTTTGAGAAGGATAGGTGTTAGCTCTTCTGTAATTGTTTGATAGAATTCACCTGTGAAGCCATCTGGTCCTGGGCTTTTGTTGGTTGGAAGATTTTTAATCACAATTTCAATTTCAGTGCTTGTGATTGGTCCGTTCATGTTTTCTATTTCTTCCTGGTTCAGTCTTGGAAGGTTGTGCTTTTCTAAGAATGTGTCCATTTCTTCCAGGTTGTCCATTTTATTGGTATATAGTTGCTCGTAGTAATCTCTCATGATCCTTTGTATTTCTGCAGTGTCAGTTGTTACTTCTCCTTTTTCATTTCTAATTCTGTTGAGTTGAGTCTTCTCCCTTTTTTGCTTGATGAGTCTGGGTAATGGTTTATCAATTTTGTTTATCTTCTCAAAGAACCAGCTTTTAGTTTTATTGATCTTTGCTATCGTTTACTTCATTTCTTTCTTATGTATTTCTGACCTGATCTTTATGATATCTTTCCTTCTGCTAACTCTGGGGTTTTTTTGTCCTTCTTTCTCTAATTGCTTTAAGTGTAAAGTTAGGTTGTTTGTTTGAGATTTTTCTTGTTTCTTGAGGTAGGATTGTATTGCCATAAACTTCTGTCTTAGAACTGCTTTTGCTGCATTCCCTAGTTTTTGCATCATTGTGTTTTCATTGTCATTAGTCTCTAGGTATTTTTTGGTATCCTCTTTGATTTCTTCAGTGATCTCTTGGTTATTTAGTAGCGTATTGTTTAGTCTCCATGTGTTCGTATTTTTTACAGTTTTTTCCTGTAATTGATATCTAGTCTCATAACATTGTAGTCAGAAAAGATACTTGATACGATTTCAATTTTCTTAAATTTTCCAAGGCTTGATTTGTGACCCAAGATATGATCTGTCCTGGAGAATATTCCATGAGTACTTGAGAAGAAAGTGTATTTTGCTGTTTTTGGATGGGATGTCCTATAAATATCAATTAAATCCATCTTGTTTAATCTATCATTTAAAGCTTGTGTTTCCTTTTTTATTTTCATTTTGGATGATCTGTCCATTGGTGCAAATGGGGTGTTAAAGTCCCCTACTATTATTGTGTTACTGTCAATTTTCACTTGTATGGCTGCTAGCATTTGCCTTATGTATTGAGGTGCTCCTATTTTGGATGCATAAATATTTACAATTGTTAGATCTTCTTCTTGGACTGATCCCTTGATCATTATGTAGTGTTCTTCTTTGTCTCTTGTAATAGTCTATTTTAAAATCTATTTTCTCTGTTATGAGAATTGTTACTCCAGCTTTCTTTTGATTTCCCTTTGCATGGAATATCTTTTTCCATCCCCTCACTTTCAGTCTGTATGTGTCCCTAGGTCTAAAGTGGGTCCCTTGTAGACAGCATATATACAGGTCTTGATTTTGTATCCATTCAGCCAGTCTATGTCTTTTGGTGGGATCATTTAATCCATTTACATTTAAGGTAGTTATCGATATCTATGTTCCTGTTACCATTTTCTTAGTTGTTTTGGATTTGTTATTGTAGGTCTTTTCCTTCTCTTGTGTTTCCTGCCTAGAGAAGCTTCTTTAGCATTTGTTGTAAAGCTGGCTTGGTGGTGCTGAATTCTCTTAGCTTTTGCTTGTATATAAAGTTTTTAAAATCTGTGTCAAATCTGAATGAGATCCTTGCTGGGTAGAGTAATCTTGGTTGTAGGTTTTTCCTATTCATCACTTTAAATATGTCCTTCCACTCCCTTCTGGCTTGCAGAGTTTCTGCAGAAAGATCAGCTTTAACCTTATGGGGATTCCCTTGTATGTTATTTGTTGTTTTTCCCTTGCTGCTTTTAATATTTTTTCTTTGTATTTAATTTTTGATAGTTTGATTAATATGTCTTGGTGTGTTTCTCCTTGGATTTATACTGTATGGGACTCTCTGTGCTTCCTGGACTTGATTGACTATTTCCTTTCCCATATTAGGGAAGTTTTCCACTCTAAACTCTTCAAATATTTTCTCAGTCCCTTTTTTTTCTCTTCTTCTTCTGGGACTCCTATAATTCCCATGTTGGTGCATTTAATGTTGTCCCAGAGGTCTCTGAGACTGTCCTCAATTCTTTTCATTCTTTTTTCTTTATTCTGCTCTGAGGAAATTATTTCCACTCTTTTATATTCCAGGTCACTTATCTGTTCTTCTGCCTCAGTTATTCTGCTATTGATTCCTTCTAGAGAATTTTTAATTTCATTTATTGTGTTGTTCATCATTGTTTGTTTGCTCTTTAGTTCTTCTAGGTCCTTGTTAAACGTATCTTGTATTTTCTCCATTCTATTTCCAAGATTTTGGATCATCTTTACTATCATTACTCTGAATTCTTTTTCAGGTTGACTGCCTATTTCCTCTTCATTTGTTTGGTCTGGTGGGTTTTTACCTTGTTCCTTCATATTCTGCATATTTCTTTGTCTTCTCATTTTGCTTAACTTACTGTGTTTGGGGTCTCCTTTTTGCAGGCTGCAGGTTTGTAGTTCCTGTTGTTTTTGGCAAATGCCTCTGGTGGGTAAGGTTGTTGCAGTGGGTTGTGTAGTCTTCCTGGTGGAGGGGACTGGTGCCTGTGTTCTGGTGGATGAGGCTGGATCTTGTCTTTCTCGTGGGCAGGACCATATCTAGTAGAGTGTTTGGGGGTGTCTGTGAACTTAGTATGATTTTAGGCATCCTCTCTGCTAATGGGTGGGTTTGTGTTCCCATCTTGCTAGTTGTTTGGCATGGGGTGTCCAACACTGGAGGCTGCTGGTTGTTGAGTGGAGCTAGGTCTTATTGTTGAGCCGTAGATATCTGAGAGAGCTCTCACCAATTTTTATTACTTGGGGCTGGGTGGTCCAATGTTCTGAACTCAGCTCTCCCACCTCAGAGGCTCAGGCCTGACAGCCGGCCAGAGCACCAAGACCCTGTGAGCCACACGGCTCAGAAGAAAAGGGAGAGAAGAAGAAAGAAAGAAAGTAAAATAAAATGAAATAATGTTACTAAAATAAAAATTTTTTTTAATTATTAAAAGTAAAAAAAAAAAAGAAGAGGAAAAAAAAGGAAGAGAGCAACCAAACCAATAAACAAATCCACCAATGATAACAAGTGTTAAAAATTAAACTAAGATTAACATAGAAATCAGAACTGGTCAGTCGCATACAGCAAACCCCAAGTTTATAGTGCTCCCAAAGTCCACTGCTTCAGTTTGGGATGATTAGTTGTCTCTTCAGGTATTCCACAGAGGCAGGGTACATCAAGTTGATTGTGGAGATTTAATTCACTGCTCCTGAGGCTGCACATAGAAATTTCCCTTTCTCTTCTTTTTTTGCACAGCTCCTGGGGTTCAGCTTTGGATTTCGCCCTGCCTCTGCATGTAGGTCACCCTGTGGCACCTGTTCTTTGCCCAGACAGGAGACGGTTAAAGGAGCAGCTGATTAGGGGGCTCTGGCTCACTCAGGCCAGGGGGAGGGAGGGGTACGGAATGAGGGGTGAGCCTCTAGCCGCAGAGGCAGGCGTGACATTGCAACTGCCTGAGGTGCACCATGTGTTCTCCTAGGGAAGTTGTCCCTGGATCACGGGACCCTGGCAGTGGCAGGCTGCACAGGCTCCTGGCAGGGGAGGTGTGGATAGTGACCTGTGCTTGCACACAGGCTTCTTGGTGGCTGCAGCAGCAGCCTTAGTGTTTCATGCCCATCTCTGGTGTCTGTGCTGGTAGTCGCAGCTCACGCCCATCTCTGGAGCTCATTTAGGCAGTGCTCTGAATCCCCTCTCCTCACGCTCCCCGAAACAACGGTTTCTTGACTCTTAGGCAGGTCCAGACTTTCCCCGGACTCCCTCCCGGCTAGCTGTGGTGCACTAGTCCCCTTCAGGCTGTGTTCACGCAGCCAACCCCAGTCCTCTCCCTGGGGTCTGACCTCTGAAGTCCGAGCCTCAGCTCCCAGCCCCAACCCGCCCCGGCGGGTGAGCAGACAAGCCTCTCAGGCTGGTGAGTGCTGGCCGGCACTCATCCTCTGTGTGGAAATATCTCTGCTTTGCCCTCTGCACCCCTGTTGTTGTGCTGTCCTCTGTGGGTCCGAAGCTTTCCCCCACTCCTGCCCACCCCCCGTCTCCACCAGTGAACGGTCTTTCTAGTTTGTGGAAACTTTTCCTCCTTCACATCTCCCACCCTAAGATGCAGGTCCTGTCCCTATTGTTTTGTCTCTGTTAATTCTATTTTCTTTTGCCCTACCCAGGTATGTGGGGAGTTTCTTGTCTTTTGGGAAGTCTCAGGTCTTCTGCCAGCATTCAGTAGGTGTTCTGTAGGAGTTGTTCCACATGTAGAAGTATTTTTGATGTAATTGTGGGGAGGAAGGTGATCTCCACGTCTTACTCCTCCGCCAGGAGTAAGAAGGTCCTCTCTTGCATCTTTTTTTAAACTCTTCTGAGAAAGAATACTTTTTTAATAATGGTTAAATTTTTTACCATTCTTGCAAAAATAAAATTGTGAGAACAAGACACAATGGAAGTCCATGGGGAACTCTGATTCAGTTTAAACTTACCTGCACCTAGCTGTTATTAATTAACATTTCATTACTTTGACTTTGGACTTGCCAGCACAGTCCTAGTCACTGATAAAGTAGACAAAATGATTCTGGAGAAGGCTTTAGTTGAGAGTTCGTGTGGTAAGGGACCCCAGCATGAGAAGAATAAACTGGATCTATGATCCCTACTGCAGACACCCATCAGCCCCAGAGAAGGAAATCTCACAGAGTACCTGAAACACAAGCCAAGTGATCTGCTTGAGGCTCAAAGCTTTATTATACTTTGAATGAGCATTTTTCATGATTCCCTCAACCAACTTCGCTTCTGAATATCCAGTTGTGCTCTGATGAGACTAGTTGGGCACTAAGGACAAGAGTGTATGGGAAAGGGGTGGGAGAGGATACAGCACAGGGATTTGCATGGACATCCTCTTTTGTTTAATAGAAAGGTATGTTCTCAAAGGATACAGACAGCCCTCAAACCTCAGCCCCCAATATTAAAGAATGCCCTGTGGGCCCTGAGCTAGAGAAGCCCACAGGGTTCAAGTCAATGCTTGACTGCTTCTGGGCTGAGCTGCCAGAGGCCAGGGAACAATGCTTATTCCTGGGACTGCAATGAGAAGGCTCTTGGCTCAGGCAAATGGGGGAGAGGGGAAGGAAGCAAGTGCTGAGAAGGAGGATTTGCCTTGGACTGAGGAAGGGCTGACCGGACACTAAGGAGAGAGAGTTAGATACCATCTGTTGTCCAGTTTTGGCTCCTGCCAGGTGGCATGGGCCCATCAGGAACGCCATGAAGCTGCTGACTCTTCCTGGACTCCCCAGTGAACACTGGGGGATGACATTGGAGGGACCAGGGAACCAGACACGGGGGAGTGCTGATTCAGGACTGTGTCATTTAGAACAAGTCACTTCACCTCAGAGCTTCCCTCACTTTCTCTGGGAAATGTATTATTGTGGTTAACTTGTAGGATTAGTATGAGGATCAGCCCCAAATTCCTCAGACTTTAACATTCATGGAAACCTTCTGGGGATCTTATTAAAAATGCAGAGCCTGATGGATTAGATCAGGGAGAAAGCTTAAGATTTGGCATTTCTCACAAACCTGGGTGAGGCTGATATGCTCCTGGTCCCAGGACCACATTTTGAGGAGTGAGAGGTGAAGATGACAAGGCATGAAAAGCACATAGCATAGTGGCTGGAACTTCACAGGTGCTATAAATAAATGGAAGCTTTCTGATTTAATATACAGTTACTGGGAAAATGCACATTCCTGATGACCTTGAGGAGATGGCAATAACCATGGCCTGCATCGTGTATACACAGAAAGTGTCAGATGTCCCTGTAGACACTACCTCCTACAGCTCTCACAGCAAACCTGTGAGTTTATCCCAATTTTACAGGTGACTAAATTGAGGCGCCAGTGCCAAATGACATGTCCAGATTACACAATGGACAAAGCCAGAGTTTGAAGCCTCATTGCCTAATTCCTTGCCTCAGCTACCAATCCTCACTCTAGGGTGGCAACAATCTAATCGAAAACAGCAGCCCACAAGGCCTCAGCAGTGAGTCATCCATGGCCTCTGAAAGGGGTATCTGGACAACCCAACACTTTTTTTTTTTAATTTATTTATCTTTATTTATTTATGGCTGTGTTAGGTCTTCGTTTCTGTGCGAGGGCTTTCTCTAGTTGCGGCGAGTGGGGGCCACTCTTCATCGCGGTGCGCGGGCCTCTCACTGTCGCGGCCTCTCTTGTTGCGGAGCACAGGCTCCAGACGCGCAGGCTCAGTAATTGTGGCTCACGGGCCCAGTCGCTCCGTGGCATGTGGGATCTTCCCAGACCAGGGCTCGAACCCGTGTCCCCTGCATTGGCAGGCAGATTCTCAACCACTGCGCCACCAGGGAAGCCCAACCCAACACTTTCTTAAAAAAAAAAAAAAAAAAAAAAGAATGTCCTCCTGCAACATTTCTGAATTCTAAAATTATGCCAAATTTTTTTAAATTACTCCTCCCTAAATCCCTTTGGCCTACCTCTTAATATTTTCATCTGCTAAAGCTAATTGTTTTTTTCTGCACAATAGCCAGTATTCCATTCTTGGGATTTTTTTTTCTAAGAGCAGTAAACAGAAATAGAAATAAGGCCAGTTCATAAGTCTCTCTCATAGTATTCTTGTATAGATAAAATTAATTAATACGTGGAAAAAGCTTAGAACTTCTCAACTATCTGCTTTTCCTGTTTCTGACTGTGAATTAAAATCTCATTGTGAATGGGGATTCCAGACCTTGAGCAAGTTATTTAACTTCTCTGGGTCTCAGTTTCATAATCTGAAAAATGGGCCCATAATAATAGTGATCTCTTTGAGTTGTTGTAAGGATTAAATGAATCAATAAGTGGGAAGATCTCAGAATAGCACCTGGATCAATAAATGTGAGCTATTTTCCTAGCTATTGTTTCAAAGGAACAAATGCTAGATTTTTTATAAAGAAAAATGAAATTTGAAATGAGGCACACAAATTACATTTTCCCTGTAATCCTCCACTTTTTGACTTTAAAAAAGGGGGGCACAACAGACACCCCAAAATACACCACCAGGCGTGGACGTGCCCAAGAGAAAGACAAGATCCAGCCTCATCCACCAGAACACAGACATTAGTTCCCTCCACCAGGAAGCCTACACAACCCACTGAACCAACCTTAGCCACTGGGGACAGATACCAAAAACAACGGGAACTACGAACCTGCAGCCTGTGAAAAGAAGACCCCAAACACAGTAAGATAAGCAGAATGAGAAGACAGAAAAACACACAGCAGATGAAGGAGCAGGGTAAAAACACACCAGACTTAACAAATGAAGAGGAAATAGGTAGTCTACCTGAAAAAGAATTCAGAATAATGATAGTAAGGATGATCCAAAATCTTGGAAATAGAATAGACAAAATGCAAGAAACATTTAACAAGGACGTAGAAGAACTAAAGAGGAACCAAGCAACGATGAAAAACACAATAACTGAAATTAAAAATACTCTAGATGGGATCAATAGCAGAATAACTGAGGCAGAAGAAAGGATAAGTGACCTGGAAGATAAAATGGTGGAAATAACTACTGCAGAGCAGGATAAAGAAAAAAGAATGAAAAGAACTGAGGACAGTCTCAGAGACTTCTGGGACAACATTAAACGCACCAACATGGGAATTATAGGGGTCCCAGAAGAAGAAGAGAAAAAGAAAGGGACTGAGAAAATATTTGAAGAGATTATAGTTGAAAACTTCCGTAATATGGGAAAGGAAATAGTTAATCAAGTCCTGGAAGCACAGAGAGTCCCATACAGGATAAACCCAAGGAGAAACACGCCAAGACACATATTAATCAAATTATCCAAAATTAAATATAAAGAAAACATATTAAAGGCAGCAAGGGAAAAAAAACAAATAACACACAAGGGAATCCCCATAAGGTTAACAGCTGATCTTTCAGCAGAAACTCTGCAAGCCAGAAGGGAGTGGCAGGATATACTTAAAGTGATGACGGAGAAAAACCTACAACCAAGATTACTCTACCCAGCAAGGATCTCATTCAGATGTGATGGAGAAATTAAAACCTTTACAGACAAGCAAAAGCTGAGAGAGTTCAGCACCACCAAACCAGCTTTACAACAAATGCTAAAGGAACTTCTCTAGGCAAGAAACACAAGAGAAGGAAAACACCTACAATAACAAACCCAAAACATTTAAGAAAATGGGAATAGGAACATACATATCGATAATTACTTTAAATGTAAATGGATTAAATGCTCCCACCAAAAGACACAGACTGGCTGAATGGATACAAAAACAAGACCCATATATATGCTGTCTACAAGAGACCCACTTCAGACCTGGAGACACATACAGACTGAAAGTGAGGGGATGGAAAAAGATATTCCATGCAAATGGAAATCAAAAGAAAGCTGGAGTAGCAATTCTCATATCAGACAAAATAGACTTTAAAATAAAGACTATTACAAGAGACAAAGAAGGACACTATATAATGATCAAGGGATCGATCCAAGAGGAAGGTATAACAATTGTAAATATTTATGCACCCAACATAGGAGCACCTCAATACATAAGGCAAATACTAACAGCCATAAAAGGGGAAGTCGACAGCAACACAATCATAGTAGGGGACTTTAACACCCCACTTTCACCAATGGACAGATCATCCAAAATGAAAATAAATAAGGAAACACAAGCTTTAAATGATACATTAAACAAGATGGAATTAATTGATATTTATAGGACATTCCACCCAAAAACAACAGAATACACATTTTTCTCAAGTGCTCATGGAACATTCTCCAGGATAGATCATATCTTGGGTCACAAATCAAGCCTTGGTAAATTTAAGAAAATTGAAATCGTATCAAGTATCTTTTCCGACCACAACGCTATGAGACTAGATATCAATTACAGAAAAAAATCTGTAAAAAATACAAACACATGGAGGCTACACAATACACTACTTAATAACGAAGTGATCACTGAAGAAATCAAAGGGGAAATCAAAAAATACCTAGAAACCAATGACAATGGAGACATGACGACCCAAAACCTATGGGATGCAGCAAAAGCAGTGTTAAGAGGGAAGTTTATAGCAATACAAGCCTACCTCAAGAAACAGGAAACATTCTTGAATAAACAACCTAACCTTGCACCTGAAGCAATTAAAGAAATAAGAACAAAGATACCCCAAAACTAGCAGAAGGAAAGAAATCATAAAGATCAGATCAGAAATACATAAGAAAGAAATGAAGGAAACGATAGCAAAGATCAATGAAACTAAAAGCTGGTTCTTTGAGAAGATAAACAAAATTGATAAACCATTAGCCAGACTCATCAAGAGAAAAAGGGAGAAGACTCAAATCAATAGAATTAGAAATGAAAAAGGAGAAGTAACCACTGACACTGCAGAAATACAAACAATCATGAGAGATTACTACAAGCAACTCTATGCCAATAAAATGGACAACCTGGAAGAAATGGACAGATTCTTAGAAATGCACAAACTGCCGAGACTGAACCAGGAAGAAATAAAAAATATGAACAGACCAATCACAAGCACTGAAAGAGAAAATGCGATTAAAAATCTTCCAACAAACAAAAGCCCAGGACCAGATGGCTTCACAGGTGAATTCTATCAAACATTTAGAGAAGAGCTAACACCTATCCTTCTCAAACTCTTCCAAAATATTGCAGAGGGAGGAACACTCCCAAACTCATTCTACGAGGCCACCATCACCCTGATACCAAAACCAGACAAAGATGTCACAAAGAAAGAAAACTACAGGCCAATATCACTGATGAACATAGATGCAAAAATCCTCAACAAAATACTAGCAAACAGAATCCAACAGCACATTAAAAGGATCATACACCATGATCAAGTGGGGTTTATCCCAGGAATGCAAGGATTCTTCAATATACGCAAATCAATCAACGTGATACACCATATTAACAAATTGAAGGAGAAAAACCATATGATCATCTCAATAGATGCAGAGAAAGCTTTCGACAAAATTCAACACCCCTTTATAATAAAAGCCCTGCAGAAAGTAGGCATAGAGGGAACTTTCCTCAACATAATAATGGTCATATATGACAAACCCACAGCCAACATTGTCCTCAATGGTGAAAAACTGAAACCATTTCCACTAAGATCAGGAAAAAGACCAGGTTGCCCACTCTCACCACTATTATTCAACATAGTTTTGGAAGTGTTAGCCACAGCAATCAGAGAAGACAAAGAAATAAAAGGAATCCAAATCGGAAAAGATAAAGTGAAGCTGTCACTGTTTGCAGATGACATGATACTATACATAGAGAATCCTAAAGATGCTACCAGAAAACTCCTAGAGCTAATCAATGAATTTGGTAAAGTAGCAGGATACAAAATTAATGCACAGAAATCTCTTGCATTTCTATACACTAATGACGAAAAATCTGAAAGTGAAATTAAGAAAACACTCTCGTTTACCATTGCAACAAAAAGAATAAAATATCTAGGAATAAACTTACCTAAGGAGACAAAAGACCTGTATGCAGAAAATTATAAGACACTGATGAAAGAAATTAAAGATGATACAAATAGATGGAGAGGTATACCGCATTCTTGGATTGGAAGAATCAACATTGTGAAAATGACTCTACTACCCAAAGCAATCTACAGATTCAATGCAATCCCTATCAAACTACCACTGGCATTTTTCACAGAACTAGAACAAAAAATTTCACAATTTGTATGGAAACACAAAAGACCCCGAAGAGCCAAAGCAATCTTGAGAACGAAAAATGGAGCTGGAGGAATCAGGCTCCCTGACTTCAGACTATATTACAAAGCTTCAGTAATCAAGACAGTTTGGTACTGGCACAAAAACAGAAATATAGATCAATGGAACAGGATAGAAAGCCCAGAGATAAACCCACACACATATGGTCACCTTATCTTTGATAAAGGAGGCAAGCGTATACAGTGGAGAAAAGACAGCCTCTTCAATAAGTGGTGCTGGGAAAATTGGACAGCTACATGTAAAAGTATGAAATTAGAACACTCCCTGACACCATGCACAAAAATAAACTCAAAATGGATTAAAGACCTAAATGTAAGGCCAGAGACTATCAAACACTTAGAGTAAAATATAGGCAGAACACTCTATGACATAAATCACAGCAAGATCCTTTTTGACCCAGCTCCTAGAGAAATGGAAATAAAAACAAAAATAAACAAATGGGACCTAATGAAACTTAAAAGCTTTTGCACAGCAAAGGAAACCATAAACAAGACCAAAAGACAACCATCAGAATGGGAGAAAATATTTGCAAATGAAGCAACTGACAAAGGATTAATCTCCAAGATTTACAAGCAGCTCATGCAGCTCAATAACAAAAAAACGAACAACCCAATCCAAAATTGGGCAGAAGACCTAAATAGACATTTCTCCAAAGAAGGTATACAGATGGCCAACAGACACATGAAAGAATGCTCAACATCATTAATCATTAGAGAAATGCAAATCAAAACTACAATGAGGTATCATCTCACACCGGTCAGAATGGTCATCATCAAAAAATCTAGAAACAATAAATGCTGGAGAGGGTGTGGAGGAAAGGGAACACTCTTGCACTGTTGGTGGGAATGTAAATTGATACAGCCACTATGGAGAACAGTATGGAGGTTCCTTAAAAAACTACAAATAGAACTACCATACGACCCAGCAATCCCACTACTGGGCATATACCCTGAGAAAACCATAGGTCAAAAAGAGTCATGTACCAAAATGTTCATTGCATCTCTATTTACAATAGCCAGGACATGGAAGCAACCTAAATGTCCATCGACAGATGAATGGATAAAGAAGATGTGGCACATATATACAATGGAATATTACTCAGCCAGAAAAAGAAATGAAATGGAGGTATTTGTAATGAGGTGGATGGAGTTAGAGTCTGTCATACAGAGTGAAGTAAGTCAGAAAGAGAAAAACAAATACAGTATGCTAACACATATATACGGAATCTAAGGGGGAAAAAAAAAAGGCCATGAAGAACCTAGTGGCAAGACGGGAATAAAGACACAGACCTACTAGAGAATGGACTTGAGGATATGGGGAGGGGGTGGGGTGAGATGTGACAGGGTAAGAGAGTGTCATGGGCATATATACACTACCAAATGTAAAATAGATAGCTAGTGGGAAGCAGCCGCATAGCACAGGGAGATCAGCTCAGTGCTTTGTGACCACCTAGAGGGGTGGGATGGGGAGGGTGGGAGGGAGGGAGATGCAAGAGGGAAGAGAAATGGGAACATATTTTATATGTATAACTGATTCACTTTGTTATAAGGCAGAAGCTAACACACCATTGTAAGGCAATTATACTTCAATAAAGATGTTAAAAAAAAAATCTAGAAACAATAAATGCTGGAGAGGGTTTGGAGAAAAGGGAACACTCTTGCACTGTTGGTGGGAATGTAAATTGATACAGCCACTATGGAGAACAGTATGGAGGTTCCTTAAAAAACTACAAATAGAACTACCATACGACCCAGCAATCCCACTACTGGGCATATACCCTGAGAAAACCATAGGTCAAAAAGAATCATGTACCAAAATATTCATTGCAGCTCTATTTACAATAGCCAGGACAAGGAAGCAGCCTAAGTGTCCATCAATGGATGAATGGATAAAGAAGATGTGGCACATATATACAATGGAATATTACTCAGCCATAAAAAGAAATGAAATGGAGGTATTTGTAATGAGGTGGATGGAGTTAGAGTCTGTCATACAGAGTGAAGTAAGTCAGAAAGAGAAAAACAAATACAGTATGCTAACACATATATATGGAATCTAAGGGAAAAAAAAAAAAAAAAGGCCATGAAGAACCTAGTGGCAAGACGGGAATAAAGACACAGACTTACTAGAGAATGGACTTGAGGATATGGGGAGGGGGAGGGGTGAGATGTGACAGGGTGAGAGAGTGTCATGGACATATATACACTACCAAATGTAAAATAGATAGCTAGTGGGAAGCAGCCGCATAGCACAGGGAGATCAGCTCAGTGCTTTGTGACCACCTAGAGGGGTGGGATGGGGAGGGTGGGAGGGAGGGAGATGCAAGAGGGAAGAGATATGGGAACATATGTATATGTATAACTGATTCACTTTGTTATAAAGCAGAAACTAACACACCATTGTAAAGCAATTATACTTCAATAAAGATGTTTAAAAAAAAAACGGGGGCACATTAAGTCTCATGTTTTGAGACATAAGGCAATTAGACAGTTCTTAATGGGATTAGGCAAGAATCGTCCAAATGCTATAATATTGCTTTATTTAGGGCTGAGGTTGATTCAATGGATGGTTTAAGAAATCTTTCCAATATGCCCCACAACTTCCAAGCATGTTTAAATGGACGAGAAATTAGGCATCTGTTTATACAATCATTTCAAATTGAACAACTATCATTTTTCTAGAAGTATGGGGGTGTTGTTCTGAAAAATAAAATAACAGAGGTGAAAGACAAAAGCCCCACAGGTTGTCAAAGGGAGCCCTCAAGTGGATAATTCAGAAGGAAAATTACAGGACATTCCCACTCTCCTAACTGGATTCGCTAAGGATAAAGCACAGAGTAGGGAAGGTTATGAGATGTAATACGCCCAGTTGTAAAGAAATGAGGATTTGCTGAAAATCTCTGAGGATGGGGTTGTCGTTTTTATAGTTTCTCTCCTTGCCAATGTCACCAGAACTGAGGTCATTCACTACATCTGAGCTGGCAAGTACCATTTAACATCCTTTCTAAATTGTTAAATTGAAGGAACAGACTCATGCCTCAGCATCCTGGGGCAAGAATATGTCTAAGAAATGAAGAGAAGAGCAGACAGAAAGTACAGAACTGAGATGCAAGTACCTTTAAGCTGGCAGGTTCTTCTCACACACTATGTCATTCTTTCACTCGCACCTAAAGCAGCTGAGAGGGCCAGAACATCTTGACAAAGGACCATCCAGATGTTGTCTGCCCAGGATCCCCCCTCAGAGAGCAGCACTGATGAACAATGGGGTGGGGGTTAATTGTAATTGTACCCTGAGTATCACTCTCCAAATGTTAGGGAAATGTCTTTTAAAAAGTAGGTAATTACACCTGGATAGGAGCCTTAAATAACATCAAGTTGTGACCCTCTCTCCATTTTAGAGCTGAGCAAAATGAAACTCAGAAAGACAAAGAGACTTTTCCTACAGCACCCTGTTATTGATGAAAGAGCCAAAGACAAAAGCTCCATCTCTAATTTAAACTGTTACATATCTGAAACAAAAGCAAAAATAAACAAATGGGACTACATCAAACTAAAAAGCTTTTGCACAGTGAAGGAAAGAAACCATCAACAAAAAGAAAAGGCAGCCTACTGAATGGGAGAAGATATTTGCAAACCGTATATCCAGGAAGTATAGAAAGAACTCATACAATTCAACATCAAAAAACAAACAACCCAATTACAAAACGGGCAGAGGACCTGAATATTTTTCCAAAGACATACAGATGCCATTGGATACATGAAAAGATGCTCAACCTCACTAACCATCAGGGAAATCAAAACCACAATGAGATATCACCTCATACCTGTCAGAATGTCTATCATCAAAAAAAGAACAAATTACAAGTGTTGGTGAGAATGTGGAGAAAAGAGAACCCTCATGCACTGTTGGTGGGAGTGTAAATTGGCGCAGCCACTGTGGAAAACAGTATAGCAGTTCCTCAAAAATTAAAAATAGAACTACCATATGATCCAGCGATTGCACTTCTGGGTATTTACCCAAAGAAAACAAAACACAGATTCAAAAAGATATATGCACACTTATGTTCATGGCAGGATTATTTACAACAGCTATGAAATGGAAGCAACCTAAGTGTCCTTCAGCAGAAGAATGGATAAAGAAAATGTTTTATTTATATATGTATATACACACACACACATAAATATATACATATACATATATAGAGATGTGTATACACACACACACAATGGGATATTACTTAGCCACCAAAAGAATGAAGTCTTGCCATTTGTGACAACATGGATGGACCTAGAGGGTATTATGCTAAGTGAAATAAGTCAGAATGGAGAAAGAAAAATACCATATGATTTCACTCATGTGTGGAATCTAAGAAACAAAACAAATGAACAAACATAACAAAACAGAAACAGACTCATAGATACAGAGAACAAAGTGGTGGTTGCCAGAGGGAGGTGGGTAGGAGGGATGAGAGAAATAGGTGAGGGAGGTTAAGAGGTACAAAATTCCGGGTTTCCCTGGTGGCACAGTGGTTAAGAATCCGCATGCCAATATAGGGGACATAGGTTCAAGCCCTGGTCCGGAAAGATTCCACATGCTGCGGAGCAACTAAGTTCCTGTGCTACAACTACTGAGCCTGTGCTCTAGAGCCTGTGAGCCACAACTACTGAAGCCCGCGTGCCTAGAGCCTGTGCTCCTCAACAAGAGAAGCCACAGCAATGAGAAGCCCGTGCACCACAACGAAGAGTAGCCCCCGCTCACCACAACTAGAGAAAGTCCGCACACAGCAAAGAAGACCCCACGCAGCCAAAAATAAATAAATAAAATAAATAAATTTATAAAAATAAAAAAAGAGGTACAAAATTCCTGTTGCAGCTATAAAATGTACAGTGTGGGGAATATAGTCAATAACTATGTAATATCTTTGTATGGTGACATATAACTAGACTTATTATGGTGATCATTTTGTAATGTATAAAAATATCAAATCACTATGTTGTACACACCTGAAACTAATAAAATATTATAAGTCAATTATACTTCAATAAAAATAAAAATAATAAAGTGTGGGGGGGAGGAGAGAAGATGGCGGAAGAGTAAGACGCGAAGATCACCTTCCTTCCCACAGATACAGTAGAAATACATCTACACGTGGAACTGCTCCTACAGAACACCCACTGAACGCTGGCAGAAAACATCCGACCTCCAAAAAGGCAAGAAACTCCCCCCGTACTTGGGTAGGGCAAAAGAAAAAAGAAATAACAGAGACAAAAGAATAGGGACGGCACCTGCACCAGTGGGAGGGAGCTGTGAAGGAGGAAAGATTTCCACGAACTAGGAAGCCCCTTCGCGGGCAGAGACTGCGGGTGGCAGAGGGGGGAAGCTTCGGAGCCACGGAGGAGAGGCGCAGCCACAGGGGTGCGGAGGGCAAAGCGGAGAGGTTCCCTCACGGAGGAGCGGTGCCGACCAGCACTCACCAGCCCGAGAGGCTTGTCTGCTCCCCCGCCGGGGCAGGCGGGGCTGGGACCTGAGGCTCGGGCTTCAGTTGGATCGCAGGGAGAGGACTGGGGTTGGCGGCGTGAACACAGCCTGAAGGGGTTAGTGCACCACAGCTAGCCGGGAGGGGGTCCGGGAAAAAGTCTGCAGCTGCCGAAGAGGCAAGAGACTTTTTCTTCCCTCTTTGTTTCCTGGTGCGCAAGGATAGGGGATTCAGAGCGCCGCCTAAACGAACTCCAGAGACGGGCGCGAGCCGTGGTGATCAGCGCGGATCCCACAGCAACAGGGGCGCAGAGGAAAAAACGGAGAGACTCCCGCACAGAGGCTCGGCGCCGAGCAGCGCTCACCAGCCCGAGAGGCTTGTCTGCTCACCCGCCGGGGAGGGCGGGGCTGGGAGCTGAGGCTTCGCTTCGGTCGGATCGCAGGGAGAGGACTGGGGCAGGCGGCGTGAACACAGCCTGAAGGGGTTAGTGCGCCACAGCTGGCTGGTAGGGAGTCCGGGAAAAAGTCTGCAGCTGCCGAAGAGGCAAGAGACTTTTTCTTGCCTCTTTGTTTCACGGAGCGCAAGGAGAGGGGATTCAGAGCGCCGCCTAAACGAACTCCAGAGACGGGCGCGAGCCGCGGCGATCAGCGCGGACCCCAGAGACGGGCGTGAGACACTGAGGCTGCTGCTGCCGCCTCCAAAAAGCCTGTGTGCAAGCACAGGTCACTCTCCACACCGCCCCTCCCGGTAGCCTGTGCAGCCCGCCACTGCCAGAGTCCCGTGATCCGGTGACAACTTCCCCGGGAGAACGCACTGCGTGCCTCAGGCTGCTGCGACGTCACGCCGGCCTCGGCCGCCGCAGGCTCACCCCGCCTCCTCCGTACCGCTCCCTCCCCCTGGCCTGAGTGAGCCAGAGCCCCTGAAGCAGCTGCTCCTTTAACCCCGTCCTGTCTGGGCGGGGAATAGACGCCCTCAGGTGACCTACACGCAGAGGCGGGTCCAAATCCAAAGCTGATCCCCAGGAGCTGTGCGAACAGAGAAGAGAAGGGGAAATCTCTCCCGCAGCCTTAGAAGCAGCGGATTAAAACTCCACAAAAAACTTGATGTGCCTGCATCTGTTGAATACCTGAATACACAACGAATCATCCCAAATTCAGGAGGTGGACTTTGGGAGCACGATATATTAATTTTTCCCCTTTTCCTTTTTTTTGTGAGTGTATATGTATATGCTTCTGGGTGAGATTTTGTCTGTATAGCTTTGCTTTATAATAGCTTTATTTTACTTCACTATATTATAGCCTCTTTCTTTCTTTCTTTCTATTTTTTCTCCCTTTTACTCTGAGCCGTGTGGACGAAAGGCTCTTGGTGCTCCAGCCAGGCATCAGGGCCGTGCCTCTGAGGTGGGAGAGCCAACTTCAGGACACTGGTCCACAAGAGACCTCCCAGCTCCACGTAATACCAAATGGCAAAAATCACTCAGAGATCTCCATCTCAACAACAAGACCCAGCTTCACTCAACGACCAGCAAGCTACAGTGCTGGACACCCTATGCCAAAAAACTAGCAAGACAGGAACACAGCCCCATCCATTAGCAGAGAGGCTGCCTAAAATCATAATAAGGCCACAGACACCCCAAAATACACCACCAGACGTGGACGTGCCCACCAGAAAGACAAGATCCAGCCTCATCCACCAGAACACAGACACTAGTTCACTCCACCAGGAAGCCTACACAACCCACTGAACCAACCTTAGCCACTGGGGACAGATACCAAAAACAACGGGAACTACGAACCTGCAGCCTGTGAAAAGGAGACCCCAAACACAGTAAGATAAGCAAAATGAGACGACAGAAAAACACACAGCAGATGAAGGAGCAGGGTCAAAACACACCAGACTTAACAAATGAAGAGGAAATAGGTAGTCTACCTGAAAAAGAATTCAGAATAATGATAGTAAGGATGATCCAAAATCTTGGAAATAGAATAGACAAAATGCAAGAAACATTTAACAAGGACGTAGAAGAACTAAAGAGGAACCAAGCAACGATGAAAAACACAATAACTGAAATTAAAAATACTCTAGATGGGATCAATAGCAGAATAACTGAGGCAGAAGAAAGGATAAGTGACCTGGAAGATAAAATGGTGGAAATAACTACTGCAGAGCAGGATAAAGAAAAAAGAATGAAAAGAACTGAGGAGAGTCTCAGAGACCTCTGGGACAACATTAAACGCACCAACATGGGAATTATAGGGGTCCCAGAAGAAGAAGAGAAAAAGAAAGGGACTGAGAAAATATTTGAAGAGATTATAGTTGAAAACTTCCCTAATATGGGAAAGGAAATAGTTAATCAAGTCCTGGAAGCACAGAGAGTCCCATACAGGATAAACCCAAGGAGAAACACGCCAAGACACATATTAATCAAACTGTCAAAAATTAAATATAAGGAAAACATATTAAAGGCAGCAAGGGAAAAAAAACAAATAACACACAAGGGAATCCCCATAAGGTTAACAGCTGATCTTTCAGCAGAAACTCTGCAAGCCAGAAGGGAGTGGCAGGATATACTTAAAGTGATGACGGAGAAAAACCTACAACCAAGATTACTCTACCCAGCAAGGATCTCATTCAGATGTGATGGAGAAATTAAAACCTTTACAGACAAGCAAAAGCTGAGAGAGTTCAGCACCACCAAACCAGCTTTACAACAAATGCTAAAGGAACTTCTCTAGGCAAGAAACACAAGAGAAGGAAAACACCTACAATAACAAACCCAAAACATTTAAGAAAATGGGAATAGGAACATACATATCGATAATTACGTTGAATGTAAATGGATTAAATGCTCCCACCAAAAGACACAGGCTGGCTGAATGGATACAAAAACAAGACCCATATATATGCTGTCTACAAGAGACCCACTTCAGACCTGGAGACACATACAGACTGAAAGTGAGGGGATGGAAAAAGATATTCCATGCAAATGGAAATCAAAAGAAAGCTGGAGTAGCAATTCTCATATTAGACAAAATAGACTTTAAAATAAAGACTATTACAAGAGACAAAGAAGGACACTATATAATGATCAAGGGATCGATCCAAGAGGAAGGTATAACAATTGTAAATATTTATGCACCCAACATAGGAGCACCTCAATACATAAGGCAAATACTAACAGCCATAAAAGGGGAAGTCGACAGCAACACAATCATAGTAGGGGACTTTAACACCCCACTTTCACCAATGGACAGATCATCCAAAATGAAAATAAATAAGGAAACACAAGCTTTAAGTGATACATTAAACAAGATGGACTTAATTGATATTTATAGGACATTCCACCCAAAAACAACAGAATACACATTTTTCTCAAGTGCTCATGGAACATTCTCCAGGATAGATCACATCTTTGGTCACAAATCAAGCCTTGGTAAATTTAAGAAAATTGAAATCGTATCAAGTATCTTTTCCGACCACAACGCTATAAGACTAGATATCAATTACAGGAAAAGATCTGTAAAAAATGCAAACACATGGAGGCTACACAATACACTACTTAATAATGAAGTGATCACTGAAGAAATCAAAGGGGAAATCAAAAAATACCTAGAAACAAATGACAATGGAGATACGACGACCCAAAACCTATGGGACTCAGCAAAAGCAGTGCTAAGAGGGAACTTTATAGCAATACAAGCCTACCTCAAGAAACAGGAAACATCTCGAATAAACAACCTAACGTTGCAGCTAAAGCAATTAGAGAAAGAAGAACAAAGAAACCCCAAAGCTAGCAGAAGGAAAGAAATTATAAAGATCAGGTCAGAAATAAATGAAAAAGAAATGAAGGAAACAATAGCAAAGATCAATGAAACTAAAAGCTGGTTCTTTGAGAAGATAAACAAAAGTGATAAACCATTTGCCAGACTCATCAAGAGAAAAAGGGAGAAGACTCAAATCAATAGAATTAGAAATGAAAAAGGAGAAGTAACCACTGACACTGCAGAAATACAAAAGATCATGAGAGATTACTACAAGCAACTCTATGCCAATAAAATGGACAACCTGGAAGAAATGGACAGATTCTTAGAAATGCACAAACTGCCGAGACTGAACCAGGAAGAAATAGAAAATATGAACAGACCAATCACAAGCACTGAAATTGAAACTGTGATTAAAAACTTTCCAACAAACAAAAGCACAGGACCAGATGGGTTCACAGGTGAATTCTATCAAACATTTAGAGAAGAGCTAACACCTATCCTTCTCAAACTCTTCCAAAATATTGCAGAGGAAGGAACACTCCCAAACTCATTCTACGAGGCTACCATCACCCTGATACCAAAACCAGACAAAGATGTCACAAAGAAAGAAAATTACAGGCCAATATCACTGATGAACATAGATGCAAAAATCCTCAACAAAATACTAGCAAACAGAATCCAACAGCACATTAAAAGGATCATACACCATGATCAAGTGGGGTTTATCCCAGGAATGCAAAGATTCTTCAACATACGCAAATCAATCAATGTGATACACCATATTAACAAATTGAAGGAGAAAAACCATATGATCATCTCAATAGATGCAGAGAAAGCTTTCAACAAAATTCAACACCCATTTATGATAAAAACCCTGCAGAAAGTAGGCATAGAGGGAACTTTGCTCAACATAATAAAGGCCATATATGACAAACCCACAGCCAACATTGCCCTCAATGGTGAAAAACTGAAACCATTTCCACTAAGATCAGGAACAAGACAAGGTTGCCCACTCTCACCACTATTATTCAACATAGTTTTGGAAGTGTTAGCCACAGCAATCAGAGAAGGCAAAGAAATAAAAGGAATCCAAATCGGAAAAGAAGAAGTAAAGCTGTCAGTATTTGCAGATGACATGATATTATACATAGAGAATCCTAAAGATGCTACCAGAAAACTCCTAGAGCTAATCAATGAATTTGGTAAAGTAGCAGGATACAAAATTAATGCACAGAAATCTCTTGCATTTCTATACACTAATGACGAAAAATCTGAAAGTGAAATTAAGAAAACACTCTCGTTTACCACTGCAACAAAAAGAATAAAATATCTAGGAATAAACCTACTTAAGGAGACAAAAGACCTGTATGCAGAAAATTATAAGACACTGATGAAAGAAATTAAAGATGATACAAATAGATGGAGAGATATACCATGTTCTTGGATTGGAAGAATCAACATTGTGAAAATGACTCTACTACCCAAAGCAATCTACAGATTCAATGCAATCCCTATCAAACTACCACTGGCATTTTTCACAGAACTAGAACAAAAAATTTCACAATTTGTATGGAAACACAGAAGACCCCGAATAGCCAAAGCAATCTTGAGAACGAAAAATGGAGCTGGAGGAATCAGGTTCCCTGACTTCAGACTATATTACAAAGCTTCAGTAATTAAGACAGTTTGGTACTGGCACAAAAACAGAAATATAGATCAATGGGACAGGATAGAAAGCCCAGAGATAAACCCACACACATATGGTCACCTTATCTTTGATAAAGGAGGCAAGAATATACAGTGGAGAAAAGACAGCCTCTTCAATAAGTGGTGCTGGGAAAATTGGACAGATACATGTAAAGGTATGAAATTAGAACACTCCCTGACACCATGCACAAAAATAAACTCAAAATGGATTAAAGACCTAAATGTAAGGCCAGAGACTATCAAACTCTTAGAGGAAAACATAGGCAGAACACTCAATGACATAAATCACAGCAAGATTCTTTTTGACCCAGCTCCCAGAGAAATGGAAATAAGAACACAAATAAACAAATGGGACCTAATGAAACTTAAAAGCTTTTGCACAGCAAAGGAAACCATAAACAAGACCAAAAGACAACAATCAGAATGGGAGAAAATATTTGCAAATGAAGCAACTGACAAAGGATTAATCTCCAAGATTTGCAAGCAGCTCATGCAGCTCAATAACAAAAAAACGAACAACCCAATCCAAAATTGGGCAGAAGACCTAAATAGACATTTCTCCAAAGAAGATATACAGATTGCCAACAGACACATGAAAGAATGCTGAACATCATTAATCATTAGAGAAATGCAAATCAAAACTACAATGAGATATCATCTCACACCGATCAGAATGGCCATCATCAAAAAATCTAGAAAGAATGAATGCTGGAGAGGGTGTGGAGAAAAGGGAACACTCTTGCACAGTTGGTGGGAATGTAAATTGATACAGCCACTATGGAGAACAGTATGGAGGTTCCTTAAAAAACTACAAATAGAACTACCATACGACCCAGCAATCCCACTACTGGGCATATACCCTGAGAAAACCATAGTTCAAAAAGAGTCATGTACCAAAATGTTCATTGCAGCTCTATTTAAAATAGCCAGGACATGGAATCAACCTAAATGTCCATCGACAGATGAATGGATAAAGAAGATGTGGCACATATATACAATGGAATATTACTCAGCCAGAAAAAGAAATGAAATGGAGGTATTTGTAATGAGGTGGATGGAGTTAGAGTCTGTCATACAGAGTGAAGTAAGTCAGAAAGAGAAAAACAAATACAGTATGCTAACACATATATACGGAATCTAAGGAAAAAAAAAAAAAGCCGTGAAGAACCTAGTGGCAAGACAGGAATAAAGACACAGACCTACTAGAGAATGGACTTGAGGATATGGGGAGGGGGTGGGGTGAGATGTGACAGGGTAAGAGAGTGTCATGGACATATATACACTACCAAATGTAAAATAGATAACTAGTGGGAAGCAGCTGCATAGCACAGGGAGATCAGCTCAGTGCTTTGTGACCACCTAGAGGGGTGGGATGGGGAGGGTGGGAGGGAGGGAGATGCAAGAGGGAAGAGAAATGGGAACATATTTTATATGTATAACTGATTCACTTTGTTATAAGGCAGAAGCTAACACACCATTGTAAGGCAATTATACTTCAATAAAGATGTTAAAAAAAAAACAAAAATAAATAAATAAATAAATAAATAAATAAATCTTTATTATAGTAATAAAAAAAAATAGCCAGTTTTTGGCCTATCAAACATACATTGTACATCTGTTTTAATTATTAGAGAAAAGGACACAAAAGTAAAGAACGTCCATATTAAAAATAAAGTTTAAATGCCTCTTTTCCTGAGATGCCAATGCTGGTCCTCCTTTGATGATAAGGCTCCCTTCCCAGGTGCCAAGGCCATGCTGACTTGCTGTTTACTTGCTGGACTGTTCTTTTTTTGAAACCTTGAAGAAATGTAACCCTGACTTGTTTAATATTCTTTGTTCTGACAAGATATAAAACTGTGCTGAAAACCCTAGTTCTCTAAAGCAGTTTCTCAGAGTCATCAGGGAAGTGGGCTTCCAGGCTAGTCCTCGGTTTGACACAAATAAAACTCTTTTCTATTCTTGATTGTTGATTGATTATTTTCATCAACAGGTCTTTGTTATTTAATTTGGGGGATGGCTTGTTACACAGCAAAAGCTAACTGATACATATATACTGTTTCATACCTCTATGCCTCTTCAGGTCCTATTCCTTCTAGCTGAAGTGTCCTTTCCCATCCCCTCCACCCCGACCTGGTTAACTCATACATGTCCTTCAAGTTGCAATTCAAGTGACCCCCTCCCTAAAGTCTCTGTGACTCATGTCCCCAGGTTCTCAAGTTGAGTTATTAAATGCCCCTGCATATCCATTGTTACTTTACTTGAACTTATCTCTCTCTGAACAAACATTCCCTCATAGTAGAGACTATGTCATCTTACTTTCCCAGTGTCTAACACACAAGCTCATTAAATGTTTGCCAAAAGGATGAAGACAAAAATATGAATAAGCCTTGAGTCTCTTTCAACACAAGCTATACTATTTCCTTCTCTCCTGGAATTTTCCTCATCACCCATGCATATATCTTATTTCAGAGCAGCATATTAGAAAAGATCAAGACTGATAATCACTCTCAATTTTTTGTTTCTTCTACCTGAAAATATTTAAGCCCTCCTAGAAGAGAGTAGCTAGAATTGGAAGGCCCATTGATCTTTCAGGCTATACCCAGCCACTCGTAATAAGACCATCCATAAAATTCCACTGAGGAGGTAAAAGTTGATGGTTACAAATGCACCTGGATTAGAATTTGGGTGAAAAACTTTAAATGTAATTTACAACCACAAAAGCGCCGCTATTATTAACTACTTCTGGACAACCAGCATAACTTGGGATTGTCAGGGCAAGCCAGGACATGTAGATATTTTCTCCTTAGATCAGCACACACTGGAGTATTTGGCCCAGAATCAATAAAAAACAAAGCTGCAGGTTTGGGGGGGAGGGGATTTTTGAGGAAAATTAATAAATACTGGAACCTCCACAGGGAAAAGAGTCATAAACGGTGGCTTAAAGTTTCTCAAGGACCTGAGATCCAGGGCTGACCCATGGAGTTTTCAATCCCCTAAATATCACACTCCGTGCTAGCTGGCCAGATATGTTTCTGGAACTGAAAAGACAGAAAATGCTTTCCTCCCTTCCTTCCATATAAAACATTTTGGTTTTGTTTTGACTTTTAAGTCTCCAATTGAAATTCACCATAAGGAGTTTTCACAGATGTAAATCTCATTTCTATATCAGATCTAAATTCAGAAAAAAGGAATTTCTGAGTATGGTATATTATTCCAACATTTCTAATTTACTTTTTCCCCAGGAACATTTTCAGTTGGCTTTATCCGGTAATTCAAGGAGCATTTTCTTTCCCTGTTAATGGAGAGGGTTGAACCTCGCCAGATAACCTCTAAGGTCTGTTTGATTCAGTTTTATGATTCTAGAATTCTAGAATTAATTAGGTTTTAGCCATTATTAAAGTACCAGCTAAGACAGAGTTGAAGATAAATATAAATCCTAATTTACTACATGGTTCAAAATGACCTGAGAAGAGAAGCTCGAATCCTGTATCTCTTGTCTTCCCCAGGATAATCACCAGGTGCATATAAAAAAAATGGAACAAACAAAAAAATAGGACTTTGATTCCTAAAGAATTGAACTGCTTAAGGACATTCAATAATCCATGTTTATTTTAAAAAAATAATTCAACACATGCACGCTTTTCAATTGATTTCTGAATTCACCAAAGGCACTGCAAAGTAGTGATATTCTTTAGGTAGTAGAATCAAAAATATTAATTTCATACTCTAAAAAAACTGGCTCTGGCTTTTGACACCAAACTGCTGGGAAGTTCATACCCTACCTCCATTATTTCCCATCTGTGCTTCTTAACCTCTCTCTTGTTTTTCTCACCTGGAAATTGAGTATCATAATAATAGCATCTGCTTCACATGGGGTTGATGTAGGAATATTGGGCTTTATGGGTTTCATTATATATTCTTCCATATGATTCTATACTATATACTATACTTTATTGTACCATACTATACTTTACTGTGCATTACTATACCATTCTATGGCATTGTATGCTATTCTGTACTATACTATACCATACTATACTATATTATCCTTTTCTATCCTATGCTCTACTTCATTATGCCATACTATACTATACTATACTATACTATACTATACTATACTATACTATACCATACAACCCTCCTACTCAAAGTGACTTGAAGACCAGCAAGATCAGAATCACCTGAGATCTTGTTAGAAATGCAGAATCCCACCCCAACCTACTGAACCAGAAACTGCATTTTCACAAGATCTCCAGGTGATTCAAATGCATGCTAAAGTTGAGAGACCCTGTTGTGCTCTACTATACTGTACCAAAAGGCAATATAGAACAGTATTTAGTACGCAGACTCTAGAACCAGACTGCCTCAAGTTCACATCCCATCTCTGCTATTTACTTGGGCCAAATAACCTTATTTTGCTGTGCCGTGGTTTCCTCATTTGTAAAATAGTATCTATTTATTAATAGGGTTATGTGAAGATGCAATGTTCTAACCTATGGAAGCCCTCAAAACAGGCCCTGCACAAAAAACACCATTTACAATGGAATACTACACAGCCATGAAAATGAATGAAATAATGCCATTTGCAAGCAACATGGATGGACCTAGCGATTATCATACTAAGTGAAGTAAGTCAGAAAGAGAAAGACAAACACCATACAATATCACTTATATGTGGAATCTAAAATATGACATAAATGAACTTATCTACAAAAGAGAAACAGACTCACAGACATAGAGAACAGACTTGTGGTTGCCAAGGGGGAGAGGGTTGGGAGAGGGATGGGCTGGGAGTTTGGGACTAGTAGATGAAAACTAGTATATATAGAATGGATAAACAACAAAGTCCTACTGTGTAGTACAGGGAACTATATTCAATATCCTGTGATAAACCGTAATGGAAAAGAATTTGAGAAGGAATATATACATACATATATATATGTATATAACTGAAACACTTTGCTGTACAGCAAAAATTAACACAATGTTATAAATCAACTATACTTCAATAAAACAAATTTTAAGAAAAAGATTCCCCAGGGCAAGGCTAGAAGGATTAGTTTTATTTTATTAAGAGAGCCAACCGTGTCCCTGACACCTACCATGGGCTTGTAGCTCAAATAATAAGCCCTCTGTCACTCACCTTGTGGAATGCAGACCTGGTAAAGAATTTTCTTCTCCAGGTTTAGCAGGGACTCAAATTTTTCTTCATAGTACACTTTGCTCTGGTCATTAGTGATCTCCAAAAGCTGAGAGTATTTGGCTTCTCCTACCCCAATGGCAAAAACAATTATGTTTCTGTCCCTAAGGGCCTTGGCTGGTATGGCTACATTGTCCCGGGCGACCCCATCGGTGATCACAATCAAATACTGATGGACACTGGGCCTCCCTCCTCTTGAACTACCAAAAAAAGGCAGAGTGAAGTTCAGGGCTTTCCCAGTGTAGGTGCCGTCGTTGATTTGCTTAACGTCCGAGATGGTTCTGTGAATGTCCACATTTGAGGAGTATCGGTTGAGCCTGAATTCTTCCTGGGGGTTTGAGCTGAACTGCAGAAGGCCAATCTGAATTTCATCAGCACTGATATTAGATTGGTTGACCATTCGCTTCATGAATCACTTTATCTTTTCAAAGTCTTTCGGGGAGATGTATTCTGAAGCATCCATCAGGGAGATAATGTCAGCTTTCCTATTTTTACAGGCTGGGGGAAAAAAGAAGCAGAACAGAACATTTACTCAGAGTCTGAAACCAATTAATTACAAATCCCCAGGGAGAGTCTGGGGTGACATCTACACAACATGAAAATATTTTTTAAGGGGGTGAAGAGGAAGTCAAGGAAATAAATTTCTGTGACCCAGCACAAACCAGTCTCAAAATAAGACACAGCTGTATGATAAAGATATAAAATTTGACCGGCTTTGTTCATTCTAGGTCATGGTCACTCTGTGTCCAATACTCACTTTTGGACCAGTGAATCCACACTTCCAGGATGAAGCCTGTTCAAATAGATTAGACAAATATACTTGGGGAGAGAGAGAGAGATTGAAAAAAAAGTTCTTACTCTCCGAGGAGCAAATGCCGTGTACCACTTCTTGTTGGATGGCCTTCAAGGAATCAAAATCATTCACGAAAAACATCCTGTCTTCAGCTATCTCCTGAAGCTCAATAGTATTAGCATCTCTGACTCTAATAGCATAAATGGTGACTCCATCTCCCCTCAACGCTTCCACAATCTCGGCCACCGGGTCCATAGATTTGCCATCAGTGATGATGATGAGATACCAAGGCACGTTGCTGCGAGCAGTGTCTGCAAAGACCTGCATCATGCTACCCAAGGCCTGACCTGTCATGGTGCCACCTCCATTCTGCTGGATGCCATCAATGGCCACCTTCAGTCCCGCCACGGTGGCATGCTGGCTGAGGGTAAACTGACTACTGATTTCGTCTGAGTACTGAAAGACTCCAAACTGTACTCTGTCGAGCCCGATATGGAACATCTTTATCACCTCATTCATGAACACCTTCATTTCGAGAAAATCGTCTTGGTGGATGCTGTCAGATCCATCAATAAGGAAGTAAATGCCTACCTTCTCGATATACACACAGCCTAGGTAGGAAGAAGAAGCAGCAAGCCCCCAGAACAGCGTGTGAGATGGTGCGTAGCAAGGCTGTGGATCCCGATTCCCACACCCCCTCAGCCCTCATTGCTCCCTTTCTTCTGACAGCACCTGAGACTCTGCCTATGGGTGTTCTTGGGCCAGGAGCACGGTCAGCCCACACACTAGGCAGGCCAGGGAGTGAGTCAGAGCAGCCAGCAGCCCGTGATTGACAGGGGTAATACCCTAGCGCCCTCGACCTTTGGGTGGGACAACTCTGAGGAGAGCTCAACACAGTCTCCCTGAGTCCCCTGCAGAGCCGAGCCCCAGGTGCCTCCAGCGATAGCATGCTCACTAGCTCAGCCTGTAAAGGCTGCCTCCTATTCCTCTCCCCTCCCCACACCCCAACAGTGTCCCCTGTGCTCAGCTCCCAGATAAATGATTTGCTTCTATATCCTCGTCTCAGAGTCTGTTTCTGATGAACACCATTTAAGACATGAGGTAAACATTGCTTCTCAAATGTGGAAGTTGAGAACAAGCTGAAAGTAAAATATCAGAGCATATTTGAAGCTGTGGATTGTCTCAGCATCCAATATTCCTGCTTCCCATGCAAGTTATACTTTTTAAATACACAGACGAGAGTACACTTTATGAAGTTTAATCTAATTAATTAAAATTAATATAAAACTTCCTGGTTTTTTTATTGAAGTATAGTTGATTTACAATGTTGTGTTAATTTCTGCTGTACAGCAAAGTGATTCAGTTATACATATATATATATATATATTCTTTTTCAGATTCTTTTCCATTATGATTTGTCACAGGATATCAAATATAGTTCCCTGTGCTATAGAGTAGGACCTTGTTGTTTACCCATTCTATATATACTGGTTGTCATTTGCTAATCCCAAACTCCCAATCCTTCCCTCCCCTTCCCCCTCCCCCCCTTGGCAACCACAAGTCTGTTCTCTATACCTGTGAGTTTGTAAAACTTTCTGTTTTAAATGAGCCTTACTTAAATGAATCACTTTGTGTTAAGGCCTAGACCCCAAAAGGCAAAATGGCTCTGCATTGAGATCCTGTCTCCACCACTTACTAGCATGCTTGCCTCACTGCATCTCAATTTACCAGTCTGTCAAACAAGAATCTTAACACCTACTCAGTAAGCTTATTGTAAGGGTTAAATAAGATCATGGAAACCCAGCAGAGATGACTATTAAAAATTCACAGTTAAGATCACCCAGTGTAGGGACTTCCCTGGAGGTCCAGTGGTTAAGACTCTGAGCTTCCAGTGCAGGAGACACGGGTTCAATCCCTGGTCAGGGAACTAAGATCCCATGTGCCGTGTGGTACGGCCAAATAATTTTAAAAAAATCACCCAGTGTTTTATTTTTGTCATGTAGCAGATTCCTCAAAAAGAATGAGACATAATTTTCTCCTCAATCCTTTCAGCCTTGTGTTGTTAATCTCTGAATTCCCTTGACCCTGGGAAGAATCAAAAGCCTTTTCATGGTTCCTGGCCAAAAGGGAAGTGGTCTGACTCATGGGAGCTGGGCTCCCTTACTCAGGACATCATTTGGGAGGACCTTGGTCTAAGAAATAAGCGAGACATCCTTATACTAAAAAAGTATTTGTTGTTTATCTGAATCAAATTCAAATTTAACTGGGCATCATGTATTTTATCTGACAACCCCACCCTGGAGGGGTAGGCATAGGAAGGGTTGTGGCTTGGAAGTGTTTGCTGAGTGCTTGGAGAATGGAAGAGAAATTATGGAAAGAGAAGGCAGAAACCAGAACCTTGCTGGAACCAGAACCCACTGGTAACAGGTGGATGACTGGCCTGGGTCTGAAAAAAGGACCACCGTGCAGGGAGGGGCATCTCTGTAGCCAGCCCCATGCAGCAGTGGCCCAAAGAGGCTCCGCTGCAGCTCAGGACTTTTGCACTGTCCACAGGAGCCAAGGGCCTTGAGTTCAGCCTGGCAGTACACATTCTTGCCAAGCTTGGCAGACAGAAATTTTGGAGGAAAGAATATTTTTGACAGTCAGATGCTACTATGAATGCACATGTATTACATACACAAACCGCTTAGCAGAGGGTCTGATGCATAGCAGATAACCAATAAGTGGCAGATATTATGATCATTATGATCACCCAGGGAAGAATTCTGGTGAAATTGTCCCAAATTCTAAGCTACCCTCACCCCCAAACACCCTGGACTTTGGGCTGATTTTCTTTTCTTTTTTTTTTTTTTAAACATCTTTATTGAAGTATAATTTCCTTACAATGGTGTGTTAGCTTCTGCTTTATAACAAAGTGAATCAGTTATACATATACAATATGTTCCCATTTCTCCTCCCTCTTGCATCTCCCTCCCTCCCACCCTCCCCATCCCACCCCTCTAGGTGGTCACAAAGCACCGAGCTGATCTCCCTGTGCTATGCGGTTGCTTCCCACTAGCTATCTATTTTACATTTGGTAGTGTATATATGTCCATGACACTCTCTTACCCTGTCACATCTCACCCCACCCCCTCCCCATATCCTCAAGTCCATTCTCTGGTAGGTCTGTGTCTTTATTCCCGTCTTGCCACTAGGTTCTTCATGGCCTTTTTTTTTTTTTTTTCCTTAGATTCCGTATATATGTGTTAGCATACTGTATTTGTTTTTCTCTTTCTGACTTACTTCACTCTGTATGACAGACTCTAACTCCATCCACCTCATTACAAATACCTCCATTTCATTTCTTTTTATGGCTGAGTAATATTCCATTGTATATATGTGCCACATCTTCTTTATCCATTCATCTGTCGATGGACATTTAGGTTGCTTCCATGTCCTGGCTATTGTAAATAGAGCTGCAATGAATATTTTGGTACATGACTCTTTTTGACCTATGGTTTTCTCAGGGTATATGCCCAGTAGTGGGATTGCTGGGTCGTATGGTAGTTCTATTTGTAGTTTTTTAAGGAACCTCCATACTGTTCTCCATAGTGGCTGTATCAATTTACATTCCCACCAACAGTGCAAGAGTGTTCCCTTTCCTCCACACCCTCTCCAGCATTTATTGTTTCTAGATTTTTTGATGATGGCCATTCTGACCGGTGTGAGATGATATCTCATTGTAGTTTTGATTTGCATTTCTCTAATGATTAATGATGTTGAGCATTCTTTCATGTGTCTGTAGGCCATCTGTATATCTTCTTTGGAGAAATGTCTATTTAGGTCTTCTGCCCATTTTTGGATTGGGTTGTTCGTTTTTTTGTTATTGAGCTGCATGAGCTGCTTGTAAATCTTGGAGATTAATCCTTTGTCAGTTGCTTCATTTGCAAATATTTTCTCCCATTCTGAGGGTTGTCTTTTGGTCTTGTTTATGGTTTCCTTTGCTGTGCAAAAGCTTTTAAGTTTCATTAGGTCCCTGGGCTGATTTTCTTGATTCCAAGTTTCTTTTTAGCTGTTACGTAATCTGGGAAATAAATCAACTCTCAACTCTTTATACTGTTTGTGAATCAGAAGGAGGGAAAAGAAGGCATCTCTCTCTTTTCTATAGAATATAGGCAGGGGGTGCCCAAACCAGTGAAATTCATATTTAACGGTTTTGATCCTCATTCCCCAAATAGAGAAAGGGACTAAAAAAATACAGGCCAAGGAGAAAGACAGGAATTTATTTAGATATTTGAAATCTCTAAACCTCAGCACAAATAATCAAGAAAATACAAGATCATTTAGTGATTGTCTCAAAAAAAAAAAAAAAAAGCTCAGTGATTTTCCCCTGAATATATAATCACAGCCTTGAATTCTTAAGTTAATTATCTACATTTCACATTGCCACCTTCGTTCTATAATTGTGATTTGAATCTGAGAAACACTAACATGGACAAGAGTAGAGAGACAAACAGACAGACAGACACAAAGATATTTATAACAACCTAGAAGTGGCAAATTTGGGATTTAAAATTCAGGCAGTTTGAGTGCAGGGAACCGTATTCAATACCTTGTAATAACCTATAAGGGAAAAGAATCTGAAAAAGAATATATATATACACGTATATATATATATATATATATACGTGTATATATATATATGTATGAATCACTTTGCTGTACACCTGAAATTAACACAACGTTGTAAATCAACTATACTTTAATTAAAAAATAAAGAAAAAAGAAAAAAATTCAGACGCATATACTTGACTGCTGTGTTTCTTTTGGTGTTTCTTTTAAACTGCACATACAGGAGGAGCTCACCTAACCAGCCTCTCCTTAAGTGGCTCACCAGATAACTGACGTTCTCCCTTCCCTCTGGAAGAATACTTCTGGAGAAGTGTTGCTCCCACAATACAATGACGAGGCCCCCCAGTTGAACACTCCACACTTCTGCTTCACTCAGTGGAAGATTAGGCCCACCGAGAGTGATGTGGGTGTGTCCCCAGCCTATTTACGGCTGATTTGTTATTATAATTACACAGCAAATCAAACACTGTGAAAATCAATAGGATATGAGTGGTAATTAAAGGGGTTTATCACATATATGAAAACCACGTTAACTGCTTAGGAAAGACCCAATAAAGGCAAGTTGTTTTCAAAGAAATTATTGGTGTACTAGATAGCACCCACAAAAGATTGCGTTTTTGAGATCATAAAAATCAATAAGGATTTCTGTACTCAGATTATTTCCAAAGTGGTTAAGTTCTCCTCCCACATGAAAGAAACTGAAACTGGAAATTATAGAAAATACACTATCAGATGATTAATGAAGAAAATACGTAGAACTCCAATCAGCAGGGCTTATATTCAAAGAAGCCTTGGCCCTACACAAAAGATTGGCAAATTAATGTTCATTTATTATGTTTTAAGCTGAAATTTTTAAATTCAAGAATTTAAAAATTGTGTCTTTTTAGCAATGATCTCCTGCTTTTAAGTGACTTAACATTTGATCAATCCATACTCAGATCCCTACGGCTTCTACTGTAAATATACATGTATTTTCATCCAATTCTTGTTAAAAGGAATGAGGGGTAAGACAGGAAGAGGCAGAAATGTCCACTTTTCACTTCATGTTCTGTACTGTTTGGCATCAAGATAAAATAAAGATTTTATAAGTTTTGTTTCTGTTTTGTAACGAATTGACTCCATAATCTTTTCTTGGATGGGGGGTAGAGGAGTTGGGTGAGTGGAGCAAAAGCAAAGATTAAAAAAAAAAAAAATCAAATTTTTGGAAAAGGTGCTCCTACCTTCTTGTAGGGCAGAGCTCATCCCAGACACAGAAGCCCTTTTGCCCGAAATCTCAGGACAGAGCTGGTTCTTAATCTTGCTTCCCACAACACTGAGTTGCAAAAAAGATTCCAGGGGTATGACATGCTTCCAAGGAGGATATGATGCTATCTTTTCCAGGTTCATGCTGTCCAAGGCAAGTTGGGTACCCACTGCGTAGACAGTCACCCCAATTCTGCAGAGGAGGGAAGCCGGTCTGGACACATTGTCCTGGGAGAAGCCTTCCATGATGACCACGCCTACCTGCTGCACACCTTGCTGGAACAGACTGTCCTTCTCCTGAATGAAAACCTCATTCCTTAGGAAATCCAAAGCAGCACCAGGAAGCAGCAGGAAGTCTTGGTCCTTCCTCCTCTTCTTCTGTAGGTTAATTTGTCCAGAAGCTCCAAGATCTTGGCTGGATTCTGAAATGTATCCAGAGAAAACTCAAGTCGTGGTTCCTCACTGTAAAAGACCAAGCCAATTCGTACAACATCTGGATGAATACTTAGAGAGCTGATGGTGGTCTTTAAGAAATTGACAACATGTTGGAAATTCGATTGCTGAGCCCTGCTAAATTCCTCAATGAGGAACACCAAGTCAGCTGGGATAGCAGTTGGACACGCTATAAAAAAAACAAAAACAGAAAGAAGGGCTTTAGCATGAGAACAGAGGAATAAAGACAACAGTCCTTTTGTATACAAAAGTTGTATTATGCTATATTTTTATATACTATAATAATATATTTAGTATTACAAATTGTAATAATATATATTGTACTAACTTATATTCATGCTCATTAAAATTTAGTGGAAGCCTTTATGACCATCATTTGGCATGATGGTCAAAGAACATCATAGGGTTCAAAATTTTTCAAGTGAAAGTGTGCTCACATCACTTGTCAAATATGTAAATATATGAATATACACAAGAAAGGGCCTTAAGATCATTTTTCAATTCATCTAAGTCCATTAGGAGCATCTGAATCTTCCTTGACTAGTTTTTTCTTCATTTTTCTGGTTTCAGGAAACCCTGGGTCAAATTCTCTTTTCTAGGCCTGAAACCTTTTTGATTTAATAATTGTTCCTCTTTTGGTAAAAGATGGAAATAACAAATGGTGACTATTGTGCACCTTTCTCTGATAAATTTCATGTCATTTTTAACAGAGGCAACAGGAAATATTGCAAGTTCCTACGAAAAATCTTTGTCCAAAAATTGCACCAAATGGCTGCTTCATTTTGCTATGAAAGAACCATTCCTTTAACCTGTCTCACACAGAGGTTAATGGAGTTCTGACTGCATAAACTCCCTTCTGAGATCACTCCAGACCCCTCCTACCCAATTTAAGGCAGGGCCTGAAGTAGGGAAATCCACAGTGTCTGCATAACAAAAAGGTCCAAATCTACTTTGACATATGAAAATACAAATCTCCTTAGCAGAGAGCCAAAACCACATAAGCAGAGGACTGAATCCAATGTGTAGACAACTGGATACTGTGAAACAAAGTTTAGAGAAGAGACTATAGGGGTGACAGAATAACGCTTTGACTTATCTTTGGTCTCCTGATGTCCTGAAATTTTCCATTTGGTCCTTTTTTTATAAAGAATCAAAAATCAATCCTAGATTTAAAAAGAGGATGTTACCCCTGATTTTTCTAAGTCTGAAATGCCTTCTCTAGAAACTTCAAGCACCTTTGACTTCTCCCTTCTTTCACCTGCTGGTGCCAAGTGCTATCTTTCTCCTGTCCAGGTGTCTCCAAGATTCATCCTGTTTCCTCATCATCAGAGCCACCATCAGGATTTACCCAGTCATCCTCCCTGTGTGGACAGATGACAGCTCAGCCTTAAGCAAGCTGTGGATGAGTCTTATGGAATCCATCCTGCCCACTGAAGGCTTTCTTAAAGGCCACTTTGGTGGTGTCATTTTTCCTGCTTAAAAGCCTATAGTCACTTCCCAGTGCCTTTGGGACCCGGTAATCAGGGTCCATCTTCCCTGATCCAATCTCATCCCTCACTCTTTTAACCTCCACCCCATTCCCAATTGGCTCCCTTTTTTCACTTTCTTACCCTTCGTCCAGCCCATTCCCACTTCCACACCCTCACTCATGCTATTCCCCTTACCAAGAGTGTCCTCCTCCTTTCTCCCTATATATTAAAATCATACCCATTATTGAGGGGCCAAAAAAGTTCTTCCTGGGTCAGGTTCTCCACTACACCCTCCTTTTGCTCTATTTCTACTTAATGTAGGGTTCATAGGTACTTCTTTTTTCCTTATTATCTCTGCCTGGATTTTCCTCTTCTTGTCTCACATGTTGCCTCTAAAATCCCAAGGACTCTCAAGCTCTAGATGTTGAGAGGTCTGGGCAGAGCTATGATAGTTCAGAGAAAGGAGGGATTGATCACTTCTACTTGTGGGGATGCTCCAGCAAGAAGGTAACTTAAGAGCTGAAGGATAAAGTTTTGACTGTGGGCATTTTAGGCTGATGGTATAGTTTGTCCAAGAGCAGAGACAGAGGTGGAAAAGTATGACAGATACACAGCAAATGGTGAATAGTTCAGCTTGGCTCATGGTTAGAATGTATAAAGGGACTTAGCAGGAAATAAGGCTCAGTTGTTCTCAACGAACAGTGGAACACAACCCCATGGGACATTAGGAAATATATGGTGGTGTTTTGAATTGTGATAAGATTCAGGGATGCTACTGGAAGGGACCAGGGATGTTAAGCCCTCAACAATGTACAGGACAATCCTACATTATGAATTCTATCACCCAAAATGCCATTAGCCTCTCCCTTGAGCATCTTAAATGCGAACCCTAAGGAAGGACTTTATTTGATCTCTGAGGAGAAGACTGAATGCTCCTTCTTCTGGAAAAGGCATATAGTAACTTAGATTATTATTCAGAAATATTCACTCCCTACACCTCACTTCCATGAGAGGAACATACTTTCTTACTGCACTAATGACGACATAGCCATATGACTTGCTTTTGCCAATGGAATGTTGGCAGATGATAAAGCAGAGGTTTGAAAAATGCTTTTGCAACTGGATTTTCTCTCTTACACCTCTGTAATTACCATGGAAAGGATATGCCCAGACTAGCCTAATGATCCCAGTAGGAAGGTGACATCTAAGGAGCAGAAGCAAAAGTAGATGAGCCAACCCTCAGCCAAATCCCAAATCTGTGAATAAGCCCAGGCAAGATCAGCAAAGCCCAATGAAGTTGAGCCCAATGAATATCAGCTGACCCCCAGCAGATCTGTGAAAATAAATGATTCTTTTCAGCCACCAACTTTTTGGATGGCTTGTTATGCAGCATCCTTGTGACCATAGTTAACTAATACAAGGTATGTGCCTGAGGCAAACCCATGCCTCCTCCTCTTCCCCATCCAGTGGTGCTACTGTCCTAGAACTGAGGAACCTAGAATGCCCCCTTCTCTGTTCTTTCCCCAGACTTTCTTGTTATGCTGAGAACCTCCTCCCACACAGTGGCTCAAACACCTAGGGACCAAACCTTACCTTCTATAGGCTCCATCTTGGCTTCGTTCTTCATCTCAAGCTGCCCAGTTCCTTGGATCACCCCACTCACATCCTGCATCACCTGTCTGACCCTGTCTTGTCCTTGCATCTCATATACAAGGGATGGGGTGCCCATCCCTGTAGTTCTCTCTTGTCAGAGTCTTGAACACCCACAGACATGACTTTCATGCCTTTCTCCCTCAATGTCTCTGCAGCCTCATGGACCTCATCCTCAGATTTGTCTGAGGTAATGACCACTGCATACTGGGGAATGCCCTGGAGAAACCGGCTTCCCGCTGCCTCCTGGAAGAAAGTCTGATAAAGGTATCGTAGAGCTTTGCCTGTCCTCCTGGAGCCTCCCCGAAGTACAAAGTGTTCATGGATGTGAGTCATCATCTCATCCTGGGTTTGTAAGTGTTGAACAAAAATTCAGTGTGACCTTGACCACCGTATCAAGCCAGCCCAATCTGGTACTTGTCTCTGCAAACATCCAGCATGCCAACCACTCTGGAGATGAAAGTCTGCATCCACTGGAAACTGGTCCATGATGTGTTCTGTGAGGTGTCAGTGAGAAAGACCACATCTGCATAATGCTGGGCAGAATCTGGAATTAGAGAAGGGTTGTGGGGGGGAGTACATCAAATCAAGATCTCTTGAAAATTGAATACAAGGATGGTTTTCTGTGGGGAATATAAGAGGGAGAGGTGCTATATATGTAACGCTGCACATACTGTACTTTCATCTCCTCTGTGTAAAACTCTATCACAAGGCTCTCTCCCTCCCATACCTTGCTGCCTGTGTTGTCTGCTTTTCTAGACTAAAGTATCTTTCAATTATTCTTCTTCTTTATTAAATACATTGTTTATAAAATTATTGAATTTAACTATAGGATAAAGGATGTTTTGAATTCACAAAAGAAACAAGTTTAATTATCAATTATGTTACTCATATCTGTAACTTGCATTGAAGTAAGGCTATTTTTTAAAACATTACAGTGTATTTTTCACTACATATATAACATTTTATAGTTTTGTTTTAATACAAGAAACCATAATAAACTATAAGCAATAGGTCCAAATCTCACCACTAGATAAACCCTGGAATCACCCTTTCTAGGTGGTCTCACCTTCAAATTCCATCAACAGGGTGTAGGATACTATAAAGCATTTTAGTTTTTGCTTTTCTGGAAAAGCAAAAATGGTGTTTCATTGTTGTTTTAATTTGTATCAGTACAATTGTTGTTCTCAATTCTTACTTACTGGCCATGGCCAAAAATGCTTATTGCATCTAATTTACATTTAAATGTTTTAAAATATGCTTATTGGATAGGGCTATATATTACATGCAACTCTCGGGATATGAGATAATTTCAGTCATGTATACACGTATGATAATTAAACTTTAATAACTTAATCTTCAAAAAAAATTATTCTTCTTCAACCAATGGAGGAAGCAAGGGAAGTTAACATATACTGAGCAGTTACTTTGTGCTAAAGACATTTATACATTTGTATCTATTTTAATCCTCATAAACCATCCTACTAAGCAAGTATTATTATCTTTGTTGCACAGATGAGGAAACTGAAGTGTACAAGTGAAGCTGCTGGCCCATGCTCACACAACTAGGAAGTGGCAAAGGCAGGATTTAAGAAAATAGGTCTTTTGGACTCCAAAACCCAGGCTGTTTCCTCTGAAGAGCATGGTAGGATGTTCTTTTCCACCTATGACAACTCCATTCATCCTTCAAGCCCCAGCTCATCCAGGAAGTCTCCCCAGGTTCTCCGGTGATGACCTCCCACTACACTCAGTGTTTCTTCACTCCCATTGGAATTAGGCGTCCTTGTTGGAATGTTGGGTTTTGACAGGACTTCTTACCTTTGATCTTGCCCTCCATGGCCAAGCACAGAGTCTGGAGAATGCTTCCTGAGAAATCCTGCAGGATGTTGAAGTTTTCAGCATTGAAGAGAAACTTCTCCAATGGCTCACTGGCTATTGTTTTCAACTCCTGGACATTCTGGACGTTGACCCCTACCACGTACACCACAACCCCATCTTCTTTCAACCTGTCAGCTGCCTCCTGGACTTCATCATTTGACTCCCCATCTGTCACCAGGATAACTACCTGGGGAACCCCATCCTTAGCCTGGCTGCCAGCTGCCTCAGTCAAGTAGTTGGTCCTGACAAACTCCAGGGCACTCCCTGTGTTTGTGCCTCCTGTATGGTAGGGCACGTTCCGGGTATGCTCCAGGACCACACTCTTCAGAGGGTGGTGGTTCAGCCGAAAGGCTGGGTAGATGTTGTCATTATACTGTGCGAGTCCCACTCGGATCTGGTCACTGCTGATGTCCAGCCCCAAGATGACAGGGTGAAGGAAGTTCTTCACTTTCTGGAAGTTCTGGGGTCCTATGCTGGTTGAGCTGTCTACTAGGAAGACAATGTCAGCCAGGACTGCTTCTCTGCAAGCTGCAAGAGAGGACAAAAGGGGTGGGGTCTGCGGGTCTTCACTCAAAATGCTTAGAACCAATGGAGCTGAACGGTGCACAAAAAGGGAGAGCAATGCCAGGCAGCCTATAGGCAGTGGTCCTCAGACACCCTAAATGACACTGTGCTCAAAGAAGTGACAACATCCCTTGTGCCCCTCCTTCCCTCCACTCATCATGTTCTGAGGTTTCTGTCCTGCCTCCATCTTGAAATTCACTTGGACAATCCCTTGAATCTCATTAAGGAGAAAAGCACTTGTGTAAATGCTTCTCAGCATGCTGAGAAAGGGGCTGTCCTCTTTCCAGTGGGAATAAACCTTGTCTCTAGGAGTGTGCCAGCCCCAACTGGTCAGAAAGCTGAATACAGCCTGTATTCCACAACACATCTCATAGCCACTCCACCACCTAGGAGCCCTGTGACCTACTTATAACTCACCTCTTTGAGACTTGATTTTCTTCTCTGCAGCACTGACATTTTTATACCAGCCCTCATACTCTCACAGGGTTGTTTTGAGGATAAAAGAGGATAAGCTCCTATATTAGACAATGTCAATGCTCTACCCAGGTCCTTTTGGATTTCTTTTTTTTTTTAATTTATTTTATTGAAATATAGTTGACTTACAATGCTGTGTTAATTACTGCTGTACAGCAAAGTGATTCATTTATACATATATATGTTCTTTTTCATATTCTTTTCTTTTTTTAAGTATATTTTCCCTTTTTAAAAAAATCTATCTATTTATTTATTTATTTATTTATTTATTATTTTGGCTTCTCCAGGTCCCAGTTGTGGCATGCGAGATCTCTAGTTGTGACATGCAGACTTTTAGTTGTAGCATGGATGTGGGATCCAGCTCCCCAACCAAGGATTGAACCCGAACCCCTGCATTAGGAGCATGGAGTCCCACCCACTGGACCACCAGGAAAATCCCCATAATCTTTTCCATTATGGCTTATCACAGGATATTGAATATAGTTCCCTGTGCTATACAGTAGGACCTTGTTGTTTATCCATTCTATATATAACACTTTACATCTGCTAATCCCAAACTCCCAATCCATCCCTTCCCTCTTGGCAACCACAAGTCTGTTCTCTATATCTGTGATTCTGTTTCTGTTGCACAGATAAGTTCATTTGTGTCATATTTTAGATTCCACATATAAATGATATCATTTGGTATGTGTCTTTGTCTGGCTTATGTCACTTAGCATGATAATCTCTAGGTCCATCCATGTTGTTGCAAATGGCATTATTTCATTCTTTTTTATGGCTGAGTAGTATTGTATAGGTGTACCACATCTTCTTTATCCATTTTTCTATCAATGGACATTTAGGTTGCTTCCATGTCTTGGCTACTGTAAACAGTGCTGCTATGAACAAAGTGGTGTATGTATCTTGGATTTCTTTTTACCATTTCTGTACACTGCTCTGTGGAGGACTTCTCTTCAGCTATTGGAGTTGTTTATCCCACAATATATGAAGGTCGAACCCCTTGCCTTGGGTCAAGACAACCCTGTGGCATAACTTACACTCCTGAGTTCTCCTGTGAGATTAAGCTAGAATTACCCTCTGTGACAGTTTTGCCTGAGATCACATCCTTCCTTCCTTTCCTCTCCTTCTCTGTCCTGCATCCTCCACATCCTTACTAACCTCCTTTGGGAGCTCTTCCATAATAAATAATATGTATCCAAATCCTTGTCTCAGGCTCTGTTTCTAAAGCACACAATCTAAGACATTTGCTCTATCGGAATGGATCTGCCCTAAAAGACCTGGGATCAAGTTCTAGCTCTGCCATCCAGTTTTGTTACCTTTAGCCTCAATTTCCTCACACACAAAAAGCAAATAATGATACTAATTGTGTTATATATCTATGTAAAAACAAATACTAATTGCCTTATGTATCATACATATCCCTATGTGTCTAACAAAAAATTGCCTTACGTATCTATCAGTCAGCAAGGTAAACAAGCTTTGAAAACGATGTAACACCAAGCAAATGGTAGTTATTATTACTATGTATATAAAACTTCTCTGTAAACCTTGAAGCAGGAAACAAAAGTAAGGTATATAATTTGGCAAAACAAATACAATACTCCCACCACATTCTGTGGTATCAAATGGGTCAAAAGTTTTAGCACTTCTTCCAGTTGACCTCCCTTATGTAGAAATACCAAAATAATGAGCAAGTAATGAAGGCTCTATCCTTTTGTGGGTTTTGATGGGACGCACAAGCAATCTTCTCTTTCTCTGCTCAAACATCTGTGCTTTCTTATAGTTTAGTAGTTAATTTATAAAGAATTTCCCTAAGTTTATGCCCCATCACCACCAACAGATGGACAAAGTTGATGACAGGTATATCATCACAGGTAATGACCCTAATGCTTCTGGGCACCTCCGATGGGCTAAGTGCTGTGATAAGCACTTTATTTGCATAAATTTCTTTAATGCTTTCAACAACTCTCTGAGGCAGGTACTGTCATCTCAGGAAGAAAATTTAAATTCAGAGAAATAAAGTAACTGTTCAAGATGGCCCAGAAAGTAGAGATTTGGGATTTGAACCCAGATCTTCCTTTTCCCTCAATTCACCCTCTTAACCAGCACATTATACCAACACACTGGCAGCAAAATAAGCAAGCTTCCTGGGGGAATCTACTGGCCCTCTCCCCTCCTCTGTCCCCATCCAGGCAATACGGGTAAGTTAATCTAGGAATAATAATATCATTCTAGGAACAACTATTTTTTCCTTCAAAAACAAACATACACTATGTCTGTATATAGAACCCTCATAAGGCCCACAGGATATAAAAATAGTTGAGAAATCTTTGGTCAACAATTGGAGAGGAGCATAAAGTGTAGTTGGTTTAGTGAAATTCTAATATTAAAGTTAAACATGCACAATATCTAGAGAAAACTTGAATTCAAAAAGATACATGCACCCCAATGTTCATAGCAGCACTATTTACAATAGTCAAGACATGGAAGCAATCTAAATGTCTATCGACAGATGAATCAATAAAGAAGATGTGGTACATATATACAGTGGAATATTACTCGGCCATAAAAAAGAATGAAATAATGTCATTTGCAGCAACATGGATGGGCCTAGAGATTATCATACTAAGTGAAGTAAGCCAGAAAGAGAAAGAGAAATATTATATGATATCACTTATATGTGAAATCTAAACAAACGATACAAATGAACTTATGTACAAAACAGAAACAGACTCACAGACATAGAGAACAAACTTATGGTTACCAAAGGGGAAGGGGGAGGGGGAGGGATAAATTAGGAGATTGGGATTAGCAGATACACACTACTCTATATAAAACAAACAACAAGGTCCTACTGTATAGCACAGGAAACTATATTCAATGTCTTGTAATAACCTATAATGGAAAAGAAAAATATATATATATATAATATATATATGTATACACACACGTATGTGTATATATATCTGAATCACTTTGGTGTACACCAGAAACTGACACAACGTTGCAAATCAACTATACTTCAATTAAAAATTAATTAATTAATTAAGCATGCACACATATGGAAGGGATATATGGGAAGGATAAGAGATAAATCTTTGAGTTCCGTGACTTCTCGATCAGAAATAAAAAGAGAAAAAGCCTTTGTACCTGGAGAGACGTGGCCAACAGGTGGAGCTGCCTTTGCCAACGTATCACAGAGCTCCTGGCGTAGCTTCAGGGCGAAACTGCCCAAACCAGAGAAGTTGGGAACAAAGGCGACGAACTTCTCCACAGGACTGCTCGAAATCTCCTTGAGCTCTGCTGAAACCGCATCTCCGACGCCCATGGCGTAGAGGAGGATGCCCGCCCTCCTAAAGGCATCTCTGGGCTTTTGCACGTGGTCCTCTGCTGGGCTGCTGCCGATCGATCACCACGGCGACTTGAGGCACGCCCTGGCTTGCCCGGCTCCCCGCTGTTTCCTGGAAGTGGTGATCTAGGAGGAACTGCAGGGCCAGCCCCATCTTGTGGCCCCCCGGCGTAAATGGAAACCTCTGGATGTGTCTCAGCACTTCGCCTTCGCGATGGTAGGTGGAAAGGAGGAACTCGGATTGGGGCTGGTCACTGTACCGGGCCAGCCCCACGCGGACCGCCTCTCTGCTGACATTGAAGCCGTTGACCACAGTGTACAAGAAGCTCCGCACGCTGCGGGTGTTCTGGGGGTTGTTGCTGGTGTCCACCAGAAACACGACATCTCCCACAGAGTCCTCCCTGCACACTAGGGAAGAGAATCCACAAAATTGTTAGCTACTGGCTGTTAACACATCTCTCCCGATTTAGTGCCTTTGCACCCCACAGCTCTTTGATGACAGCTAATATGCACGCGGCCCAGACACACCATCATCTTCCTTTGCTTCCTCATGGCCACCATCTACCCTGGTTCACCTGCCGCCCTGTGTTCCATTCTAACAGATATCTGACCCTTCAATTAGACCCCTGGCCATGGTCCTCCATTTATCCCTTAAACCTCATAAAAGAAACCAGCTTTCTACCAATAGAGGATGCTGTTGGAACCCCACCTAGATCCCCTTTGCCAGTAGCACACCCGTGCCCCAGCTGCTTCAAGCGCTACAGTCACCTGCTTCCGGCTGAGACTTTGTCCAGAGACCTGCTCCTGGCTGAAGGGAGCAGCCTCATCTAGAGACACCTGGGAAGTTATACTGCCGCCACCACCCTGGGTGGGCAGTGTTTGATCACATGGAGATAAAAATGCCTGGCCCCCTTGCATTAACTGAAACCATTCATGGTGTTATTTATGCCCCAGTGGCTCCCATGGCTCAGGCCCAGGCTTGATTTTATGGGAGGCTGCATGCTTGCTTGGCTGCTTCTCCCCCTAGCCTACCTCACTTCTGTCACTCCTTTACAGGTTTGTCCTAAAGAGTCCTGCCTCAAAATAACATGTTCACCAAATCCCTGTCCCCGGCTCTGCTTCTAGAGAAGCTGACCTAAGGCATCAACTTTCCACCTTTGACCTCTGACCTTCCCTGGCCACCACAAGCCTCTTTAAGTCTGACACGTGGCATTACCATAGGTGTGACTCACATTTGTCCTTTGGCACCTTGAACTCAAAGCTACATCGTGTGATTACTTCTCCCAAACCCAGCTCTAATTCTGGGAACCACATTTCCCACTGTGGTCAGACCAAGTAGCACTCCAGCTGGGCCCACCCTGGTCTCCAGCATGGAGGGGATCAGACACCAGGTGGCTGCAGGACCTGAGCACATAGCTCATCTCTCTGGTTCTTGGATTGCGTTTCCCTAGAATAAAGGGGTTGACCACATGACCTGGTGTCTTCAACTCCAACTTTGTTTTTCTGTGACTCAGTGCATAATTATCCCAACTGGGTAACTGCATTTACATTTGGTTTTGTGCCAGCAGTGTTAAACCCTGGCTTGGGCTAGCCCTGCACTATCTCTGTAGCTTTGTCTCTCTACCCTCTGCACTTCTCTGCCTGTGTTCCAGGCTCCTTAGCCCAGCTTCTAAACTCTCCACGCTTCTACCTGCCACTGGCCTTTAACGTGCTGTTCCCCCTCCAACACTGTTGGTGGGAATGTAAATTGGTGTAGCCACTATGGAAAACAGTATGGAGGTTCCTTAAGAAACTAAAAATAGAGCTACCATATAATCCAGCAATCCCACTCCTGGGCATATATCTGGAGAAAACTATAGTTCAAAAAGATACATGCACCCCAATGTTCACTGCAACACTATTTACAATAGACAGGACATGGAATCAACCTAAGTGTCCATCGACAGATGAATGGATAAAGAAGATGTGGTATATATACACAATGGAATAGTATTTGGCCATAAAAAAGAATGAAATAATGCCATTTGCAGCAACATGGATGGACCTAGAGATTATCATACTAAGTGAAGTAAGTCAGACGGAGAAAGACAAATCTCATATATCACTTATATGTGGAATCTAAAATATGACAGAAATGAACTTATGTACAAAACAGAAACAGGCTCACAGACATAGAGAACAGACGTGTGGTTGCCAAAGGGGAAAGGCAGGAGAGGGATAAATTAGGAGCTAGGGATTGACAGATATACACTACTATACATAGAATAGATAACCAACAAGGGCCTACTGTATACCACAGGGAACTATATTCAATATCTTGTAATGACCTATAATGGAAAATAATCTGAAAAAGAATATATATATATATATATATATATACACATATTATACTTATATATATGAATAACTGAATCACTTTGCTGTACATCAGAAACTAGCACAACATTGTAAATCAACTATACTTCAATTAAAACAAAATGCTTTTCCCTCCATCATTTCTTTTTTTTTTTAATTTTTATTTTACACTGGAGTATAGTTGATTAACGGTGTTGTGTTAGTTTCAGGTGTACAGCAAAGTGATTCAGTTATACATATACATGTATCTATTCTTTATCAAAAAATTTTTCCCATTTAGGTTATTACAGAATACTGAGCAGAGTTCCCTGCTGCTATACAGTAGGTCCTTGCTGGTTATCTATCTTAAATATAGCTGCGTGTACATGTCAATCCCAAACTCACAATCTATCCCTCCCCCCTGCCACCCTTCCCCCCGGTAACCATTAGTTCCTTCTCTAAGTCTGTGAATCTGTTTCTGTTTTGTAAATAAGTTCATTTGTATCTTTTTTTTTAGCTTCTGCATATAAGCAATATCATATGATATTTGTCTTTCTCTGCCTGACTTATTTCACTTAGTATGCTAATCTCCAGGTCCACCCATGTTGCTGCAAATGGCATTATTTCATTCTTTTTTATAGCTGCATAGTATTCCATTGTATATATGTACCACATCTTCCTTATCCATTTATCTGTCAATGGACATTTTGGTTGCTTCCATGTCTTGGCCGTTGTAAACAGTGCTGCAATGAACATTGGGGTGCACATATGCTTTCAAGTCATGTTTTTCTCCAGATATATGCCCAGGAGTAGGATTGCTGGATCATATGGTAGCTCTATTTTTAGTTTTTTAAGGAACCTCCATACTGTTCTCCTTTGTAACACTGTAAATCAACTATACTTCAATTTTTTAAAAAATGCTGTTCCCTCCATCAAATTTCTTTTTTCTCTTTTTTTCTTCTTCTGGTAAATTCCCATAGAATCATGTCCTTTTATCCTGGTTTGTAACATAACATTCATTAGTGTGCTTCTTCAATTAATGACAACCTCCCCAGCTAGAGTGGGCTCCGTGAAAACAGATACCATACATTTTGTTTGTTGGTCCACCACTCAAGTGTCTAGCATAGAGTAGTCACCCAAAAAATGTTGGTGGAAGGAAATGTTTGGGAAAGAGAGAGGGTGAGAGTGGGGGAAGAAGGGAGAAGACTTCACTTACAAGGATGGGAACGTTGAACATGAATGAAACCAAATCAGGGAATCAGAAAATTCTAGAGGTAGAATAACCCTATAAAACTATGCAGTGCAATACTGCAGCCACTAGGTATGTGTGGCTGTTTAGCACCTGAACTGTAGCTAGTGTGACTGAGAGAAATGAAATTTTAAGTTTTGCTGAATTTTATTGTATTTTAATTTAAATAGTCACACGTGTCTAGTGCCCACTGTATTGAAGAGTGCAAGTATAGAATGAATTCAATTCACCTATCTCACAGATAAGGAAAATAAGACCTAGAAAGGCAAAGTAACATGTGTAAATCTGTTCGAAGAGCCAGCATTAGAAACCAGGTCCCTTGACATCTAGCCCATACCCTGGACTGCCATAAAGAAGATTAAATTGAAAGCCCATGTTACAGAAAGGCAAAGACCACATGAGAGTTTAGGCAGAAAAGGGCTGGAGAAGGTTTTTGTACTTCAGGGACAGTAAATCCTGAAGGGACAGTCACTTCTAGATTCCTGAGTCCCACCTCTGGGAAGTTTGCCTAATCTCAATCATAAAGCCAAGTGAAGTCAGGATTATTGAAAAGGATGATAATCAATGAGCTTGAGGCCCTTTAAGTTTCCCTTCCCTTTGGCCCTCCAAATGCAATCCTCTTGAGAGGAGAGGGTCCAGTGAATGCTCCAGGGATGGCCACCTGCTTTGTCCCCTTAAAAGCTCTTTCAGAAGAGATCAAACACAGACCAGGAAGTGTTTCCCTGATCTTTCCAATCAGGAGAAACCTCACAGCTATAGAATGTCTTTCAGGCAAAGATATGGTTTCATCACATGCAACTTGAGAGATATATTACATTTTCATACATTGTGACTTTCTGAACGACTAGATTTTTGTCATTTTAGAAGGTGTTTGAAGCAGGAGAAGATTCACTGTCACAGCTTCTGTTCACACTGAGAGGAGTCAGAGCCAAAGGGAAATTTAGAGACTTCATGTTTTTTCCCAATAAATAACAGCCTGTGTAAATATTTCTGAACACTTAAAACTCAATATTGTCTCAGTGGGAGCTTCAGGTTACTCACACAATCTTCTCTTGATGATTTCATCTTGAAAAGTCCCCAAAGTTAAAATGACTGCAAAAAAAAAGTTGCAGAAGTGTCCTTAGCACTCGGGGAAACTATTCACCTTGTGATGACAATTGCCCTGTGGAAGAGCACAGCCAAAGAAGACAAAGCAAAATGCAGAGTCAATAGAATAGGTCCACATTTACAAAAGCATTTGAGAGCTTGGTAACACATTCAGAAGGATAGCATCTTTTAATATTTATTTTTCGTCATTTGAGGTTAAGCTTTGAAAAATATCAAGGGCCCATCATCAACTAAAAGCTTTCAGATTCTAAATTCTCCTTAAAAGAATCATTTCCCTTTTGTTAAGTATGAAACTCCTGTAATATTTTCTTTTAATATTGTCACTACCACTCTATTCCTGGCAAGGTCATAATTTTTGGCTTAAAGAACCCAATGCGTTACCAATTCTCTGTGACTTGATGAAGCCAAAACCAGCCGCAAGGAAGATGATCCCCCAAAATGTCTTCCAAGTCTCCATTTTAGATATGTACCTAGAGAGAGAAAGATACCTCATAATTAAAATTATGTCTTCATATAGTTAAAATGAGTGCATCATATTGTATATTCATTATACCTGAATACAGTTGATTTAAAAAAAAAAACACACACACAACTATGTCCTTCCCCAGACCAATTATAAAAATAAAGAAGGATATGTTGCCATATTTTTTCAATTGTGCAAGGACTATGGTCTTGCTGACCCAACTCAGGAAGAATTTTGTAAACACCCGAAGTATATACCTCAGACTTCATCTGTTTAAAGTTGTCCAGATATGGCTATAAAAGGAAAAATCATATAGGGAATGTGGTAGAACCACCGTTGCACACACTGAATTCATTTGGTGGAACATAAACATTTCTGGATGATTTTGCTTGTATTTTTATACAAGCATTGGATGACCTGATAAACACTGTGGTATGAGGAAATATTCAAGTGTCTCAGAAGCACATCTGCCTGATAAAATCAGGCTAGCCTTTTACAAGTTCCCAGAAGAAGCAGAACACCAGACTTCCCTCCCCTAGACTTGGATCTAGTTCCAAAGGCCTCCATGGAAATCATCCACTCCCAGTTCCATTTCTAATTTTTGACTCTAAGAAACCCCATATATTTAAAAATAAGAACAACATGGCAATCACATTGAATGAGATGTTCCAACTGGAACAGGGAACACCACATCTTTATCTTCTATCTAACTAACCTCACAGCCATCCTCAGCAGAGTGCGGTGGGGTTAAAAGCAAGGATTCTTGGAGATAGACAGCCTAGGTTTGAATCTCAAATATGCTACTTAATATTTGGATCTTGGGCAAGTTGCTTCTCTTCTCAGTTTCCCCATTTGTAAAATGGGAGCAATAATAGCATCTACCTCATAGTCTGGTGATAAGGATCAAATGAGTTCCTTATTGTAAAACAGCTTACCCATGCCTGGCACTTAAAAGCACTCTTTAAGTGCTTGTTAAATAAGTCTTCTTAGAAATTCACTATGTAAAAGTGAAAACGTATTCCCCCTAATTTGAAACTCAGAATCTGTGGAAGTAGAGGATCACAATACTTTGCGCTGTGTATTAATAAAGCAGTTATTTTGTTGTGTATATTGTACTTTATATTTTTTATTTGATTGGTTCAATTTTCACTTTCAATTGATTGCTACTTTGTAAGTAACTGTGCTCATCTCCGTGTTCCTCGCCTCAAATCTAGGAAAAGCCAGCTAAGCAGGCCTTACTCTGTTCATTTTATTGATGGCAATGAAAAGGTCGGGTCCCAGAAAGGCTTAAGCAGCGTCCCAGGGCTACACAGTCATGCACAGTCAAGTTCTGTCCCAGGTAACCTGATTCCAGGTCCATCGCATGGCTGTACTTCAAACATCTGCTTCAAACCCTTCAATGAAAATTTCCAAGGCCAGACTGTCACTCAACTCCCCAGAGTCTGCTTTATGTAAAATGAAGACCTGTGAGCAATCTGCCTTGGGGTAAAAATGTGAGTTCAAGCCCTCTTTAAACTCATCAAAGAGCTTAAGCAAGAATCTCACAGTGTCTAAATCACTTTGCGGTCTCGGGCCCTTTAAGCAGAATATTGTGTAGAAATGATATCACAGTGCCCAGAAATAGCAGCCACGCAACAGCTGAGTCCTCTCTGCAGAAGGTGTTAAGTGTAGCCACCCTGCTTCTCTAAGACATGTTTCTACTGTGCATGCTTCATTTTCTCCTTGGCAGTGACTCAGGGTGTGAGATAACCACATCTGTTATATTATTTTACAGCAACAGAAAATACTGGGAGAAGTCTTGACACCAAAGGAAGCCTTGATTCTGATTTCAGCTTGACCTTTGGCTCCATGTACTTGAGCAAGCCAGTTCAACTCTCAAGGTTGTTGTGATGACTCTAGGGAGCTTGGCACTGATTTGGGACACCTATGATATTGCCCACTATATTACAAACCTTCCCCAGGGCATTAATCCAGCAACTTTCCAAAAAATGATGTGATATAATTGGATTCTCTGTTCCTCAGTTTCTACATCAACCTCCCATTAACGCCTCCTTAAGGAGGCTTGCAAGTAATTTGAAAGAAGATACTTTAAGAATAAGTTTTCCATTCCCCAACAAACTTTCATCTAATGGCAAATAAATGAAAGTGTGAATCTTAAAGAATAGGTGGTTCTAATGGATTAAGGACAGTGCGAGGGTAAAGAGAGCGAGAGTTTGGGGGCAGCTCCTGAGCCCGCAGGGAGCTCGGCCGGAGGCTCCTCGCTGGGGCAGAGACCTTTCCTCTCCAGGGGCCATATCATAATTCTGAATCATGTCTGATAACGGAGAACTGGAAGACAAGCCTCCAGCGCCCTCCCCCCGTGCAAATGAGCAGTACCATTTTTAGCACTGGAGGCAAAGACCCTGTGTCAGCCAATCACAGTTTGAAACCTTTGACCTCTGCTCCAGAGGAAAAAAAACCCCAGGAATAAAATCATCTCTATATTCTCAAGCACAGAGAAAGGAAGTAAGAAGAAAGAGAAGGAAAGGCCAGAAATTTCTCCTCCATATGATTTTGAGCACACCATCCATGTCGCCTTTGATGCTGTTACTGGAGAATTCACTGGCATGCCAGAACAGTGGGCTCGATTATTACAGACCTCCAATATCACAAAACTAGAGCAAAAGAAGAATCCTCGGGCTGTGCTGGATGTCTTAAAGTTCTATGACTCCAACACAGTGACGCAGAAATATCTGAGCTTTACTCTTCCTGAGAAAGATGGCTTCCCGTCTGGAACACCAGCACTGAATACCAAGGGTTCGGAAACAGCAGTAGTAACAGAAGAAGACGATGATGATGAAGAGACTCCTCCTCCTCTTATTGCCCCATGACCAGATCATACAAAATCAATTTATACACGGTCTGTAACTGATCCTATTCCTGCCCCAGTTCGTGATTCTAATGTTGACAGTGGTGCTAAGACTTCAGACGAACAGACAAAGAAGGCCAAAATGACAGATGAAGAGATTATGGAGAAATTAAGAACTACTGTAAGCATAGGTGACCCTAAGAAAAAGTATACAAGATATGAAAAAATTGGGCAAGGGGCTTCTGGCACAGTTTTCACTGCTACTGATGTGGCATTGGGACAAGAGGTTGCTATTAAGCAGATTAATTTACAGAAACAACCAAAGAAAGAATTGATCATTAATGAGATTCTGGTGATGAAAGAATTAAACAATCCCAACATAGTTAACTTCTTAGACAGTTACCTGGTGGGAGACGAATTGTTTGTGGTAATGGAATACCTTGCTGGAGGATCACTTACTGATGTTGTAACAGAGACATGCATGGATGAAGCACAGATTGCTGCTGTATGCAGAGAGTGTTCACAGGCATTGGAGTTTTTACGTGCTAATCAAGTGATCCATAGAGACATCAAAAGTGACAATGTGCTTTTGGGCATGGAAGGATCTGTTAAACTTACTGATTTTGGTTTCTGTGCCCAGATCACTACTGAGTAGAGCAAGCGAAGTACTATGGTTGGAACGCCATACTGTATGGCACCAGAGGTGGTTACACGGAAAGCTTATGGCCCTAAAGTAGACATCTGGTCTCTGGGTATTATGGCTATTGAGATGGTAGAAGGAGAGCCTCCATACCTCAGTGAAAATCCTTTGAGGGCCTTGTACCTGATAGCGACTAATGGAACCCCAGAACTTCAAAACCCAGAGAAACTTTCCCCAATATTTTGGGATTTCTTAAATCGATGTTTGGAGATGGATGTGGAGAAAAGGAGTTCAGCCAGAGAATTGTTACAGTATCCCTTCCTGAAACTGGCCAAACCATTAAAAAGCTTGACACCACTGATCATGGCAACTAAAGAAGCATTGAAGAGTAACCGTTAACATCATTGTCGTGGCCTCATATTCTTTTTTCCATTTTCTAAAAGAAGTCTTTTACTATATGAAAATTATTATTCTTTTGGGGTTTAAAGAAATGGTCTGCATAACATGGAGGGAAGAAACAAGCTACTACTTCCTGAAGACAACCAAGAAAAAATTGCAAAACAGAATGACAACTTTCTATTGAACCCCTTCTTTAGGGTCCAAAAGGAATTGTGGACTGAATCACTAGTCTTATGCCTTTCAGCAGAAAGCCCATCAGGGCCATTTATCATGCTTGAGATTTGCAATTTATTTTGCTGACTTCATTATAATAGATCCCATTCATTGTCCCTTTTGGGGTATTTTCAGTACTTGAATGGCAGATTTGAGTTTTTCAGAGTATTTGTTTTATCTGCTACTCTTCTTTTCTCTCTTCTTCATAACTTTCTTTCCCCTGACTTGTTCCTTCTGAGTTGCTTTGAGAAATGTTTCTTATGCCTAAATCGGAGGCAAGTGTGATAGAAATTACATAGCTCCTTATATTGGCAAAGGAGTACAGTATGGTTTAACTTTGTATAGAAGTTAGAACCAGCTATTGTTACATGTAACATTTCAGTTCAGAATTTGAACTGAAGGGAAGAAAAGTATGTGATTTTTAACATTTTTAATAAATGTGAAAGAGTCAATTTTTAAAATTTCATAATAGTGAGTTGTTTGGCATTTGTTACATGTATAGAGAGAAGACTAATAATCTATAGTTATAACTAAATCATTGAAACAGTAAAAGAGTCCCATTGACGATACTTTCTTACATTTTCGTTTTTCTTTCTATGTCCTCTTCAGATTTGGCTTCAGGACTTTGTTTGTGCCGCTTTCCCCTTCCCTCTTTTTTCCCCTTCATTTTGGAAATAAGTTTCTGTATATGTTGTAATTTTAGCTAGTTAGTTTGTTTTTTAATTAACCTTTTCTCACCCTACTGCTCACCCCCTTCCCATGGTGAATAATATAATAACCATTGAATTTTCAGAATTTAAAAGTTAACTTTTTTTTTCCATTTAAAGGTAAAAAATATTTGGAACTAGCAGAGACAAAGTGAGAGGCTTGAACCTTAGTGAGCTCTAAAATAATTAGATAAGATTATATTCATGAAAGAGAAATGTCAGTTACTTAGAGATGCAGCTTCTGACCAGTAAACTGTAGAGATTTGTTATAAACATTGTTCCCAACCCATTACCAAAAAAATTTTTTTTTTAGTTTAATAGACATTTATTCTATCATTATATATAGTTGAACCACCTCTACACACAAAGTAATATGGTTTGAGATTTTCTGACTGGGAAGGAATTTGGGTCTCAAAAGGTTTTGTGAGCCTGCTACATGTTTTCTGGAAATCATTTAAGTGGGCCTTTTAAAAGACCCTTGAAGAAAATACAAGGAAAATTGGTTTGCAAGAAATCCAGCAATTAGATTTCAAAATTAAACTACCTATTAAGATAACAAACCAAGGAGGATTAACCAAGATGGTGGAGTAGAAGGACGTGCTCTCACTCCCTCTTGCGAGAGCACCAGAATCACAACTAGCTACTGGACAATCATTGACAGGAAGACCCTGGACTTCACCAAGGAGGATACCCCACGTCCAAGGACAGAGGAGAAGCCACAGTGAGACAGTAGGAGGGGCGCAATCAGAGTAAAATCAAATCCCATAACTGCCGGGTGGGTGACTCACAAACTGGCAAACGCTTATACCACAGAAGTCCACCCACTGGAGTGAAGGTTCTGAGCCCCACATCAGGCTTCCCAACCTGGGAGTCCGGCAACAGGAGGAGGAATTCCTAGAGAATCAGACTTTGAAGCCTAGTGGGAATTCATTGCAGGACTTTGACAGGACTGGGGGAAACAGAGACCCCACTCTTGGAGGGCACACACAAAGTAGTGTGCGCATCGGGACCCAGGGGAAGGAGCAGTGACCCTGGGGGAGACTGAACCAGACCTACCTGCTTGTGTTGGGGGGTCTCCTGCAGAGGCAGGGGGTGGCTCTGTTTCACCGTGGGGACAAGGACACTGGCAGCAGAAGTTCTGGGAAGTACTCCTTGTCATGAGCCCTCCCAGAGTCTGTGATTAGCCCCACCAAAGAGCCCAGGTAGGCTCCAGTGTTGGGTTGCCTCAGGCAAAACAACCAACAGGGAGGGAATCCAGGCCCACCCATCAACAGTCAAGTGGATTAAAGTTTTACGGAGCTCTGACCGCCAGAGCAACAGTCAGCTCTACCCACCACCAGAGCCTCCCATCAAGCCTCTTAGATAGCCTCAACCACCAGAGGGCAGACAGCAGAAGCAATAAAAACTATAATCCTGCAGCCTGTGGAACAAAAACCACATTCACAGAAAGACAGACAAGATGAAAAGGCAGAGGGCTATATACCAGATGAAGGAACAAGATAAAACCCCAGAAAAACAACTAAATGAAGTGGAGATAGGCAACCTTCCAGAAAAAGAATTCAGAATAATGATAGTGAAGATGATCCAGGACCTCGGAATAAGAATGGAGGCAAAGATAGAGAAGATGCAAGAAATGTTTAACAAAGACCAAGAAGAATTAAAGAACAAACAAACAGAGATGAACAGTACAATAACTGAAATGAAAACTACACTAGAAGGAATCAATAGCAGAATAACTGAGGCAGAAGAATGGATAAGTGACCTGGAATACAGAATGGTGGAATTTACTGCCGTGGAACAGACTAAAGAAAAAAGAATGAAAAGAAATGAAGACAGCCTAAGAGACCTCTGGGACAACATTAAATGCAACAACATTCGCATTATAGAGGTCCCAGAAGGAGAAGAGAGAGAGAAAGGACCAGAGAAAATATTTGAAGAGATTATAGTCGAAAACTTCCCTAACATGGGAAAGGAAATAGCCACCAAAGTCCAGGAAGCGCAACAAGTCCCATACAGGATGAACCCAAGGAGAAACACGCCGAGACACATAGTAATCAAAGTGGCAAAAATTAAAGACAAAGAAAAATTATTGAAAGCAGCAAGGGAAAAATGACAAATAACATACAAGGGAACTCCCATAACGTTAACAGCTGATTTCTCAGCAGAAACTCTACAAGCCAGAAGGGAGTGGCATGATATACTTAAAGTGATGAAAGGGAAGAACCTACAACCAAGACTACTCTACCCGGCAAGGATCTCATTCAGATTTGATGGAGAAATCAAAAGCTTTACAGACAAGCAAAAGCTAAGAGAATTCAGCACCACCAAACCAGCTTTACAACAAATGCTAAGGGAAGTTCTCTAAGTGGGAAACACAAGAGAAGAAAAGGACCTACAAAAACAAACCCAAAATAATTAAGAAGATGGTCATAGGAACATACATATCGATAATTACCTTAAACGTGAATGGATTAAATGCTCCAACCAAAAGACACAAGCTTGCTGAATGGATACAAAAACAAGACCCATATATATGCTGTCTACAAGAGACCCACTTTAGACCTAGGGACACATACAGACTGAAAGTGAGGGGATGGAAAAAGATATTCCACGCAAATGGAAATCAAAAGAAAGCTGGAGTAGCTATACTCATATCAGATAAAATAGACTTTAAAATAAAGAATGTTACAAGAGACAAGGAAGGACACTACATAATGATCAAGGGATCAATCGAAGAAGAAGATATAACAATTATAAATATATATGCACCCAACATAGGAGCACCTCAATACATAAGGCAACTGCTAACAGCTATAAAAGAGGAAATCGACAGTAACACAATAATAGTGGGGTACTTTAACACCTCACTTACACCAATGGACAGATCATCCAAAATGAAAATAAATAAGGAAACGGAAGCTTTAAATGACACATTAGACCAGATAGATTTAATTCATATTTATAGGACATGCCATCCAAAAACTGCAGATTATATGTTCTTCTCAAGTGTGCACGGAACATTCTGCAGAATAGATCACATCTTGGGTCACAAATCAAGCCTCGGTAAATTTAAAATAATTGAAATCGTATCAAGCATCTTTTCTGACCACAACGCTATGAGATTAGAAATGAAGTACAGGGGAAAAAACGTAAAAAACACAAACACATGGAGGCTAACCAATACATTACTAAATAACCAAGAGATCACTGAAGAAATCAAAGAGGAAATAAAAAAATACCTAGAGACAAATGACAATGAAAACACAATGATCCAAAACCTATGAGATGCAGCAAAAGAAGTTCTAAGAGGGAAGTTTATAGCTATACAAGCCTACCTAAAGAAACAAGAAAAATCTCAAGTAAACAATCTAACCTTACACCTAAAAGAACTAGAGAAAGAAGAACAAACAAAACCCAAAGTTAGCAGAAGGAAAGAAATCAAGAAGATCAGAGCGGAAATAAATGAAATAGAAACAAAAAAAACAATAGCAATGATCAATAAAACTAAAAGCTGGTTCATTGAGAAGATAAACAAAATTGATAAGCCATTAGCCAGACTCATCAAGAAAAAGAGGGAGAGGACTCAAATCAATAAAATTAGAAATGAAAAAGGAGAAGTTACAACAGACACCGCAGAAATACAAAGCATCCTAAGAGACTACTACAAGCAACTCTATGCCAATAAAATGGACAACCTGGAAGAAATGGACAAATTCTTAGAAAGGTATAACCTTCCAAGACTGAACCAGGAAGAAACAGAAAATATGAACAGACCAATCACAAGTAATGAAATTGAAACTGTGATTAAAAATCTTCCAACAAACAAAAGTTCAGGACCAGATGGCTTCACAGGTGAATTCTATCAAACATTTAGAGAAGAGCTAACACCCATCCTTCTCAAACGCTTCCAAAAAATTGCAGAGGAAGGAACACTCCCAAACTCATTCTATGAGGCCACCATCACCCTGATACCAAAACCAGACAAAGATACTGCAAAAAAAAGAAAATTACAGACCAATATCACTGATGAACATAGATGCAAAAATCCTCAACAAAATACTAGCAAACAGAATCCAACAACACATTAAACGTATCATACACCACGATCAAGTGGGATTTATCCCACGGATGCAAGGATTCTTCAATATACACAAATCAATCAATGTGATACACCATATTAACAAATTGAAGAAGAAAAACCATATGATCATCTCAATAGATGCAGAAAAAGCTTTTGACAAAATTCAACACCCATTTAAGATAAAAACTCTCCAGAAAGTGGGCATAGAGGGAACCTACCTCAACATAATAAAGGCCATATACGACAAACCCACAGCAAACATCATTCTCAATGGTGAAAAACCGAAAGCATTTGCTCTACGATCAGGAACGAGACAAGGATGTCCACTCTCACCACTATTATTCAACACAGTTTTGGAAGTCCTAACCACGGCAATCAGAGAAGAAAAAGAAATAAAAGGAATACAAATTGGAAAAGAAGAAGTAAAACTGTCACTGTTTGCAGATGACATGATACTATACACAGAGGATCCTAAAAATGCCACCAGAAAACTACGAGAGCTAATCAATGAATTTGGTAAAGTTCCAGGATAGAAAATTAATGCACAGAAATCTCTTGCATTCCCATACATTAATGATGAAAAATCTGAAAGAGAAATTATGGAAACACTCCCATTTACCATTGCAACAAAAAGAATAAAATACTTAGGAATAAACCTACCTAGGGAAACAAAAGACCTGTATGCAGAAAACTATAAGACACTGATGAAAGAAATTAAAGATGATACCAACAGATGGAGAGATATACCATGTTCTTGGATTGGAAGAATCAACATTGTGAAAATGACTCTACTACCCAAAGCAATCTACAGATTCAATGCAATCCCTATCAAACTACCAATGGCATTTTTTATGGAACTAGAACAAATCACCTTAAAATTTGTATGGATACACAAAAGACCCCGAATAGCCAAAGCAGTCTTGAGGGAAAAAAACGGAGCTGGAGGAATCAGACTCCCTGACTTCACACTATACTACAAAGCTACAGTAATCAAGACAATATGATACTGGCACCAAAACAGAAACATAGATCAATGGAACAAGATAGAAAGCCCAGAGATAAACCCACGCACCTATGGTCAACTAATCTATGACAAAGGAGGCAAAGATATACAATGGAGAAAAGACAGTCTCTTCAATAAGTGGTGCTGGGAAAACTGGACAGCTACATGTAAAAGAATGAAATTAGAACACTCCCTAACACCATACACAAAAATAAACTCAAAATGGATTCGAGACCTAAATGTAAGACCGGACACTATAAAACTCTTAGAGGAAAACATAGGAAGAACACTCTTTGACATAAATCACAGCAAGATCTTTTTTGATCCACCTCCTAGAGTAATGGAAATAAAAACAAAAATAAACAAATGGGACCGAATGAAACTTCAAAGCTTTTGCACAGCAAAGGAAACCATAAACAAGACGAAAAGACAACCCTCAGAATGGGAGAAAATATTTGCAAACGAATCAACAGACAAAGGATTAATCTCCAAAATATATAAACAGCTCATTCAGCTCAATATTAAAGAAACAAACACCCCAATCCAAAAATGGGCAGAAGACCTAAATAGACATTTCTCCAAAGAAGACATACAGACGGCCACAAAGCACATGAAAAGATGCTCACCATCACTAATTATTAGAGAAATGTAAATCAAAACTACAATGAGGTATCACCTCACACCAGTTAGAATGGGCATCATCAGAAAATCTACAAACAACAAATGCTGGAGAGGGTGTGGAGAAAAGGGAACCCTCTTGCACTGTTGGTGGGAATGTAAATTGTTACAACCACTATGGAGAACAATATGGAGGTTCCTTAAAAAACTAAAAATAGAATTACCATATGACCCAGTAATCCCACTACTGGGCATATACCCAGAGAAAACCATAATTCAAAAAGACACATGCACCCGAATGTTCATTGCAGCACTATTTACAATAGCCAGGTCATGGAAGCAACCTAAATGCCCATCGACAGGTGAATGGATAAAGAAGTAGTGGTACATATATACAATGGAATATTACTCAGCCATAAAAAGGAACGAAACTGAGTCATTTGTTGAGACGTGGATGGATCTAGAGACTGTCATACAGAGTGAAGTAAGTCAGAAAGAGAAAAACAAATATCGTATATTAACGCATGTATGCGGAACCTAGAAAAATGGTACAGGTGGGCCGATTTGCCGGGCAGAAGTTGAGACACAGATGTAGAGAACAGACATATGGACACCAAGGGGGGCAAACTGCGGTGGGGTGGGGATGGTGGTGTGCTGAATTGGGCGATTGGGATTGACATGTATACATTGATGTGTATAAAATTGATGACTAATAAGAACCTGCAGTATAAACAAACAAATAAACAAAACAACTAATACTAAACTTTCATTGAGTTATTTGTATGGAAATATGTTAATATAAGTGTTTCAGACATTACATGAAATTTCTAAAAATCTTATATATTCTGGTATAATGTTATAAGTCATAATTCTAGTTATTACTTTAAAATGTACATCTCAGAAATAACTAAATTTCCTTGTCAATTGCATTATTATGAACTTTCATCAAATCTTTAACCGTGGTCATTTTTAAGTCTTTTGTCATTTATAGACAGTTCTGGGTGTACTCTGATGCTTTTGCAAATACGTTCCTATAAAAGGGTTTCATCTTCAAGGAATTCATGGAAAAGACTCCGACAAGTACAGGTTTCTGGTAACTGACTGTACTGCTGAACTGAATGAATAAGCATTTTCAGAACTCTAATGAAAAACTGATGAACTCATAAAAGTGCTAACAAAAGATCAAGATGAAAAAAAAAATTAATTACATGGGACTGAGTGAACTGATGAGGATGATTATAATTTTTGTGACTTTCTGTTTGAATTAAAAAAAAAAAAAGAGTCATGTACCACAATGTTCACTGCAGCTCTATTTACAATAGCCAGGACATGGAAGCAACCTAAGTGTCCATTGACAGATGAATGGATAAATAAGATGTGGCACATATATACAATGGAATATTACTCAGCCATAAAAAGGAATGAAATTGAGTTATTTGTAGTGAGGTGGATGGACCTAGAGTCTGTCATACAGAGTGAAGTAAGTCAGAAAGAGAAAAACAAATACTGTGTACTAACACATATATACGGAATCTAAAAAAAAAAAAAAGGTTCTGAAGAACCTAGGGGCAGGGCAGGAATAAAGATGCAGATGTAGAGAATGGACTTAAGGACACAGGGAGGGGGAAGGGTAAGCTGGGACAAAGTGAGAGAGTGGCATGGACATATATACACTACTAAATGTAAAATAGGTAGCTAGTGGGAAGCAGCCGCATAGCCCAGAGAGATCAGCTCAGTGCTTTGTGACCACCTAGAGGGGTGGGATAGGGAGGATGGGAGGGAGACGCAAAAGGGAAGAGATATAGGGATATATATATGTATATGTATAGCTGATTCACTTTGTTATAAAGGTGAAAGTAACACACCATTGTAAAGCTATTATACTCCAATAAAGATGTTAAAAAAATAAATAATAAAAATAAAAACCGGGGCTTCCCTGGTGGCGCAGTGGTTGAGAATCCGCCTGCCAATGCAGGGGACACGGGTTCGAGCCCTGGTCTGGGAAGACCCCACGTGCCGCGGAGCGACTGGGCCCGTGAGCCACAACTGCTGAGCCTGCGCGTCTGGAGCCTGTGCTCCGCAGCAAGAGAGGCCACGATAGTGAGAGGCCCGTGCACCGCGATGAAGGGTGGCCCCCACTTGCCACAACTAGGGAAAGCCCTCGCACGGAAGCGAAGACCCAACACAGCCAAAAATAAATAAATTACTTAGTTAATTTTAAAAAATATATGTACTTAAAAAAAAAATCCATCCTCTATGCATTCAGCATGCAATGGTTCCCACTCAGGCAGACGTCTGCTCCATTTACCTTCAACAGCATCTCTAGCTCCACATGGAGAAAATCAAGTGTCTATTATCAACTACGTGGGGAAAGGGAAGAGAAGACCAGTTAAAGAATGTTTTGTTTGTATATACATGACTGAGAGGTAAGCAAAAGCTTCAAAATATTTGGATGAAAGACCCAATGCAAATGTGCAAGGTTAATTTAACACATTTTTTTCAGTTTGATTTCTAATATACTTTATCCTCTGAAGTCCAGAGATATGTTCCCTTTTAATTTTTTTTCCAGTCACTTAAGCAGCGTTATTTTAAGCACTGTATTTTTGACTTTCTCACAAGACAGTCCTGCAGTTTACCACATCTGGGCAACAGGAAGCTCCAGAAGGCAAACAACTGGGGGACATGAACAGATTCTTCTGTACACATCACAGTAGAATCCACACAGCATGTTTGACAGTTGAAAAAAAACTAAAGGTTAGCCTTTAACCTATTGCATAAACACTAACATTTGCCTCCCGTGTCCATTCACAAGTCTTATGACAGCTTGGATAGACATATACAACTTTGTTGTACACTATTCGAGGGAGGATGTGCCAAACATTTCAATGGCAATTAATGTGTCATCAGGCTTGGAAAAAAAATAATAAGATGCAGAATCACGGAGCATTCCTCCAGGGAGGGTTAAGGATTACAATACCAGAGTTCAGCAGAGCTCTGTACCATGCAATAAATGGAGCTGTTGGCCGTGATACTCCCATCACAGCCTAATTAAAAGATTAGCACACAATTAATTTGTAAGGTGTTTAAAATTTTGGAACTGAACAAAATCTCAGCTGTTGGGAAGTTTTCAGCTAGTTTCCCATAATGCCTGGTTCATACCTCAGCTATGCCATTTACCATATTGCTTGTCATCCGCTTGATTGTTTATTTCCCTCACCGGGCTCTGAACACACAGAGGGTGGAGATTCTGTCTGGGAAATGTTTGTAGTGCTGGGTACATTGAAGCCAACTAATAGATCTTTTCCTATTATGATCATTATATAAAAGATTGAGCAAACTTCTAAATGATTCAATTCAAAGAAAAAAGAATATTTACTCAAAATCTTTCAGCTTATGAGTGGCTTATAAACTCCATCACCCCAGCATTTCATGAGCTTAGACTCATCAGAGAAACTGGAGTAACTACCCTATCTTTCTGAGGCATTTCATTCAGGAAGTATACCTACAATCCATGAGGCGGATCAGGCCTCTCCAAAGACCTGGGTGGGTCAGGGCACTCTGACACTCAGTGTTACCTGACCCCAGGAAACATAGAAAGAGCAGGCCATCGTAGTGAATAAGGGCAAGATCCAACGGCCCTCTGCAATTGTCTAGACTGGCATCATACACAGTCCTTCATTTCTTTTATATCCTTTAAGAAGAAGGTTGCTCCAGAAACTGCAGAGAAAGTGGAGGGTGGAGCAGTAAAAATCGCACAAAATTGACTTTGAATTTTCTGGTGCAAGTGTCAGCCCTGCTACATTCTTTTTTTTTTTTTTTTTTTTTAATTTTTTAATTTTATTTTATTTATTTATTTATGGCTGTGTTGGGTCTTTGTTTCTGTGCGAGGGCTTTCTCTAGTTGTGGCAAGTGGGGGTCACTCTTCATCGCAGTGCGCGGGCCTCTCACTATCGCGGCCTCTCTTGTTGCGGAGCACAGGCTCCAGACGCGCAGGCTCAGTAATTGTGGCTCACGGGCCTAGTTGCTCCGCGGCATGTGGGATCTTCCCAGGCAAGGGCTCGACCCCGTGTCCCCTGCATTAGCAGGCAGATTCTCAACCACTGCGCCACCAGGGAAGCCCCCTGCTACATTCTTGTCTCATGGCTTCCTGTAGTCTTTTGAACTCTCTAAGGCTCAGTTCTTCTCAACATAAAATAGAGGCCACTTGCCATCACCACTTGGCAGGGCTATGGTGAGGTCGGCGTAAGCTAATGGGAAAGGAAGAACTTTGTAAAAAGCCATAATATTTGAGAGGTTACCATCACCATTGTCAAGCAATAATGTATGGAACAAAATCCCCTAAATTTAGTCCTTTCTCATTGACAGAACCAAACCTCAGCATTTTTTTGTTCCAGGAGAGGTGCTTTGCTTGAATCAAGGGGCTGTGACTGCATATTTGTTTCATTAAGCTTAGGAAATAACCATGCTACGATGAAAGTGACATTTTGGATTATAGCAGACTTTTACAGCAATGAGAGAAGACTCCCTAAATCAAAGGAGTGGGGCACCAGGTGTGACAGCAAGCTGGTGGCAGTGTGGTCATCGAGATGAGAAAAGCTCTTTTAAACTAGCTGTCTATGCTCTTTGAGCTAAATGTTTTCCTTTTGCCCCCAGGACTTCAGCTTAAAATCACTAAGTGCCATTAAACTGTTCTTTGTATCTTTTTTAAATATCTTAAATAGTTTATAATAAAATTTTTTAAGACAAATTGAAAAAAAAAACACTAAATGCAGCAACACTAACCTATCAAGCCCTCAGAAAGATAAAGCTATTTCTTTACGGATTGTGGGATGCATTGGCTAGCCTACAGAACTTTCTAAAGGTTATCTAATTATAATCTGCAGATTCAGAATATTCACTTACTCCTTCCCTCTTCCTAGAAATCTGCACACCATTCCTCAGCCCCAATACATGTGCACACGTGCACACACACGCACACATACACACACACCGGCAGTCTTATTCATCTTTCAAAACCAAGCTCAAATGTCACCTCCCTGACTCCAGCCTGCTGGCAAATCGCTCCCTGTTCTGTGCTCCCTCTGAACTTTGTCCATTTATTTCAATAAATATCTGGGATTTGTTAAGATTGTGTCTTCATCACTTATATACACTCAGCACCTAGAACAGTTCCCATCTTGCCTCTTTCCTTTTTTTCTCCCTTCCTTCCCTCTTCCTCCCTCCCTTTGTTTCTTTCAGTTCCTGCACCTGTAGCCTGGGAGCACAGCCCCAAACCATGGAGTCCTCATTAACTCCTCTCCCATATGCCCACCCTAAATCCAGACTGGCAGGAAATCCTCTCAGCTCTGCCTCTAAAGCTGCATATTCAGAAACTGATCCTCTCTCCAGCCCTACTGCAAACAGCCCGGGTTGAGCTGCTGTCATCTTTCTTGCTTGATTACTGCAACCTTCATGGGTGTCCCTGCTTTTAACCTTTCTCCCTGAGGTCAAATCTCAACACATATCCAGGGAAATCCTTTGAAAACCTAAGTCACCTCTGCTCAAATCCTTCCAATGGCTCCCTGTTTCACTCAGAGGAATGTTCTATACACAGATTCAGAGGCACTCTTGGGTAGATTGGTGCCCCCTAGGCCATTATTTTTTGATAAATGGAGGACCAAGCCACCTGGGTTCACTTTTACATTTTAGTGACAATTATATTTTTAACTCATTTGTATTAAAAATATAATCAGAACAAACAACATAAAACTAAACATTTGGCAAATTTTGTAGAATGAGTAAAACCAGATCATGGGCACAGTATTTGAAGGGGACTTGGTGTAAGACCTCTGAGAACTCATGACTGAACTGGTCTGGGAATGCAACCCATGACCAAGGTGGGGACAGAGGTGGTGGGAACGTTGAATCTTTCAAAACGCACAGCCACAAAGATTCATTTAGATTGTGAATTGCTCAAACATAAGAAACAAGTTTAGGTTGGAATATTTGGACAAAACATGATCTTTTTTAAGGAGTCATTGTGTCTTCAGGCTCAGGATATTTTAGGCCAACATATCAGGTAGACAATATTCATCATTTCACTTCCTAATGCCTCTGTAATATGCCATACCTGCTGTTTCTGCAAAACATGTACACAGGACCTCATCACTCTTGGCCAGTGGCAGAATAAACACATCCATAGACCTTTCAGTATCCATTCTTTCTTTTTTTTAATATATTTATTTATTTATTTATTTATTTATTTATTTATTTATTTGGTTGAGCCAGTTCTTAGTTGCGGCACGTGGGATCTTTGTTGCGGCATGCAAGCTCTTAGTTGCAGCATGTGGGATCTAGTTCTCTCACCAGGGATCGAACCCGTGCCCCCTGCATTGGGAGCATGGAGAGTCTTAGCCACTGGACCACCGGGTAAGTCCCCTCAGTGTCCATTCTTATGAGTCAGAAACTACCAGACAGAATTCTGTGATGGCCTGGGGGCTACACACTCAGGGGCCAAAACAAAAAAAGAATCCTTCTCTATTTTGTATGCCCTGGGCTTGTTTCTTAGCCTCTGAAGACCCATACAAAAGAGAATAAAAATGTGATAGATTTTTCCCCTGTAGATCTTGTGGAATAATTCTCAGCCAATATTTAATTTTTTCACCCCACACCTAGTAGTCTTCACCATCCCTATGTTTGCTCAGTGAAGTTAAATGTAGACATAACCCCAGTTATCTAAAAATTGCACACAAAATCTAATCCCAATCAATTTCATAAGACGTGTTCTTGAAGTGCTTTATAAAAATAAATACTTTCTTGAACTCTAGTAAATTATATGCATACTGAAGTATTTAGGGAGAAGTGTACTGATGTCTATAATTTACTTTAAAATGCATTTTAAAAAGATAGATTAATGGGTGGGTAGAAGGATGGATATGTGATTAAATAACTATATTAAAATGTTAATGGTGAATCTCGGTGATAAGTATATACGTATTCTCTGTGAATTTTTAAAATTTTGCTATATGTTTGAAATTTTTCATAAAAAATCTAAATAATCACCATAAAAAAGAACGAAACAATGCCATTTGCAGCAACATGGATGGACCTAGAGATGATCATACTAAGTGAAGTAAGGCAGACACAGAAAGACAAATATCATATGATATCACTTATATGTGGAATCTTAAAAAAAAAAAAAAAAGATACAAATGAACTTATTTAAAAACAGAGAGGAAGGAATCAAAGCCCCAAGATGGCGGCGGCATCGGAGGAGCGGATGGCTGAGGAAGGAGGCGGTGGCCACGGCGACTGCGGCTCCCCTTCCGCCATCGGCTCTACCCAGCGACTGCCCCCAGCGACCCCGCCCCAGCCCCTGCAGCCGGGGTCCCAGGCGCCCCCAGCCTCGGCGCTGGCTCCGGACCAGCTGCCTCAAAACAACATGCTCATGGCGCTGCCCATCGTAGCCATCGAAAACATCCCCAGCTTTATGTCCCAGGACGAAATTAGCCAGCTCCACCTCGTTTGTAAAAGAATGGACTTGGTCTGCCAGAGAATGTTGAATCAGGGATTTCTAAAAGTGGAGAGGTACCATAATCCATGTCAGAAACAAGTTAAAGCACAACTCCCAAGGAGAGAGTCAGAAAGGAGAAACCATTCATTAGCTCCTCATGCAGACGTCCTCGCTGCTGTTGAAACAAGGCTGTCTCTCTTAAATATGACTTTCATGAAGTATGTGGACTCCAATCTCTGTTGCTTCATCCCAGGAAAGGTGATTGATGAGATTTATCATGTGTTGAGATATGTCCATTCTACCAGAGCCCCTCAGCGAGCTCATGAAGTACTTCAAGAGTTGAGGGATATTTCCTCCATAGCAACAGAATACTTTGCTGAAAAGATTGTTCCAGTTCTAAAGAGGAAAGTACCAGGATCAGATGTATCTGCAAGGCTCATGGGCTCTCCTCCAGTTCCAGGACCTTCTGCAGCCCTGACAATAATGCAACTCTTCTCCAAGCAAAACCCTTCAAGACAAGAGGTTACCAAACTCTAGCAGCAGGTTAAGACAAATGGTGCTGGGGTGACTGTTCTCAGGCGTGAAATTTCTGAGCTTCGCACCAAAGAGCAAGAACAGCAGAAACAGCTTCAAGACCAGGACCAGAAACTGCTAGAGCAGACCCAGATTGTAGGTGGACAGTAGAGCAGACCCAGATCATAGTTGAACAGAACGCACGGTTGGCAGAGCTGGAACGCAAACTACGAGGAGTAATGGAAAGTGCAGTAGGAAACTCCTCAGGGTCTGGGCAGAATGAAGAGTCTCCTTGGAAATGAAAAAGGCCGCAGAAGCCATAGACTCTCCTTAGGAAATCTAAACATCTCTGAAATAGAAAGTAAACCAGAATGTGCTTCTAGCTCCAGAGGAAGACCTGACTTCGTAGCTTGAGCAGTTCTGCATATCAGGACACTGTGAGCAACATGGTGTGCCTTAGCTCTAGGCTTTCAGAACACAACTTAAACTTGAACTTTCATGGTTGGGACAGTCTTTTCCTGCTTCTCCTGGTTGAACTGATGCACAGAATCCTTTTCTTTGCAATAGATTTGTACTAACCAGACCTATCCTATCATGTTTTGAGAAGTTAACTTTATTTCTGTGCAGATAATGTTTAAAGCAAGTTTATTTGTTTCTGCATATATGCACATCACATAAGGATCTTAAACCAGTCTTGACAGACTAGAAGTTTAATACATAAAATGTCCTGTTCACTTGAAAGAAAAGACCTACTTTTTAAATGGACAGTATCTTGTTTTTAAAAAAGAAAAGTTGACTTTTTGTTATAAGTGACATTTGTCTGGAATGTCTGAAAAGTAGTCAATGCATTTTGGTATTGAAGCAATGGGTAACTAAAACGGACTTCCATAGTATTGACTGTAGAAGGTATCTCTACAGTATTGACTATATATTTTTATAAACTACTGGCAAGGGACTTACCCAGTTGTTATATACATGTTTTCGGTTCTCTTTTGGGGCCATGTCCTACATTTGCATGGATGGATGCATGCACTGCCTAGTCAACTCACTTAAAAAGCTCTTGCACTGGTATTGATCTTGAACCTCTACACTTCTCCACTTTTTAGAGCAGCGTCTTAGTTCATTTCAGCGCTTAACATCTTCCACCACAACAGCTTGCCTCTGGGGGCAGGGTGGTATTTGTATGTCCATTTGTCCTCCACTTTTACAAGAATAAGAGGGTATTAAAGCCCATTGTTTTATCTATTCTCTGTAGGGTTCAGGTACACTGGCTAAGGCAGAACCCCAAATTCTTTACCTTGAAATCAGACTTCTGGTAACTAGTATTCTTCCTTACTCACCACTGTGTATGCTCATTGATCAAATGTGGTCATGGCCAGTGGTGTGAGTAGGAAACCCAACCTGTGGGATGCAGTTTTGCTATTGAAAGAAAGTTCACTGAAGAAAATTATACTATGAAAAAGCATTTTGATCACTTCATTTCTGGAGGATGACCTGAGGGAAGCATTTTAATATTAATTTCAAGCTTTCCTTATCCTGCAACTTTAAACAAAAGCTTTAATTTCGTTTGCACTCCTGTTTTGAGCTTGTAACTGGAAAAGCATGTCTTGCACTGTTCAACCTTCCAAGTGGTCACTTTAACAACCTCCAAATTGTGTACAGTGGTTATTTTCCCCAGTTGTATATTTTTGAATATACAAAATATACAACAATTACTGTCCTAGTTTTACTTTAATGTACTAAATTATGTAGTCATTATTTGCCTGTTAGTTCTTTTAAACAACTGTTGCCTTGGGCTTTAATTCTTTAAAGTAAACTTAGGTGTAGTATAGAATACTATCCCTTTCCAGGTGAGAGTTTGACACCTGTATAAAACCTGAGGTTTTAGTAAGTACCTTAGTTGAATAAAAGCACAAGGTCACTACTTTTTTTATCTGTCCAACATGACATGGTTATGCATCCTTTAGATTAACCTCACCAAATGAAACTTTTTCTTGTCCACTTTTAACACTGTCCTTACATAATATTGTCCTTAGATTTTGATCAATTCTTTGTCTAACTTTGAAACTCCATTTACAATGCAGTATGTTTTCAATGAAAAGCCATAAAATAACATCCAAGTGTTTCATGGTTTGTTGGGAAGGTAATTTTAAAATAAACAATTTCCAAAAAAAAAATTTAAAAAAATAAAAACAAAAAGAGACTCACAGACAAAGAAAACAAACTTATGGTTACCGAAGGGAAAGGGGGAGGGAGGGATAGGAGGTTGGGATTAACATATACACACTACTATATGTAAAATAGATAAACAACAGGACCTACTGGATAGCACAATATTTTGTAATAACCTACAAGGGAACAGAATCTGAAAAAGAATATTTATTTATTTATTTATCCACCCTGTGATCTTTTTTAAAGGAATCATTGTGTCTTCAGGCTGTGCTGTATCCCTAAAACTAACATGACATTGTAAATCAACTATACTTCAATTTTTAAAAAAATCTAAATAATCATTTATTTATCAAAATTGTGTATAGTATTCAAATGTAAAGGGAAAATGGTAGTCAAATTATATGAATCCTGGCAAGCTAGACAGAAGAAAACAACTCCTGTTTCTAACTCAAAATTCCACTATTGCCCCTGGGAATGCTCTGGGTGGGAGTCATTTTTTACCTGTGTTTTCTATCTCTTCTAAACTTGTTTGTTCATTAACTCTTTAAGTGTTTTCTTCTTCCTTTGGCCTTACCATTCTAACACTAAGCTTCATTTTAAAAGTCTCTCAACGATTTGCACTGGTGAAATAATTTATGGAACTCACGTGAGTCCCCATAAGTCACTTTCCCTGTCCACAGAGATGGTAAATTCCAGGTGCAATCTCAAAATATTTCACATCTTCCTACTCAATAAAAGTTCAGAGAATTACAGACCCCTTTTTAACATAGTTTTCATTTTAGAGGTTACTCTTTCTCTGTATATCTAACAGATATTATTTGGGGTTTTTTCTCTGTGTCTTTATCCCCATCTCTATTTCTCTCCATGTCTTTGCTGTCTGAGGTCTCCCAGTCTCTATCCGTTTCTCCTCTGTCTGTCTACGTATCTCTGTCTCTCTCTGCCTGGAAATGAAAGGAAAGCAGTGCATTTGCAAAAATAGATGGAAACCAGCTAGAGTTCCCACTTATATAAAAGTATCCCTGGGAACAGGAATTTCATCTTACCTGGCCAAAACTTTCGGCCTGGTCCTTTCAACTTCTCCTGCTTACCTTCATTCCTTAAGAAGCTGCTTAAGCCTCATGAATTCCCTAGAGTGCAGGAAGGCCCAAGGGCACAATGACACTTCAGCCTTTCCAGTGTTTAATACTCTCCTTGGGGAAATGAAGGGGGTGAGGGGAGGAGCAAACACTGTGTTTATGGGGACTGACACAGCCCTTGTGCTCACGCATGTTTTCTTGCCATTAGATAAAAATGGCCCTTCATTCTGTCAACACTGGTCTCAAAAATGAATACAAAAACTTGCCAGGGAGAGCATTCTCAAAAAATAGTAATAATATTAATAAAGTAATATAAATGAAACTAGCCTTTTTAATTTTAATTGGAATTTCCTAGAAGAAAAATTTATCATAATTATTCCTATTTCGTTGATTTACTCTCCACCTAAAGTCTCTAAACTATAAGCTCCTTGAGAGCAGGGTGTGCTTACCATTCATCTTTGTGTCGCTCATATCCCCTAGCAAAGAGTCATACATATTAGGTCTCAAAGCAGCATGTGAAATGATTGGATGGATGGATGAATTAATTAATGAACTGAACAATGACAAACACTCCCTACACTGATAATCTTTACTCAGTCAGGGTAAAACTCAAGTGTCTGTAATCATCTTGGAAGCTCTAAACTAGCCCACACCAACCAGATTAGAGATCAGGATGGAGTCAGAGGAAATATAGAAGTATTTATAGAAGTGTATGCATGATTGAGCATAAGAATCAAGCTGCCATAGCATGAGACCTAACAATAATATGAGTTTAAGAACAAAGATGGTCATTTCCCTCTGAGATAGTTCAGTCCAAGGTGGGCATTCCAGGTCAGTAAGCGGCTTTCCTCCACACAGTCATTCAGGGACCCAGGCTAATGCAGACACACCGTATTCAACATGTGACATCTGAGGCTTCTGTAAGTAGCACCAGGGTAGCAAGCAGGAAGTGTGAACAAGCTAAACCCAGAGACTTTCTCCTAAACGAAGTGAAGCAGAAGTTGTTCACATGCCTTCCACCTACATTTTGCTGGGCAGAGCTGAGTGTCACAGCCACACCCTGCAGCAGGGAGGGCTTGAGATTTGATTTTCAACTAGGCAGTCGTGTGCCCAGCTCAACTCCATTACAGTGGAAGGAGGAGAAGGATGGATGGGGGAGGGGTGTCAGCTACCATTCACATCACATTTGTAAACATGTTCATCACCGTTATCTAAATCTGAAGACACAACTTGGAATCAAGTGTTGTTTAGTTTTTGGCATAAGTATTTGAGGAAATGGAGTCAAATGAGGTTTCCTGAAGGAAAAAAAAAAAAAAAAACTGTCAGAGAAGGACAGTCTATCATTAACAGAGTTGAATTCAAGCTTCTGTATTTTTCCAGGATTGTTAAATGTGACATAAAACCTAGAGAGCCTTCTACACAGAGGATAACCTCCAAAGTGATAGGCTAGTTCACGCTTCACCAACTGTCCCTTAATCATTCATGATGTGGGGACAACAGGGGCAAAGTCACCTTCGACTTGGAAGTAGGGTCACCTCGCAAGTAGCTGAGAGGCAGCAGGTGCTGACTAAATGTTCTGATTCCCTCAGGAAGATAATCAAGCTCTCATATGTAAAATTCTTCAGCAAAAACGGTGACACTTGGATATTGAATGCCAACCCGTGCTTTCAGTCTCCTGTTCCCTCTTCGGTTCAGAAGCCATCCACACATTCTCCCCTCTGACTCACCCACCCAACAGCATTCCCTTCCTGTAAGCTCCCCTCCACTCCGTAGGGCAGCAGCTTAGACCCCAAGATGACTTGAGGCTCAATGTCTTGAACTCCTTCCAACACTGACCCTGGTTAGGTAGTAAGATCCTTATTTCTTCTGCTACTTCAGAGTACTTCCCACTCTGCTCGGCTCTGGATCCTCTCCTTGACCTTCAAGCCATCTTCCCACTTCTCCCACAGGGAGAAAGCTTTCCATCTTAGTTCCCTGAGACGAGGACTTGGGTGTAGGCAATTTATTTGGAAAGTGATCCAAGGAAACAAGTGGGGGGATATGGAAAGTAAGACCTGAGGAATAAAGCCAAAAGTGTGCCTTCATGAAAGCTACCTCTGCAGGCAACTGGGGTTAAGTCCCTCTGGAGACCCTCTGAGAAACCGAGAATGACCCTCAGCACTGCTCCAGGGAGAGGCAGTTGCCTTAGTCACCAAATGTCGCCCTTCAGTGGGTGAGGACTGCCCCTGGTAGCAGGATGAGGAAGCCCCCCTAGTGAGGGAGAAAGCCCTTGGGCGGAATGGGAGGCTGTGCGCATGCTCAGGAACTGTCCACCTGCCACAGGTGAGCTCATAGGTGCACGGAGGGGACTGGGGCACGGCATCGACGGCGTCTTCCCAGCTTCTTCAAAGAAAAATTTCCTCACTTAAAACCTCAGACTCCCCCTCCCACTGACTGTTCTCACCATGAGTGGAACCAAATTCCTCAAATCAAAGTTCACAACACTTCGCCTTTGCTCTTGCAAACGTTTATGCCAAAATCCACTATTGAGCTCATCGTGGAGTACTGGGTTAGTTTCCTTCCATGATGTTTCCATCACTAAATTGTGAGCTCATCAAGGATAGAAATTCTATCTCTTTTGTAATGATTGGCACATAGTAGGATTTCAACAAATAATTGCAGAGAGAATAAATGGCAAATAATCGCCTCAATAATATACCTCAACTCCAAAAGACCTTCTCCAATTTCTCCTTGTAACTGACAGGACATTTCCTCTTAGCTCACTCCTTGTTGTTTGACTACAAAACTATTCTGTTATTTCAAGAGAGACCCTGATCAAGTGTATATCTGATAAGTCTCAGAAGAATCTCTTCTGAGAAGCTATGGGGGGAAAAATGCTTTTGTTAACAAAAGAACATGAGAAAACTTGTTCTCTAAAATCACAGACTATCAGAAACTTTGCTGTTTGCTATCACATTTAGTGAGAATGAAACACCTCATTCTTGCCTGAAGGACCTAAGTTCTTTTAATACAGAAAAATAGCCTCAGTTTCCAACCCAGGTGCAGAGGTTCAGATAATGGTTTTGCACACAACATTCCACATTTATCTTAACTTGGTCATTCCCAAGGAAACAGGACCCTGGATTGTCATCTCAGCCCAGGCCTGGTGTCAGCCTCTTTATACATGGCCCTGCCTTGCTTTGAGCCAGTAGAGCACTGTTTTGTTGAAATTTTACCTGAATCCCACCCCTCCCCCAAATACTATAACCAGCCTGTGTCTTCCTTTGTCCGGTGAGGCACTCCAGCATTCCTCATCCCTCCTTGCTCAGCAAGTTAACCTAACTTTGTATCCTGTGTCCTTGGTGGTCTTTATCAAGTGGACTTTATCACCTGTGCCAATTTGTTTGTAGCATAGATTTTTTAAATTGAAGACTAGTTGATTTACAATATTGTGTTAGTTTCAGATGTATAGAAAAGTGATTCAGTTACACATATATTTTTTTCAGATTCTTTTCCATTATAGGTCATTACAAGATATTGAATATAGTTCCCTGTGCTATACAGTAGGTCCTTGTTGGTTATCTATTTTGTGTATAGTGATGTGTATCTGTTAATCCCAAACTCCTAATTTATCCCTCCCCCTGCTCTCCCGTTTGATAACCATAAGATTGTTTTCTATATATGTGAGTCTGTTTCTGTTTTGTAAATAAATTCATTTGTATTACTTTTTAGAGTCCACATATAAGTGATATCACATATTTATCTTTCTCTGTCTGACTTATTTCAGTCAGTATGATAATCTCTAAGTCCATCCGTGTTGATGCACATGGCATTATTTCATTCTTTTATATGGCTGAGTAATATTTCATTGTATATATACCACATCTTCTTTATCTATTCACCTGTCAGTGGACACTTAGGTTGCTTCCATGTCTTGGCTATTGTAAAAAGTGCTGCTATGAACATTGGGGTGCATGTAACTTTTGGAATTCGAGTTTTTGTATTTCCCTTATACATACCCAGGAGTGGAGTTGCTAGATCATATGTTAGTTTTATTTTTAGTTTTTTGAGGAACCTCCATACTGTTCTCCACAGTGGCTGCACCAATTTACATTCCCACTAACAGTGTAAGAGGGTTCCTTTTCCTTCACACTCTCTCCCACATTTGTTATTTGTAGACCTTTTTTTTTTTTTTTTAATTGATTGATTGATTGATTGCTATGTTGGGTCTTCGTTTCTGTGTGAGGGCTTTCTCTAGTTGCGGCAAGCGGGGGCCACTCTTCATCGCGGTGCGCGGGCCTCTCACTATCCTGGCCTCTCTTGTTGCGGAGCACAGGCTCCAGACGCGCAGGCTCAGCAGTTGTGGCTCACGGGCCTAGTCGCTCCGCGGCATGTGGGATCTTCCCAGACCGGGGCTCGAACCCGTGTCCCCTGCATTAGCAGGCAGATTCTCAACCACTGCGCCACCAGGGAAGCCCATTTGTAGACTTTTTAATGATGGCCATTCTGACTGGGGTGAGGTGATACCTCATTGTAGTTTTGATTTGCATTTCTCTAATAATTGACAATGTTGAGCATCTTTTCACGTGCCTGTTGGCCATCTGTATGTCTTCTTTGGAGAAATGTCTATTTGGGTCTTCTGCTCATTTTTTGATTGGGTTGTTTGTTTGTTTTTTGGTATTGAGTTGTATGAGATGTTGGTATATTTGGGAAATTAAGCCTCTGTTGGTAACATCATTTACAAATATTTTCTCCCAGCTCGTAGGTTGTCTTTTCATTTTGTTTATGGTTTCCTTTGATGTACAAAAACTTTTAAGTTTGATTAGGTCCCATTTGTTTATTTTTGCTTTTATTTCTTTTGCCTTGGGAGACTGTTCTAAGAAAATATTGCTACAATTTGTCAGAGAATGTTTTGCCTGTGTTCTCTTCTAGGAGTTTTATGGTGTCATGTCTTATATTTAGGTCTTTAAACCATTTTGAGTTTATTTTTGTGTATGGTGTGAGGGACTGTTCTAACTTCATTGATTTACATGTGGCTGACCAGCTTTCACAACACCACTTGTAGCACAGATTAACTTATCAAGGTTGCTGTTCTGTACCATGAAAAGTACCTAGGGTTCGACACAGAGAAGACTGGGCAGGTAAACTTGTCAGGAGCTCAGTCACAATTTTTTTTTAATTTATTTTATTTTATTTATTTATTTATGTCTGTGTTGTGTGTTCGTTGCTGTGTGCAGGCTTTCTCTAGTTGTGGCAAGCAGGGGTGACTCTTCGTTGCGGTGCGTGGGCTTCTCATGGTGGTGGCTTCTCTTGTTGTGGAGCACGGGCTCTAGGCATGTGAACTCCGTAGTTGTGGCTTGGGGGCTGTAGAGTGCAGGCTCAGTAGTTGTGGCACACGGGCTTAGTTGCTCCATGGCATGTGGGATCTTCCTGGACCTGGGCTCGAACCCATGTCCCCTGCATTGGCAGGTGGATTCTTAACCACTGTGCCACCAGGGAATCCCTCAGTCACAATTTTTTAAAAGACCTACAGGCTTCCAGGGTATAGTGGTCTTTTAAGAAGGGCAAGTTTATATAGTGGACCTGACCTAGAGGAGAAGGGGTAAAGGGAGCAATCATGACAACATGAAACAGCTGCCCACCTGGAATGGTGACCACCCTCCTTACAGGAAAATTCCATCGACCCTCAGCTCCAGTGAGAGCTGTACCACAGAACACAGTCCTCATGCAATGATTGGCCAGGGAATCAGCATGTGACCCAAGCCGAGCCAATCAAAATCCTCCCTTGGGTTTTTTCCTAACATCTCTGGTTATGAAGCTTTAAAGGTATAATGCTGAAGTTGCCTGTTGCCATGGCTTCTGTTTTGAGAGGCAGTCAGCTCCCAAAACACAGAGGAAAGCAGAAATGAAATCCTGAGGACATTCAAGGACCTGCCCTTTCCACTTTCTCTTCTTTCCTTCCTTCCTTCTTCCGTCCTTCTTTCTTTCTTTCTTTCTTTCCTTTCTTCTTTCTTTCTTTCTTTTCTTTCTTTCTTTCTTTCTTTCTTTCTTTCTTTTCTTTCTTGTCAGTACATTACCTACCTTGCTTAAGCTAGCTCAATTATGAATTTTGGTCATTTTTAACTCAGAATAATCCCTATGACTTTCACATAGACCCCATGTAAAACGTTTTCCAGGATCCTATGTTATACTTTCTTACTTGAGCTTTATTCCAGCTCTGCAGATGCAAGCCTGCACTTTTTTTGTCAGACAATGAACACCATATAATTCAACATCTATTCCTATTTTCTTCTGCTACCAGGAATCCAAAACCAAATACAACATCCAGCTGCAGCAAATGTTTGTACGTTCACAGAATTTAGCCCTGGAAAGGATCTTGTGAATCATCTAGTCAAACCTTATTATTTTGCAAAGAAAACTTGAGGTCCAAAAAGGTGATGCAATTTGCCCAAGGGACGCATAAGCAATTAATAGCCATTTTCTTGGGTAACTGATCACATCTCTCACCCTACTCTCATTATATTCTCCCTGACCTTTTATTTGAAAACTGCATCAGTAAGAGTGTCTCCATTTTCATCTTCACTGATGGGAGGGCAGATGGCAGAAAATGAGGGATGATCCCAGGAAAATAAGGAGGGAAAGGGGCAGAGATAATGACATTTAACCAAGGAATTAATACTATTCAGACACTACAAAAGCCTGGAAGTTTACCTAAGAGACAGAGTTCACAATGATTTCAGGAAGGGAAGGGATTATAAAGGAGCCAGGGAGAAGGACTTGTACATTGGCAAGAGAAGATTTTGACCTGTCCTGTGCTCAGGAGTTCCTAAAACATTTCAGTGCTCTAAAAACTTAAAGACATTTACTCATGCTTAATAGAATGAAGGAAACAATGCTAGTCACAAATGTGTAGCTTAGTGTATTCAATCAGAACTGTGTAAAAATCAGGCTGTGGAAGAATCTCAGATGTAAGCCACCCTTCACACACCCTTCGTGGGTGAGAAATGACGAGAAGGCAAATTATGCAATAAATGTAATCTGTGATTCAGAATATCTTTGTGGGATCTTTGAGAGATAAGATGCTAGCAGCAATGAAGAAGAGGGGTCACTGTCAACTCCATGAGCCAATATGAGGCTCCATCAGAAGAGCATGTGCTTATTAGTGGACAAACTAGCTTCCATTGGTAACATCAGACTCATCTCCCTCTCAAACACCTCTTGATCTGGAAGCTGGAGGAGATACTTAGGACCACAGTCTTGCTCCCTACCCCCCAGCCCCTGTAAACAGAGACATAAAGGCCTCTCATTTGGGGCCAGAGAGGAAGGCATCAGGGTTTGAAAACTGTCTCCCTCCATCCTCACCCCCAAACTGGATCCCTGCAGAGACGAAGAGCCCCAGTCATCACCACCAAATGCTGGCTGAGTATCCACAGTGGGAACAGCACTCTCCTGGCCTCTTGAAATCCAAGACTAATCCCAAAATCTATGTTCCTTGGAAAGACATGATTGATGCACCCACGACAAAGAGCAGACAAGAAGGGATTGAGAAACCAAACATAAACCAACAACAACAACAAAAAATAACTAACCTTTGTACAGCCAAAGCTGGGGCTTTTTGGTCATTTGTATGATATCATTTTCACATCTATACCCAGAATGTTCAGTAATTCTGTTACACAACTTCATCAAGTTTCAGGGAAACAGGTCCAAACCCATTGTGGAAGAGAGGATTGGCTTTGTGTCTTCACCTGGAAAATCACATGTTTAACATTTAATTGGATAGAACTTGTAGAAGGAAAAATAGCATTCCTTGTTCCAAAAAAATTGCTCAATTTTCATATAATGACTAGTTGATTACAACAAGGTCAAGAGGTCATAGTCAAGGCATCAATTATCCCAAGGTTGGCCATAGATTCATCTTCTTGTGGCAAACATAGTTTACAGCATTAAGTGATAAACACTGCTCTCTGTAATAAATATTCTAACAAATGTAGTTCCTTATAACACAAACTAATGGTCTCAAAGTTACTAGTCAATAGTCTTTCTAAGGTTTATATTAAGTAAACTTTTGCTTATTCCAGGAAACTCTGCCTTTGTAGAAAACTGACTTAGCCCAAAAATCAACTTTCTGGCGAAAAGATACACGTTAAAAATAAGTTTAACCCCTGACATTCTTTAACAGTTTGGGGTATACGTAACCAAGCTGTGTGTATGTATGTAAAAGAAAGAGACAGCCAGCCAGAATAAATGTGATGAAATTGCCCCTGCTCCAAAAATAAAAAAATAAGTTTAACCCCAATTTTTTTGCAACTGGCATATAAGTATTTTCTAATCTTCCTAATCTATGTAAAGCAGTGTTTTGCCTTCTCAAAAGCACTTGCATTGACAACTTACTATTCTTTCAAATTTACTGCTATGGAAATTATTAAACTTAATTTTTTTTTTTAATTTTAATTTATTTATTTTTATTTATTTATGGCTGTGTTGGGTCTTCGTTTCCACGCAAGGGCTTTCTCTAGTTGTGGCAAGCGGGGGCCACTCTTCATCGCGGTGTGCGGGCCTCTCACTGTCGCGGCCTCTCTTGTTGCGGAGCACAGGCTCCAGACGCGCAGGCTCAGTAATTGTGGCTCACGGGCCCAGTCGCTCCGCGGCATGTGGGATCTTCCCAGACCAGGGCTCGAACTCGTGTCCCCTACATTGGCAGGCAGATTCTCAACCACTGTGCCACCAAGCCCTAAACTTAATTTTAATCAAGGCTGATTAATTCCTACACCGGCCAGATAGAGCACAGTGAGTTTTCCCATATCCTGGATGTGATGTGGTTGGTATATTCTTTAAAACAATTTCCCACAGTATAGCATGTGGATTGTAGTTTTCAAATGCACCCTAGGAGCAGTGGATTGCCCTAATGTGATGCTCAAGTAGCATTTAATCAAAAGGTCATACACTAGAGATGGCTACAGCCAGTGCTTCAGTTGTCTCTATCTTCAACCAACAGCAGGCATTTTGTTAATTAGCATAAGGACCACTGGAAATGGAATTTCTCTGGTGAAATCCATGATGTTCTAGATGGGTGGATTTGCCAGAAACACTTTTAGAAACACTCCCATTACAGGGTATAAGAATTTAACAAGCCTAGTGTACTTTGGGAATATTCCGCTGAGTCATGCTTCTCAAAGATTCTGTGTTCAAGCCCTGATTTGGAAGGATTCTTGATACCCTCACTCACCTAAGTAGTGAGCCAAAGCCTGAGCCTAGAACACTGTCACATTGGCCTCTGGAGAGTCATTCTTTCACGCAAAGAATGTCTTGTTTCTATAAGACAAATAACTAGCCCTTTCTTCCTCTTGCCAAGCAGGAGGTCTGTAAACTAATTCTAACCCTAACCCTCTGCCTGTTTTTGCCTGCTTATGTCTAACTGGGTACATTCAGTCTGAGACTTGCTATCTTCTAACATAATAGCAAAGACATATTTAAATATGTTGCTCTAGCTTTTAATGATTGGACATTACAGATATGAACCAAAAACTAAAATAAAATAAAAACAAAGAGCCTAGTAATTGTGAACAACCACATCAGCATAGGTCAGGGTGTGGTACTGAGGCATCTACCTTTTTTCTGTGGATTGATTTTTCTCTGCTTAGTTACAATAGGAATTTAAACAGCTTATAATAAGAAGGTACCTTAAATAATAAACACAGAACAAAAAGAGACAGACCAAGTGACAAAAAAGCAAGAAAGGAGGAAAATAAATCAAAAACCACTGGCTGAGTAAAGGAATAGCAGTTGAGCATAGAACTTGGCTCTGAGCTTCCAAACAGGGAAGCCTTGTGTGGCTGGTCTAGAATGGTGTCTTAAAACAATCCTGGTCCACCCCAGTGGGGATGCACCCAGAGTGACACTTGGCAGCCTTGTCGTGCTTATGGCCTTTATCCTGAACTGCTCACCTCAACGTTTCTCTTATGCCTTTGACTAGTTTCCCGTTTACTGCCTCAGCTTCCTCCTCAGACCTAAAAATGCCCGATACACTTTGCCGAAAGCAAATTTGAAGGTTATCATAATTCTTCTATGAATAGCTAGTAAGCACGTTCAAAGTTTTATTCAATTCATTAATGTAGAAACGAGCAGGAAGACAAAGCCAGTCCCAAGAGGCTTTGAGAAATTTGGTTTGTACAGTCAGTGGAATAAAGGCAAGCTGAAATAGGAGTGCTAAGTCAGATACAAGGCTGATTAACATCCTACAAGGCAATAAAACCTTAATCTTTGGGATTATCTTCTCCACTGGACAAGGAAAAAAAATGTCCTTTCTCAGTTTAATACAACTTAATCTCTGACTTTTCAGAGCTGTAAAACAAATGGGATCTAATCAAATTTCAAATACCAAGTCAAAGTTCTATTCCCTGGGATTCAGATGACCCTGAGGCAACCTTATTAGAAAATGCCCTGGCGTGGCATTAAAATGTCAGGTAATCCTCTTTTTACTTTATTCCCAACTTTTAGATAATTTTCCTGAACTGCTTCTTTTTTTTTTAACTTTAATCTACAAGTAACCTGCTTTCTCTCTGACTGCTCAGCTGTGAACAGAAGCAACTCCCCCTGACATACACACACACACCATTGCCACCCCTTGCAACTGGGGCATATTCAGGAGGTTTGCACTAGCCATCCTGGTGGCCCTTATATATTACTTAACTTTCTTTGGTCAACAGTAGGATGCCAGTTCATGGGTGAAGCAAAAATTGTCCAGACACAGCAAGGAGATCGCAAACGTTGGTATACATAGAATCTTCTAGGGAATTCTGATTCCGTGAACTTGGAGTGGGGTTCAGATATCTTTAACCGTCATCCTCAAGGGATTCTTGCTTTTCTACCTTCTAGTCCATAAGCTGTCCCATCTCCTGATTTGCTTACTTCACTTGTTGGTTCCTGGGAATTTGCAAGACGAAAAAGATTTATAAACATATATTCGCTATCAGTCTGTCCTTGCCCAATTCCCACCCTGGTGGGAGGAATCAGCACTAAGATTCTTTGTCCCTCCCCCGGTCAACCTCATGAACTAAATGAAAACCCACTGTTTCAACACAACTGAGGAGGATTCAGCTGGGTGTCTGGGGAAGAGACAGCAGAGGCCATTACCTGGGTTGAGAAGGGGGGCAGAAATGTCCTGAGCCTCTCCCTGTGTGCCCCCTGAGCCCCAGGAGATGGCGGCCTGTGGTGGAGGCCTGACCAGGGCAAATCTGAAGCCCAGGGCAGCCCAGAGGGCTGCTTCTCTGGTTTGCTGGGTGCAGATAGGAGAACCAGCCGTGTGGTGGCCACCACTGTGGAACCAGGGAGCAGTGGCCCAAGTGGAGGTACCTTGGACTCAGGACCCCCTCCTGCTCCAAGCTGAGGATTCTTATTTGACCCTGTGGAGATGAGAAGAGAATCCCAATAATGTCTGAGGTTGAATTTCCTACCAGCCAGGTAGAGGCAAGTAAATGTAAATCCTTGGAAAACCCCATCACACTGAGAGAAAAAGACACAGAGAAGAACTTTAGTGTAGTCATCAAGAGCAGGGACTCTGGGGCCTAAAGTTCTGGTTTAAATCCTGGCCCTGCCTCTTACTAACTGTATGTCCCTGGGCCAATTTCTTTCTTTTTTTTGATTCTATTGAAGTATAGTTGATTTACAACATTGTGTTAATTTCTGCCATACAGCAAAATGATTCAGTTATACATATATATTCTTTTTCATATTCTTTTCCATTATGGTTTATTACAGGATATTGAATATAGTTCCCATGCTGTACAGTAGGTCCTTGTTGTTTATCTATTTTATATATTGGGTTGGCCAAAAATTTCATTCAGGTTTTTCTGTAAAATGCAATATAATAGTTTGCATCTGCTAATCCCAAACTCCCGATCCATCCCTCCCCCACACTCCCTCCACCTTGGCAAGCATGTCTGTTCTCTATGTCTGTGAGTCTTTCTGTTCCATAGATAAGTTCATTTGTATCATACTTTAGATTCCACATGTAAGTGATATCATATGGTATTTGTCTTTCTCTGACTTCACTTAGTATGATAATCTCTAGGTCCATCCATGTTGCTGCAAATGGCATTATTTCATTCTTTTTTATGGCTGAGTAGTATTCCATTGTATGTATATACCACATCTTCTTTATCCATTCATCTGTTGACGGACATTTACATTGCTTCCAAGTCTTAGCTTTTGTGAATAGTGCTGCTATGAACATTGGGGTGCATGTATCTTTTTGAATTATAGTTTTGTCTGGATATATTGGGCCAATTTCTTAATCTGTCTGTGTCTCAGTTTTCTTATCACTAAAATGAGGATAGTAAGAGCCCTGATCTTGTAAGATGACTGACAAATTTGAATGAGTTAACATAGGCAAAGCATTAGAATGACGCCTGGCATATAATAAGTGCTACATAGGTGTTTTCTATCATATTATCCTAAAACTCAAATACTGTGGAGTAAAAGTCACACCAGCCACATTTACAGGGCGCCCTGATGAACTTCGTCCTCAGGAACAATTTTTACCCCTCTTCACAGGTGTTTCACTTTTGACTGTTTCTAACTTTGTTCTTCAGCAGAAAGTTGGGTTCCTGAGATTAAATCTTATTTTATAAAGCTGCTCTGGGAGGGGGTGAGGGTTGATGTTGGGAGAGAGATTTGGACAAAGTTTACAGGAATTTGACTTAACTGAAGAATGATATCATATTTATAGAAAATTTGGAAGTTTTCTCCTAAGAATAGGAATGAAACAAGATTGTCTGCTATTACTGCTTGTATTCAACACCATTATAGATGTCATATTTGACGCAATTTAACAAGAAAAAGAAATAAATCTTATAAGACTTGGGAAGAAATAAAGCTATCACAATTTGAACTATTAACAAAAAGAACTGAGGAATGAAATAAGAATATGATTTTATATATATAGATAGATATAGATATATATACCCTCTATATTCCGCTGTTTTGATGATTCATTTCTTTATTTCACAAATTATCTGTGCACTGAATTTATTTTTTAACCTTATATGTTGCACACACACACACACACACACACACAAATGCACACAAACATGTTCTAAGGTATTAACAGAAAATCTAAAAAAAAAGTAAGCCTAAAGAAAAAAGAAATATAACCCATAACTACAATCCACCACCCGGAAATAACTTCAGGGGTCCCTTTTAAAAAGGAAAGTGCACCTTGCTTTGCTCTTTGAAGGTTGTTTTCCTTCTACTGTGTTTGGCTATGGTGGAAGATGAGCTGGGTGCAGCTGAGAAAGAAGAGCTGGGCCCAGTGGGCAGAGATGAAGAAATGTCGTGGCCACGTGACCCACCACTTGCTGAGCTCATCTCTCTGATCTACATTGAGCAGGTCACAGGCAGGGTTTTCTTGGCAGGTCTTTTCTGAATCCAAAGGCTAAAAGCTGAACTTTGAGCAAATTTTAGCCTCTGGCCCCAGATTCTAACCACAAAAGCTGGAGATGTCAGCCCCTCTGCAAAGCTCATTCAAAAGCTGGAATGAATGGGCTGATTGCTGGATGAAAGAGGAAAATCTCTGCTTCCCCATCTATCCAAGCAGAGCTTGGACCAGCATTCAGGCTGCTGGGCACACTTACAGCCCAGGGACACTGATCCAGCCACACTCCTGGCCCCCAGGACTGTGTTCTCCCTGAACGGTTTCCATATTTCTACTTTGGAGAAAGGCAGGTCTCTTAGTTAAAGCCTTAGACACCAGGACTTGAAGGGAGGTGATAACTTGGAAGATGAGTCCAGGAAGCAGGAGGGAGGGAGCAGGGAGAGCCAGGTATGAGTCTTTGTCTTTAGATCCATCGCTGCTGCTGTGAGCAAAGGGGGCTGGACCCCCTGCAACCTCCCAAGAAGTTGGAGAAGTGTGCCTCCTGGAATCGTCCCCCTAAAAGATGAGAGGCCAGGACACTTACCTGTTCCGTGTTGGTTGAGGGCTACTCCCAAGGCATCAACTTCAGGCCAAGCTTACTAGAAGGCCCAAAGGATTCCCTTTAGCATTAGAGAAAGCCCTGCGTTAGAAAGTGGAAAGACATAGGATACACACTTGAGGGGCAGGTCGCCAGGGTGGGGGGTCCAGGCTTTCCAGAACTCTCCACCACGGCCGCCGCTGAAGTCAGAGGTGGCCCGAGGGGGCGTGACCTGGGGGCCAGCAGTGCCTGCTCAGCACAGAATGAGCTGGCTGCACCCCACCCGGTTCCACACTTCCAGATGCCTGGCTTCAGGCCCATTTCACAGATAGAACAATCAAGACTTAGAGAGTTTGAATGGCTGCAATTTTGCACCCCCAGGAAGTGGGAGAAAAGCAATGAACCTGTGTCTCCTGCTGCCTGACCCACTCTTCCTTCAGCCCCCAAGCCCACTCGCAGTAGAAGAAAACTGGGATCTTCCTCTCTGTCCTTTTCTGCTAAAAAGTTCCCCCACCTGGCAGCCTAGAGCACACTGACTCTTCTGCTGGGGCCCCTGGTTCTGTCAAGAGGCAGTGTATGTAACCTGGGTTAAACACATGAGCTCTGGGTTCCTGGCTCATCCCAGCTGTTTGATCTTCAGCTGGTTACCCTGACTCTCTGTGTCTCAGGTTCCTCTGCTGTAAAATGGGATAATTATTGTACCCAATTCATAGCACTGATTGAGGATTAAATGAATTAATACTTGTAAAACACTTCAAAGGCAGCACTCAATAAATTCATTCAGCACTCACTCAACAGTATTATTGAGCAACTACTTTATTTTAGATACTGTTCTAAATTCTGAAGATGCCGCAGCAAATGAACAGACAAGGCCTCTTCTCACCCATTTCCTACAGCAGCGATTCTCATTACCCTGGACGAAATGGGCACCATTAGGGGCAGAGAAGTAACTTAGATCACTCTGTGAGGTGGGAAATAGACTATTCCAGAGCAAAGATGGGAGCAGGGCAACCGTTGAAGAGACTATAAATATCGGTTTTAGAGAAGTATTATTGAAGGGAGGGGCTCCCGTAATAAACCTGGTGCTGCCCTGCCTGGAAGGACACACAGCCCAGACGTGCAGCACTTACAAAAAACTCTTCTGCATCCTGTCTCAACTAACTACTGTGTGTTGAGACAATCAGTACTATGCATTCTTCCTACTTCATATTATTTAATGTAGGAAATTCCTATTATTGAATCAAGAACTCCATGAGCTAAGTATTATCAATACAGATAAATAGATCGAGACTCAGAGAGATGAAGTAGGATCTTTCCTGAATTCTCACACCGAGATCTCTCATGCGTCCTTGTATACCTCCTCGATAACAGTGGAAGATTGCAACTACCTAACGAATAACTTGTTAAAATTTAACTTAGTGTTCATTCAGTTTGTGTCTATAATGATACCATTCTTACTCACTTTCTCCTGTGTTTTCTTTGGCTGGAGAGGACTGGAGTTGAGCCGTGATCTAGAAACTACATCTACCCCCGGTCAACCTCTGGGAGCTGAATATAAAAGGTTTTCTGGGGAGGCTGAAAATAAAGTTTAAGAACCACCGTAGAGAGAGTCCAAGTTAATATTGCTACATAACAAACTACCCAATACTTAAATGCTTAGAACAATCATTTTAGCTTGCTCACAATTTCTTTTTTAGCATAGAGATGGTGTTTATTTGTATTATTTTTTTTAGATTCTACATGTAAGTGATATCATATGATATTCGTCTTTGTCTGGCGTACTTCACTTAGTACGATAATCTCTAAGTCCATCCATGTTGCTGCAAATGGCATTATTTCATTCCTTTTTATGGCTGAGTAGTATTCCATTGTATGTATGTACCACATCTTTTTTCTTTAATTTATTTTTTATTGAATTATAGTTGTTTTACAAGTTGTGTTAATTACTGCTGTACAGCAAAGTGACTCAGTTATACATATATATATATACATTCTTTTTCATATTCCTTTCCATTATGGTTTATCACAGGATATTGAATATAGTTCCGTGTGCTATACAGTAGGACCTTGCTGTTTATCCATTCTCTATATAATAGTTTGCACCTGCTAACCCCAAACTCCCAATCCATCCCTCCCCCACCCCCTTCCCCCTTGGCAACCACAAGTCTGTTCTCTATGTCTATGTCTGTTTCTGCTTTGTAAATAAGTTCATTTGTGTCATATTTTAGATTCCACATATAAGTGATATCATAGGGTATTTGTCTTTCTCTTTCTGAATTACTTCACTTAGTATGATAATCTCTAAGTCCATCCATGTTATCGCAAATGACATTATTTCATTCTCTTTTATGGCTGCATAGTATTCCATTGTGTATATATACCACATCTTCTTTATCCATTCATCTGTTGATGGACATTTAGGTTGTTTCCATGTCTTGGCTATTGTGCATAGTGTTGCTATGAATATAGGGGTGCATGTATTTTTCTGAATTATAGTTTTGTCTGGATATATGCCAGGAGTGGGATTGCTGGATCACATGGTAGTTCTATTTTTAGTTTTCTGAGGAACCTCCATACTGTTTTCCACAGTGGTGGCATCAACTTACATTCCCACTGACAGTGTAGGAGGGTTCCCTTCTCTCCACACTCTCTCCAGCATTTGTTATTCGTAGACTTTTTAATGATGGCCATTCTGACTGGCATGAAGTGTGTACCACATCTTCTTTATCCATTGATCTGTCGATGGACATTTACATTGCTTCCATGTCTTGGCTATTGTAAATAGTGCTGCAATGAACACTGGGGTGCGTGTATCTTTTCAAATTATGGTTTTCTCCAGATATATGACCACGAGTGGGATTACAGGATGATATGGTTGCTCACAATTTTGTGGGTCAGGAATTCAGGACAGGCTTGGCTGGTGGTTGTCTCTCAGGGGTCTCTGATGAAGCTGGGGTCTCTGATGTAGTCGGAGTCTTCGATGTCAGCTGGGGTTGTGGTCATCTAACGGCTCCACTGTTCTGGACGTCCAAGGTGCCGCCCTCATGCACTTGGCCAGCAATTTGTCCTTTCTGTAGCTGGGCGTTCTGCTGGGCTGTTGATCAGAGTGCCTATACGTGGCCTCTCCAACTTGGTCTCAGAGTGATCAGATTTTTTCCATAGTGTCTGCTTTCCATAGAGTGAGCATTCCAATAGAACAGGTAGAAGCTCCATGGCCTTTTATGACAGAGCTCAGAAATCATAGTATCACTCCTAACACAACTATTTGTCAATGCTGTCACAGCCCATCCATATTCAGAGGGAGGGGACACAGACCTCACTTCCCAATGGGAGATGTGTCAAAGAATATGTAGATGTACTGTAAAACTTCCACAGAGAATTTGTCATCTGGCAGTGTTCAAGAACTGTCTGCCTAACTCATATATTTTGCTGGTGGGAAGGTAAATATATATTCCATGATATAAGCCTCATGGAAACCAATCTGGAAATATTTATCAAAATTATAAATGCATATATTCTTAGATGGAGCAATTCCACTTCTGGGACTTTACCTTATGGTATGGTCAACTCAAATCACTACAAGTCATCTTTAATATTTCAGGAGTTTTAAAGATGCAGGGCCAGCATTTTCACTAAAGAAAAGGTGGGTGCATTTGCTAAATTTAAGGAAACCACAAAATTATTTAGTAGTTAGGATTATTGAGTTTAATGCTAACTATTTTTTCTTGGCCTCCAATGTGGCCAGCACGCTACCTGCTTTACATCCATTATATCTAATCCTCTGTACAACTCTCTAAGGTTCATTATTTCTGTTTCTCTGCAGCTGTGGAAAAATGGAACTTGCCCAAGACCACACAGCTAGTTAAGTGGAGGACCTAAAACTCATGATCCAGTTCTGCCTGCGTGAACTATGGTTCTCCAGCTCACAGAACCATAGTTCAGTCTTTCAAGCTACATGCTTTCATGTGAAAATCTCTGGTCTCTCTACATTTCTAAACAGCACAATGTAAGAGACTATTTCATTACAAGTTGCTTCCTGTCAGAAGTAACATGTAAAGATGATTCTATACAATTCTTTGAAGGAGAAAGACTATGAGATTAATGTTTGTACTGAATATTTCCTTAGAAATGGAAATTATTCTTGCAGTGTGTAAGTAGAACACGTGTCAGTTTGCATAGCTTGTTAAGAAATTCCCTGGAAGTTGAATCTCAGTGCAGTTTGCCCCCATCTCTTCTCTTGCCAACACTGCACAAGGACAGCTGGAAGATTTGAGAACTGCAATTAATACAGATAAGTAATGGCCTTTTACCACCCAAAATAAGGAGTAGGCATAGATAATGAAACAAAATGTTTTGCCTTAGCAAATTAGCCCACATCCTCTCCACTTCCCGATTCCTCACAAGTGTCATTGGAGGGAGCTGCCCAAGTAGGAGCTGCCCCGTCCCAGCACCTACACACTTACACACTTACACACATAGGCACGTGTGCACAGCCACACTCTTTGCACCTGAAATTTACCCTTGCTCGTTTCCCTGAACTACAAACGCACAGAAAATGCTCCATCTTAGCAAACTCTTGGAGCAGACAGTTTCTTAGGCTGAATGAATCACGCCCCTGCTGATTTACAATAGCTCCATATTGCTCTAAACTCCTTCCATGAATAAATTTAAATGTTCTTGTAAAAAAAAAAAAAATATATATATATATATATATATGAAGTATCACTCACTCTGTCCCAGCTTTCTTTCTTCCTGCTTCACCTAATCCGGTCTCTGACACTTCTGCATAAACCAAATCCACTCCCCTTCCCAGGCTTTCTGTGTTCTTTTCCTCTCCACGTATGCCCCCTTCACTGTCCTCTACCTTTTCTGATTCTACCTGCCCTGTGAGCCCACATCGAGATCCAGCTCCTCCAAGAAGCTTCCTGTAGTGCCTACCGTCCCCAGTGGCCTACGGTATTTTGATCCTTCGGTTGGAACTTAATAGTCTACGGCCCTGTGACTTTTCTAAGGCAGTGCTCCGCAAATGCTGGTGTGTGTAAGAACCACCTGGAAGGTCTGAACAGACTGCTGGGCTCCATCCCAGGGTTTGTGATTCAGCAGATCTGGGCTGGGGACAAGAATCTGCCTTTCTAGCAAGTTCCCAGGTGCTGCTGCTGCTGTGAGAATGGCTGGGGCAGAGCACAGAGCACGGGGCGTGCCATCTTTCTGAACCTGGGCAGTTAGTTACTTCTGTGTGCCTCAGTGTCTTCACCTGCAATGATGCTACTTCAGAGAATTGTTGTAAAGAACAGAAATGATGTATTTTAAAGGTTTAGTACAGTTCCTCGTGCATAGTGAGAGCTCAAAGCATGGTAGCTATTATTCCTAGCAGAAAAAAATATAAAACTTCTTGGGGATTACCTATATAACAAGCTAACTCCCAGACTGTGGCTTAACAAAGCTCTGGGTTGTGGACTTATTGGCCGGGCTGCTGCATCCCATGCCAGGGTTTGAAAGGAAGCTAATTGAATCTTTATCCACTCCCTTATTTAAGTCTTTATCTGGGAGGGGCAATTGAGGATAACATTTGTCATGTTTATAAGACCCCTCTCAAAGCTAAACACCTGCGATTGACTCAACTTTCGATTCGAAATAGCTATGTTTTCCAACTAGTTATTCTGTAGAAATATTATTTTTACTTTATTGTAAATTCTACTAAATGAGACAAAAAGCAAAATATCCTATAGTTTCCCCACTTGGTTCTTCATTAGGAAAAACAAACCCAAAAGAAAAAAACCAGGAGACTCTTAAGAAAATCTTAGGAAATCATTTATAATTGCAAAACCAGTTCTGACTACTAAGAATATCTGAGAAGAATGTCAAAGTTTATAGAATATTGGACTATGGGGGGCAGGGGGTGCAGCCTATTAGCTGCAGCCTAATCCAACCAGGGGAAAGGGATGGGATGGGGGGGGGGCGGAAGACGTGGCATCCAGCCTGCACAGACCCCGCCCCACTCACCTCTGGCAGGCAGAGAACCGTCTTCTGGTTCCACAGAGCCGGTGCTGGGCCAACACGCTGGCTTTGACAGCTGCAGTCTGAGGCCTGGACTTTTCCTGGGACCTCCCGGGAACTTGGAATCAAAGAAGGAAGCTGGCAGAGCAAAACCAGGGAGTCTACTGTGTCCTCCAAACCCCCCACCCCATTGTTTCCCCTGCCAGCTCCAGGCGGAGATCTCACATTTCTTTAAACCTAGCACCTCATTCACAGCACCTGGGGCATGAGAAACGCTGATTTAGTCAATCAAGCCATTAAACAAGGTAGTTGTTGAGAGGTCTTCTTATCTGATATGACACTAGTGCCGTGGCCGTGGTAAATTCAGGAAACTGTGTTGGCCATGAGAAATCAGTGTGCGTATATATAGGCATCAAAGTTCCTGACTGTGTTTTTTTCCACACCTGTATCAGTCAGGGTTTGGTCGGAGAAGCAAAAATACTAGAAGAAATATAAATAATAAAAGCTGTATTAAACAGATTTGAACTTACACAATCGTGAGAGCTCGTTCAACAGTTTATGGAGGGCTGCTGTTTCCACATCTGGTGTTGGGGACTGAGTCAGCAGGGCCGTCGGCCGAAGGAAGGATGGATGTGAAGTGGGAGAGAGCAGAGCAAGCTGGAGGGTGCCGGGAGAGCACAGGGCGGAGGAACCACGACAGCTCTCACCGCCTGCCAGCCTCCACCTTCAGTGATGTGATGACCTGCAGGTGAAGTTCCCTTTGTCATGGAGGGAAACACCACGCACCTGGCCCAGAAGTTGGAGAAGCTGGAGAGGAGATTCGGCAGAAGAGGGGAAGCTGTGGGCCTGGCTGGTGCCCCACATCCAGGTGAGCCAGCGGATGAGTGACAACCAGCCTGAGCGGCCACAGAGACAAGTGCCCAGCACCAGCCTTCAAACCTTAAAAACAGTGTCGTTGCTGAGTCTCTCCTGCCCTCCACAATTCACACAAAGTGTCTCAGGGGCCCGTGCGGGACGGGAACTATGCAGGGAAGGGAACTATGGGCAATGCAGTCTGACTTAGATAAGCTGACAGTACAATCCACCACCACCCCAGGGGAGCTGACACCCACCCAGTGCCCAGCGATGGGTCCAGAATCACATTCTCCTGAGGGTGAACTGCCTTGCTCCAGCTCAGAGGATCAGGTGGGCCAGCTGGCGATCAACCCTGACACACAATTCGTTTCTAGAAGAGACGCTGAGAAGAGGAACAGAGTTCAAACTGCCACCTTGTTAATTTAGTACATATAATTCATTTCAGAAGGTTTTAGTACCAGTTAGACACGTGAAACGGCTAAGGATGTATTCCTGATGAGCTAGCCCTCCAGAGCGAGATAAGGAACATGAGCTAGAGTCAGGAATTCGACCGCGTAAAAATCCCCTGCTGTTCAGGTGAGATGCACACTCCAAATCTGTGTTTAACTAACACCCAGAAACGCTCAGGCAGATCTGCACTTCCAGAAAGACTTCTCCAGAGGCCTGCAAGTCGCCTTGCAAACTCCTAAGCCTTTCCTGTCTGCAAAAGCAGATGACCGTAGGCTATTATAAGTGAGGGAACAGCAGAGAACATCTTTATAGAAAGGCAGCAGTGGGAAATAAAAACCGCAATTTATTTTAGCATGATGTTCTCAAGGTTATTTTAGAATTCTACTTATTAAGGGTTCATAAATGTTACTTGCTCTATTAATAAAGAACTTGAAGGCTGACAGATTGCATCCTCCACCCGGACTGGTCTAACGGCCCACGCATCTTCGCCACCGCCAAGCAGCCGCATGTGCGCTGGCGCCACCTGGAGGCCACATGAGCATGTGCTAAGCGCAAAGCAAAACATCTTTGTGCTTGTGTCAGAACTGAACTTTGGGAACCGACAATGGTTGGAATTTGATATCTTAGTCATAAATAACTTTGAGCATTTCTTGTGTGTCCTTCCTTGACTGTTTTAAGAGCACAGAAAGATCATGGAGTTTGGACTTTGGCTGACTTGGTTTAAATCCCTGCTCCAACACCTATAAGCCATGCCCTTCCTTCTGTGCCTGACGTCCCATCTACTCGGCTCAGCAGCTACATGCAGGAGCAAGGTGATGGCAGCCTGTCTCAGCTACACGGATTACAGCTTAGTGTCTGCCCTCAAGGCTTGTCTAAGGCAGGGGATGCTTGGGACAACAGTGGGAACTTATCAGCTGTGTGTACACCCCTGCAGTAACCTTAACCACAAGGATCCAGAACCCGTAACAAGTTATTCACTTTTCTCTCCTGGGCTGGCCATCCTAAGGAACATTCTACCCAACCCCTCAGAAGATTCCAGGACAAAACAGTGGGAAGCCCCCTTTGCCCAGAGTCATGACAAATTAAAGAAAATCCACCCTCGTATATTTTTTCTCCTTCCATCTCTGTTCCCTGAGATCACTTGCCAAAATAAACTTCACAAGCCCCTGTCTCATGTTCAGCACTCTCAGGGGATTCAGGGTAAGAAAAAGTAAAACCTTAGGCAATTCATTATCCTCTGTGGGCCTTTGTTTTCTCAGCTGCAATATGAGATTTTTTGCAATATATGACATCTTCACAAGGATATTGTGAAGATAAAGTGAAATTCTGTTGGAAAACACTTCAACAGTGCCTGATTCATAACAGAACCCTCTTTTCAGGGAAGACAGCCGCATCTCTGCTACCTGGTAACTTCTTGATGGGGCTATTTCTTCTTAAAGCTGGGCCATCACCACCAGCATCATATTCACCACCACCATCACCACCATCACCTCCACCCCCCATCATCACCATCACCTCCACCCCCCACCACTACACCATCACAACCACCCCCACCACTACACCATCACTTCCACCCCCCACCACTACACCATCACCTCCACCCCCCACCATCTCCATCACCTCCACCCCCCCACTACTACACCATCACCACCACCACAACCAACACCACTGTCACCACCATCATCACCACCATCACCTCCACCCCCCACCACTACACCATCACCAACAACAACACCACCATCACCTCCAGCCCCCACCATCACCATCACCTCCACCCCCCACCACTACACCATCACCAACAACAACACCACCATCACCTCCAGCCCCCACCATCACCATCACCTCCACCCCCCACCACTACACCATCACCTCCACCCCCCACCATCACCATCACCCCCACCCCCCCACCACTACACCATCAACACCACCACCATCAACACCACAATCACCTCCACCGCCCACCATCACCATCACCTCCACTCCCCACCAGTACACCATCACCACCAACACCAACCCCACTGTCACCACCATCACCACCACCAACACCACTGCCACCACCACCATCACCAACAACACTGTCACCAACAACACCATCACCTCCACCCACCACCAATATACCATCACCACCACCGTCACCACTAACCCATCGTCGTCATTATTCTCACCACCATCACTACCGTCATCACATATACACCACCTTTACCATATTCTCACAAGTCAATATGCAGGATTCACCTAGTAGAAGTCTAGTCAATTCTTTTCAGCTAGAGAAAATATTCGACGTGTCTCTGTTATACCTCTGCCTCTGCAAAAATCTAAAGACTAGCCAATGTCAACATTTCCAGCTATTCTTAACCAGAATTTTTGGCTAATTAAAATCTTGCAACATGGGAATTCCCTGGTAGCCTAGTGGTTAGGACTTGGTGCTCTCACTGCCAGGGCCTGGATTCAATCTCTGGTCAGGGAACTAAGATCCCACAAGCCATGCAGCATGGCAAAAAATATATATATTTTTTTCACAACAGAGTTAACATTTTGGCTATGACATATATCTGCAGTATGTTTGAGTATCTTCTAGGAGTCGGGTTCAAGTAGAAAAGGATAGAAGTCTCATAGTAAAATCACTGAAGTCAGATGGACTGGATTTCTTTAATAAACTTAGTTTTTAGAGCAGCTTTATGTTCACAGCAAAATTGAACAGAAAGTACAGAGAGTTTCCATATGCCTCCAGCTCACACACACAGCCTTCCCCACTGTCACCATCCCGGCATCACAGTGATGTATTTGTTACAATTGATAAACCTACGTTGACACATCTTTACCACTTAAAAGTCCATATTTACATTAGGGCTCACACATGGTGTTGTACATTTTATGGGTTTGGAAAAATGTATAATGACATGTATGCACCAGTATAGTATCACACAGAGTAGTTTCACTGCCCTGAAAATCCTCTGTGCCCCACTTATTTATCCCTCCCTCCCTTCTAGCCCCTGGCAACCACTGATCTTTTTACGGACTCCATGTTGCTTTTTCCAGAATGTCATACAGTTGGGTCATACAGTATGGAGCCTTTTCAGATGGGCTTCTTTCACTTAGGAAAATGCATCTACGATTCCTCCATGTCTTTTCATGGCTTGACAGCTCACTTTTTAGTGTTGAATAATATTCTATTGTTTGGATGGGTCATAGTTTATTTCTCCATTACTAAAGGATATCTTGGTTGCTTCCAAGTGTTAGCAGTTATGAATAAAGCTGCTATATACATCTGTGTACAGGTTTTTGTGTGAGTATAAGTTTTCATCTCACTTGGGTGAATACCAAGGAGCATGACTGCTGGATCATATGGTAAGAGTGTGTTTGGTTTTCTAAGAAACTGCCAAACTGTCTTGCAAAGCGGCTGTACCGTCTTGCATTCCCACCAGCAAAGAATGTCAGTTCCTGTTGCTCCACACACTCACCAGCATTGGTATTGTCCGTGTTTTGAATTTTCACCATCCTAATAGGTTTAGTGGAACCTCATTGTTGGTAAATTTGCATTTCCCTAATGACATATTATGTGGAGCATCTTTTCACATGCTTATTTGCCATCTGTATATCTTCTCTGCTGAGGTGTCTGTTCAGGTCTTTCATCCACTTTTTAATCGGGCTGTTCATTTTCTTATTGTTGAGTTTTAAAAGTTCTTTGTATATTTTGGATGACAGTCCTTTATCAAATATGTCTTTTGCAAATATTTTGTCCCAGGCTGTGGCTTGTCTTCTCATTCCCTTGAGATGAACTGGATTTTAACCCTAATCATGTTAGTAATAAATTATAAAAGCCATAAACCATAAAAACCTTACAACTAAGTTTCTTCTTTCCTCCGATAAGTACTTTAGTACTACTATGTGACAAGCATCTACTAGGCACCGGCAAAGAAGATTCCAGGCCTTTCTTTCAGGGAACTTTCTTAGTAGTGGGAGAGACTGACAGGCAAAGAGGTGGAACCACAAGGCAGCTCATGACCAGTTCCATAACTGGGGAAGGTGAGGAGAGCCTGAGCCAGTTGGAGATGGGGAGTGTTCAGGGAAGCCTTCCCGAAGGAGGTGACCTAAAGGAGGAGAAGCTAGCTAGGTGTAATTGGGAAGGGGCGGTAACAAGCCTCCGGGCAGTAGGGACAGCACGGGTAAAGTCCCAGAGGTGACAGAACGTACGCATGGCTTCACAGGACTGACTATGGCTGTGATGCAGTGTGCAGGGCAGCAGGAGCTGGGACCACATCACAGAGGGAGTATATGCCACACTGAGGAGTTAGAACTTGGTTTTTCTATATAAACAGGTTCCCTAAAAACATTTTTTTTTTCTGAGAAGATGGCCTTGTAACAAAGCTAGCCCAAGCCAGGTCAATGCTTCACAAAGGAAGGAATGTTTTGTTAGCACCTAGTTTTCTGGAAGATTCTATCCACCAAGAATTTAGAGAGAGGGTGGGGTTCGAAGGGTATTGATGGACCTCATGGCCACTTTCCACTCCTCCTGTGGTGACATCCATCGAAGTCACCCTCACACGTGGGCAGGCCTGTGCGTGAGTTCCCATATCGGTCTGACGGCTGTGTCTAGTGCTTCTAAGAACCTTCCTGCCCACACCCCTAAGCAAAGACAACCAGACCCTTAGTCACTGCTGCCTTCTAGGAGTCATAGTATAAGGAAAGCAGTACTGCTAACACTGAACCCAGCTATCAATTCTAAGAAGGAACCAGCAGGGATAATCTCTAAGGCGACCCTGTGTGCCCCTGGCCACCAAAGTGAAGGCTCCTTCCATGCAAGGTTAGTGTTTCTCCTTTGAATCTACCATGTTTAACCCAGTGCATGGTTTGAGGTAAACAAATGATAAACACGTGCGTTAAATAGACTGAATTTAACACACTAACAAATGATGTAAAAGTCAGCATGGGGGTATTTGATAATTAAATGTTTCACTATTTATAGGCTAAAAGAAAACCTCTACAACTTTAACCTTTTACACTCACTCAGGAAAAATTTTCTTGAAAGAATAAATTTTTGAAATATTCTCCTAAATCTTCCCCTTTACCTTTTTCTTCTTTAGATAAACGGACCAAAATGCAGAGAAAGTGAAAAACTTCCTCTCTGTAAACAGAAAAAGAGAAACTGGAAAACACAAAGAGCTTGGTGGGACTGATTTTTCCTGGAATCCCCTGGTGCCATAGATACACATTTTTTCCCTCTCATGAAGTGACTCTTTAGTGCAAAGCTAACACAAAATCCCTTCACAAGGGGAAATTTGTCATCTTTCCTAGAATTAAACCTGTGAAATGTTTTATTAGAAATTAGTTTACTGGAAATTTTTAGTCACTAAGACAAAGAAAGAGAGCAGAAAACTATGCATGTTGGTCGACTTGAAAGTTGTGGGCTTTGCTCCCCTGTGGGAACTGGTGATAATAGAACTCTGGTCAATTGTGTTTTCCAACCATGGCTGCAGCAATAGCTCCCTGCCACATGCTCATCTACCTTGCCACTCCCCGATCAAGAGGTGGCATCCGTGTCCCTCCCCATTTAACTTACTTGTGACCAGTAGAATGTGGTGGAAACAACGCTGTGTGATTTCCAAGGCTGGAGCATAAGAGGCCGTGAAGCTTCTGCCTTGTCCTCTGGGCACTGGTGTGTGGAGCCCCACACCACTGTGTAACAAGTCCAACCCAGGCCGCCATGCTGTGAGGAAGCCACATCAGGTGGAGGGGCCACGCGTAGACTCAGTGGGCTTAGTCTCTGTGTCCTTCCATCCCAGGCGCCACACATGTGAGGAAACATGCTTCAGATGAGTCCACCCCAACTGCCATGCCACCCCCAGGCTTTGGGGCTTCTCAATCGAGACCCCAGACACTGTGGAACATGAACAAGCTGTCCCTGCTGTGCCCTTTCCCAATTCCTGACCCACAGAATCCATGAGCATAACGAAATGGTGGCTGTATGCTATGCCACCAACTTTGGGCTGCTTTCCTACATAGTAGTACTCAGTTAAACCACAGCTCACACACACTTAAAATTCACCGTGTGCTAGCACTCTTCTACGTGCATTACACATATTAACGTTGTTACTCTCCTCAATAATCTTATGAGGTAGGACCATTATTACCTCCATTGGCAATGCAAACATTCTATCCAGCACTGCATGATCAAGGTGAAGCAGAAGCAAGTGGTGCATTTGTGTTTTCATCTGAGAGGTGGGAAATTGAAATATCGCCTACAGACCACATTTTGGCATTTCGATCCTTTGCAAAATTAACACTTTTTAGTATTTTTGTGTATTCGTGCAATACACAAATATACCCTCGTTGTAAAAAGCATCAGACAACTGCTAGGCACCATTTCAGATCCTCTTGGCCCCAATAGTGTCTCACTACAATTGCTGCTGCTGCTGCCACCAGTTCTTTGTGGGTTTGGACTCCCTTCCACCGATGCAACCCACAGAGCCTCCCTGAAGCCCATGCCTCTTACCTGCTGTGCTGTCTTCCCGTTGACTCCACTGCAGAAGCCCACTCAGCACCCTCACTCATGCAACCCAGAAGGCCCAGAAGAGTTAACACCCCAGAGGCCAGTGGGGAAGGGTGGATATGTTCTTCCCCCTTTTCTCCACTACTCCTCACAATCCTGGGGCTCAGCTCTTTCGACAGCTTCTTGCCTAGGGGTCCCACGGGGTTAAACAAACAGTCACACTTGTAAATAGTCAATTCAGTAACATCTCTGTACAGTCCCCCTCTTCCCTGCCTCACAACCATCACCCTCACCCCTGTTCCCTGGGCTTGTGCTTCCAAATAGCAGATAAGCCTGCGCTCTGGGGAACCAGATGACATCACTTAGTGTCCAAGCAGGATTCAGGTGACCTGAGCAATATGGGAAATCTTCCCTCATAAACCATCCCAGCTCTTCCCCCCACACCCCACTCCCTCCCCGGAGGAAACCACTATCAATAGTTTTGTGTACCTCCTTCCGGTCTCCTCTCTACATATACATATACATACACATACATGCATACATATGTATATACAAATAATGTTTTCATATACATAAATATATATATATCTTTTTTAATTTACGTATATAAAATCTACTATTAGCCCGATTCTGAGTGTTTTGGGGTTTGGAGCGTTTTTTAAATTGAAGTATAGTTGATTTACAATGTTGTGTTAGCTTCAGGTGTACAGCAAAGTGATTCAGATATATATATATATATATATATATATACACATATATATACGCACACACATATACACACACACACATATATATATTCTTTTCCAGAGTCTTTTCCCTTATAGGTTATTATAAAATATTGAGTATAGCTCCCTGTGCTATATAGTAGGTCCTTGTTGGTTATCTATACATAGTTGTATGTATATGTTAATCCCAAACTCCTAATTTATCCCTCCTCCCCTTTCCCCTTTGGTAACCATAAGTTTGTTCTCTGTGTCTGTGGGTCTGTTTCTGTTTTGTATCATTTTTTTTAGATTCCACATAGAAGTGATATCATATGATATTTTCTTTGTCTGGCTTACCTGACTTAGTATGATAATCTCTAGGTCCATCCATCTTGCTGCAAATGGCATTATTTCATTCTTTTTTATGGCTGAGTAATGTTCCATTGTATATACACACCACATCTTCTTTATCCATTCATCTGTCGATGGACATTTAGGCTGCTTCCGTGTCTTGGTTATATTGTAAATAGTACTGCTATGAATATTGGGGCACATGTATCTTTTCGAATTAGTTTTCTACAGATATACGCCCAGGAGTGTGATTGCTGGATCTATGGTAGCTCTATATTTAGTTTTTTAAGGAACCTCCATACTGTTCTCCATAGTGGCTGCACCAATTTACATTCCCACCAACAGTGTAGGAGGGTTTCCTTTTCTCCACACCCTCTCCAGCATTTATTGTTTGTAGACTTTTTAATGATGGCCATTCTGACTGGAGTGAGGTGCTACCTCATTGTAGTTTTGATTTGCATTTCTCTAATAATTAACAATATTGAGTGTCTTTTCATGTGCCTTTTGACCATTCTGTATGTCTTCTTTGGAGAAATGTCTATTTAGATCTTCTGCTCATTTTTTGATTGGGTTGTTTTTTTGTTTTTTGTATTGAGCTGTATTGCTGTTGAGCGTTTTATTTTGTTTTTACTTATCAGTATATCTTAGATATCTTCCCATGACATTTATTTTTGTCAAAGAATGATTCGTACATATAGCTATCGATTCTGCACGTACTTTGTTGTTTCCCATGCAAAGGGTTTACTCCTGTGTGAGGGAGTCAGTTAGCAAAATGAGTGAGGGAACAAGGGCAAAAACAGAATTTATAAGAGACACACAAGTGTGTGTCTCTTCCCAATTACACAAAACACAAGTTTTGTGGAAGACCACAAAACTTACAATGGATCTTATTTGCACATTTTGGTGGGAAAATTTTTTAGCTGGCAAAGACGCATCCTGCCCAGAGTGATTCTGTAGTTGAACAGACCAACCGGGCACATGAAAGAATGCAATTTTAGTGGTTTCACAGATTATCTAGAAAACCCTGGAGTGAGGTGGTGGAGCTTCACGGTAGCTGACTCTGGGGAACGTCACCCAGGATGTCCTATATCACCTCCACCTGCTCCGCCAGGTCTGTGACATTCACCAGGGCAAAATTCGTCCAACGTTAAGCAACTCAGAAGTGCTTGGTCAAAATGCCCTCATCCCACCCTCCGTCTGTGGGGACCCCCATCCCCCATGGAGCTGGCAGAGACCGCAAGAGAGGGGTGAGCTCGAAAAGACTGGCCACACCCCTGCTCAGGAAGCCCACGCTGTTTTTGTTGAATCCCTGGCTCCCTCCCTACACACGGCTTCACAGGCAGAAGCAGCGAAGCATCCTTGTGAAATCCAGGCTTGCAGAGGCTTATAAAAACAGCACTGTCTGGGAATCCTCCCAGGTAGATGGGGGGAGACCTTTGGTTTCTCCCCTCTTCAGCTTCCTTAGAAGTTCAACCTCTCAGCCTCCACTGGAATATGGAGCCCCCAAGCATGGCTTTTCCTGCACGCTTGTGGAACACAGGGAATTTCCCACCATGTACACGGATCTCTCTCTCTCACACACACACACACACACACACCCTGGCATCATATGTTCTGAGGAGTGACGTGGAAGGACCAGGATAAAGGACAAGCCTGGCCCCATCCCCATCCTCCTAGGATGTAAGTACAATTTCCTGTCACAGGGCAGGTCTTCTAGAACTCTAACCTGTACGTGAATCCCAGGGAGATCTTGTTAAGGGCTGGTTGTTACTTAGCGGGCCTGGGTGGGACCAGCAAGGCTGCATGTCTAACAAGCTCCCAGGTGTTGCTAATGCTGGTCCAGGGACCACATCTTTTTTTTTTTTTTTTGAGTTTATGTCCATACTGACTTTCTGCCTGCTGGATCTGTCTATTTGTGAGAGAGGGGTGTTGAAGCCGCCAACTATGATAGTGGATTCATCTATTTCTCCTCACAGTTCTATCAGTTTTTGCCTCATAGCATTTGAGCTCTGTTGGGAGGTACATAGATGTTAAGAATTGTTATGTGTTCTCGCAGAATTGACTCCTATCTTGTTATGTGATGCAGGGACCACATCTTGAGCAGCAAGGTCACAGAGCATGTGCAGGGCATCTCTGGAACTGGAGTGCACGGCCTAGGAGGCTGTGGCCAGCAGCCCCCGAAGGTACATAGGTCTGGCCTCCAACCTTGTCTGTGCCAGCTTTGAGTGCCCTGTCACCCTTCCCCTCCCCTCCCTATGGTCCCACACCCAGCAGTCAGAACCCCACCACCCCAGCTCTCCAAAGCACTCAGCCCAGGGCTTTCCTTCCATTTTATCACACCCAAGGCTGAGTCCTTGCCTCAGAAGAGCCATCACAAACTAACCACGTGACTTGGGCAAGTCACTAAACTGATTGGAGGGATGTTCTCCCCTTTCAAATGGGTAGTGATACACTTGTATATTTATCCATCCATTCGACAGGTATTTACAGACATTCACATGGGCCAGGCCCTCCCCTGACAGATCTCCCAGACTTTGTGAAGCTCAGAGAAGATGTGTATGAAACTACATAAAAGCAAAAAGTACTTTTACCCAAAGCGTGGTCACAAATGTTTATAGCAGCTTTATTCTTAAAAGCCAAACACTGGAAACAACCCTAATGTCCAAAAATGAGTGAATGGATAATCAAATAATGGTACATCCACACAATGGAATACTACTCAGCAAAAAAATACAAATCATTAATGATATACACAAGGACATAGATGAATCTTAAACACATTATTCTGAGCAAAAAAAAGTCAGACACAAAAGAATACAAACTGTGATTCTGTATTTCTAAAACTCTAGGAAAGACAAAACTAACACATAATGACAGAAAGCAGGTCAGGGCTTGTCTGGAGTTGGAGGGGTGGGAGGTTGATTTGGGGTGGGGTATGTGGAACTTTTGGGAGTGATGGTGTTTACATGGGGTAGATAATTTGTCAAAATTAAAATGTGCACTTTAAACATGTGCATTTTATTATTTGTAAATTGTACTAAAATAAAGCTGCTTTATAATCTATAAAAAAAATAAGAAAGACTGCATAAATATTAATTATTATTTTTATTATTATTATTGCATTTTAAAGTTGCTAGCCAAGCAATGGTAATTTGTTATTTCACTCAACACATTTTTTATTTTTTTAATTTTATTGAAGTATAGTTGATTTACAATATTATGTTAATTTCTTCTGTACAGCAAAGTGATTCAGTTATACATATATATGTATATTCTTTTTCATATTCTTTTTCCATTATGGTTTATCACAGGATATTGAATATACTTCCCTGTGCTGTACAGTAGGACATTGTTGTTTATCCATTCTGTATATAATAGTTTACATCTGCTAATCCCAAACTCCAAATCCATTCCTCCCCCACCCCACTCCCCCTTGGCAACCACAAGTCTGTTCTCTATGTCTGTGAGTCTGTTTCTGTTTCATAGATAAGTTCATTTGTGTCATATTTTAGATTCCACATATAAGTGATATCATATGGTATTTGTCTTTCTCTTTCTGACTTACTTCACTTAGTATGATAATGTCTAAGTCCATCCATGTTGCTGCAAATGGCAGTATTTCATGTTTTTTTATGGCTGAGTAATATTCTACTGTGTATATAACACATCTTCTTTATCTGTTCATCTGTCGATGGGCATTTAGGTTTCTTCTATGTCTTGGCTATTGTAAATAGTGCAGCTATAAACACTGGGGTGCAAGTATGTTTTCAAATCAGAGTTTTTTCTGGATATATGCCCAGAAACAACACATTTTTAAAATTCCATGGGCCAGGCACTGGGAGTTTTAGGAAATGGACAAAACAGTTTACCTAGTAGAACGAGAAAGACTCACACCCACAGTTTGAACACCAACTAATAATTGCTAAGAAAGAGATTGGTCAGGAACTGGGAGGCCCAGAGGAGCAACATCAAAATCAGCCCAGGAGAGTCTCACGTCATGTCCCAGAGGAAGGGATGCTTGAGTCAAGTCCCAAAGGTGGAATAAAAGCAAATAGGAGAGGAAGAGAGGATGTCTCAGGCTCAGCTAGAGGCCGGAGCACTGAGCCCTGGGCATGGGGAGGACGGTGACTCCTTGGGTCTGGCTGTGGGGAGGTGGTGGCCATGAGACCTGAGAGCCATGCTTCCCACACTTGGGCTGAATCAGGATCACCCAGAGGAGGGGGTCTGCTCATACCCAGATTGCTGGGCCCACCCCCAGGGTTTCTGATTCTGTGGGTCTGGGTAGGGACCTGGAATGTGCATTTCTGACAGATTCCCAAGTGATGCTGATTCTTCTGGCCCAGAGGCCACACTTAGAGAAGCACCATTCTAGATTTGAAAGGAGGCATGGGAAACTCAAGTCTGTTCCCAGCCAAGACCCTTGACCGTGGCCCATGACCTTGAAATTCCAGCACTCAGGGACTCAGCACATTGTGATGATGGTGCCGAGACGGGGTGAGTTGATTTCCTTCCCTGCCGTCCTGCCTCTGCCGTGTGGGTCTGTGTCCTTGAAGTGTCTTTCCTTCCTAATTGCTTCTTCTAAGACCCTTCAGGGTACTTTGCTTTTGATCCTGAGATGCGTCTGACCAAGCTTCACCATCTCGCACACTTGTAAGGAGATGGAGCTTTGATGAGTTACCTGCGTGCAGGTGAGTAACCCCGAGGTGCTCCCATACCCCTTTCAGACCCCATCCCTGATGCCTCAGGCCCCAACTTCTTACAGAAACTGTCAACCCCAGTGACCCCCTTCCCTTCCCATGCAATGGGAAAATGAAATAACTTCCCTACCCACAAACACCGCCTATGACTTCCCACGTGTGAAAAGCAAAACCAACTGTTTGTCCTTGGTTTCTTGGTAATATTGGCTCCCTTACTCTGATAAGGGACCAATTTTTCATGTCATTGACAGATTGGGGACATTAAAATTAGAAACTGATGGAATTCCCTGGCAGTCCAGTGGTTAGGACTCTGCACTTCCACTGCCGTGGACCAGGGTTCAATCCCTGGTTGGGGAACTAAGATCCCACATGCCACACTGCGTGGACAAAAAAAAAAGAAAAAAAAATTTAGAGGGATAAGGTTCTAGTGAACGAGAACACAGATAAGTTTTGTTTTCTAACAGATATAATAACTTTGGTCCATTTGAAAAATGTTAGGTCCAACTATATAAAACTGCCATGTTGGAAGGCCAAAACACTCAGTTATTTGCAATTTCATATGGTTCAACATAACTATGTATTCTAGTTATATTAAATATATAAAATTCTATATACATCTTAATTTTTTGTAAATATTAAATATGTATCCAAAGTTATGCCCTAATTTCACATGTCCTAACTATATATTTTAATAGGTATTACATATTAATTATACATCTAATTTTAAAGGTATTTTAGCTGTGTATTCTACTATATAATCCTTCTATATGTACAAATCATATATATTTTAATCGCATGTGTTACTTAAATATATGTATATATATATATCAAATTATGTATCTTCTAATTTTAAACTCCCGTATTGTATATGCATGTGTGTGTATGTGTAGATAAAGACATATACATCAGGATATATGTAAAATTACGATATATGTATATCATTGAGGTTACGTGCGCACTGTCACAGCAGATGGAATTCAGTCTGGCCAGTAAGGAAGATCAGGACTGATGTTCACTTTGTTTGCATGGCAGGCGCTTGTGGATTTCTGAGAGCACAGCACCACTGTGTGTCTCCTTGCAGAGCTACATGTGAGTATCAGCGTGTTGCCCTGGGGAGGACTTCGGGTCCCTTGTTTATCCATTTAATAAATATTTATTGACCACCTGCCATGAACCTCGCAGTGGGATAGACTCAAAGCAGGGGTTTTCCAGTCTGAAGCCTCCCTGGGACTCTCAGGGCACATTAGTTCCACCCACCCCCAGGCAAAGGATGTCAGTGAGAAGCATGCTGGTTGGAGGACGGGAGTTAGAGAGTGCACGTCCCACAGAGCTGGGGCAGCACGGCTCAGCCCTAGACAGCTGCTCCAAGAAGGGAATATGGGCCTAGAATGTTTTTTCCAAGAAAAACCAGAAATTCAAGTGTTGGTTTGAAAATCCCTGGTTTTTAGATAACAACTAATTCTAATTATTTCTAAATACCATGAGCCGATATCAGGCATCTGTGGACTACATTAAGCTCACACCCTGCCGGGTTTGAACCCTTGGTTTGTGCTTTCTTTAACCCTTCCCGTCATTCTAGGGTGTCTCGCCAATGAGAGGAGGCAAATGCTGATCCCTGAGATGCAGTGGTGAGCAAGAACAGACACAGCCCTCCTCTCATGAGGCTACAAAAATGGCAGTTTTCCCGAACTCCTGATTTATCCCTTGGGATTAACATATACACATTACTTTGTATAAAATAGATAACCAACAAGGACCTACCATATAGTACAAGGAACTATACTCAATATCTTGTAATAATCTATAAGGGAAAAGAATCTGAAAAAGAATATATATATATATATATATATATATATATATATATATACACACACACACACACACACACACACACATATATATATATACACACATATATATATATATGATCACTTTGCTGTACACCTGAAACTAACACAACATTGTAAATCAACTATACTTCAGTAAAAAATAAAATAAAATACTAATGATTTACTTAAAGTTATCATCAATAAACAAAACCTTAATGTGAACAGAAAGAAAATAGCAGTTTCCTAATATCTACATTAATGAGAGAATTTTCTAGACTTGGAAAAAGCATACCCACTGACCTTGCTCTAGAACTATCTGTCAGTCTGCCAGTCCTGAATTCTTGCAAGCCACAGAACAGAGACTAGGTGATAAAGGGGAGCTAACAAGAGTTCCTACAAAAGAGCTAAGCATCTCCTTAATCACATTTAACCATCCCAGGTGGGTGTTAAGTTGATAAAGGAAAAAGTACACAAAACTAGAGATCAACCATACCCCACAGTGTTGGTGGCTTGGCTACCCACTCACTGGGACTAGATCAGGAGAACTAAAAAATCTAAATTAGAACCCACTGGAATGACTAAAATTAATAGGCTGACAATATGAAGTGTCCGTGAGAATGTGGAGCAACTGGAACTCACACGTGGCTTGTGGGTATGTAAATGACTACAACCACTTTGGAAAAATATTTTTAAAGCTGATCATATGCATTCCTTCTGATTCAGCAATTCCCTTCCCAGGTATATACCCAGGAGAAATAGTGCTTGTGTCCACTAAAAGCTAGGTAGAAAATGTACCTAGCAACTTTATTCACAATAGCACAAAACTGGAAACAACCAAATGTTCATCAAGAATGGAATAGATGGGAGTTCCCTGGTGGTCCAGTGGTTAGGACTCAGCGCTTTCACTGCCGGAGCCCAGGTTCAATCGCTGGTCGGGGAACTGAGATCCCACAAGCCACGCGGCACAGCCACAAGAATGAAATGGATTAATAAATTATGCCATTACACAAATGAATATCATATGGTAGTTTTAAAGCAATAAACCATTGATACTGTACATTCAAAATTATAGATAAATCTCAAAGATATAATGATGAGTTAAAGAAACCAGACTAAAAGGGCACATAACTACGTGACTCCAACAGCATGAAATTAAAGAACAGGTAAAACTAATCTACAATGAACCAAGTTAGAATAGTCGTCATTTCTGGGAGTGAAGGGAGATACTGCCTAAGAGGTGACACAACGGAGTCTTCTAGGATGTTGAAGATGTTTTCTATTTTAATTTGGGTTCAGTTAAATGGGTGCACACAAATGTAAAAATTTATTGAGGTATACACAAAAGACTGGTGCACTTTAAGTGATTATTATAACTAAATTTTTTAAAGATTAAGCAAATTAGAATCCTTAGGGCATATGTAATTTGGAGCTGGATATACTAGCAAAAGAGTGGTTATTATTAAATTTTATATGAAATTGTTCAAACTATTGACCCTTATAGCAATCCCTGGAAATTGAGGGAGGGGATCTTGGAATGTGATACATATATATTTATAGTATATCACTTTCCAAGGGGTTATGAATATTCATTGTATACCACTTTCCAAGGTGTATGTGTGTGTGCATGTTTCATGTTAAAAAAAACAAAAACAAAACAAAACAGAAAAAAAACCATAATTTGGCGAACACAGAGATGTTCTGCTCAGAACAACAAGAAAGAACTCAGTGCCCAGCTGAGAAGTGTGGTTAGCCCCTAGCCTCCAGGTGTGAACCCCATCACACCTGCTTCAGCTCTCAGTGGAGGGCATGCTCTTCTTGGAAAAGCCCCCAACCAATAACCAAGCAAGGCAGCAATACAAGGCCTGGCCATCTGTGCCCAAAGTGGGACACATCTCCAGAGCAGTATTTGCTTGGTGTCCCCATTAGATTGGAAGAGACTTTGTCAGGTCTACGTGGCAGGCTGATGGCTCCCCTTCTCAATCTTTCTTCCTCCCATTCTCTTTCACAAACGTTCCAAATAAGACTCCTTTTTGTCCATTTCAACATCTGATTCTCTGAGAACCCAAAATATGACATATGAACAGAATACCACCAAGACGTTGCCTGAAAAGCAAATGTTACAGTCTGAAATGCACTAATGGAATGTCTTAGGATAATGCTGCTAACAGAAATATAATATTAGCCATGTCGATGGAAATAAGCAATAAGCAATCTATAATAGGAATAGAAAAGAGTTTTCTTTGAGTCAAACTGAGGACTACAGCCTGGAATACAACCTCCCAAATAACTCTGAGGAACTGCTCCAGAGAAGCACGGTTTTCAGCACAGTTTTATATCTTGTCAGAAAAAGAACGTCAAACAAGTCAGGAGTACATTCCTTCAATGTTGAAAAACAAAACGGACCAGCACATACATTGCAAGTCAGCGTGGCTTTGGCACCTGGGAAGGGAGTCTTACCATCAAAGGAGGACCAGCATTGGAGTGCCAGGAAGGGAGGCATTTAATCTTTATTTTTAACATAGACATTCTTTACTTCTGGTCAATGCACACTTTTCTTTAAAAATTAAAGCAGATGTATAATGTATGTTTGATAGGCCACAAACAGGCTGTTCTAGTTAGCATAAAATGCTAGTTAAATCATGTATAAGCCAGAATGACTTCCCCATACCTCAATGTGTGAAAATTTCTTTCATCAGCCACCTGTGTAATTTTAAATTTTCTAGTAGAAATATCGTTCCATAGAACAAATATTTAAAAAGGAAACCAAACAGGTGAAACTGATTTTTTTAATGTATTTTATTGAATCCAATATATTTTAAATATCATTTCAGCATGTAATCAACATAAAACATAATGAGATGTTTTACACTCTCTTTTGTACTAAGTCTTTGAGGTCTGGTATAAGTTTTATACTGCAGCACATCTCAGTTTGGACCAGGCATATTTCAAGTGTCCCAAAGAGGAGAGGTCTGCCAAAAATAGAGAAATTGAAGAGCATTGGTGGCAAAGGAAAAGAGTGGAAATGGCATTTGTATTTATAGCATGAATTAATATGATTGTTTCCTTCCGAGGTTCTGACTAGGTAGCTTCACCCCACCAGCCCTTCTCTTTTTCACTTCTGTGAGGTAGAACACCCCTCCTTTTCATCATTATCAGATCTCAAACCTTAGTTTGTTTCCTCAGACTCATGAAGATTTGGGCACTCGACACATTGTTGTCACCAGGCAGAGTCACCGATGACATTACTATCTCCGTGGATACCCCAGCCAGTGTTACTCTGAGGGCAGCCTAATGTTGCCCGGTGGGAGGATGTAGTCATGGGTCTCTTTGGGGATCTTAAAAATTATGGACTATTTTTCAGGGAAAATGTTTATCAACAAAATTTGCATCTAATTTCATGGTATTCACAATACTCCTGAAGCAGTATATGGACCCCAGGTTAAGAGGATCTGTTCTTTAGTTTATTATTTCTTCCATAGAACAAAGTCCAAGTTCCCTTACATACCATGTGAGGCCTTCTGTGATCCGATACCTGCCACTGGCCTCATCTGCTGCTTCTCATTTGCACTGTTCACAAGGGCTCCATCCATTCTGAAATTACCTTAGCTCGTTCTGCTGTTTAACTCGTCTGCACATTTGTACGTCCTGTTCTCTCTACTTAGAACCCTTCCTTGCTCCCCAGGTGGACTCCTCTGCAGCTCAAATGTCAATTTGGAAAAACGTTCCCTGACTTACCCTCTTCCCATCATTAAGTCAATAATTTCTGCTGTGCATTTGCTCGCATGGGATACTTCTAGCCTCGCATTTGGTACTTTGTGATACAACTGTTTGCTTAAATGTCTGTCTTCTTCCACAAAACTGTGAAACTACACCTTCAGGGTAGAGACTCTGTTTTCCACATTGTACCCCTATCACCTTGCATAGCATCTGGAATATAATTAATGCTCAACTGATGTTGATAAAATACTGTTTACAGAAATGGTTTTTTAACCTTTAGAAATAGCTTAAACCGTGAGATGGTGGCAGATATATATGAATTTTATATATTAATTCTTATACTAAGGATATTTGTTTGGACCTTGAAGTAAACTTGATTTCTCAGAAAATTTAAATGTGAGAAGAAAAAAACATTTTTCTCTGCCTATACTTTCCCCTTCATTTTACAGGAGAAACATTGAGTGAATTCTGGACAGTTCTTTTAAAAAAATCAAGTCAACAAATGTTAAAGGAACACAAACTCCAATGAGAGCACTTTTTCCTCTACTATCTAGTTCCTTCCTGAAAAGCCTTGTAAAAATCCACAGCCATGTGACTCGCCAGGACACAGGGAGATGGGAGAAAAAAATGGAAATGCTCAGTAAGTCAGGAACTAGCTAATGACTCACTGACATGAAGAATTTTGTTAACATATCAAAGGCAGGTAACTTTGTCCTCATTAGGTTTGTCCTACTTTGACATTAGTCATAGTGTACAGTGTTGCTATTATGTAATTCAAAATTATATTATCCTATAGTTAAAATCTGAAATAAACTGATAAAATTTGTTACTTTTTAAAAATTTAGGGCTTCCCTGGTGGCGCAGTGGTTGAGAATCTGCCTGCCAATCAATGCAGGGGACACGGGTTCGAGCCCTGGTCTGGGAAGATCCCACATGCCGCGGAGCAACTGGGCCCGTGAGCCACAACTACTGAGCCTACGCGTCTGGAGCCCATGCTCCGCAACAAGAGAGGCCGCGATAATGAGAGGCCCGCGCCCCACGATGAAGAGTGGCCCCCGCTTGCCACAACTAGAGAAAGCCCTCGCACAGAAACGAAGACCCGACACAGCCATAAATAAATAAAAATAAATAAATAAAAATCTTTAAAAGATTAAAAAAAAAAAAATTTATTTTATTGAAGTATAGTTGATTTACAATGTTGTGCTAATTTCTGCTATACAGCAGTGATTCATATATGTATATATATATATATATATATATATATATATATATATATATACACACACACAGAGATACACACACATATTCTTTTTCATATTCTTTTCCATTATGGTTTATCACAGGATAATGAATACAGTTGCCTGTGCTATACAGTAGAACCTTGTTTTTTATCCATTCTCTATATAATAGTTTGCATCTGCTAATCCCAAACTCCCACTCCATCCCTCTGCCACATGCCCTACCCCTTGGCAACCACAAATCTGTTCTCTATGTCTGTGAGTCTGTTTCTGTTTCGTAGATAAGTTCATTTGTGTCATATTTTAGATTCTACATATAAATGATATCACATGGTATTTCTCTTTCTCTGACTTACTTCACTCAGTATGATAATCTCTGGGTCCATCCATGTTGCTGCAAATGGCATTATTTCATTCTTTTTAATGGCTGAGTAATATTCCATTGTATATATGTACCACATCTTCTTTATCCATTCGTCTGTCAATGGACATTTAGGTTGCTTCCATGTCTTGGCTATTGTAAATAGTGTTGCTATTGAAACTGCTAGGTGGCATTTCAGGGGGCCTCTGAGGAGTTCCAGTCCTTTGTCTCAGTGCAGAAAGAATTCAGCAAGAGGCAAAGTGATGGATAAGAAATGATTTATTAGAAGAGGATGCTTGTGGGATGTACAAGGGGGCAGGCAAGAGGGTGCCATGCCCCGAGAACTTAGTGAGCTACAGTTTTATAATCAAAGGAAAAGAGGGGAGGGGGAAAAGACCACCTTCTTCCTCAGTCTTGAGTAGATGTCATGCTTCCATCATCAGCTCCTCCTCCATATCAGGTGGGGGAGATTTCTTGTCCTTACATGGTCAAGCCCAGTCTGTCATGGCACAATGGAAATGAGCAAAAAGGCGGTAACATATGCTAAAAATGGTAAATCATCTCAGGGTTTAGTATAACATTACCCTTTCCTTACACTTTTGTCGTTAGTGCACGCAGAAGAGTGTGCCCTAGGAATCATTAAATTACTGAGCTCACTGGGCAGGATGTGGGTCTCATGCCACCATTGTTCTATTGTTTTGGGACATGTCTCATGCTTCTGTTGCATGGTTTTGTTGCTAAGCAAGCCTGCTTGGTTTTGTGGTTAAGCAAGCCTGCTTCCTTGTGTGATCATTAACTTATAGGGGACTCCCATACTTTTTTCTTTACTTACAATCCCCTAGTGGGATTAACTATTAAATCACCTATTTTGTCCCTTTACTCTGTCCCTATCACTATGAACATAGGGGTGCACGTTTCTTTTTTAATTATAGTTTTGTCCAGATATATGCCCAGGAGTGGGATTGCTGGATCATATGACAACTCTATTTTTAGTTTTTGAGGAACCTCCATACTGTTCTCCATAGTGGCTGCACCAATTTACATTCCCACCAACAGTGTAGGAGGGTTCCCTTTTCTCCACACCCTCTCCAGCGTTTGTTATAAAATTTGTTACTTCTAATACTCTGTAGTATGCATTCCTTCTAGACATGATACATGTTTCTGGCAAACCTGGTATTCTGCAAAATTAAGCACTGAAGGCTTATGGGGAAACACAGGCCTGTGAGTAGGTCACTCAGAACATAAACAACTTTGTCACCAAAGCCCTAACAAAAGAGATCATTGTTACCTTGAAATAATCATCTTGGCAGGTTTCCCTGGATGTCTAGAGACTGCCTCAGAGGATATTTGTAAATGCACGAAAACACCATGTGGGAATCCTGGATGGCATTCTGAGACAAGCAGTTGGACTCTCCATTCTCTCTGAGCCAGTGGCTTCTCTTACTTAGGGCCAGCCCAGGAAGAGGTACACCCCACTGAGCAGTGTGTAAATCCTGGTGTTCATTGTCAATTTGTTTAAAATGGAGCTGAAAAGGCTCCTGGCTGGGTGGTAGCCATCTGAGAGCTTTGCCTTTTGTTTCCTGCTGATGTTTTAAATTCTGCTCATATTACCTGTCCCCCCCATGCCCAGGAAAAATTGTGTATAAACCAACACAACTGCGACCTATTGGATAATAGGAATATCTGCTATAGCAAAACATAATTTCTTTGGAATAGGGGGGAAACAATCATATTTTCAGTTTCTACTTAATAAACCAGGTTGAGATCATCAGAAAAGTATAAACTTGCTTCATTTGATATCATTACACATTTCACCTGCGGACGAGGAAGGTCGGCTGCCATATCAGTTAACAAAGGATGTTGCGGCCATCAAGCCTCAAGCCAGAAGCTACTGCAGCCACCCTTGACTGTGCACCCTGAGAGGATTCAGGATGGAGAAAAGCAGGCTACTGGTCCCAGGTAGCTGAGGTGCATATCAAAGGAATGATTTCAATGAGCTCAGACTCTTGCATCTTCCCATACATAGAAAAGCACTAAACTAATAAACTTGAGATGTCTGGCTTTTCTTTAATTAACAGTAATCTTTTGATGTTCCAACTACCTCTGTGTTGTTGCAAAAATGCCTGTGCATCCTAGCCCCTTCCTTAGCTCTGCGGAGCAGTTCCTCAGAGCTATCTGAGAGGCTGCCTCCCAGGCTTAAGTCCTCAAAAAGTCTGTCCAATAAAACATAATTCTCGACTTTTAGGTTGTGCTTTTGTTTTTTTTCAGTCTACACACCTCTGGGGATTTGTAGAGTGGAAGCACTTTTAAGTGGCTACCCAGAGAGGGATTGTGGATACTATTTTAGACATCAGCCAGATGGATGCTGTAACTACAGAAACAATGAGAATCCCATGTTCTAGTCCCAAGAAACTTTACCTACTTTACTGGAAACAATGTATTCTTTCTTTGTTCCGGATCCTACAATCAGTTGGCAGAGTTAACTACATTGTATAATAAAAAACATATTTTAATTATGAGATAGAAATTATTAGGAGATAGAAACCATACAAGTAATTTGAATAGGGAAATTAAATGTGAAGAAACACTAGATCTTAAAAGGAGGTAAACTACTAAAAGGGATTATTTTTAAGGGTTCTCAGTCCTATGGAAGTAGTGTTACCCAAAAACTGGGTTCGCCTCTTGGTGGGTGTTGAGCCAATAGACACAACCAAGTCAAAGATCAGGAGAAGGAAGGATTTATCATTACTTACGGCAAGTAAGGAGAACACCAGAGATCTTTCCCAAAGCAGTGTCTCTGTGAACAGCAAAACTGGGGAAGTTTTAAGCTCAGGGTACATGCATATTCATGAGGGGACTTGAGCAGAGGAGAATTCAGCATAGAACTGGGGCAAAGGTCGACAGAGTCCAAGCTTTAGTGGACTGAAGTCAGGAGGGTCAACGTCATCATTCCATCCTCCTCCTGGGTGGGGGCCTGAGTTCCAGCAGGACTCAAAGATATATTACTATGGATATCCCTTGAGAAGGATCTAGGACCCTGCTTTATCACTACACTGTTGTTTGACTGCTTTTTTTCTGTTCCTGCATTCCTTTGTTCCCTTAAGATCATTAATTACTGAGACCTGTTCAAGGGCAAGCACTGAGGCCAGGCTTAGGACCCAAAATAGCTTAGGCCAAAAGTGTGTTCTCTTACGTCAAGAAAGCCATGCTGGTTCTCTTTCTCTGGGGACCCTCTAATCTATCTACTTACAGTAGCAATTGCAGAAAGCAGCTACTGCTTGTAGGGCTGAGAGAACGTGAACAAGGAGGAAGTGAGAAATTTAGGCAAGGGCCACATGCCCTGGAAGGCTGAGCTGCAGGTCTCTTTGCAGAGGGATGTGCATCCTATCAGAGCAACTTGCCGGAGGGCCTGGGTGGAAACTGGTCCATATGAGTAACCTGCCTTCAACCATCATGGCATCAGCTTGATCTCACCATCTACATCAGGTTCAGGTGTAGATGAGACTCGCTGGGTGCGATTCACTGGGTGCTGCTCCTTTAATAAGAGTCCTTTGTATTGGAGAGCTGTTTATTAAAGAGACAAGTAATCGGCTTCCTTCTCCCTCCCCCATCACATCCAACAGACAACAAGAAGACAGCTGTAGGATGGTCACTACAGAAAATCCCAGCAGGTGGGGAAGGCGGGCACACAGCTATAGTCCACACTTATTCTGAAATCCAGCTGTGTTTGTGCAAGCAGCAGTTTGCCTGAAACCAACCTCAGCAGGAAGCCCCTTTCCTTGTCACTTTAGCAAAGCTATATTGTCACTAACTTTTAAACGAGGCACCCCCGTACTCTACTCATCTGTGGCCCGAGCACACCTTTCAAATCTTTTCATCACACAATACCTTGCTAACTTGTTGGTTTTTTCCACAGATCAAAGAAGTAGAAATGAAGAATAAGTAATTAACAGATGACCAGATCTCTTCCCTACCTTCCCCTTCAGTAATCTCACAAACAAACCGTGTGACCAAACTGTGTGAACAAGATAACACCTAGAGGAAAATCACTGAGGAGTTGACAAGCCTGCACACAGTAGGGGATGGCAACGACTCTGATCCCTTATCTCAATGGTTAACTGAGATTGATCTCGGCTGGCCTGCAGTGGCTTGAAGCAGGATCTCAGTTCCACAACCAGGGATTGAACCCAGGCTGCGACCATGAAAGTGCCAAATCCTAGCCACTAGACCACCAGGGACTAGTAGCTGGCTCTTTGTCTGCTTTGAAGAAGGAATTCAGCAAAATGATGGAAAGCAGCCAAACAAGTAAAGTGTTTATTAGGGGAAAATATGTATGTGTGGAGAGACACACAGGTGGGCTCAGAAAAAGAGCCACGTGCTTTTGGGGTGGATTAAATCACTTATATGGGGGCAGTTCTTCTGGGTTTCCTCTGGCCAATCATCTTGCTTTGTCTGGCTTTGAGTCCATATTTGGTCTGGCTCAGGGTCATCCCCTGTGTGCACACACATCTTGTAGCCAAGATGGATTCCAGCGTGAGGGTCTCTCGGAAGTTGACAGAATGTATTATGGCCTGGAGCCCCCTTCCCTTCTCTGACCCCTGAGGGACCTTTCTGCACATGTGTAGGGTGGGAGGTCTCCTTGACCTCAAGAATGAGAAATATGTGCTCTCTTTCTCTCGTATCAAAGCAGGACTCAGATCCTCCTTGATCCTGTCATTATCTTTGTCTTGAAGTATCTGTCCACAGGAGACAGATTCCAGCTGCTCAGCCTGGGCCCCATCTACCTCCTGCCTCAAGATTACTTCCCTTTTTCCCTTTAAAACTTTGATGTTCGAACAAAATCTTCAGAGGTGGTTTTTGGGGACCCTGAGTCCACCGTCTCCCCAGATTGCTGGCATTCTGGTTTAAAGCATCTTTCCTTTCTACCGACATTTGTCTCTCTCTTGAGTATTGATTTTTGAGTGGTGAGCAGCCAGACCTGATTCAGTAACATCTGGGCTTCCAATTCCTTCTCAGGACTCTCAGGGGGTTGTGTCCTGTGAATTCCAAATTCTGAAACACATCTGGCTCCAAGGATGTGATAAAGGACGGTAGACCTGCACTCATAGACTGTAAGAAAAGGACCTGATAAACACTCACGTTGCCTGTTAACAATGGAGCTCTTCAGATGATGCTGTTGGGCTTCTGTTTCCCCGCAGAGATCAGTCTCCAGGACATGGGATTCCAAGCAGCTCAGAGGCAAGACGGTTCCAGGACCACACGTTCTGCCCCTGAACTGACAGATCACTCCCTGAAACAGCCAGAAGAGTAATGAGTACAGTCAAGTGGAGCAGGACAGAGCTTGGTCAAATATCTCATATTCGCCAGGTGCTGTGCTAAAGGCTTTATCTCATTCAATCTTCCAGAAACTTAGCGAGGTAGGTACTGATATCCCCATCTATGTCAGCTCATTTGTCCCCATTTAGATGAGGAAATTGAGGCTTAGAGATGTTAAGCAGTGTGCTCAGGTTTGCAAACTAGAAAATCATAACAAAAATTGTGACGCAACTTTCTCTGTCAATTTTCTTATCTTTGCTATTCTGGTGGAAATTTAAAATTCTGACTTCTCAACTTTGTTCCATGAAAACTAAAAGGGTAAGACTGCTGTATTGTTACAATGCCAATTTCCTGTTCAGATATTGTACAATAGATTTGCAAGATGTTACCATAGGGAGAAAATGGGGAAAGGGTACCTGGGATTTTTCTGTATTATTTCTTACAACAGCATGTTAATTTAAAATTATCTCAAAATAAAAGTTTAATTTAAAAAACAAAACTAAAACTGCCCTACAAAGATGGTTTCTCCAGACTTCTTTTATATCTTTTTGAGAGATGATGCAGTACTTTGGCAATGCAATGAGAAAACTGAAGGGTGATGTAATAGTGATGATTTATTTCATTATTACTTCATTGATTTATGCATTCCATCCTTCTTCTGTTTTCCTGTTATCTTAGTATTTCTTAAGCACAGATTGGAATTATTAATAATGAAGTAACTTATAGAATGATAAAATAGCAAAATATTATAACACACAGAAAAAGATCCCCAAAGGTTGCTTAGATACTAAAAGGTAGCTGTGATCTCTAAAAAGATCCAATAGACCCATATGATAATTGCTAAATAGAATGATAGATTTTAGATAGATGGATGAATAGATAAATAGATAGGTAGATAGATAGTAGGTAGGAAATTTTTTCTTGGTTCCTTGGAACAACTTTAATGAAGAATAAAAGTCATTGAAATATCAATCCCTACAAATAATTAAAATTCCTCAAGAAAGCAACTCAGAAACTAAAATTGGGTCTAGTGGTCCTTATGGTGTACTGAGGGTTAAGACAGAATCCAAACCCTTAGCTTGGCCAACAAGGCCCTGAATAGTCAGTGCCTGCCCCCCGACCTCCCTGGCTTCTTTGTACACCTTGACCCTCTCATGCTCTCTGCACCAGCCACACCAGCCTTCTCCCCAGTCTTGTTCAGTCTTGTCACAGGGCCACTGTACAAGCAGGTCCCTCTATCTGGAGGGACATCTTTGCTGACCGCCTAGTTAAGGTCAGTTTCTTTTTCATAAGCTCTTACAGGATGGAGTTAATTACCTTTGGAGCACTCCCTCCATCTGTAACTATTCATTCACCACTGGATTTTTTTTTATTGAGGTCTGTGTCCCCTGGGAGACCAAAAGCCTGTGAGAGGAGGGCTGTTCCCGTTTCCACACACCACTGCATCCACAGCTGTCAGCAGTCACCCGCATCCTCCCTGAGATCCCTCTAAAATTATGAAGAGAAATAAAGTACAAGCCAGAGGATCAAAATGGCAAGATGTGGGCCCAAGGTAGCCTGCAGATCTGCACTGTTGCCTCATAGTGTTTAGAAAAACACTGGAATTTGTGTTCATTTAAAAATCAGAGATTTTCACACTAAAATTTGAATTTCTGGCTTCTCTTGATTAAAAAAAATAAATTCTGGGCCCACATTCCCTTGAACTTTCTAGAGCTGAGCAGTGGCTGCCCCAGTTAGCAGGGCATCTCTCTTCAACTCAGCTGTCTACCACCAGCCTGCTTCCATTGTCCCTATTTCTTGCCTCAGGGATGGAGCTATAAACCCCATAGAGCCCCAGGGAAGCTTGGGACTGGGAATCACTGTGCTCTTTAGGGATCATGGTAGGTGTTTTAAATAACTGTTCATTGAAAGAATAAATCAGTGACCATAAACATCTGTGTGGTAACCTGCCACTACGCCATACAGGTGCAATGCCACATGGAAACACATGGTGACAGTGTGCTCTCAGAAATTCACAAATCTATTGTGGCTGGTAATGCTTTGCAGTAAACAGGATGAACTGTCCTACAAACCCTTTTTGTTTGGTTTTTGCTTGGTTTTCAGTTCTTGATATGCTTGTTTGTTTGTTTGTTTGGTGAGATGGCAATGTAATCCTGTGTCCAAACAAGCACTTTCTCAATTTTTATCACCAGCCAGACTTCAAATTCAGGACCATATGAGTGTGTGTGTATGTAGTTAGGACACGTATAATATTAGGATTGTATAAAATTAGGAGACATGTAAAATTAGGATTATGAAATTTGTATATTAAATATACACAAATAAATTTACAGTGTGTATAAATAAAATGAAGATATGTATATATAGTTAGGATATATTTAAAAATTAGAATAGAGAGACAGAATTAGGGTATCTGTATACATGTGTATATATGACATATATATACACATTCTAATTTTGTATATCTTCTAATAGTGTGTGTGTGTATATTTTTATATATATATTCTAATTTTAGGTATATATTTGATTAATTGAACATATGTCATTTACATATTATATATACTTAAGCTATATATAATATAACCTACTATATATAATATGTAAATTACATATATATTCAATTAATATATCATTTATATATAGTTAAGACATGTATAAAATTAAGATACATGTATATAATTGAAATATATATTTAATTTAAGATATATAATTGGAATATATAGAAGTAAATAGGATATATATACATTTTGGGATATAAAAATAATTAGGAGATATATATGCATATCAGGTTGAACCATAGGAAATTGAAGATTGCAGCAGAAGATATTCAACTGTTTTTGACCTACAAAAATGGCAGTTTCATATAGTCAAACCTAATATTTCAAATGGGCCAAAATAACCATATCTGTTGGAAAATAAAACTCATTTTGTACAATCTTCCCTCAGAACACTCTGTTGTCTGTTTCTAGTTCCAGTGTCCCCAATCTGTCAATGATTTGAAAAACTGGTCCTTGATCATACTCGTGAGCAACTCTAACAAGAAACCAGGATCCAATGATGGTTTTTCTCTTCCCATGTGGGAGGTCACAGGGTACTGTTTGTGGGAAAGAATATTATTTCATTTTTCCATTAAAGGCAGACCTCATTACAGATAGCGTGTTTTTTACTAATTGAAGGTTTGTGGCAACCCTGCGTCCAGCAAGTCTATTTTTCCAACAGCATTTTCTCACTTGGTGTCTCTGTGTCACATTTTGGTAATTCTCACAATATTGCAAATTTTTCATTATTATATTTGTCACAGTGATCTGTGATCAGTGATCTTTGATGTTACTATTGTTATTGTTTTGGGGCATCACACACTGTGCCATATCAGATGGCGAACTTAATCCATAAATGTTGTGTGTGTTCTGACTGCTCTCTCTCCCTCTCCCAGGGTCTCCTTATTCCCTGAGACACAACAATACTGAAATTCGGCCAATTAATAGCCCTGCAATGGCCTCTAAGTGTTCAAGTAAAAGGAAGAGTCACACATCTTCATTTTAAATCCAAAGCTAGACGTGATTAAGCTTAGTGAGGAAGGCATGTCAAAAGCCCAAATAGGCTGAAAACTAAGCCCCCTGCACCAAACAGTTAGCCAAATTGGTGAAAGCAAAAGAGTTCATGAAGGAACTTAAAAGTGCTGCTCCAGTGACCACACCGATGATAAGAAGGTGAAAGAGTCTTATTGCTGATATGGAGAGAGTCTGAGTGGTCTGGATAGATCAGACCAGCCACGACATTCCCTTAAGACAAAGCCTAATCCAGAGTAAGGCCCCAACTCTCTTCATTTTTATGAAGGCTGAGAGAGGTGAGGAAGCTGCAGAAGAAAAGGTTGAAGCTTAGCAGAGGTTGGTTCATGAGAAGCCACCTCCATAACATAAAAGTGCAAAGTGAAGCAGCAAGTGCTGATGTAGAAGCTGTAGCAAGTTATCTAGAGGATCCAGCTAAGACATTCATGAAGGTGGCTACACTAAACAAGATCCCAGATAAACTCTTCTTATTCACAGCTTCCTGCATTAATTTTTCGGTGGACAAATTCAAGCATCCCTTCCTCTGGGACGTGGTGCGAGCATCCACTGGGCTGATTTGGATGCTGCTCCTCTGGCCCTCCCAGCCCCTGACTTACCCTTCTCTCAGCAATTATTAAAGGCTGTTTGAACTGTTGGCTTATGCATGTCTTACTCACTACAGAGTGAGGTGTTTTGGTCATTTTGTTTTGATCCCCACTGTCTGGCCAACAGAATTACTATTTTTTGACTGAAGTAATAAATTACCATTACTGGGTTAGCAGCTTTAAAAAAGAGTAATAGTACTACTACTACTATTTTTATTACACTATTGCTACTATTACTATTACTACTACTACAACTCTGTTTTCTACTTACAGTGGCTCAGATGGTGCTATTTCCATTAGCCTCTGCAAGGCTGGATTTCACAAGGATGCTTTGCTGCTTCCTCCTGTGAAGCCATATGTAAGAAGGGAGCCACAGATTCAACAACAACAGCGTGGGCTTCCTGAACAGAGGTGTGGCCAGTCTTCTTGAACTCACCCCTCTCTCTAGGTCTCTCTCAGCTCTCTGGAGGGTGGGGGCCCCCATACTGCAGGATGAGGGCATTTTGACCAAGCACCTCTGAGTGCTTAACGTTGGGCAAATTCTGCCCTGGTAAGCATCACAGCCCTGGCAGAGCAGGTGGCAGTGCTACTGGACATACTGGCATACATTCCCCAGAGGCAGCTGTCATGAGGCTCCACCACCTCACTCCAGGGTTTTCTGGATAATCTGTGATTGCAGAATATAATGTCAATATATAAATATCAACTGTATTCCTATATACTAGCAAAAACAATTGGAAATTGAAACTAGATAAACAACGCCATTTAAAATAGCATCAGAAATATGAAATGCTTGGAGATAAATCTGCCAAAAGATGGATGTATAAGACCTGTGCCCTACAGAACATTGCCGAGAGCAATGAGAGAAGGCCTGAATACGTGGAGAGGTTTACCATGTTCATGGATTGGAAGTCTCAATGTTGTTAAAGACTGCAGATACTTTGAAGCTTCGACTTGCTTTTACCCAGCTTTATCTCACACTCTCATTTGTCTTTGTATTTTCAATGTGTCACTCTGTGCCTGGCACCAAGCAGGCATCCAGTGTTCAGTGAATAAGTGAACAAGGAATAAGGGAATAAATGAGCAGGTCCCAGGAGGGGTCACAACTGCCTGGGAGAGTTAGAAAAGCCCCCTTCAAGGTGGGCTAGGAATTCTATAAGCTGAGATGAGAGGGGAACATTAGACACAGAAGTCCTCTTACGAGCGAGTAAAACTGCATTCATCTGCTGTAACTTGGGGATCAGTTCCTGCCAGACAGTGGCTACAGACACCTTCAGAACACACCCTGAGCTCCTGTTCTGAATGACCTTCTACTATGTGTTAAGGAATTTCTATTTCATTCTTTAGAATAAAGATGGGGGAGGGCGCATTGAGTATATTTAGTTGGGAGTTCACTCATTCAACATTTTGAAATATTTATCCAACAGCTGCTCTGGGCCAAAGCTTGGGCTTAATTCTGGGATAAAACTGGTGAAGACAGAAACCATCCCTGCTTCAGTTATAAAACTGTTGTAGCTAATGATGGGAATGATGTTTGTGCCAGGCAGAGTCAAATTCTCCACCTATGCTCTTTACAACAGTCCAATGAGATAGTTATTACTATTAACTTCACAAAATGTGAAGAAACGGTTAAATTAAGAAATGAGTCCCATTTAAATGCAGGCCAACTGACTAAATTAATTTTTTTTTTTTTTTTAGAAAGTGAATTTTTTTTTTAGTTTAATTTTTATTTATTTATTTATTTATTTATGGCTGTGTTGGGTCTTTGTTTCCGTGCGAGGGCTTTCTCCAGTTGTGGCAAGTGGGGGCCACTCTTCATCGTGGTGCGCGGGCCTCTCATTATCGCGGCCTCTCTTGTTGCGGAGCACAGGCTCCAGACGCGCAGGCTCAGTAATTGTGGCTCACGGGCCTAGTTGCTCCGCGGCATGTGGGATCTTCCCAGACCAGGGCTCGAACCCGTGTCCCCTGCATTAGCAGGCAGATTCGCAACCACTGCGCCACCAGGGAAGCCCTAAAACAATTTTATTGAGGTGTAATTAAGAAAAATTAGAAGCATGCATTTATCTTTTTTTGCTGTACAGCAAAGTGATTCAGTTATATATACATATATTCTTTTCATATTCTTTTCCATATGGTTTCTATATACAGTAGGACCTTGTTGCTTACCCATCCTATATATAATAGTTTGCATCTACTAATCCCAAACTCCCAATCCTTCCCTCCCCCACCCCCCCCTCACCCTTGGCAACCACAAGTTTGTTCTCTATGTCTGTGAGTCTGTTTCTGTTTCGTAGATATGTTCATTTGTGTTGTGTTTTAGATTCCACGTATAAGTGATATCATATGGTATATGTCTTTCTCTTTCTAACTTCACTTAATATGATAATCTCTAGATCCATCCATGTTGCTGCAAATGGCATTATTTCATTCTTTTTTATGGCTGAGTATTATTCCGTTGTATATATTTACCACCTCTTCTTTAACCATTCATCTATCGATGGACATTTAGGTTGTTTCCACGTCTTGGCTATTGTAAATAGGGTAGTAGTACACATTTAAAATGTACAGTGTGATGGGTTTTAACAAATGGATGTACATTTTGACATCACCCACCAACAAGATACAAAACATTTCCGTCACCTCCAAAGGTTCCCTTATCCCTTCCCAACCATTGATGTAATTCTGTCACTGGATGGGATCTCTTTGAGGGCGAGAGAGTGGGCTCTTGTCCAACACTCGGAAATGAATTGTCCGTGGAGACACCGCACTGACAAAGCAAAAGACTTTATTGGAAAGGGTCCCTTAGGCGGACAGCAGCAGGGTAAGGGAACCCAGGAGAACTGCTCTGCCTCACGGCTCGCAGTCTCAGGTTTTATGGTGGTGAAGTTAGCTTTCTGGGTTGCGGTTGTCTCTGGCCAATCATCTTGCTTTTGCCTTCATTTGGTCCAACTCAGGGCCCTTCCTGGTGCATCCTTCAGTCAAGATGGTTTCCAGCGGGAGGATTTCTGGGGAGACTGGCAAGACATCTTATGGACTGGTGTCTCCTCCGCTTCTTGGCCTCTCCTGGATTTTCCCTGGGTTGGTTGTGGGTCCTTCACTGGTTTTGTGTTCTTTTGAAGCATCCTGAGGTGGGAGACTGAAGCAAAGGTGTTACGGTGCCCCGCCAAGGCAGGCAGTTTTAGTCAATGTCTCCCTAACAACTTCTTACGTTATTGATTAGATTCCTCTTTGCTAGTGTTCCCTGTAAACAAAGTCGCTCAGTCTGTATTCTTGTGTCTTGCTTCTTTGACTTGGCGTGAATTTTGAGTTTTATCCGTATTGTGGAGCCTCTCACTAGTTTATTTTTATTATTTCTGAATTCAGAGTTTTAAGGGAGAGAGAGAGACATTAATCAAATAATCACCTAATTGAGTATTTAATTACAACAGCATTAAGTTAACCTAAGGAGAAGTACACGGGAAAATGCATTACCTTGTTTGTTGACAATTCAACCAATACCATACACTGGGGCATGTATACAGGGTTAATTAAGACTCAGCTTGTGGATATAAATGTTATTAAAAAGTATCACATAAGAATCGTATATCCTTACTTCACTTCCCTAATTTAAAAAAAAAAGTCATCTCAGATGATGTTGGAAAGCACTGCTCACCTTCTCTTTACACTCAAGAGGGGACAAATGTTCCAGGAGGCGCATGCGCCCCTCCTCCTAGCCTGGCCGGCAACAGGCTCCACAGTAACTGCCCGGACAGGCCGACTGCGAAGCCGGCAGCCGCTCAGACGTGGCACCTCTTTTGCCAGCCCAATCCCGGGCGCCCCGGCAGTCACGTGCACACGGCACCAAGCAGGCCGGGCCCTGCCCACCACCCGCGCCTTCCCGCACCCTCCGGCGAGCCCGGCAGCCCAGGCTACCGAAACACCTACGCCGGCCGGGCTGCGCCTGCGCAGTGTGACCGGTGGGCGGGACGGGGAATGCGGCGGCCGCGGAGCGAGGCTGCCCGCGGGCGAGGAGTCGGAGTTTTGCCGAGGGGCCGGTCGGCGTCCTCTCTCAGCCGCCGGAAGTGAGCTCCGCCGCTCTTTCCGCGCGGCCCGGGTCCTCGCCCGGCCCCCGGGCGCGCGGCAGTCGGCGGGGGTCCTCGGCGCTGGGCAGCCATGGACTCGGCGGCGCTGGAGCGGGACGCGGTGCAGTTCGCGCGGCTGGCAGTGCAGCGCGACCACGAGGGCCGCTACTCGGAGGCCGTGTTTTACTACAAGGTGGGCCGGGGACGGGTCCATGTGCCGATGGGACGGGCGCGCTCGGCGTGGCGGTCCCCCGTCCCGCTGTCCCTCTCGGGGCGGTGGCCGGGCTGAGGGGTCAGGCCTGCCCCCGCCCCAGGGTCCGGCCCGCGGCGGGCTTGGTCGCCGCTTTGGGGTCGGTCCTGGCCGGCGAGTCCCCAGGTGACCGCTCCTGAGGGCGGCGGCGGAGCTGGGCTGTCAGCTCGCAGCTTCTCACCGTCACGGATGTACACGGAAACAGTGCTCACGGAAGAACGCAGAAAGTCAATCAAAGAATAAAACATCGCGTATCCTAGTATCTGACATCTACGTATCTTTGTTTTTCTACGCATGTATGTGTACACGCCTTTTTAAAAAAACAAACTTGGATCAGACTGTTTATACTTTTTTAAATCTGTTCTTTTCATTTGAACTTTTAAAAATTTTTGATTTTTTTTAAGGTTTCATAGTATAAACTTGTTAATGATAGATGTATAGTATTCCATTATGTGGGTGTGCCATAGTTTATTTACAAACTCTTCTGGCCATTTTATGTTCATTATGGTTCTTCAGCATCATAATACCCTTATAGCTAATGCTTTACACGTTTCTTTGATATTTCTTTTGGGTAAATTACTGGGGCCAGAAATATTAAATCAGAGTAGGAGCTCACAGCCTACCCCTGCTCCCCAATCCTGAGTATTTGCAAACACACCCCTCCGGCTCCCCGTGCAGGTAGCTGTATCCTCTTGACATTGTCATCTTTTCTTTTAGAAAGAATTCGATAATACAGTAGTCGTAATTTTTTTCCATAAACCTATATGCTGTCAATAATGTGTGGTTTGCTTTTCTCAGATTAATATTTGATTGCCTTCATTTTATAATCTATATTTAGAGACTTTGGGTGTGTTTCAGAATCATTCTTTTTGGACTTTTTTTTTTGACAATTTCATGACGGTGGTATTTCTTTAAAAGTAAAACTGTGTTTTATTAGTTTTGTGAAATAACTGACAAATGTTCATAGGTAAAAATAGTGCCATGTAAAATAGCTTTTTTAAAGCGAAAGGAAGTACTGTACAGTGCCTCTTGTTTTGCTGTAGGATGACACGCGTGTTGTTACAAAGAATTTCTTTTCCTTGAGAGAATCAGAAAAGTGGTTGTGTTTCTAGGAGCTATTTATGTAAACTGTATCAGATATTTAGTGTTTTCTGTCTTCATGCTGTTCTGTTAGGGATGCCTTCATTGTTAATCACTTTCAAGTGTAAACAAAATGAGCAAAATAAGGTTGATACCAACAATTTAAAAAATTAGTTTTAATATTTACATGTAGAGTTATATTTTCCTCCCCTGAAATATCTGAATTGCAGAATCTAGGAAAACATATCTTTTCTACCCCCAATTTCCATTTGGATCAAAACTGTACTCATCTTACTGATTTTGTAGGTTCAGGGAAACAACTCCTGCTCCAATAACTGGATTCAAAAAGTGATGCTGAGTAGATGGCTTCTTTGGATCCAGATAACGAGGCGTGAGGTTCCTTGAAGTACACACGCTTAGATTACTGCAGGGAAGGTGGTGGTACTTGGGAAAGTCTCTCTGTGGTTCTTGTGTGTGGTAGCGTTGGTCACCCTCCTGGAATGGTGATGGCGAGAATGGAGGCTTTTCCTCGCGAGCACAGCCTAACTGGCTGAGAAAGTCATGGAATAACTGGAAGACAAATCCAGTTTTTCTTAATTAAAATAAGTTTATTTCATACAACTGAAATCTGCCTTAAAATGTGTCCCCCTTTTGACAATATTTTCTGTGGAGAAAAAGATTTTCTTTCCACTGTGAGATATTTAACCTTTATAATTTCTGATAACCTTTTATTGATATTTAATTTAATTGTATCAGGTATTATCTGTTCTAATGTTTTCGAGACTCAGTTCACCTTTTAACAGTGTATAATTTCAAGTCTGACCTATTGCATAAAGAAAAAGGAAAACAGAGAACATATAAATCACAGTTATTCTAAGAAAATACTATAATCAACCCCTTCTATTTGACTTCATAAATTTTCAACAGTAGGAGGAAGAGAGCATTGAGAACTGAAAAAAAGTAGTAAAGGAATATATAACTCATTTACTTTACGAAAAAAATTACTGGTATCATAAAGACATTCTTGTTTTGTCATTCATAGAAACCAATAGTTAGAAAGTGGTAAAGAAAATTCAAATTGTAATTGATCTGTTAGATTCCTTTGAATTCTTTTTTTACTTTTAGGAAGCTGCACAAGCTTTAATTTATGCTGAGATGGCAGGATCAAGCCTAGAACATATTCAAGAAAAAATAAATGAGTATCTGGAAAGAGTGCAGGCTTTACATTCAGCAGGTTGGTAAAGGACTACTAACCATGTCACTGTATTGTTTTTTCTTCTGTCCCATCACATCTTACTTTTCCCCTGTGTTTCTCTTTCCTTTTCGTTTTCATCTTTGATTCTTGATCCTCACTTGGTTGCTGCTCATTTCTTTTTTGGTAATCACATCTTTGAAAATCATAATGTGGAAATAAGTGATAAATCTGTGAAGAGGAACCTTAGAGGTGATATAGTCTGATATCCTAATTTCCCAGAGGATAGAGATGAACTATCTACATTCGAACAGTGTATCATTGGCAGAGTCAGTATTAGGACCCTGTTAAAATATGCTTTTAAACATCTGTCACATGCCCCCTCCTGCTATTAAAATTAAATGACTCCTCCTCTTCAGTGTCTAAAGACTTCAACAGTGGGTTCACAGTCTTTACTATATCGATATCCTCAACCTCAAGACCTTAGCTAAACTCTTGTTTTAAACCATATCTTGGAAAAGGGACATGTAAGCAGAGACCTGGAACAACCTGTAGTTATTTTTGCAAACGCTGTGAAACAAGTTCACAGGCTTAATGATCACAGTTCTGTTAGAGGTAAGTGGTTCCTGGCGAAATCTGCTGTTCACGTGGTAGGAAAGAAAATGATCATCTATTGACATTTTGTTTTAGGAATGCGTTCATGTCACTGAGGACTCTTTTTAACCCCTTTTTTTCTGTGGCTGTATAATAAAGCCACAAGCTTAGAGGAGTCTTATTCAGCATTCTCTGATGGACTTTGTGCTACTTTTTACCACTCATTCTGAATAGATATGAGCAGTTACAAGCTCATAGTTAGGATAAAGTAGATTTGATTGTTGGATTTCTTGTTATGACAGTCCCCTTACAGACATGGCACTTTTCTTTAAGACAATGCCCAGAAATTGCATGCATTGAAAAGTGGACTGCCTGTGTGTCAGGGCCTCACTTAATACAGAGTTATACTGATTCATGTATTCAAAATACCATGGAATTCAGAGGCACTTCATTTTCCCAGCTAAGTAAATGAAGTTTTTAAATTTATAAATGTGATGTTTATATGATACTCAGGCACAGAATGAGACAGCCCTAATCTCTTGAAGAATGAAAACTTACCAGTGAAACAGAAGTAAAGTTCAAAAAGGATTTTTAAAGCATAATAATACATTAAATGTTTTGCCGGTTTTTCGACCTATTTTGTTCAACAAATGGCATGTAATTTGTAGAGAATTAAATGGTTTACTTAATTATTATTTCAAGCAGGAGAGTCCTTTATCAAATAAAAATCTTGTTCAGAATCCCAATTTTTAAAACAGATAAAGTCTGCTGACAGTCAAGAGACTTTGAGAGATGGCTTGACTTTAGGGTTGGGGAAAGGTAACCCAGTTTGAAATTCACCAGTGTAGTATAAGAAACTCAAGACTTGGAATTAAAAGATCTAAGTTGAGTCCCTACCCTTCCATTGTAGCTGTGAAACCGTAGGCTAGATAGTTATTCTCAATTAGACTTGGTTTTGCCCCTCAGGAGACATGTGGCAATGTCTGGAGAGGTGTTTGGTGTTTATGCCGGGGTAGGGATGCAGTATACTACTAGCATCTGGTTGGGTAGAGGGCAGGGATAGTGCTGCAGGGAAAATCCTATAATGCATAGCGCCGTCCACAGCAAAGAATTATCCAGTCGAAAATGTCAGTAGTGCCAAGGCTGAGAAGCCTTGAGCTAAATATTTTAACATTCATTTAATAAATGGGATTAATACATACTTTAGAGAGGTGTTACCGAGGGTTACAGTTTTTAAAAGATCAGACACAATTTTGAGACAAACAAAATTTAAAACTTATTAAAAATAGTTTTATTGAGATGTAATTCACATACCATAACATTCAACTTTTTACAGTGTACAGTTCAGTGGTTTTTAGTGTATTCCCAGAGTTGTGCAACCATCACCTCTAACTTCAGAACATTTTTGTCACCCTTAAAGAAACCTCTTAGTCATTAGCAGTCACTCCCCATTCCACACCCTAGGCCCTAGCAACCACTAATCTATTTTCTGTCTCCATGGATTTGCCTATTCTGGACATTTCATATAAATGGAGTCATCAGTATGTGGTCTTTTGTGTCTGGCTTCTTTTATTTAGCATAATGTTTTCAGGGTTTATCCATTTTGTAGCATGTATCAGTGCTTCATTTCTTGTTATGGTTAATACACCATTGTATTAATATACCACATTTTATTTATCCATTCATCAGTTGGTGGACATTGGCTTGGTTCCACCTTTTGTCTATTATTAGTAATGCTGTTATGACCACTTGTGTCTAAGTTTTTGTGTGGACATATGTTTTCAGTTCTCTTGGATATATACCCACAAGTAGAACTGCTAGGTCATATGGTAGCTTTATGTCTAACTTTTTGAGGAACTGCTAAACTGTTTCCCACAGTGGCTATACCACTCTACAATTCCACCAGCAATGTTCCATTTCCTTCACATCCTTATCAACACTTGTTATTTTCTGTCTTTTTTTATTTTAGCCACCCTAGTGGGTATAAAATGACATCTTATTGTGGTTTTGATATGCACTTCCCTGATGACAAATGATGTTGAGCATCTTTCCACATGCCATTTGGCCATTGAATATCTGCTTTGGAGAAATGGCTACACAGATCCTTTGCCCATGGTATAAGTCAGGCTTCTCCAGAGAAATAGAACCAGTAGGATGGACATAAAGAGATTTATTATGAGGAATTGGCTCATGCAATTATGGAGACTAAGAAGTCCCACTGTTTGCCCTCTGCAAGCTAGAGACTCAGGAAAGCCAGTGGTGTGGTTCAGTCCAAGTCCAAAGGCCTGAGAAGTAGGGGACCTGATGGTGTGAGTTCCAGTCCGAGGTCAGGAGAAGACCAGTGTGTCAGCTCAAGCAGTCCTGCAGTGAGGGCAGATTCTCCCCCTCTGCCTTTTGTTCTGTTCAGGCCCACAGTGGATTAGATGATGCCCACCCACACTGGGGAGGGCAGTCTGCTTTCAGTGTCAATGCAAATGCTACTTTCCTTCAGAACCATCCTCACAGGCTACCCAGAAATCTTGTTTAGCCAAATAGCTGGGTAACCTGTGATCCTGTCAAGTTGACACAAGTTGATGACATAATCATCACACCCATTTTAAATTGGGTTTGTCCTTTTATTGTTGAGTTGTAAGAGATCTTTATATGTTCTAGATGCAGGTCTCTTATGGATACATATCTTTATATTAAAAACAAACAGAAGCACTTATTTCAAAGAGCAGTAAAAATATAGCTTATTCTGGACCCAGATGAATGGGAAACAGCATGCATTTTATTATCAAGGCCTAGTATATTATATAATTATTGTCTATACTGAATAAAAATTTAAATTACCTTAAAACATAATTGAGTTTCTTTCGATTTAGTCTTTTCCAAGTTTCAGTTTTGTTTTTTGTGGGGAGAACGCCTATGTTTTATTTTTTAAATGAAGAAAGTGCTGGTAGGGACAGAGAGAAATTCAAGGGAAATTTTTTTAAGGATTTTTTTTTGACCTTGCTAAGCTTTTTAAATGAAGGATTATAGAGTTTTGGTAAAGAATGTATTAAAATGGTATGTTGTTCCCTGGATACATATATAGGTATGTGGCTTTCTTCCTATGCTAGTTCTTCTATGTGGCTTTTTTTCCTATCCTAGTTCAGTCAAAGAGTGCGGATCCTTTGAAATCAAAACATCAGTTGGACTTAGAGCGTGCCCATTTCCTCGTTACACAAGCTTTTGACGAAGATGAAAAAGGGAACGTTGAAGATGCTATAGAACTGTATACAGAAGCTGTAGATCTCTGTCTGAAAACCGTATGTATAATAGCTACAAGTTAAGTTTGGTGGAATTATGCTAAGAAATTTCTCCCCTTACTAGTGAGTTTTACTTAACAATTTCTTAAAGAAAAAAAATTATCCTGTTATTATACATGTAACTAAGTTACTCCTCATTAAAAGATAGTGAAGAATAGAAAATTAATAATGGACTTTAACATCTTGTTAAAAATTTGACAGTATTGAGATTGAGTCCCTTGGCAATTGTTTTTTAAATTATAAGTACCATTTTTGACCTTTTTATACCCCTATAACAAATTAACTTATTATAGGAAGAATTCACCATCACAATCTGTGAATTTAAAATAAACTTCCTTGGGGAGGGATAAATTAGTAGTTTGGGATTAATAGATACACACTACTGTATTTAAAATAGATAAACAACAAAGATGTACTGTATAGCACAGGGAACTATACACAGTATCTTGTAATAACCTATAATGGGAAGGAATCTGAAAAAGAATAGATATATATGTTTAACTGAATCACTTTTCTGTATACCTGAAGCTAACACAACATTGTAAATACTTCAATTTAAGAAAAAAAAAAAGGGAAAAAACAACTTTGGTTCATCACAAAAAAAATAAAACTTCCCCCTTTTTTTCAATTTCATACACTAAGAAATAAGTTAGTGGTTTGGGAGAGCTTTATTAATTTGCAGTGTAGAGGCTATATGTTGAGCGGTTTTTACTGCTTCCCGAGGAGCCCGGTGGGCCTGTTAGCTCTCCGGGGCATCTAGTGTGTAAGAGTAGCGCATTGACAGGAGCATGTGACGTGGTCGAGAGTGGTGTTCTCAGCATTGTTCAGAGGGCCGGCTCTTTGTCCAAGGGCTTTTATTCAGAGGAACTATCTAGCCTCATTTCTGTAGGTACCTGAGTCTACGGGTAAGTGCTGGGTTTTTTTGTTTTTAATTATGTAAGTTTCGGTGCACAGTACAGCATTATAATTCGACATCTGTATGCACAGCAAAGTGATCACCACCGCAAGTCTGGTTACCTTCCATCCCCATACAGATGACCCCCTTCGCCCATTTCACCTGTCCCCCAACCCCCTTCCCCTCTGGAAACCACTAATCTGTTCTCAGTACCTATAAGTTTGTTTTATTTTGTCTGTTTATTTGTTTTGTCTTTTAGACTCCACATATGAATGAAGGCATAAGGTGGTTGTCTTTCTCCTGCTGACTTATTTCACTTAGTACGGTAGCCCTGCTCTTCTGGGGTTCCTGCTGCCAGACCTGTGGCACTGTGATTATACGGTTGTGTTCACCCGAATTAAGTGGTGTTAGGGTTTACCTCAGTGACGAGTTTTCAGCACAATTTAAATGATACCTTTAAGGACAAAAATAAAGTGTCTTGGTTTATTCTCTCATAATTTTAAGAAGTGTAATGTGCATTGTAATTTTTTTTTTGCTTAGAAATATCATGGATCAGGCAAATTAATAATTATGCTTTGGAACATCTGTCTCTCTTTCTCTTAAGTCTTATGAAACCGCTGATAAAACTCTGCAAAACAAACTGAAGCAGTTGGCACGACAGGCACTAGACAGGTGAGTTTTGGTCCCTCGAGTTCGTATCTGTGGATGGCAGCGTACTGTGTTACTGCAGTGCGACCGGTTTATATGAATGTGTGGTGGAGCTCGTGGTAACAAACCTGAGATCCAGAGCAAAGCTGCCTTCTTCCTCTGAGTGAATTTACCCCTCTCTAGTTCCCTGCTGCTTTTTTCTACATGTCATTTTGGCTCATTAGATGGTGAACTCCTTAGGGGAACAGAGAGCATCTTAGTGTCTTCATCCCTGCTTTAAACTCAAAAAATAGCAAATGAGTCAAGAAATATTTTATTTAGTTTTTGCTGTGTCTAAAACAAAAATGAGGTATTTGAAATGGAAGACTCCCTTCTGTTGTTTAATATCAGACTTCCAAAGAGAGAACTTCCAGAGAGCCTTCCAGAGCTACTACTAGAAATGGAGAAACAGAGTGAGCCAGCCGTGCAGATACCTCAAATTATACATGTGTGTATCTCCCTTAACTCTTTGCTCAAATGTCAACTTTTCAGTAAGGCCTGCCATCACCATTCTGTTTAAAATTTAATCTCCTCCAGTACTTTCATCCTGCTTTGTCTGTTCTAATATTCTTTCCTGTAGCTCTTACTGTTTTCTAAGGTATATGAAATTTACCAGTTTATCATATTTGTTATCAATGTCTATGTCCCTTCTAATCACTGTCCCCCAAATATAAGCTCTTTGAGGACAGAGAATTTTGTCTTTGTTCAATGCTGAAACCAAGCACCTAGCAGAGGGCAGACATACAATATGTGCTCAGTAGATATTTGTTGAGAAATAATGAATGTATTTGCACAAGAGAATTATACCTCTTGTATAGACAGAGCATTGTAGGCAAAGGAAAAGGGTGGAATGGCATTTATAGTTATAGCACGAATTAATAAAATATCTCCTTTTGAGGCTCAGACTAGGTAGCTGTGCTACCCCCAGCCCTTCTTTTTTATTGAGGTATAGCAGTTATCCCTCCTTTTCATTACCATCAGCTAACATTTAGTTTGTTTCTCCAAATTCATGAAGTTATGGGCACTCAACACATAGCTATCTTCTCCATTTTTACTTCTTTCCCCAGTCAGAATCATAGATGGCTTTTATTACCTATGTGGGTAACCCATCTAGTACTCTTCTGAGTGCATCCTCAGCGCAGGGGCATGGGTCAGTCATGGGATCCTTTGAGGATCTCTTCTAAAGAATGGACACGCTCTACGGAAAAGATAACGTAACATTTTATTTGCATATAATTTCAGTGTTAACAAGACTCATATAAGGACCTTAGATTAAGAGCTTCTGTTTTTAGCTTGTTAGTTCTTTGACGGAATAAAGTCAAAATTCCCTTAAATACCATGTGAGGCCTTCTGTGATCCAGTCCCTGCCACTGGTCTCATCTGCTGCTGCCTCTCATTCGTACTGTTACAGGGGCCCCGTCCATTCTTTTGAAATTACCTTAGCTTGTTACACGTTTGCTCATGCTGTTCACTCTGCTTAGAACCCTTCCTTGCTCCCCAGGTGGATTCTTCTGCAGCTCAAATGTCAATTTGGAAAAATGTTCCCTGACTCACCCGCTTCCCATCAAGTCAGTAATTTCTACTGTGCATTCACTTGCATAGAGTACTTCCAGCCTCGCATCTCACTTTTGATGCAACTGTCTCTCTCCCCACAACGCTAGGAGCACCTTGAGAGTAGGGTTTGTGTTTCGTACATTCTTGTATCCCCCTTACTTTGCATGGGATCTGACATGCAATAAGTGCTCAATTAATGTTGTCAATAAAATGTTGTTTGCAAAAATACTTACCTTTGGGAGTAGCATAAGTAGTGAACTGTTGACTAGTATGTAGGAATTTTATATACTAATTTTACATTAGGGATGCTTGACTGGTTCTTGAAGTAAATTTTATGTTCTGGAAAGCTTAAATGTGAGAAGAAAAACTAGAACAGTTTTTCTGTACCTCTCTCTATTGTAGAGCAGAAGCATTGAGTGAGCCTTTAACAAAGCCATCATGCAAAATCAAGGCAACGAATATTAAACCAAAGCCACCTCCAGTGAGAGCACATTTTCCACTAGGAACTAATCCCTTCCTTGAAAGACCTCAGCCAGTTATAAGTCCACAGTCATGTGATGCACAAGGACAGAGATACACAGCAGAAGAAATAGAAGTTCTCAGGTAAATAAATCAGTTTATGATTGGTTGTAATGAACAAAACCAAGTTTTGTTAACATAATCAATGCAGGTAATGTTACTCATTAGGTTTGCTGAGTTGTAGTCACATCTTTGGTATAATGTGTCGTGCTGTTATGTAATTATAAATTATGTTGTCACATGGTCACAACTTGAAATGGTTAAAATTTCTTCTAATATATTTTAGTATTCTCATTTCCACTAGATGTATTTTTTTCTGAAAATCTAGCATTCTTCAAAATTGAATAATAAAGGTTATGGGGCAAAGTAGAACTATGGCAGACCATTCATCATCTCTTCCAGCTTGTGACCAGAGCCCTAATTGTTACCTTGAAATAGCAGTCTAGGCCAGAGTCAGCAAAGGGCAGCCTTAAGCTATGAATGGTTTTTTTACATTTCTTTAAAGGGTTGCAAAAAAGAAAACAAAAAAAACCAGAATATGTGACAGAGACCTCACTGCAAAGACAAAACTAGATACCGTCTGACCCTTTACAGAAAAAGTTTGCCAACACCTGGGCTGGGAAGCCAGCTCAGTGTCTGGAAGCAGCCTCAGGGGATATTAAAAATACAAAAGAACAGGCTGTGGAAATCCTTGATCGCTTTCTGAGCCGGTGCAGCTGCTCTTCACTTGGGCTTTGAAGGAGATCAGCCTGCTTAGAGCTGCGCGCGCGTCATGAAGTTGCTCTTTCTGGTTTGCTGGAATTGCGCTAGAAGGGCTCCTTCCTCTTTAGCAGCCACCTGAGGGCATTTTCCTCTCTTCCTGCTAAAGATTTTAATTCTACTCCTACTAATCTGGCTCTCTTTGCCTAGAAAAAAATGCATATGAACAAGCACAATACAAAGGAGGACAGAAAGAGTGGTTTTGGACCTGAGAGACAAGTTAGTAACAGTCCAACACTTTGGCTACTCAGCGTCCACATGCTCCCTTCTGCACACGTTTGAAATTCCGCACTACTACAGAACAGCTCTGTGTTTCTACCTAACAAGATGCAGCTGTCCTTCATACAAGTGAAAAGCTCTCACCATCTCAAGATGAGGGTACACAGATGTTATGTTCATCACCCGCTGTATTAATTAGTCCTCCAATTCAGTCATTGTCTCATTGTATATTGTTACCTAGAGACTAAATTGTGAAGTTACCCTGCAACTCCTTCTAAAGGAAAGGAGGGAAAGAAACAGAAGGAAATAGCTAATATATGCAAGTAAACATATAAACAAAACAGGAAGAGAACATGCAAAACTACTACAAGTCACATTTCTTAAATTTGTCAAGAGGCTGTAACTGTTATCTGTGCCACTACCTTCTTCACTACCCATTCCTTAGTCTAATAACCAGGAAATATAAAGAACATATTTCCCAGAATTGTAAATGTTATGTTTTCTAAATCCCCAAATAACTAAGCAATTGCTTTCTCTCTTGGGGCTTAGGAAACAATTCGCTTTGTGTCCTGGTGACACTTTCAGTACCTCTAGTGTAGCCCTATCTTGAGACAGTTGTTTTGTTGTAAAGGATGTTAGTCTTAAAAGAATAACTCTGATTGAATTGAATTGGATTAGTTATTTTCTGGTATTCAACTATTTCGTGAAAATTTTGTTCAAATAAAGTTATCAACATTACATGAGGTGGTGAGTTTAATTTTATTACAGTACCATACCTTGTCATTTAAATTTTAAGAAGTTTAAATAAAACTGGTAATTAAGGTAGACTTGAACATCTACTTTAGATTTTTTTCTTGTATTTTATAGGACAACGTCAAAAATAAATGGTATAGAATATGTTCCTTTCATGAACATTGATCTGAGGGAACGTTTTGCTTACCCAATGCCTTTCTGGTAAGTAAGCACTACTGCAATGTTTACTTTCAAAATTATTTTGATTTTTCAGTACTTTTCCCATCCTCTAGAGTCCAATTAAATCCATAGCCTTGAAATTAAAATGCGTAATAAAAAAATTCGATTGGGAAGGAGGTGTGGCAGCATCGCGAGAGTGCCTCCGACCCTTCCCTGGTGACGGGGCGCACGCGTCCTTTTGCCTAAGGTTATACTCATAGTGTCTGACGTGGTACCTGGCACAAGGTAAGTAGTGGGTAAATATTTGCCCAGTTGGTGTTGGATCACAGCAGAAAGGCAAGTCAGCAGAGATGTTGAATGGAAAGGTGGAATAGAATGACAGGGTTGTTGTTTACTAAGAAGATCCAATTCAAGAAGAGGATTCATTATGAAAGTGTTAGCACAGCCTGCCAGGACAGTGGCAGCTTATGTCAAGAACCTTAAAACCATTGTTTGTTTCAGGACTCCCAGCTTCTAGCCTTCCCAAGGAAACTAAAATTTGGTCAAAGATGTATATAATAAGAGCATTTACCAAAGTGTCTGTTACAGCAGAAAATTATTGAAACAAAGTTGGTATCTAGCAATATGGGAGTGATTAAATAATGGCACGCCTATATTATTATATTACATAGTATGCTCTCCACAAAAAATAAGTCCAAAGAATATAGGGAAAACGCTTGCGATATATGAATTTTAAAAGATAGAAAATTATATATAACATCCAAATTTTTTCTTTTCTTGTGTTTATAGATATATAGAAAAACATGATGTTAAGTTATACATCAAAATGTTTATAGTGGTTATCTCTAAGCAGCAAAATTAGGTGATTTACTTTTTAAAACATTTTTATTTTTCAAAATTTCTGCAGTGAGCATGTTATATTGTATTTATTATCAGAAAGCATCAGAGAATTGAATGCTTATTGTGTACAGAATATATAAAGACTATAAAGAACAAAAGAGCTGCTCTCTCATTTCTAGTGTTTTGCTGTTCTTGGATAGGCAGAAGTTAAACATCTCAAAGTCAGTAAGTTATCAGCATAACGTTTTCCTTAGGCACCCATGTGATGCTAGTGACTGATTTGGATCTAGGAAATGTTTATATCTAAGAAGCTTATAGCACTGATGTTAAGGGTACAGAATCCAGACCACGCTCTCCACTGCAAGTTTTTTAATCTGTCTCAGATTTTAAAGTAATAATAGAATCCACCTCATGGTGTTACTGTGATGGTTAAATGAGTTAATAAAATATAAAGCACTTACAAGGGTGCTTGTTCTGTAGCAAGCGCTATATAATAAGGATTAACTATTAGAACATAATTATTTTGTTAAATACTAAGTTATATTACATAATTTGGCTGTACATTTCAAATACTTTAAAAATGTTTATACCCCTGTGACCAGTGATTTCAGTTCAAGAAACCAATTCTAAAAAATATTTACAGGTCTAGTCGAAGATTTATATAAAAGATATTCATCAATATTATTATAATTATGAAAATGTGAATCAGTTATTCTAGAATGCTCTTAAATGGTTATATCGAAGTAGAGATATAAACTTCTGTTTATAAGTAGTTCCAGTCTTTGTGTAACAGATTGAGATAAATCATATTTTTAGTGCTCATACAACAGAATGTCCCTAAGAAGAATTTTGTACAATCATGAACAATCAAGTTTTCAAGAAATTAAGTAACATGGGAAAATGCTTACAATGTAATGGAAACAGAAAAATATAACTGTACCAACTCCCTTAGTTTAGGCATGGCATTTGTCAGAGTTGGGATTTTACATTGTGTGTGTGACCCCTTGCTCTGTGCTTGTCCTCTACATGGGACCATAAGCTGCATGAGGACAGAGAACATGTGCCTGCACAGTGTCTGGCATGTGGCAGGTGCTCAGTGAATACTTACTGAGTTAATTAAATTTTAAGAAAAATCAAGTAAAATTAAATGCTCTAACTGGCAAGATTTTTCCTTTCTTGTTTTCTGGATTATTTTACAGTAAGAATAATCGGAAGAAAAAGTAACAGTAAACATTTTAAAATTCAGAGATAGCAGACTGATGGCTAAAAGCTCCCCAGTGTATGAATCTTTGGTTAGAAAGATTGGGTGACTAAATTTTTTTCTTTTCTGGTCATGTATTATAATAAACATTATATTTATAAAATATTTTAAATATTTTTAAAGTTCTAAGAAATAAACATTGAATTTGTTAATTTAGTGGTGACTTGAGAGAACAGATATTAAGGAGTCTTGGATTTACTGAATTCTGGTTTATATGGCAGGTTAGATTTGACTCAGCCTTATTTTTTCTCCTAAGTTTTATGATAGCTGTCTTTAAATTCTTCTCAATTCACCCAGCTCACTGTCTGTTTAGTCAGGTCCTGATATTACACAGGTACCAAAATGTTGCCTAGAACACCAGTGGTTCTATGAGATGCATGAGATGATCATCAAAAAAGTTTGAGAAGTGTTATATACCATATTCTGCTCTAAGAGAGTTCCAGTAAACATTGGCTTATTAAAGGTTTAGAGATGTCCTTCCAATGAGAAAAACCAATACTTTAACGAGGAGTTTTCAGATCCCATCTGACCACAAAACTCTCTCTCTCCTAATGTCTATCAACAGTTTTTTTTTTAAAAAAAGTTATATTTTTTCAGTTTGCATATCATACAACTTATATTATCCTAGAAATCTTTTGAAACCCAAAGATTTGTTGCCCTTGCTCTAGAAGCAGCTTGAAGAAAGGTAGATTTTTAAAATTTTGTGCTGTACGTCAAGGTTACAGAAATATTACACAGTATATTCCTTACACAGTGTGAGTAGAGGGTAATGGGTAAGATGGTGGATTTGGCACCAGAGACCTGGATTCACATACCCTTTCTTCTTCTTAGCTCTACGACATTGCAAGTTATTTAATCACTTAAAGCTTTTTCCAGAAAATTTGCTTTAATAGAATTGTTTTGAAGATTAAATGAATAATGTATGTAAAATACTTTTGTGTGATACCTGGCACATGTTTATTACTCAGTAATTAGATACTCTCATTATTAGCCTTGCAGAGAAAAGTTTGTCCAGAGCCAGCATAAAGATCTGTAGCTTCCTCGGTCCTTTTGAATGAATCAGTTTGTATTGTTGTTAATGGCTCCATTTTACTGAAACTGAATTTCTTGAATATAACCATGCTAAATTAAACTCTTAAAGTATATTCTTAAAATAAATATAAAAGAGTTTAGGTTGCTCTTCTGTTTTCAGTTTTCTATGTACATTTTTTTTTAATTGAAGAGGATAATCAGATTGGATTCAAGGTTAAGTGTAAAGAGCCAAATTTGACCAGAGGGTTTTTTTAGGATTATATAGTTTAGCTGTGATCACTATACCAAAAAAAATTCTCTAGGAAATTTAATTTTGCTTTTGAGTCATCTTTTAAGATTAATTTTATCATTATTATTATTATTTAATTTTTGTTATCACCTCAGTGATAGATGTGGCAAGCTACCATTAGCACCTAAACAAAAAGCTACATTTTCTAAATGGGTACGACCAGAAGACCTCACCAACAATCCTACAATGATTTATACTGTGTCTAGTTTCAGCATAAAGCAGGTAAACTTTTGTTTTGTATAATTTTATATAAAAAGCCAACATTTTAAAGTAATTTGAATATGCATTTGCCTTTTTTTCTTAGATTTTTATTATATATTTAGATGCGTTAGTATAATTGGAAAAATTATTCATCCTGCATACTTTGACTTAGACATACTGAGATATGATAACTGTTGAACAATTACAGATTTTTATATACATCCTATTTATTGATATGTGCTTGTGGATGAGAAAGTTGAGAATCTGAATTTCACCTTTGATAAGAGAATAGATATGAAAGATAGAAAGGTATTGGGCTTATTTAAAACACTTCAGTGGTAGAACAACTCTGTGACTTTATTGTAAACTTTATTAATGACATTTGAGCATTGAAGTCACAGATGTTTTCCACATGAGTATAAAAATAATGGTCCTGAAATACTATGATTCAAATCTTTTGATGTGCATATTCATTTTAATTGGTCATATTATAGTAAACCAGCTTTTTAAAAATGCCCATAATTTTTTGTCATTAAAAAGAGTTTGGGGCTTCCCTGGTGGCGCAGTGGTTGAGAATCTCCCTGCCAATGCAGGGGACACGGGTTCGAGCCCTGGTCTGGGAAGATCCCACATGCCGCGGAGCAACTGGGCCCGTGAGCCACAACTACTGAGCCTGCGCATCTGGAGCCTGTGCTCCGCAACAAGAGAGGCCGCGATAGTGAGAGGCCCGCGCACTGCGATGAAGAGTGGCCCCCGCTTGCCGCAACTAGAGAAAGCCCTAGCACAGAAACGAAGACCCAACACAGCCAAAAATAAATAAATTAATTAATTAAGAATGCAAAAAAAAAAAAAAAAAGAGTGTGATTCAGTTGAATATGCTTTTTATCCATGTAGGAATGCTTCATCCATATTTAATTATTCTAACTTAACTTAATTGAAATACTTTGTTTTTCCTAGGATTTGTTGGAACAAAATATGTGTTAGTTGGCGCTATGGCATTTCTATTTATTATTTTCCTGTTCAAGCAACAGTGAAGATATTTAGTGTAAAAAGTTAGGCTCTAGATGCAATGCTTAAATATTGTGGTAATGTTGAAATTGCATGAATAAATGAATGTATTAATAAATTCTTATTAACAGACAATAGTATCAGATTGTTCGTTTGTGGCATCACTGGCTATCAGTGCAGCTTATGAAAGACGATTTAATAAGAAGTTGATTACCAGGTAAAATTTTATATTTGTCCCTTTAGCCCTTTTCATAGGATTGTCTCTTAACTAGAAATTAAAAGCTTGGGCTTTATCTGCACAGAAAGTGAGGAGGGCATATCACTTAGAATATTAGGGCCCTTGTGTGTCAAGCAGATGGTTTGTGAGTGTGGAAAGATTTGCTAAGACAGTCTAAGAACATATGCACATATAGTTAGAATAATATAAACGAAATAAATATGTTTTGAAATAAATGAAATTGGTCAAATTAAAATCATATCATATTTATAATTGCACTGTACTGTATAGTAGCCATAAGCCATATGTGGATATTACATACTTGAAATGGGCTAGTCTGAATTCAGATAGGCTATAAGTGTAAAATGGATCAGATTTTGAAAACTTAGCGCCAAAAAATGTCTCTTGGAAAATATCTCAAATTTTTATATTTATTATTTATTGAAATCATAATGTTTTTGATATATTGGGATAAAATAAGACTTTAAAATATAATGTATGAAATATAAAATAACATTTTTGTTGGCTAGAACTGCTTTAGAATGTACTGAAATGGTACTGGGAAATACTTCTTCTTTCAATTTTTAAAAGTTTTATTACCTTAAAATTATTCATTGTAAAAATTAAGCATTATAATTTTTTTGTACAACTCTTCCTGAGTGGTTTTTGTTAAGTCCTGAAAGTACAAAGATGAATTAGATACAGACCTTAGTTTCAAGCCATTTGCCATTGGATAAACAGACCATGTAAGTAAATAATGTGCAGTTTGTGAAAGAAAATTGATACTGATAGTTTCTACAGGTTTCTTACTAGATAATTTTGTGTACTTTATCGGAGTTCTGCTAACTTTATCTCTGTCAGAGTTATAATTTCCTTAGTTGTGGTTAATTGAAATGGTCTTCTCTTTATGTCTTGGGGACAAAAGTAGATTATTTTAACTGGCTTAAAATATATCCACTTAATAGAAAATTTTTTATAGCATATAATTAAAAACTGAGCATTTTTCAGAATATTGTAAAATATATGCTCTGCTGTATGATTGCATAAGATATTTTCTTCATTTATTTATATTGAATAAGCACTTTGACTAGGGTAAAATTCTTTTTCTATTACAGGCCTATTATAGACAAATATTCTTATGTTTATTTTTATAAAATCTCTAAGACAATAGCATATGTTTAAATAAAATGTAATAATCTGCATAGTAGTTTATATTGAATATTAATGTTGGTATTTCACTATTTCTTTTCCTCATTAAAGCATAATTTACCCTCAGAATAAGGATGGTGAGCCAGAGTACAACCCATGTGGAAAGTACATGGTAAAACTTCACCTCAATGGTGTCCCTAGAAAGGTGAATGTTTCTCCCCATATCGGCCCCTTCTCTCTTCCCCACCTTTGGCTCTTGAGTAGAATCAATCATTAAGAAATGTTATTTGTATAAACATTTTACAAGTCAGTTTAGTTGATTTTGACTCTGTGATATTATACATATTTCTACAGTAAGATCATCAGTAATAATTAAAAATAAAAATCATGACAAGCATAAAGTCTTTTAAAAAATGGGTTTGGGAAAATTTATAGAAAGTTCCCAGAAGTGACATTGAGCTAATGATTGCTAATGCTTAAAATGAATTTTAATCTGTTGTTAATTTTCTTTTTGATTAAAAGGATATCAGACATACTAAGTCTGTTAGGTCAGAACAATTTAAGTGTACAGTCATAAATTGAGATGTAAGATACCTTTAATATTGTTTTCCTTTGTGAAATATATACATAGTTTTTAATTGCACATCTTGGGACTTCCCTGGTGGCGCAGCGGTTAAGAATCCGCCTGCCAGTGCAGGGGACACAGGTTCGATCCCTGGTCCGGGAAGATCCCACATGCTGTGGAGCAGCTGGGCCCCTGTGCCACAACTACTGAGCCTGTGCTCTAAAGCCCACGAGCCACAACTACTGAAGCCCGCACGCCTAGAGCCCGTGCTCCACAACAAGAGGAGCCAAGGCGATGAGAAGCCCGTGCACTGCAGCAAGAGTAGCCCCCGCTCACGGCAACTAGAGAAAGCCCACGCGCAACAATGGAGACCCAACGCAGCCAAAAATAAATTTAATAAATAAATAAATAAATAAATAAATAAATTTCACATCTTTAACTTCTTTAAGGATTCCGAACCATGTTGTAAGGGCCTTGTGTTGTTAGGATTCTCTAGCTCCTTTCGACTCACGGAAGTCCAGGGATCAACATTAGCATCACCTGGGAATTTGTTAGAATTGCAGAATTTAGGCCTCATCCTGGACTTGCTGAATCAGAACATGCATTTAAACAAGATCCCCTAGTGATTCCCGTGTGAGAAGCTGAGAAGTTGCTCTGTAGTTGAATGATAATCAAACTGTATTGTGCACAGGATCACCTGGAGAGCTTGTTAAAAAAGATTGCTGGGCCCCATCCCTAAAGTGTCTGATTCAGTAGGTCTGCGGAGGGGGCCAGAATTTGCATATCTGACAGGTTCCTAGGCGATGATGATACTGTTGTCTGAGAACACCCTTTCAGAACCACTGCTCTAGCTGATTTCTTAAAAACTAAACAAAATTATTGAGGATGTGGTTTTTCTGAACTATAATTTTTAGATAACCTCTTGTTTAAAGAATCTTTCAAAATGCAGTTGCATACTTCTTCTGTTAATATTAGATAAAAATTCTTATCCTCTTGTTTCCCAAATCACTCTATAATGTGAATTAGAAGCCGTATCTTTGTGGCGATTACTTCTATATTTCTGTACTATTTAAATGTATTTTTTAGCCATAACATTTTACAACTAAACACAGCATGAATCTTTCTGCAGGTTTAGGTTAATATTGTTATTTAGCTTAATAGTGAGAAGCCCTTTTGTAATTATTTTAGATATAGTATACATTTCTAGAATTTCTAACAATTTTGCTGGTAGATCCATAACATTTAACCAGCCAGTTGGCTCAAAGTTAATACCTGACAGGGAGATTAACTTGTCAACCTGAAGAAAGACATCACAAAACATTTTATAATTGATCAGATTCTAGAAATATGAAACTATCATTACCTTAACAATAGGCATAGCATGCCTTTTATTTTATCAGTATGAAAGGTGTGGAGGTTTTTTAATAGAAAGGATTTTAAGATATTTTGTACCACCTAAGGAAATTAATGTTCTCTTTCTCCAGGTGATAATTGATGACCAGTTACCTGTGGATCATAAGGGAGAATTGCTCTGTTCTTATTCTAACAACAAAAGTGAATTATGGGTTTCTCTCATAGAAAAAGCATACATGAAAGTCATGGGAGGATATGATTTCCCAGGATCCAATTCAGTAAGTAGTAAGATGATCCAGGCACAGACTTTTGCTATCTGATATGATTATTTCAAGTTCGAAAGATTATAGATGATATATTTGGTTTAAATGAAAACATTATCAGCCCCTGAAAAATGTTGATCAATCACCTTATCATGGGAGTACATATTTTCTTTTGTAAGATTATATTTGCACATTGTATAGATTGGGTGTTCAGGAAAGCCTAGAGTGTATGTGTCTACTGTTCTGGTGGGATATATGGCCAGTTAAATACAGTGTACCTTTCCAGAGAAGCCTCTGCAGATCAAAGGGATATGTCATATTGTCATCCTTGTATATTTTTTTTGATTTGTAAATTCAGGTTCAAGGAGTTTGGAGTTAGTTTTTCCCAACCTTAACACAACTTAACCTGTAAAATCAAGGTATGTGCCAGTGTCCTTTAGTTGTAAACCACTGGCCTTATGCCAGAAATTATTCAGACTAGCATGACTTTGAATTATAACACTAATCAGCCTGTTGCCTTAGAAAGGTATTTACCCTTTCTTAGCCTCTTTGCTTGTCTGTGATAGGATAATACCCACCTCTCAAGAACTGTAAAGATTAAATGAAGTAATATATGCAGACACCCATTATTCATACCTGGTTAGTATCCTTGCCTAGTATCCAGCCTCCTTCATCCTTCTGGTTCTTATAATGCTAGTCAAAGAATGTATAGTTCATAGTTAAAGGTAATAGGATGTTAAAATTTCTTCCCAGCCTCCATGTTCAGTTGCTCTGTCCTTCAAATATTTTTAGTTTAGCTTTCTAATCCATTGCCTGTTGATTTACCCAGTCAGCTTAAAGAGAGAAGGAATGAGCATATATGTAAAATGTTAGGAAAGGTGACTGTCATATTGTAAAAACTCAGCAAATGGTGAGTGACTGTCATCATCATCATCAAAGCAGTTTTTTCTGTTAAACGTTTTGAGTTTTCATCATATTTATCAGTAAAACAATTCTTTGAATTCAGGAAAAGCAGCAGAGATTGTAAGAAGAGAGGCTTCTGCTTAAATCCAGGTAGGAAGTTGAGTTAAATAAGAGATTTATTACTGGTAGAGAACAACTTACTACCTTCTGATTTATTTCTATCAGAATCATCATATCAGATCAAAGAGATTTAATAACTACCCTGGGGATTTATTTAAGAGCTTGAAAACCACGTTGAGAGTCCTGACTGTGTTTATGTTGCAGAATATTGATCTTCATGCACTGACTGGATGGATACCAGAAAGGATCGCCATGCATTCAGACAGCCAGACTTTCAGTAAGGATAATTCTTTCCGAATGCTTTATCAAAGGTAAACATTTCTCTGTCTCTGTCTCTGTCTTTTGTACTAAAAGAGGCTATTTAGAAACTTCATGTTGGGACTTCCCTGGTGGCGCAGTGGTTAAGAATCCGCCTGCCAATGCAGGGGACACAGGTTCGATCCCTGGTCCGGGAAGATCCCACATGCCGCGGAGCAGCTGGGCCCCTGTGCCACAGCTACTGAGCCTGCGCTCTAGAGCCCACGAGCCACAACTACTGAAGCCCGCACGCCTAGAGCCCGTGCTCCGCAAAAGAAAAGCCACCGCAATGAGAAGACCACACACTGCAACAAAGAGTAGCCCCCGCTCACCGCAACTAGAAAAACCCTGCATGCAGCAACAAAGACCCATACACAGCCAAAAATAAATAAATAAAGAATAAGTTTATTTAAAAATGTTAAAAAAATAAAAACTTCATGTCTTATTTAGAGTGGATATTGCAGAGGCTGTCATTTTCAGTTATTAGGGAAGTCGTGTTTTTAAAATAGACTTCACTTTATGCACTCCAGCCAGCCCTCAGTCATCCTCACTGATGCTTACAGTTAATCCAGATGGTAGATAATCCAAACATTTGAATCTAGAATATGTAATTTTGTACTTCCTGAGTACTTACCAATTTGAGGGAAAGTGGGAAGAGAGAAGGGTGAGAACATAAAGAGGAAGATAGCTTAAGCCTTAAATGGATAATCCACATGAAGAACCGGAAAACTGTCTGTACAATAATACACATTCAGTATTGAAACCAGAAAGCTCACTGATTTGATAAATGATGTGGCTTTGGGAAAAATACATTTGGTATTTCACATCTTCACCTTTATTTGTAAATCATTTGAAAATTTAGCATTTATTTGCCTTCACTGATAGGTTTCTACCTGAGAATTAAGTTGTCTAAAACTGGGAGGGAAAAGAAGGAAATGTGATAGTTTTTCTGATTTGCTGTAAAATAGAAATGTACTTGTTAAAAGTTCTCTGAGGGCTGTTGGAAATAGCCCATTTTGGAAAAGATTTCCACTTTGTGGAAATTTTCATGTAAACCATGAGGCTAAAGGAAAGATGGTGTGATCTGAGAGTACAGATGTGTTTTCCTTTGATTATTGGTCTGTCGGGTCCATTCCAGGTTTCACAAAGGGGACGTCCTCATCACCGCATCCACTGGAGTGATGACTGAAGCTGAAGGCGAGCGGTGGGGCCTGGTCCCCACACACGCGTACGCCGTGTTGGACATCAGAGAGCTCAAGGTTTTGCCTTGCATTTGTTTCCCTTGTTTTTCTTGTGTGCTAGTAAGACGTTGCAAGGATTCCAAGTGATACATGAGCCTTTTAAATACTGACAAATCAAGGTTTAGGCCAGGTTTTAAAATCATTCCACCTATTACATTAAACAACTTGACCTCTACCATTGGAAATTATGAATAAAAAGATGGGAAATGTAATGACAGTAGCAGCACAGATATTGATGACAGAACAGGAACATTGTATGCCTCTTTTTTTTCCCATAAAAGTAGCAGGGTCGAAGTGAAAACATGTCCCTCAAGGTTCTGGGCTGTCTGTTGGCGTTGGGGGTCAATCGCAGTGTCAGGCTATAGAGCATAGTAGACATTCAGTGAATAGCTATGCACAGACGAAAAAATAAGAGGATACCTATGAATAGGAAACATGCCAGTGGGTTTGCAGGTGTTTTCCTAACAGCCCTTGCATGCTATGAGGCTTTTTTCAGACCCTTTTTCTGTGTGTGGCTGTTGGCACGGTTGACTTCATTACTTCTCATGTTATTAATTAGTTATTTTTCACTGAAAAATAGATCTGTTCTATGGATTAGAAAATACAAAAATTATTAAGGAAGGACTCTTTTTCCCTGATGGTATAGAAACTAAGCTGTCTAGTTACTGGAAAGTTTAACTAGCAGTGTATTCCAGTTTCTTCTGTTTAAACTTATAGAAAGAAGTAGTGATTAATCAGCAAGAACAGAGTACTACTGTGTATTAATTAGTCTGATTTTCTTATGTGGCACATGGAGCTGTATGAATTACAAAGGCAATTGGGACCTGCTGCAACATTTAAAGATTTATAGTCTCAAAGCTTTCTAAATCAGCCCCCATTGTGGTGCCTCCAAACATTCTGTGTAGAATTGTCTCTTCCTTTTAAAGTGGCATAAAAATTGACTACATAAAGCAAAAAATACAAAAATTTATGTGAAATTGAATAAGCTGAGAGGTTTGTGTTTGTTTCAGGAATGTAATTTGCCACAAACACCAATTAAAACATTGGGAATAACAGTTGCTATTATTTAGTAACAATTTTATTGTTAGAACATCCTTTGAGATAGGTGTTAATGAATGTGTCTGGCAAGAGATTTAAATTTAGATAATGAAACAGTCAGTATGAAAGTAAGCTTGAATATGAGGAAAATTTCTGTAAAGATGTATCATTTACTTCAAGTAATAAGACTGTTTGTTATGTTTGTTCAAGGGAAACCAGAAAAACAACATATTTAAGAGAAAAATAGGTACCTGTGGTTTGACTTGAAAACAAAACATTAAAAAGTTGTTAAATTTCAGTAAACATTTCAAATAATAGCCTTATTAAAAATCAGTTAACATTGTTTACACAGTATCAATCCCATGTGTCAGTTATTCTGTAATGATTAAGGCTGCTTGTTTTTTATTCTTTTATACATTTTATTTTTTATTTTAAATTGAGGTATGATAGATGTACAATACTGCATTAGATCCAGGTGCACAGCATAGTGATGCGATATTTCTACATGTTTTAAAATAATCACCACAATAAGTCACCATCTGTCACCATACAAAGTTATTACAATATTATTGACTGTATTCCCAGTGCTGAACATTTCATCCCCATGACTCATTTATTTTGTAGCTGGAAGTTTCTGCTTCTTAATCTCTCTCGCTTATTTTATTCATCCCCCCCAGCCCATTGCCTTCTGGCAACCACCTGTTTTTTCTCTGTATCTAGGAGTCTGTTTCTGTTTTGTTATGTTTGTTCATTTGTTTTGTTTTTTAGATTCCACACGTAAGTGAAATCATATGGTATTTATCTTTCTCTAACATTGCACTTAGCATAATACCCTTTAGGTCCATCCATGTAGTTGCAAATGGCAAGAATTCATTCTTTTTTATGGCTAACATTTCAATGTATATATGTATACCAGATTTCTTTATCCATTCATCCATCAGTGGACACATAGGTTGTTTCCATATCTTGGCTCTTATATATGATGATGCAGTGAACATTGGTGTGGATACGTCTTTTTTGGATTAGTGTTTTTGTTTTCTGTGGACAAATACCCAGAAGTGAAATTACTTGATCATATGACAGTTCTATTTTTAATTTTTTGAGGAATCTCCATACTGTTTTCATAATGGCTGGACCCAATTTACATTCCCACCAAAAGTGCCCTTGAATGGAGTTAGAGTTCAATGTTTGTTGGCTGATGGGTGGCAGGGGCAGGGTGAGGCACAAATGGTGTAGAAGAGATTGAGAACAGAAACTGTATTAATGAGATTCTAGGGAATATGGCCTGAGAGTAATTAGTCTGGCTTATGTCCAGAAATCACATCTTCCCCAGGCCATGATTTGCCACATTTGAAATAGCAAAGGAATGGGGTTTTTTTTCAAATGTCTTCCAAATAGTTTGATTTGTGACATCATTAGAAAAAGAACTCAATTTTCTAAGTTGACTCCTTGAAATAAGACAAATCTTTTGGATTTACAGGCTCTTTTGTTTTTCTGAATTAATGTAATCAACTCTGTAGACATGCCCAGTATTTACTGAGCACATACTGTGTTCCATAAACTCAGTGGAGACATCTGAAAAAGGATAATAGTGTTACCATTTCAAGGAGTTTACAGTCGCACTGGGGAGACAAGACTCCTGCATTTGCACAAGTAGGAAACGTTATAAGATAGGATATTATTTGTTGTAAACTAACGTAATACAGATTGTTAGCACTATGAACTTTAAAGGAGAGGTAGTAATTAAAATGAGAAGGAAGTTGCTAAGTGCTAGAAACTTTGCATATGTTACTCCATTTAATCTTCACAACAACTCAGAGTAATGACCAACCAAGGCCCATAAAGCTGATAAATAGTTGAGCTGGAATTTGGTCCCATTTCATTAGGACTCCAAAGTTCATGTTCTTTTCATTGCTTCAGTCTTCACTGAGAGACAGTGGAGAACGAAGCTAAAGACGATCTAAAAGGGATCAGAGAGCGCCTTCCAGAAACAGGAGCAGTATGAGCAAGGGCATTTAGAGGTGAAACTGAATAAGGATCATTTGTGGGACTGTGAGAGGAAGGGCTCGATTAGAGCCAAATACGTGGGGGCATGGGTACTGGAAAACTGAGACCAGGGTAGAGTAGGCTCTGAAAGGACAGGAAATACCTGATGCTCTAAGGCAGGGCAGCCCAGTAGAACTTCCTGTGATGATGAAAATGTTCTGTGTCTGTGCTGTGCGATGCATTTAGCTACTAGTACACTTGGTCCTTGAACTTTTGAAATGTGGCTACTGTGACTAAGGAACTGATTTGTAAACTGAATTACATGATACCAATTTTTTTTTTTTTTCTTTTTTTGGCTGTGCCATGAGGCATGAGGGATCTTAGTTCCCCAGCCAGGGATCAAATTTGTGCCCCCTGCATTGAGAACTCGGAGTCTTAACCACTGGACTGCCAGGGAAGTCCCGATTTAATTTTAATATAACTAATCACGTGTGATTAGTGGCTACATATGGACAGCATAGCTCTAGGGATAGGTAGCCATTTATAGTTTTTGATCAGATATGGGATTCGGGGAAGTATTGATTAAAGAATAGTAATTTCACATTTATTTGTAGGGAAAAGAATGGATAAGTATTCAAATTGCATCCTCGCTTGGAGAATGATATAACTAATAAAAATATGGTAAAACTGTTTTGCAACTTCGTTATCTCCTGTTTTTTTAAATAGGGGCTGCGATTTATCCAACTGAAAAATCCTTGGAGTCATTTACGTTGGAAAGGAAGATATAGTGAAAACGATGTAAAAAACTGGACCCCAGAGTTGCAAAAGTGTTTAAACTTTGATCCTCGAACAGCTCAGAAAATAGACAATGGTAAATATCTTTTTAATTTAATAATATTTGATCTTTAAATAAATAACATGCTTTAACAGTGTGAAATGTACTTAACTGACAAGTCATTAAGATTTTTAGACTAACAAAGACGTCTGATTTTCAGGAATATTTTGGATCTCATGGGATGATCTCTGCCAGTATTATGATGTGATTTATTTGAGTTGGAATCCAGGTCTTTTTAAAGAATCAACATGTATTCACAGGTAACTTTTTTGCACATTTCAGAATATGCTTTATAGTAGTCTCCCTTTTTCCATTTAAAATAAAATTATTTGGGAAGACTAGTATTCTCTCTCTTTTTGTCATGCCCACAGATGACTATCGTGTAATATTCTCTGTATATGCTTCTTGGTTACGCCAAAAATTTAAAAAACAAGAAAACCCGATAACCTAATTGTATTTGAAACACAAAACAAAAATAGTATTTCAGTTTAGCTCTATGAGAAATTTAATTACTACTTTCTTTGTTGATTTTGTCCTTTAGCACTTGGGATGCAAAGCAAGGACCTGTGAAAGATGCCTATAGCCTGGCCAACAATCCCCAGTACAAGTTGGAGGTGCAGTGTCCACAGGGGGGCGCTGCGGTTTGGGTTTTGCTTAGTAGACACATAACAGACAAGGTACTGATACCCTTCTTATATCCCATACAGAAATTCTTTTAAACATAATTAGACCATTGTGAGCAAGATATGTAATTTGATCACCAGCCTGTTTCATTTATATAGGTGGCTTGAAAATAGTGTTTACTTAGATAAATGAATATTTTCCTCAAAGGAAATTGGTCATTTATAATTATACACTTAAAATCTCATTCAAAAATCATCTATGAAGAAAAATATGAGGGAGTTTATGCTTTCTAGAGAGGGTTTTAGTGTTGATTCTATATGCTTAGATCTTAAGAATATTAACATAAAAATATGCTAAAGAGGGTTTGGAAATGTTGATTCATTGGACCTGCTTTTATAAAGGGTAACCATAATTTTAATGGCTTTAGAGTGGTTTTTTTAGTATCCTGCTTCATACAATATGGTCATCTATTGAAATGACAATTTAATTCAGAAAAATGACATTTTTTAATAACACTAAATAGAAATGCTCTTAAACTTAGAAATAATCTCCTTCCCCTTCCCTCCCCACCTCCATACACAAACACACACACACAGGAGCATTTTGAGCCCATTTTCCTAACCATATCGGACTCTTTGTGCTTTTAGGATGATTTTGCAAATAATCGAGAATTTATCACAATGGTTGTATACAAGACGGATGGGAAAAAAGTTTATTACCCAGGTATGTTTAGTAAACAGACATTCAAACAAACATTAAAATTCTATTTGTGTGATTAATTTGAAAATGACAAATTTTATGTAGATAATATGCAGAAATTAATAATTATGCTGATAGACTAATAGAAACTACTCAAACAGTTGGGTAGGTATTTATGCTACTTGTGTGTTTTGTTTTGATTTATTTTTAATTTAGAGACCTCAGGAATTTGGGATTTCTGCACTCTTGCACATTGCTGTCAGAGCTTTGTTTCTAAAATTTAAATCCTATCTTTTTTCCCTGATCAAAAATTCTGTGGTTTTCCATGGACTCTTGGATAAAATCCGAGCTCTTCAGCTTGATGTCTAAGGCTTTTTATATTCTGGCCTTCACCTCACTGTCCCCCTTTATCTCATGCCCCAGCATTTCACAGTGGGTCTGGCTTCTCCTGAACACACCCTGCCCTTGTTGCCCCTCTTTTCACACAGTTTCTTCTGCCGAGAATCTCTTCTACCTGCCCTCTGCCCACATATTCCTTTTACCCTATTCTGCGTAATGAATGTGGTTAGGATCCAGTTTATGTTATTTTCTCTGTGATAACCTTCTTGCCAGGCAAAGTAAATCTTTCCCTAAGGCATTAACATACTGTGTTGAGACCATTTTGCTTTCACATTAAAAAAAATTTTTTTATCACTTCATGATAGGAGCTGTTAGTTTATGTTCTAGTTTGGGAGACAAACAATAAGAAAAAAAAGACCTGATAGTGACACATATTTGTAAAGAAATGCATAGGGTCACATTGGTTACTTTGGTTGGGTGGCCATGGAAGGCCTCTTTGAGAAGGGATAAGAGGAACTCTGAATCACGAACAGGAGTCAGTCATGCAAAGAAGTAGAGGTAAAAGCATTAGAAGTAGAGGTAAAAACATTATAAGCAGAGGGAACAGCAAGTGCAAGGACCCTAAAATGAGGGAAAGATAGGTGTTTTCTGGGAACAGAAGAAAGGCCAGGAGACCTGGGAAGTGTGGTATCACAGAAATGGTCAGAGGTATGCAGGCTTAGATCACAGGAGGTCTATCAGCTCAGGAAAGGGTTTGGATTTTGCTCTAAGTGCGATGGGAAATCTTTGGAGGGTCTTAATCAGGAAAATGGCGTTATCTGATTTTTTTTTAAGAAAATTCTTTGTAGAATATATTGGAGGGGACAAAAAATGGAAGCAGAGAACCCAATTAGGTGATTTTATTTATGTGAGAAGTGATGGTGATTTGAACTGAGGGTGCTAAAGTGGAGATGGGGAGTGGACAGATTTGGTTTGGGTTGGTTAGGGTTGTCAGGACTTTGGTTTGGGTTGGTTAGGGTTTGATTTGGGTTTGGTTAGGGTTGTCAGGACTTGGGTTAATGTGTGGTCAAAGAGGAGTCAAGGATGATCCCTGTGTTTTGGGCTTGAGCCATAGAAAGGTGTAACATTGACTGAGATGTAAATGTTGGTGGAAGCAGGGGAGGGAGCAGATTTGTTGTGGAGTAAAATCAAAAGTTAATTATTGGTTTTGTTAAATTTGAGATCCCTGTTAGCTCTCCAAGTGAAGGTGCCAAGTAGGCAGTTGGGGTTTTGAGCAGAATTCTGGGACAAGGGTAGGGCCGCAGGTACAGACGGAGGAGTCGGGGATAAGGAAGGCATTTGAAGGTAGGACTGTATATAAATCACCTACGGAGAGAGTTGTAGGTTCAGAGATGAACACCCAGCACCTGGCCCTTGGACTCTGGCATCTTACGGTTGAGCAGAGGGCAAGTTACCACAGAAGAATTTGAACAGAGTACCTGACGAGACAGAGTAAGGTTTCACATAACCCAAAGGAAGAAAATACTCCGTGCGGGAAAGAGTGGACAGCTCCACCCATTGCTATTTCTGAGGTCCAGTGAGATTAGGCTAGAGAAGAGACTGTTGGACCTAGCGCCCTGGCAGCATCGTTGGCCTTGACAAGAACAAGAGTTGGCAAGAGGTTGGGCTGGAAGCCCAGGTGGAGTGGATTGAGGATGGCCTGAGGTAAGGAAGCAATCACTGACCATTCTTTCAAAAAGGCTGTGCAGAGAAATGGGCACTGATGGGGGGAGATGGGATCAAAAGTGGTTTTGTCCAGGTCGTTTTGCTTGATCATAGGAAAACATGGCCTTCTCCCCCATTATGCTGCACTGAGGGTATCCCAAGGTTTTCTGGGATGTGCATGGCACACTGTAGGTCCAGTGATAAATGTCAAGTTAAACTAGCTAAATTTTCCATTTTTCATGTTGGTCATTATATAACCAAAAAAGCACAAATTTTGTGAGTATATTCCTAGCATTAACATGTTACATAGCTTTTGAATTTCAACAACTTGTTACTCTTTGTACTTGGATTTTTTAAAAAACAATGCTTCCTCTCTTACACATAGTGACTTTGCCATTTCAGGATACTTTCTGGTTTATAGTTTTATTTTCATCACAATACTCTGAGGTAAATCAGACTGTTCTCCATCTGACAGGAGAGTAAACTGAGACGTAGGTCACACCTTTCAGGACCACAGACGTGCCCATTCTTTTCCCCTTCACACTAGATCGCACCACCTCTAAGCTTGAGAGACTTATTACCTGTTTGAGATACTAAAATTTTTTCTACAAATTACATTATAAATATTCAGTGTTCCTAAATAACCTCAGTGATATAGCATTGATCTTAAATGACTTAATTGACATGCATGAAATGATTTTATTGTATCAGCCTTAATTCATGAGACTGTGAAAGAATATGACAGGCAGCATTGTGTGTGATAGCAAAATATTGGAAATAATCCAAATCGCCACATTGTCTGAATAACTAGATGAGGGAGTATAGATAAAATATATCCTATTCATATGATGGCATATAATACTGTTCACATGGATTTAAAAGGAATAAACTGTATCTATGTAGATCAACATGGATCTCAAAAACTTGAGTGAAAAATGAAAGATAAGACATATACTGTCTGTTTTTTTAGATATATGCTCGTGTGTGTGTGTGTGAGAGAGAGAGAAAGTCTGAAAGGATGCCCATCAAATCCATCAGAGTGGAATGGAATATTAAGGGTGGTGGTTGAAAGGAACTTTGTTTTATAAAGAAGCTAGTGTGACAAAAATATGTTAATTTAATTCTGAGTGGTGGGAAATAGATATTTGTTTATATACTTCTTTGTATCTTTTTAAAAATTTTCCTTAAAAGAAAAAAGTTAATCTTGATTTTAAAATCCTCTACCAGGAGAGAAAAATAAAACATAGTGCAAATAGCAGGGATTATCATATACCTCATTGGATGTATTCCAAAAGATCTCTTTTTATTTATTAGAAACTATTTCATTTTAAAGTTTTAAATTGCTTAATTGTAAAGTTTTAAATTGAAATTGTAATTCTTTAGTACGTTATATTTTAAAGATGAATTAATTAAGGGGTTGTCCATCCATTTCCTACATCAACCATACAACTTAAATTAAAAACTAAAGAAAATAAAGTCCTGTCTTCTGTAAACCTACTTGTTTATTTGCAGCTGATCCACCTCCGTACATTGATGGGATTCGAATTAACAGCCCTCATTATTTGACTAAGATAAAGCTAACCACACCTGGGACCCATACCTTTACATTAGTGGTTTCTCAGTATGAAAAACAGAACACAATCCATTACACAGTCCGGGTAAGTAAACCAACATGACAGAACAATAATAGAAGGTACATAACATCTCTGCTTTGTAAGTGGGATTATCTACAAAAAAGGTTTATTTATAAAGATTGATCTATATATTGTTGAGTGTGTGTTTATCTGTATAACAATTCAGTATTAAATTATGATGATGCTTCATGCAGAAAATAATGCTTTTGAATGGTAAAATTTTTATTTTGAATAACATTTTGAATGAACATTTTAGTTCTTAGAGTAGTAGTTTAGTCCTGAGGTAATTTGGTATGTTGGACTAATAAATTCACAGAGCAATAAAAGCTCCTTTAGTCTACATAATACTTTTATTGAATTAAAAAAGAAGACCTTGAACTTAGTGAAAGGAAATCGATTGCCTATAAACATGGCTCTCAGGTAGCTGGGAAGGTCATTGTAATTTTGTTCTGCATAGATCAAAATCTGTCGTAGATCAGTCAAGAAGCTCAATTTGAATAGATTTTTAGTGACGAAAGGGACTTTGGGAGCTGCTTTCACCCCTTCATTCTTCACATGCAGAAGCCAAGGCCTAGGGAGACTGTGGTGTGTCCTGAGTCATACAGTGAGCAGCAGACAGAGCCTTAGCTGCCCAACCCGCAGTTGTTTATTCCTGCCCTGATGCCAGGCTGCCTACAGAATCAGGACTATTATATACGCCAACTAATTTCTTAGTCTTCCAAAACATTCTTTCATCACTTTAGTGTTTTTATAAGCATAAATTTTATCACTATAATAATTTTTTTTTTTTTTTACTCTAGGTATACTCAGCATGCAGCTTTACTTTTTCAAAGATTCCTTCACCATATACTGTATCAAAACAGGTAAGAGAATTTTTTTCTCTGGGTCATAATCTCATTGAAATCTTAGAATTCCCTTTCCTTTTTCTCCTTTTCTCATTTTTTTTTCATGTTTAACAATTTCTTACAAAGTAAAAACATTCTGGGACTTGACAGGACTACAAGGGAAATGTGAGTAGTCTCCAGTCTGGGTTGGAATACAAGCTCTTCAGTGAGCACCATTAAGTGATTCTGTGGGAAAAAATTAATTCAGAGAAAGAAGACTGATGCAAACCTTGGTCAGAAGGGAAGGCCTTAAGCAGAATTTGAGGTTGACTCTGCAGGGCGGGCTGGACGTGTGGAAGAGGATTTTAGGGAGAATTCTTGGCAGGGCAGACTTGAAGGCTGAGAGCTGGAGACAGGGCTGAGAGTAGCAAAGTGGCCGGGCTGACTTGGAGAGGGATGCTGGCTGCTGGTGGCAATAAAGCCTGGAGAGAGAGGATACAGCCACAGTGGAGAGTTGCTTTTTTTTTTTCTTTTTTCTTAAGGCCCAAAGGAATTTTGTCTTTAAAGTAGAATTATAGAATGTGAAGTTTTGTTAATAAAAAAGGTTTGTTTTATTAGATTAATGGAAAGTGGAGTGGTCAGAGTGCCGGAGGATGTGGAAATTTCCAAGAGACACACAAAAATAACCCCATTTACCAATTCCATATAGAGAAGACTGGGCCACTACTGATCGAGCTAAGAGGACCAAGGTTTGTGATAAGTAACTTTCTTAAATTAATAATGTTATATTAAAAATGAGTTTAGTGGAACAGAATAGGGTTTTGAAATATATATATGTATGGACACTTAATTTATTATTAAAGAGGAGTGAGGAAAGGGCACCATTCAATAATGGTGCTGGAATAATTAATATCCACATACCAGAAAGGTGATTAGACCCCTGTCTCACATCCAATCTAAAAATCAATTCCAGGTGGATTACTAATACAGGAGATAAGAACCTCAGGATAAGGAAAGACTTAAGACACAAAGAGCACATAAAAAGATTTGTAAATATCCTACATTAGTAAGAAAAAGTCTGCATTTTTGGTTTATCTTGGCTGCGTCGGGTCTTAGTTGCGGCACACGGGGTCTTCGTTGAGGCATGTGGGATCTTTTGTTGCGGTGCATGGGCGTCTCTGTAGTTGTGGCGTGTGGGTTTTCTCTCTCTAGTTGTGGCGCACAGGCTCCAGGGCGCGTGGGCTCTGTAGTTTGCAGCATGCAGGCTCTCTAGTTGAGACACACGAGCTCAGTAGTTGTGGCATGTGGCCTTAGTTGCCCTGCGGCATGTGGGATCTTAGTTCCCTGACCAGGGATCAAACCCGTGTCCCCTGCATTGTAAGGCGGATTCTTTACCACTGGACCACCAGGGAAGTCCCAAGTCTGCAGTTTTTAAAAAATAAAAACAAAAATAAACAAAAACTTGAATAGGCATGTCATAATAATCCAAATGGCCAATAAATTGTGTAAGAGCCAAAAATTAGAAAAGCCAGTGTTCATCAGTGGCATTTAAGATTATAAAACAGTCATACAGTAATAGAGTCCTCCATAACAATGAAAATAAATTACAGCTCCCCACAACATAGGTAAGTCTTGGGAACAAGGCTGAGTGACAGAAGCCACATAACAGAATATGTGACTGTTTACCTGTTCTTGACTGCCACTTGTATGAAAAACAGGTAAAACAACTATTGTTGAAGGATGCACACTTAGGTAGTCAGACTATAGACAAAGCAGGAAAGTGATCACCAGACGAGTTAGCTCTGGGGGACAGAGGCGGTGATGAGAAGGGAGCACACAGGGACTTCTGCGGTGCTGAGAGGGTTTTGTCGACTGAGGTGGGGGCAACCCAGGTGTTTGTTCACTTTATGAATTATTTGTTAAGCTGTGTATTTGTTTTATGTGCACTGTGTTATATTTCACAATTTAAAAAGGTTTAAAAAATACAGAGAATACAAATAAACATAGTACTAGCTTCTAAATAAAACTAGGCTTAATTTTGCCTTCCTGTAATTACAGACTATTTCGAAAGAAACTAATAATCCTTTAGATAAGACTAAGCTATTTTTCCACAGTCATTTTAAAAGGCTTTACCAGTTTGATAAGTGAAATAAGGTACCTAATTGCCCTTTTGTATTTCATTACCATGTAGCTTGAATATGGAAAAATGTTTATTGACGATATGTTTTTTCCTTTATTCATATATTTATTCATGTCTTTTGACCATTTTTCTGTTGGACTTGTCACGTTTTTCTTAATTGTAAGCGTGAATAAGGGTACGTATGTAAAGGTATTAACTCCTTCACATATTTGCAGGTATTTTTCCCAGATTAATTTTTTTCTCACATAGAAAAAAATTTTTCTTTATAATCAGATCTGTTTCTTTTGGTTTATTTTGCTGTGGGCAGGAACTCTCACCCTAATATCAAATAAATTTTCACCATATTTTCTTCTAGTTCTTTTATGGTTTTATTTTTTACATTATTTTTTTTTAGTCCATATGGATTGTATTTTATATTTGGTGTGAAATACAATTTAACAATTTTTTTTCTAAGCTTTTGTCACCTTATCACCACCTACATAAATAATCCTTTCCCTACTGATTTGGAATGCCATGTGTACCATACGCTAATTATTTCTGTAAATTTAGATCTTATTTCAGGGTCCTCTCCTGTTCTACTTTTTCTGCCTAATACACTATTTTATCATTTAAATTTAACATTATTCTCTGAGAGCCTGTGGTAAAAATAGTCTCTTCTAAAGTAAGTTTAATAAAATATTAATCTTTATGGCATCAATTTAAAAATATAAATGGTGTTTTCTGTAATTAAGAGTCAAAATAGTATGCATGTGTCTCAGAGTGCTGTTTCCTCCTACTGAAGCTTTTAGAAGCATGTACTTGATTTAATAGTCCATCTGCACTTTAGGTATAGTTATTTTGGGTATGTGTTTGAGACGACTTAATAACAGCAAAAATTTGTTTTTTACTGCTAGGCAATATAGTGTTGGATTTGAAGTTGTAACAGTTTCTGTGGTGGGAGACCCTGGTCCCCATGGCTTTCAGAGAAAATCTAGTGGTGACTACAGGTAATGTTGGCATTTTGATTGCTATCTAATTTACACTTTACTTTCTGTGGCATCATCACCTGAAAACCTTGTTCTCATTTTCCCTGAATATAGGTGTGGGTTTTGCTACCTGGAACTAGAAAACATACCTGCTGGGATCTACAATATCATTCCCAGTACTTTTTTGCCTAAACAAGAAGGACCGTTTTTCTTGGACTTTAATAGTATTATCCCCATCAAGACAACACAACTGCAGTGACAGAGAAACTTCAGCAATAGCTGGATCTTATACTCACCAAACATCAACTCTTCAAATGAGGACACAGATCTCCAGGACACTGAACACAATCATCAGAACAGAATTAATCTCTAAAAACGTTCCTGTGGAATCTGGTGCTGAAGTCAGGGTGTGTGGTGAGAACTGTATGTATGTAGTCAGAATTACCCTATGTCACTTAGGAGTACCATTCACATGGTTTTGTGTATATACGGAGTGGGCTTGCATTTAGGGGCCGCATTGTACAAAGAAGTGTAGATGCTTAAAGATTAGGCTCAGTCAAGTACTGAGATCAGTGCCCTTGCTAAGAGGGAACCGAGACCAGACGAGGAAAATGAGGGGTGTAGACTCACTGAGTGGAACAGTAGGCTGGGATAATATTCTGAAGTATTTACATTATGTTGTCTTCTTGGCAGAGCATGTTGTAAGGTAGACCTGCTTGTGTCGTGACTCTCCTGTACATCCTGGGCACCTAATTACCAAATGAATCATGTTAACCATGAGATTTTAATTCTGCATTATTTATGGCTTTAAATGTTTACTGTTGCCTATAGGTTATGAAAGGATAAAGTTTTAATACTAATTAACTTAGCATGAAGATGCTCATGCTTAAGAATGAAGGTTGTTGGTTAGATACCTGTCTCCCATTGACTAATGTAAAGAGAACTGAGGTATATTCATCATCAGTGTAGGTTTATCAGGTTGATGAAAGTAGTAGTCTGAGACATTGAAGACATTACAATTTAGTTTGTATAGTCTTTTTTAAATTGCTCTGTAGTTCAGTGTTCTTATGGTAATATCATCACTCTAAAGAAAATACAATTGAGGATTTAATATATGGTAATTGGGTTGCATTTGAAAAAATTCCCAGTTGTTTACATAAAAATTCATCAGAGTAGAATGATGCTCAAGATTTTAAAGATCTAAAAATTAACACAGTGGAATTTTTCATCATCTCTGATTATTAAAACTTCTTTTGTATTTCTATTATCTTTAATTGAAATAAAATGTTTATACTTATGGAAACTGCATAGTTTAACCTAGAGAAATTATTAGAGGACTTCATGTGGTATGTTCCATATAAAACAGAACTCATTACTTGCATGAAAATTCACACTTCTACAAAAAAAGTCTGTTCTTTTACATTCAGTGGTAGATTGTACTAGTGATAGTGAGATTTCACTTTGATAAATAGTGCTTTTACTTGTAGCATATTTTAGGTGGATTACTTTTCAATGACTTTTTAAAGAAAAATCTAAAGCATAAGAGGTATATTTATTATAAACATGATCTGAAGCTTTTTTGTGTTAAAGATCTTATACGGGATGCAAACTAAGACCTAATCCCTGCCCTCAAAATCCAATGGAGGAGACCTATATAAACAATTTACTATATTGTAATGTTGAATTCTGTAACAGAGCTCTAAATAGAGCTCACGATGTACAAGTAAAGATTAATTTTGGTTGGGCCAATATAGAAAGAGAATAGAAACAACTGGGGAGCTTTTCAAAGTCCAGTGCCCAAGTATACCTGAATCACTAATCATCAACCTCTGGGGCTGAGACCTAGGAGATGCCCAGGCGCCACAGACAGACAGGAGAACCAGGCCTCCAGCATAAGCACCTCATCTTTATTTATTTTCCTGCCACTGCATCTCCGTACTGCTCGGCTTTAGTAGCAGCAGAAGTGGAATTCTAATTCAACCCTGGTAATCAGGGCTTAAATTGTTTGTTAGGATCCAGGACCTTAACTGAAAGTAAGAACAGATGACCACTGCATTCCAAGCTCTTCCTTATGGCAAGAGGATTGTCTGGAAGATTAGGCAACATCAGGATTTCTTATTTGAAGTCACAGAAAGACATTCTCGTAAGCCATTTTTATTACACTCAAGGTATTAAGACAAGTACAAAATAACCTTGTAATTAGGATACTGTATCGGTCATTAAAAAAGGAGAAAACAGGATAGTATGAAGGGATTTACAAATGACAAATATATAAGCTTGACAGACTTAATGGGCAACTTGAATGGGGGTTGCTTTTTTTTCTTTTAGAAATGCTAAGTTTTCTTAACAAAAAAGGACAAATAAAATACAATGCTCTAAATATGTGTAACCATGAAAACAAGAAAAGCAGTAATAGAACACTTACACTATTAGCATAACAGACACCATTGCTTCTATTTAACAGCCTTTGCCAACATGTGCCTCCTCCCTTTCCTAGCTGTAAAGAACAATTTCCTCTAAGAAATACTAGTGCAGCATAACCCTTAAATAATTTTTTATTTTTAAAGTTACAGCCTACAGAGAAATTAACACCTTGTCAATCTAGAACAACACTGGCAACCATTCCCCATGCACTTCTTAGAATAAGTCCCCTGGGCCGGTAGGATGAGGCTTACGCTGTAGAACCTTTTCTTCCACAGCCACGAACCCCCTTCTGCGACAGGCCCCTGCTGCCCTCGTCCCCCCCATCCCCACACCGGCATTCACCTTTCCCACCCCCAAAAGTGCAGCTCTCGGTGACCTTTTACAGAAGATGATTTTAATGGGTGTCCCAGCAAATTCACTTTTTTAAAAGCCCCCTCTGAAAACCAGAGATGATGAAAATGAATTGTGTCCTTGGATTTTTTTTTTTTAAGCCTTCATTGGGTCGAAAAGGTGTCGTTCTGAATATTTGAGTTTTGTCTTGTGTACTTGTTTTCCTTTAGATCCCCTGGGATATAAAGGAGAGAACAAGGCAATTTTCCCAATTGAGCCAGCCATTGAGCCCGCTGGGGCTCAGCTCCCCGGCCCCTTTCCCGGCTCGGGGGTTTTTCCTGGGAACCGGTTACTGCGTCCACAGCACTGACAGGGGACGTTCCACAAAGCCCGTGGGCCTGGTCACAGCCCACCTGCAACGACTCTGTGCTAAAAAACACCAGCCTGAGAGCTCTTACCCAGAAGAAACATCTTCAGCTCTCAAGCTCACTGAAACATCATTAGTGCAGTTTAGAGGCAATGCTTGGGATTTGGCATATATTAAATGATTATTGGCACAATTGTTCTCCATACGGTTTCATGTCTAAATACTGATATGCGCTTGGGCCAGAGCCGCGGCTCGATCAGCCGATCTGCACCACGTCTATGTCCGCGATGACCCTGTCCCTGCCCTTCGAGCCCTGCAGGGACAGCTGCCGCATCCTGTCCTCCAAGGCCTGGCCCTCGGGGGACGTGCTGCTTGGGCTCTCGCCACTGTCACCGCTGCTGCTGCCGAGACCCCGAAGGTTGCTGGCTTTGTCACTTGCTTTATTCTCTGCCCCTTCTGCCCTGTCTCCTGTAGAAACGTAAAGATCACGGGGTGAGTACCGACAATTCCAAGGGTCCCCTGGGCCCCAGCCCGTCAGCCGGCTCAACCTCCAGACTCCCAGTGTGGCACCACTGTGCGCATCACACAAGGGCTTCCATCACAGGACTGCCTACTGCTTTTGTTGCGTGGGAAACCGTATATGTCCCTCATCTTTGCAGATGCAATCTGTCACACTCATGTAACAGCTGGGAAACAGAAGCCTCTCTAGCAGGTGCTTGTCAAGAGGACTGTTGTGATGGGAGATACAGAAGGAAGCAGGTTGGGAGTGGAGCTGGGAGCCATCTCAGGCCGCCACACCACAGCATGTGCACCGAGGCCCTGAGCGCGGCCTCCAGGCGGGCACCCCCGGGCAGGGGGCTCAACTCACCTCGCTCCACCTCGCACTCAGGGGAGGAGGCCCCGCTGCACTCACTGCGGGGGCCCAGCACCGGGAACATCATCCCGAATTCCGACAGGGACATGGGGCTGGGCAGGTCCAGGCTGCCGGGCCTCACGGCTGCGGCGAACTGCTCGGGCATCTCCGACGGGCTCGTGGGTCCCGAGCTGAAGCTGGACACGGACTGGGTCTCCGAATCATCTTCAGACACAAAGGTGCTGCAGTTGTCATCTTCGAAGGCCTCGGAGGCCACTAGGAGGAGAGAGAACAGCCATCACCCAGGCCTGACAGCCAGCCACCCAGTTCCTTACACGTCTCCAGACGCGTCCGCTGCAGGCAGGAGCTAGACAGGGCTTGGCAGCTGCAGGGTCCAGCCACCTGATCCCAGGATCAGGGCGCTGGAGAGGAGTGACGTGGCCGTCCTGAGCTCGCGTGACCAGACTCCAGAGCACCTTGCAGGGAAGCCACTGGACCCCACGGATAGTCAGTGTCCTAACCATCACTTTCCAGCCCCTGCCCTAGAGGTCACCGTCACCAGACACTGCCTGAAGGTGGAAGCTGAATTCAGCTGCAGATCAGGGGTTTTATCCACCCCAGCCCCCGAAACAGATCCCCCTGTACACAGGAAGAGGGCTGGCCTGAGTAACGCACCCTGAACCAAGCCAGCCAGGCTTCAGGGCTGCCTCCTTCCACGGGATGGGCAGCAGAAGCTGCTGGACGAGACGGCCCTGCGTGGAGTGTCTGCTGGGACCACCTTCTGAGTAACTTGTGATCTCATAAAAGACGTGCTCGGAGCCCAGCTAGATCACTACTGGCCACAGAAGAACACAATTCCCTTACAGTGCTCTGTAGCTTGTGCCTCATTTATTTTGTGGACCATTATGACCAAGGCCCAGAGACACGTCATTCTCACGGTTTGAAAACCGCCTCAGCTTTGAACTATTTCCCCCTCAGCCCGCACGTGATCCCACTCCCCTTTCCTCCTCCCTCTGCTTTAAAAACAGCCTGTAGCATCCCACAGATGATCATCCACGAGAAGTACTGTAATGCTGAGCACAGAAGATGGGCTCAGCTCTGAGTTCAAATCCCATCTCCACTACTTGCTGTGTGGCCTTGGTCAAGGTACTTAACCTCTCTGAGCTTTTACGTTCCTCTCCACACAGGGTTTATGAGATGATGTATACTAAACTACTCACATCACTGTTGCTCAAATTAGTTTCCTTTTCTTTTACCTGGGGCCTGGCACTTGAATGTTTATTGGCTGAATTAAGGAACACCCAAGGGAGGAGTGTGGGGAAGGGCCAACAGCCATCATTCCACAGAAAAGGCAAAGAAGGATGTGCACAGAGACAGTGCTGGGGTGGCTTTCTGGACTGACCTAGAGGGAGCCACCACAACCCTCTGTATCCATTTCCCAGGGGTGGTCCTTGGAAAACAGGTCCCCAAGGACAGACGCATGTGCGGTGACCACTGGGGGCCGGTGCTCCTTCATTTAATCCTGACTACTGCTCTCCGTAGTGGACAACAGGGACCATCACGTGCCTCCCGCTTTACAGGGGAAGAAACAGACAGGAAGTTACACCCTGGCCCATGTCACGTACTAGTCATAGTGGGAAGGTCAGGACTTGAATCAAATCTGATTCCCAAGTCCCTATTCCAGACGACTCTTCTTCCCTGCGGGACTTCTCAGAGCCTTCAATGCCCTAACATGTACTTGGAATCTCGGGGGTGCAAGTGTAACGTTTCCCAAACATGTCTAACCACAGAATCCTGACTCCGAGGATGCTCAGTAGCATCGTGGTGAACACAGTGTCCCACCGACGGGGGAGGCCCCAGGAAGCAGGCCGCACTAGCTGCACACGTGCCCCTGACTCACCAGAAACAGCGTCAGGCTCGGGCTTGCACCCCGACAGGTCCTCGGCAGCCGGGCTGCCGCCCTCGGCCCCAACACCGCACCCACGGGGCCCCATGGCGCTGGAGCGCCGCCGCTCGTGGATCTCGTCCGAAATCGTCTCCAGGTTCCTCAGGGCCGTCTTGTACTCGCCCTTCGCCAGGGCCAGCTTGGCCTGCAGCTCGTCCACCGTCTTCTTCAGCTGCTGCTCGGGAGAACGGGAGGCTCTGTGAGTGAGGCCACCCCCGCCGGCCGGGCGATGCTCTTGAGTGACGGGTTCAAACATTTACGCCCATCGCTCTACTCTCAAGACACGACTGGGGCCCTGATCCCCTTCCACAGCTCTCCACGCACCAGATACGAGAGCAGCCGCCACCCCCTAACTCCCAGCCAGGTGACAACTTAAGCTCTATACCCAGGAGCAACCACTGGGAATAAGCCCATCAGGGAAGCAGCAGTGGGAGTCAAGGTCCCACAGAAGCCCCACACTCCAGCCATCTGATCCCGGGGCTGTGGTCCTCACACTTGAGCTGCATCAGGACCCCCTGGAGGGTGTGTTAAAACCCAGACGGCTGGGCCCCGCCTGCAGAGCCTCTGTTCAGTCGCTCTGGGGCGGGCCTGGGAATCTGCACTGCCAGCAAGCTCCCGGGCCCTGCTGAGAACCACTAGCCGGGTACAATACGGAAAGTGACTGCAGCAGATTCAGAGGGCGTCAGAGAGCACTAAGGACGCAGCAAGACCACTCTGAAGCCTGAAGACTTGGTCAAGAACGTGTCCCCCTCACTGGCAGCCATGGGGCCATTTGAAAGCCCACTACAGAAAGGGGGGCTTTGAGGGCAGAAAACTCCGATCTGCTTCAAAGCCACAGGCCACACGTACCTCAAGCTGCATGTAGTACTTCGCCTTGAGTTCAAAGTAAGGCCTGTAGAAGACAGGAAGGAAACCCATAAGAGCACGATAGCAGTGCCCCCAAAAAACTCCACGGGGTGTCCAGGGGGCAGTGGCTGCAGCTGGCCAGGCCATCCTCCAGCATTTACTCAGCTCTGATGAGCCATGAGATAAGGGGGTGCTCCCAGCTCCCGGGCCTGATGGATACAGACGCTCCCCCAGGCCCGAGCTGCCAGAAGGCCTATCTCAAGACACGGGGAACCCACACACATGCACACGTATCCCAGGGCCCCAAACCCTGGCTCACTGTCCTCTCTGGGGGGCTGTTCAAGGCCATATGGGGTGTGCCCAGCAGCTAAGGTGGCCCAGCCTCCTCTCCTAGGGACGCCTAGCAGATGAGGCGGAGAAGAAGCTGCCTCGACACACACCAGCTCTGCCGAGCTCACCCGGGGGAGGGAGAGGCACCACCGTCCCTCACTGAGCACAGCGGGGCCACCACAAGGACAGGGGCTCAGGTCGGCCTCTCGGACTCTGTGCAGGACGAGGGGGCCTGGACAGCGTGCAGACCCAGCCAGGTCACGGGCAAGAGAGAGGACAAGAAAGGCCAGCATTCTACGGGCCGTGGGTTCTGGGTCAGCGGGAAGACCGCTGGCTCTTTCAGGAACTCGGGTGTCCGAGCATGAGGAGTTGACAATACTTTATTCTTGAGCCCTTCACCCTCCATGAGCTCGGGGTCTGTCTCTGGCTGTGGGGTCTAGGCCATTCCAGGTCCTGTCTCTTTGCCTGGAGGCCCAGCAACTGTGAGTGAAGCTGGGACTAGTCCCCAAGATCACCGTCACATGACAACATATAGGAGTGGTAGTGAGAGAAGCGGAAGAAAACCTCCATTGAAACCAGTCTTCCCAACACTGTAAATCAACTATACTTCAATAAAAAATATATACATTAAAAAAAAATTATTCCTTTGGGCCCATCTGTGTGTGTAATAAGATGAATTGTGCTTTCAGTGCTGTTTTATGGCCTACCTTTATTACATATAAATATTATGAATATATTTATATACTAATGAAGACAGAATCTATGTCATTATTTTAACTGCTCTAAACTATTCCAGTGTTTGGAAGTGTCGAGACTTATTTAACCAAAGACTATATTGTCGGACAAATTAACTGTTCCTAGTGTTTGGTATAATTGTAACAGGGAAGAGGAAAATCTGACTCCATGTTGGATCTGTTTCTTTGACTTTCTTTAACCTTTGCTTTTCATTGCTTTTGTTATTATAATCATAGATAATGGCCTGCCTCAGGAAACCCTGCCCCTCTGCCTGAATATTAAAGTGCCTTTGTTCAGCTCACAGGGAGACAATCTGACCCTGCCCACGTGAGAATGGCTGCAGAAAAGAAGAAATTAACACAACCCCTCCCCGATGCTGGCCAAGCCAGGCACAACTAATGGCCTTTTTACTTTACTTCCTCACTTCCTCCCCCTCTCTGTTCTATAAAAGAAACTGGCATCCAGACCCCGAAAAGTTGGTTTTGGGGGACACCAGTCCTCCATCTTCTCCATCTGCCGGCTTTCTGAATAAAGTCATATTCCTTGCCTCAACACCTCATCTCCCGATTTATTGGCCTGTTGTGTGGTGAGCAGAGTGAGCTTGGACTTGGTAACATTATAAGAAACTTTTGAAATAAATATACTGTGAAAGAAAGGAAGGGAGGGAGGGAAGAAGGAAGGAAGAAAGAAAGGAAGAAAGGGAGGAAGAGAGGAAGGGGAGGAAGGGAAGGAAGGGAAGGAAGGGAAGGAAGGGAAAGAAGGAAGGGAGGAAGGAAGGAAGGAAGAAAGGAAGGGAAGGAAGAAAAGAAGGAAAGGGAGGAAGGGAAGGAAGGGAGGAAGGAAGGAAGAAAAGAAGGAAAGGGAGGAAGGGAAGGAAGGGAGGAAGGAAGGAAGGAAGAAAGGAAGGGAGGAAGGGAGGAAGGAAGGGAGGAAGGAAGGGAAGGGAGGAAGGAAGGAAAGGGAGGAAGGGAGGAAGGAAGGAAGGGAGGAAGGAAGAAAAGAAGGAAAGGGAGGAAGGGAAGGAAGGGAGGAAGGAAGGTAAGGAAAGGAAGGAAGGAAGAAAAGGAAGGGAGGGAGGAAGGGAAGGAAGAGAAGGAAGGGAGGAAGGAAGAAAGGAAGGGAGGAAAGAAGAAAAGGAAGGAAGGAAGGGAAGGAAGGGAGGGAGGAAGGAAGGAAGGAAGGAAGGAAGGAAGAAAAGAAGGAAGGGAGGAAGGAAGGGAGAAAAGAAGGAAGGAAGGGAGGAAGGAAGGAAGGGAGGAAGGAAGGAAGGAAGGGAAGGGAGGTAGGAAGGAAGGAAGGGAAGGGAGGAAGGAAGGAAGGAAGGAAGGAAGGGAGGAAGGAAGGGAGGAAGGAAGGGAGGGAGGGAGGAAGGAAGGGAGGGAGGAAGGAAGAAAAGAAACCAGTCTTGCTCCATTTCATCAGCTCTTGGTCTACAAGGATGTGTATTATGTACATAGTTCACCCCATTGTGCTGACAGGTAATGAGGGACAGGGCCTCATCCACACCATCAGCCACAGAGCCAAGGGCACACCCTCAGCTTCCCAAAGCCCAGCCCCAGCCCATGGGCCAGCTAATGGTTTGCTCTTGAAGTTCCTCTTCCTGTGCTCCCAGGTCGGAGCAGCCCCACCCCTGGGGGCTTACAGAGAACCAGGGGGGCACAGGTAGCCTGGGCAGGGGGCTCTGGTGGGGCGGGCCACAGAAAAGGTTGAGACGATGAGGAAGAGGAAACAAGCACCAGCCCAGGGACCCGCTCGCCCAGGCTCACTTGGACTTGTTGATGGCTCGCTTGAGTTTCTTCTCCAGCTGCCGCATGCGGCCCATGGCCGCATTGTACCTGGCCGCCGTCTCCTTGTGCACCAGCTCGCTCCTTGTCTTGGTCTGCTCCGCCTCCATGACCTTCGAATGACAGCAGAGGTCAGCCCGGCCAAACCCAGAATGGTCCCTTGTTGGGGTATTACTTATGTCATTTAAAAAAACTAGGAATTTGGGATTACCATATACACACTACTATATATAATGTAGATAAACAAGGACCTACTGTAGAGCACAGGGAACTAAACTCAATATCTTGTAATAACCTATAAGGGAAAAGAATATGAAAAAGAATATATATGTATATATATAAAACTGAATCACTGTGCTGTACACCTGAAACTAACACAACATTGTAAATCAACTATACTTCAATAAAAATTTTTAAAAATAAATGAAAAAAAATTATTTGAGGAAATTAGTGGGCAGACTAAGATTAAATGAACTTCCAAAGAGAACAGGATTATTTTTCCCTATTCATCTATTCTGGAAAAGTCATGTCAGATAAGATGAAATAGATCGGCTGAGGCAATGAGCAGGAAAGAAGGAAAAACAAAAAATCAGAGGGGAAAAAAAAAAGAAACATTCTCTGATTCAGTTGACATCCACTTCCTCTGAGTAGCCACTGTGGGTTCCTCCTGCTCTCACCTGGGGTCAGGGACTGAGGGGCAGGCAGGCGGTACCAGCGGGAACTCAGACATCAGGGACCTGGGAGCCCTACAAAGCCAGGTATGTGCGCATCAGGACGGCAAGGCAATGGTGACCTCAGCTGTTTGGCTCCTTCCCAAATATCCTGAGTTAGCTGGTGGACAAGAATCCAGGATCCAGAGGGTCAAACTGAACAGATTTTGGGGTTTACAAAAATTTGTGACCAGGTGACCAGTCAGCGTTCTGGTGGGAAATTCTGGTTTTAAAAATGAGTTCAAAACCCAACAATCAAGGGCCCTCCGTGGCAGCTCAAAGGCACATTCCTAGAAACAGGGACAGTGTTGGTTCTCTCCCCCATCACCTAAAAAGCATCAGAACAAGGCCAGCTGGGAGGAGAGATGATGCAGGAGATAAACAGCAGTTTAGGCCACATCAGCGGCTCACAACTTCCTTCTCATCTTTTACTTACAACTCACCCAAGTGTTACGGGATGAACTGGAAAGGCAGCAGTGAGGTGGGGCGAGAGGGCTGTGCTTTATTTTACCCAAGGAGCAGCAGGGAGGAGCCCCGAGGGCTCTCAGGCCACTGGTCCACTGTCTCAGACCCAGCAGGACAGTTGCAGGAGGACACCACCCAGGAGGAAGCCAGCGGTCCATCACCCACTCCAGGCAACAGCCACGGTCAGCCCGGGGAAGTTTACTTATGCACTTACAATAAGGGGTTTTTTAAGTGTCAGGAAAAATTCTGAAAGACTTTGATATGAGCATAAAACGACTGGGTGTCCTGTCTAATGCCCCCTTCCAGGTTATCTCTGCCTTTCGTTGTCTTGGAGCTATTTTATGACCCTGTAAGTTGGGGAAAACTGATAGTAATATAAATGATTCTTACCCCTAGAAATGAAGATTGTGTCCAGTAGAGATGCATTTGATTATTGATTGCCCTGTAAATATTGACCAATTTTGTATCTTGTAAATTCATTTCAGCATTCCTGAACTTCTGTATGAGTGTGTTTTTTGAATTCTCCTTTGAAAGAGCTGTAACATCTTATTAGTTCCGTCCTTAATGAGTTAAATAAAATCTTTGACAGGAGAACACTTTATACTTATCAGAGTTCAACCTTTACCTTCTTTAAAATGTATATCTTTTAACAATCATTTTAATGCTTGAGATACTTTTAAAAACAGAATTAAAACAAAGTCAGAGAAGGGAAATAGGGAACCGAGACAAGTTGGCAATGTGGTGACAGGCTTGCTAAAATGACCTCTCAATCAAGACCAAGGGGCTCGGAGAACCCTTCCCCTTGGCTTCTAACACCAAAGATGTCACAGTGACATAAAATGCACTCAAAACCCCAGCTTGGTCACTTAGGGAAACGGTAGTAACTCTTCAGTCTTGTCTTAAATCTTAAGCTTTAAGGATTTACTGGTGTAAACCTTTATGAACACACAAAACCCAAGCACAGCAGACAGATGAAGGCAACGTATTGTGGTGATCTGTTCCACTGCAAGAGGATTCAATGCAGGGTTCACCTTTAACGACCAGTCTGAAAGCATTTTAAACAGACGATCTACAAAAGCTGTGATCTGAGGCTACAATACAGAGCATTCCCTGCAAGAAGCAGGGCTCTCGCCGACTGCACACAGGCCCTTGTTCTTCCTTGGCCCTTCGTCTGCAAAAAGCTTCCTAAAATTAAACACTCGGAAGGCTCCGAGCACTTGGCGACATTGCCAGCGCAGAGTGAGGCCGCAGCAAGGACTCCGTCCCGATTCACCCCCACCAGGCCATCTACCATCCCCCGTCCCAACTCTCCCACCCCATGTGCACGTAACCCCCTGCTCTCGGAGGAGAGTCCCCACTCCGCTTCCCACCTCTAGGGAGAAAGTCCCCAAGCAGGTCACCTTGGTTACGTCTCCTAGGTAACCAAGCAGCCCCTGAAACATGGAACCAGCCGTGAACTGTGTGCCCAGGGGTGGGAAAGGAACGGGGGGATAAGGGCGGATGCTGGGAAGGTGGAAGCCACAAATGGAAGCACAACGCAGATGTCCCTGCAGACTTCAAGGTGGCCAGACGCACGTGCAACCCAGCCTTGGGGCGCCAGCGCCCAGACCTCCGCGAAGGCTGGGCTGACAGATATTTGGCCTGACTCTGAGCCCCTGAGCCCCTGCTCAGCACCACGCTCTTCAGTTTACCACCAGCATATTCAACTCAGAGCTGCGTACTCTGATTAAGCACCTACTGTGTGCACAGAGCACACTGGAGACCAAACCCGGACCGCCAGCCTCACGGGGCAGACGCCCAGCAGCACCGCGCTACTCGGGCAGCTGGGATCCAGGCTGTCGGGGCCACCATGGCCCAGGGGGTGGGTGGGGGCCGGCAGCAGAGGCTGCGCTGGGGGGCTCGGTGCGGGGTGCTGGGGGAAAGGGCGTGGGCGGGGAAGCACTTAGGGCTGGGGTGCTTAGCAGAGCCACCCGTCCACTCTCCGCGGGCAGCGCTCAGCTTCCCGCCTCCTTCCCCAGAGCTGGCAGACTCCCGGAGAAATCACTGTCTGGGCACCAACAGCCCTGGGCCCCTCTTCCTCAGGGGGACCATGTCCCGGGGCTGACCCACGGGCTCTGTGCTAACCTCTGGGGGCACTGGCCTCTGCGGATCCTAACGACTAAGAAGTCAGCATCCCTGGGGTTCCCAAAACCCACAGACACACGCTCCTGCCCCCCACCCCGGGCCGGCTCCAGATGCCCAAGGACTGACCACCCGCTGCTGCCCAATGGGAGGCTCTGAGGCCCCAGGCGTGAGGCCTGAGTGACCAGAACAGCCGCAGCACCACGGCCCAGGCAGGCAGCAGGTAGCGGGCCCCGGAGAAAGCATGTGGGGAGGCCACCGCTGGTGCTCGGGACCCTGAGAAGCCACAGGCCTCCCCCGGGGTCAGCAGGATAGACAGAATGGGGCCCAGCAGTGCTGACGGGCCCCCTCCCGGGAGCCACAGGGCAGCCCAGGTCCTCTGCTCACAGCAACACACAGAAGATGCTCAAACAGATACTTCCTACTGGGACACCAACGGGCACTGCCAGCCAGGCTGGGTCCCCTGCCCGCAGAATGACCTCAACTGACCAGCAGACGTCCAGCCAGCCCGGCTCCTCTGCCTCACATTCAGCTCTCCCAACCTCGAGGCCATCCAGCCTCATCCCCAACATCCCGGAGCTAAGAGCAGGGTCCTCCGCTCCCGGGAAGGTGGTTTCACGGTCTCCTCAGATCCTCGGCCCATTCAGGCTGATTTCTGATTCCTCCTGCAGCCCTGGGTGCATAGGGCCAAGGAGGTAGCTTCCCAGGGCCTTGGGGGACGGGTGGTACAAGCCCACCAGCACAGAAAAGCTGGCCAGATGGCTCATGTGCATCCCAGGGCTCAGATCCACGCCCCCAGGGCTTTCCTCTCCAGGAGCTGCTGGTCCCTGACAGTTCATGCCTCCCCACACCTCCTCCCTAGAAGGGCTGCTTTGCGGCCGAACCGGGTGAAGCTGGAGGGGCCTCAGCTGCCTAAAGCCCAAGTGGGAGCGGGAGGGACCCCACGTCCCCAGGGAGGCCACTCAAGTGCATCGCGGCTTCCAAAGCCCTGCTGATCCCAGCTCTGAGTGCAGAACTGTTCCTCTGTCCCTGCCCGGGGCACTGCATGTGGCCTAACAAGAGAGACCCCGGGGCTCCAGCCTGGCTCCAAGTGGGGCTGCCCACTGTCACCCTAAGTCTGAAGGAACAGAAGGGACACACGGACGGCCTCAGGTAAGGAATGTGGGGACCCCAGGGTCCTTCCACTGTGCCTGGGGTGGAGGTCACACAGCCCAAAGCACTGCCACTTGACCTGAAGACAGCCTGGACCTTTCTGAGCTCTGCATCGTTCTCTAGACTCTTACGTGGCACTTTCTTCAGAAGAGGGTGAGATGACGCTCCCTTCTCCTGAAGAAACAGGCTTCCTGGAGGATCCAGAAGTCAGCCAAGGCCGGGGACATATTCCAGACCGTTCGTTGTCTTCGTCCACCAGCACTCAGGAGGCCGAGCGTGCCAGGCCCACATGGCCCCGGGAGCATGCTCAGTCAGAGGGCGGCTCACAGCAAAGCCACACACGAGCGTCTGTACCATCCGTCACGTCCCTGGAGCGAGCCCCCTCCAGGCTGGATTTCTCAGTGACACGGGGACACGGTCGAGGACAGCTCTGCCAAGGGCTCTGTCTCTTGCTGGTGTCAGTTTCCAACTCTCCTTCTCCCTCATCAGGTCAAGGAGCAGCATCTGAGGCCCATAAAACTGGGGAGGAATCTAGGGAAGAGGAACAGCAGCCCCAGGGTGGAAATCCTGGCCTGTGACCCAGAAAATCTGCTCATCTGCAGGGGTTACCCCCATGACCAAGAAACCTCCAGTGGCCTCAGTGAGAGCACACATCAGATGACCCTCCCCGGGCCCTCAGGAGCCCCATGCGATGTCAGGAGGCCCAGGGCCATTTGGTACAGCCCCACAAGTTGCACACTGCACAACCCCAAGAAGCTCCATTCCCAAAGACTGGTGTGAATGATGCTTCCGGAGTCATGGGATGTGGAGGTCTTGAGGACACCTCTCCTGGACTGCCACTCACCATCCACTACGGTCCCAGGACTTAAAGAGTAGAAGGAAAGAAAAAAAGCAGAAACCCATTTTGTTCTTTTTTAAAGAACAGATTAAGTGATTTCTGAATGATTCTGACTAGCTTGATTTGGATCTTGTTTGGGGTGGAAGAAGGGCAGGAAAGAAAGGCAGGCCTTCAGCTAATTTCTTGGAAGGAGCTACTCTAATTTTTTTTTTTTCCTGTCCTTTTCACTCTGTCAGGCTGTGGCTTGTAAATTTCCAAGATTTCCAACCTCCCCTTTGGCGTTTCCCCAGTGGACCCAGGAAAGCTGTGTTTGGCTCTCCCAGCATCGTGTCCACTAGGTGGCAGGAGGCCCCAGGCCACACAAGCCCAGCCGGGAGCCCGGGCTTCAGGGGAGGTGCTACAGAGTCGACCCGCATTTGACACCAAGTCCAAGCAGTTTGTGCGTCAGGCATTCTATTTAAGGAAGCACAAGGCCATCTTTAATTATCAGGTCCCCCAGGACTTGAGCCACCGTGGCAGGTGACACTGAAAAGGTTCTATTCCAGCCCCGCAGGCGGCCTCTCAGGGAATCCAGACTAGCTCCCACCCCCTACATCACCCTTCATCCAAGGCCTCACCCACCTCCCCACAGCAAGCCAGCTGGAGGAGGGGAGGAAAGAGGCGACAAGTCCAGCTATACCCACCACTTCTGATTGTCAGCAATGTGGCCAGAGGGCAGATCATGGGAGCTGGTAAAGGGCCAAACAATGATGGCACCAAACCTAGGAGTCAAAGTTCACTTCCTGTGCATACACTGGTTCCCCAGACCCCAGCCCAGCCCGAAGGCCAGCCTGCGCACCCCCTGTATTCTGGCCTCATCTGCTGTGGCCGCCGCTTCTCACCAACTGGCACCCACCCCTGAGTCCAGGGTCAGCAAGTAATCAAGGTCCTCCACCCGGGCTCCAAACCCAGCCAGACCCCTGGGACTCAGAGGGAGGGGACTCTGGAGAACGATCGGGTCCCTCGGGGAAGCCCCATCCACAGTCAGGACCGTCAGGGGTGATCTGAACCAGACGAACCTCAAACGACAGGGAAGGGGCAGGTACGCCTGTCACCGGGTGACTGTCATCGCGGAGTACGGCTCAGTCCCAGGCCCGCAGAGACCCCATGGAGATGACCAACTGTGACGTACAACATGCCTGGGGGTCTGTTTCCTCTGCTCGGGGAAACCAGCGGGGAGTCTGGGTGTGATGGGCACCTGCACCCCGAGGCCGCAGGAACGCAAGGCGGACGCAAGCCCAGCCCCTCTCCCCACCCCACGCCCACACGCAGACGCATGCCCCGCCCCGCCCGCCCCACCCCCCCGGCCCCTGCCCACAGGCAGGCGCAAGGCAGAGGCGCGCACCCCGGCGCAAGCCCAGCCCGGCCCTCGTCCCACGGGCGCGCTCCGCTGAGACTCATACCCTCTGGGTGGCGTGGTTCAGCATCTCCTGCCAGGCCGAGTCAAACTGCCGCTTGTCATCCTCCAGCAGCCGCTGCTCGGCCAGGGAGATGGTCTCCTTGGCGGCGCGGAGCACCTCGGTGGCCCTCTGGAAGTCCTGCGTGGCTCTCTGAGCTTCCAGCTGCGCCTGCGCGAGAGAGAAACCGCATGAGGCCTCGGACACAGCAGGGGCTCCCGCTGGCTCATCACACCCTCCAGAAGGTGGGCGTCCCGAGGGCCTGGACGAGTCCTGTCCTCCTCTGCCTGGGCAGCCTGGGAACAGGCCGGGCACCCGCAGGTCTGTGTAGACGCTGGATGGGGGAGTGGAGGGTCTTCACAGCCCGGGACCCAACATACCAGATAAACATGCAGGCTCTGGGTCAGAGTTAGAGGCAGCGAACTGGCCCATCCGTGGTGGGTACAGTGTCGACCGTGGCCCTTCACAGAGATGATCTCATTTGCTAATGAGGCCAAGGGTATCAGTGTCCCCAGCAGCAACCCTGCCCAGACACATGGTTCAGCTCACAGCACGTGAGAATCAGAAAAGCCCCGGAGATTACTGTCCAGCAGCGTCATCCTGAGTGGGAACCGTGGCTTCGACAGGCCAGGGCCGTCCCTGAGCTCACGCAGCTGTGACCAGACTCCAGCCGCTCCGAGTCCCAGCCTCCCCGTGCGGTGACCCTGCGGGACAGGCCCCCACTCAAATCACACGCGCCAACACCTGCGATGGGTGGGGGGAAGGCCCTGATCGTCACGATGCTGTCCCTGCTTTCAGGGAACTTCAAGTGGGAGAATCAACAGAAGCGGCAGCAGAGCCCCTTTAGCCTGGATTATCGAGAACATGAAACGTCACTGATCCAAACTGAGTGTAAAACACCCCACATTTTAAAGTCTTAGAACAAAAAGAGAATAGCGATCTCCTTAATAACGACCATGTTGATTACATGATGAAATGACAATATTTTGTACCTAAGGGGTTAAAATATATTATTTAAAACTAATTCCACCTGCTATTTTTAAATTTTTTACTCGGACTAGAAAATTGTAAGTCACATAGTTGACTCGCATTCTGTTGTTTTCATGCAGTAGAAACGCGTCCCCCAGGAGTGGGCCATGAGGTTGCACCAGAAATTTGCAGCAAGTCCTTGTCACTGCTCTCAGCAGGCCCACCTTGAACTCCCCGCCAGGGTTCAGGCAAGCCGCTGCCAGATGCTGGCCCGCTGCAGCCTCCCACTCACCCCTGGCTAACCAGATCCCTCAGTCAGTTACATAAACTGGGGGACATCCCCGAGGCAGTCCCTGGGACCCAGGAGGTGGGGGGAACATCTGGGCCCACACCCATTCCCAGAGTGAGTCTCACGTGACTGAGAGGAAGTCTTCGGATACCACAGGCCAAGGACACTTTTCAAAGACAGTTGAGAGGAACAAAACCGGACTTGGAGCCCATCAGCCCCCAGGGTGAGGGACAGCTGTGTGACCCCTCGGTGTCCCCTCCATCTTTGTGATCGTGTAACTGCAGGTCACACCCGACCCGACCCTCTGGCGGCAACAACCTGGTCAGGGAGCCAAACTGGGGAGGGAGTGGACATTCAGAAGTAACAGAGTGAGGGGACATGAAGGAGAAATTTCTTCCCATGGAGGGAATCCAGGACGGCTTCTTAAATGAGGACGACCCCGAACTGAGGGCTGGAGATGGGGATGATCTGAAAATGCGGGTTGGTGGGGGGCCTGGAGGAAGAAGCAGAGTTATGAAACAGTGTCTGTAGGAGGCTTGACAAAGGCTCCCATCAAGGTTTCAAAAGGGAGTCAAGAACAGAGGCTGTGCATGAATGCCAGGCTAAAGCTTCAACCAGGGGACCTGCCTGCTGCAGACCCACTGTGTGGCCCTGGGACCACACAGGTGTGCCTCAGGGACACAGTGGAGACCAGGGGCCGCCCTCTAGGACAAACCACTGAGAAGACAGCACCACCTGCTGTCAGCAGCACACTCACTGCTCCAGAGCCCGAGCTCCAGGCCCACCGTGCTTCTCCAGTGTGAGGACAGCCCTCGGGGGCCCTCCACCTGCCCAGACGTGCTGGAGGGCACCTGGCACTAAGAAGCCGCCCCATGCTGAACCACAGACCACCTACAGGCTTCAAACCAGGACCATCAGAGCATAATTAACCCCACAGGATTCTAATATTTTCTAAGAAGGGATCTGTATTTAAGGAAATTTTAGTATTTCAATTCAGCCACGTCTCCCTGCTTGAGTGATGAAGCGTTTCTTTCTTCAAACAAACCAAAAACAGATGCCCTCATGGGGACCTTCTGAAATGTGGCTGCCGTGACCCAGGCCCAGCCCCTCCTGACCCGCTGCTATGCATCTGCTGTGTTCCAAATAAGGGAACCAGATCCCTACAAAGAGGGAAAAGAGGATGCCCATCTGAAGTGGCCCTGTAGAACATGCTCTCTTTTGAGTCCCTGGGGAGTTTCTGAAGTTTCCTTAAGGCGCTGTCCCTCTTGTGGTATCAGAAATGTGCTTTCCTTGTCATATTGTGGATCCTGCCAATATGAGGGTTTGGTATACATTTGGCCCAGATGGCATCTCTCCATCACTTATCCCCTCACTCATTCATTCATTCAAGTAAGTGCTGGGCATGTGTTCTGTACTCACTGTCTATTCGCTGCATCTTTCTTGGAAATAGAGCCCCCATGTCTCCAGGTGAGGCAATGTTCCAGCTAAAACCTACTTCCCAGCTGTCACTAACTTTTAGCTAATGAGATGTAAATAGATATTGAGTGACGCTTGTACCCCTGTTACCAACCTTGTTGCTAACTTTTAGCTAGTACTCCTGTTACTAACCTTTAGCTAATGAGATATAAATAGATATTGAGTGAGACTTTCAGGAGAGCTCCTTTGTCTTTCCATCTGTGATATTAATATGACAGCTGGTGCTTCAACAGCCTTTTTGGATCATGAGGCAACTCTCTTAAGGATGAAGGAACAGTAAATTAGGTCCCTGCCCTGAACTGACTTTTTACATGACAGAGAAAATAAAGTCTCATATTCAAGCCAGTGTTATTTGGGGGTTTTCTGTTATGTTCAGCCAAATCTAAACCTAAATGATAACACATTTTCCCCTCCACACAGCTGGGCTATTCTGTAAACCTGATAGACGTGACTACAGCAGCCCGCATAGACTGGTCAGATCTCCCTCAACTTCCTTCTGACTGCTCACAGCCTATTTTATAACTGTTAAGCCCAAGGAAACAACTTTGGGGGCTTCCTAAAGAACCCCAAAGCACATGGCCTCTTTGTAAGGCATTTCATAAAACATTTTCTAAACCCTCACACACAAGGAAGGACCAGGCGGGTGCACACAAGGTGGGGAGAGGAGCATGCCATCACACCCCCCCAGCAGGACACGAGCCACTGGACATTGATGAGGCATCTCCTGGGCGCTGAGTTCTGGGGGGGAGGGGTGATGGCATGCTCCCAACATTACCCCCAACATAAGGGGGACCAACTCAGTCGGGTAAACAGACACATTCATTACAAACTCCAATTCAAGACAGACAGTGACAAGTGACCGGTGTAAAGCACATGGGAATGTTGGAAAGAGAGAGTGATTAGTCGAAGGTTTCTTAGGGAAGAGTTCTCGAAGCAGAGGGTGTCAGGCACCAGGCACCATGGAGCACAGGAGGCATATCCAAGAGCTCACACCCATGTCTAACCGAGGAGGCTTAACTCAGAGACTACTTCCCAGCCTCCAAACGGGAACACGGGACCTCGAAAATCAGAAGCCAACTTACAGTCCAAGAAAAGAGCAGGCTCTCTGGCTCTCACCATCATATGAAAGATGATACCTAGAAATCTTTAGCACAGCCAACTAGGTTTGACCTTCAAACTCCAACAAAGGACCCAGGCCCTGGTATTAATACATTATCTGAATAAGGGCCCTACACTCCCGGGCTCCCCAAGCGTACACACGGCCCAGCGGGGCTCACGCACGAAAGGGAAGCCCAGTTAGCAAACCAGAGAGCTGAGGCCTGCCCGACACAGCGCTGAGTGGGCGATGTTAGCAGAACCAGACTGGAGCTGTACAATGCAACACAGGAAAAAGGTGAAATATCTTCATGACTCGTGAACACTAATGGCTTTCACGGAAACAGCGCTGTGGAGAGAGTGTTAAAAGGCTGCTCGTGAATGGATTTGACAAGTGGGTTCCCACGGTGTCATCAACAAAGGGGGAGAGGGTGGAGAGGCCGGCCACTGTCGAGGCCACGGCCACGGCCTTCACTCCACTCCACGCCAGCCCACAAGCGGCCTCAGGAAGGAACAGGAGCACCCGGATGTTTGCGCTGGTTGCAGCAGAGGTAGAAGGCGGAAGGAGGTTTGCAGGCCATCCAGTTCAACCCCTCGTTTTTCAAAGGAGGGCCCAGAGAAGCAAGGCCACCTGTTAAATGTCACACAGCTACTTGGTAGATGGCCAGAGCCAGGAAACCAGAGCCCCCAACCCTTGGTGGGGCTATTTCTGCTCTACCACAAGGTGCCCGCAACCTGGGTAACGTTGCCAGTGACATGATCGTGGGGCAAGTGGACAGTCTACCCATAAATAATACACAGCCAGAGGAGCTGCTGAGGGACCAAAGACCAGATGGCGGCTCAAACTGTGCAGGATTGCACCCCTACCTGGGATTCACACCAGCCAGTGAGCTGCAGAAACTGAAAAAGAGTAGGGGTCGTGTCACCCGGCTGCCCAAAGCCATGCTGTAGCTACGGGTGGCTCCAGATCACGCAGAAAGCCTGCAAGACGAGAGTAACCCAGTACCTGACTCCTAACAAACCTTAACTGTGGATTTAGATGATTACGAAGAAAATCATAGCAGCTACTGTTGGAGCATTTATTCTGAGTATAATATATAATAAGGTGTTCTGGGACACGTCTCATTTAGATCTCAAAATTACCCTGTGAGGTCGTCCAAGTGTCATCCCTACTTTATAAAGGAGACCAAGCTCAGAAAGGTTAAAGAAGTTGCCCAAGGTCACACAGGTAGCAAGGGTGGGTCCAGATTCAAACCCTGACCCAGTGCTTCATGCTAAACTTCTACCAAATACCACCCACTGGGCTACACACTCCTGACCAAGAGGTGCTGGTCAAGCAAGGTCCCTCTTTTTTAATTAATTTATTTATTTACTTTGGCTGCGGTGGGTCTTCGTTGCTGAACGTGGGCTTTCTCTAGTTGCGGCGAGTGGGGGCTGCTCTTCGTTGCGGTGCGTGGGCTTCTCATTGCGGTGGCTTCTCTTGTTGCGGAGCATGGGCTCTAGGCATACAGGCTTCAGTAGTTGTGGCTCGCAGGCTCAGTAGTTGTGGCTCGGGGGCTCTAGAGCGCAGGCTCAGTAGTTGTGGCGCACGGGCCTAGTCACTCCGCGGCATGTGGGATCTTCCCGGACCAGGGCTCAAACCCGTGTCCCCTGCATTGGCAGGCGGATTCTTAACCACTGTGCCACCAGGGAAGCCCAAGCGAGGTCCCTCTTACTTCTCCTCCCTAATCACAGGGCCACACTGGCCACTGCTAAATAGATGGGGACGGGTAGGGGGTTTGCAGGGAGAAAAGATGTCAGCCACCAAGGAGAGCACGTTTCCCTTCCACAGAGTGCGAGTGAGGGGGTAAGGGATGTGAGATCCCCGGTGTAAGAGCTGAGCTCATTCCTAGTCAGGAGCCGGGGAGCAGATGGTGGGGTCTATAGAGGCTGATGCTGAAAGCTCTCTGAGTGTGACCTCTCCTGCACCCCGACCCTGTTCCCTCACCTGCTCTCGGCAACAATTTGGACCCCACTCCCAGGGGAGCATGGGGCAGTCACAATTTCTATCAAAACCACACTCCCATTCAGGTCACAGGCCCCTGGATGGCTTTCCCTATTCCCTATGAACGCCATTAGCACTTGAAACCCAAAGGGATTCTCTGGGTTTACTTAGGAACCAATGGGCTCCATCTGCACGCACCTCCCAGTGCTCGACGGGAACAATCACGGATCAACAAGAGGCTTCTGGAAACCTCGGGACACATGGGGTGCCCCACTGCCTCCTAAAGAGGATCAGAAAGTCACCAGCCTGGGGAGAGCAGAGGCCGTCCAGAGTGTGAGGGCAGCAACAGCCCTTTGGTGGCCATGGGCCTCAGAGCACCACAGGGAGGCCTGCCTTCTATGGCCTGAGTGCTCTGGCTGGGATGACCCCACCCCACAGGAGAGCAGGACAACGTCAAGGTGCCTGCTGCACTGGACAGCCGCTGGGGGGAAGCCCCCTGTCCTTGCCTTTTTAAAAAAAAAAGATACAATTTTGTCCTTGCCCCTTTACGGTGACTGTTGCATGTGCTGCTGGAAGAATCCATCCCCCAGCTAGAAGCTCATGGAGAAAAGCCACAGATGCCTCTCCAAGCCATCTGAGGAAGATCAAAGATCCCCAGCGAGGGAGGGATATCAGGATGAACATCAAAGCGGGCAGGAGACAGGGCATGTGTTCTCGGTTTAACTCAAGCTCTGGTTGTCCGCCGGTGTTCTGAGCAATCCCAGGGACGGGAAGTTGCCAGAGTCTGAGACTTTCAATTCTGCAAACTTCCTCCTTCCACGCCCTTTCAAGCCTGTCTGAGGTTAATGGAAGAGTGGCCAGAGATGGGCATTGGCCACTTTGACCCTGAGGATGTCCCGGACACAAACATTTTAATCAGAAGCATTTTCTGGAGAGAATGTCATGAAGTCCATTTAGTTCCTTGATTATTTTTCATATCCAGTGTTCCTAATTTTTTTCATTTTTATTTAGTCAAAATTATTTTCATTAGGATCAGTTCTTTTCAATTTCAAATCAATTTGAGCCACGGAGCAGTTTCATCCACAAACTTTACTCATTATACAGCCTATGCCATGGAGTTTTCCATTATTTCTGTCAAACTCAATTTTCCTGGACCAATTTTTGCAGATCTAAAAATGTGTTGAACATATGGGACATCAATTTTTAATCAGTCCCGAATGTTACCATGTACAGTTTGAGCCATTATCAGTTAATATTAAACTGTATAATATAAAACATATTAAACAATATATATTACAAATTACATGAAAGATCTATGGTGCGTATCTCTCATTAGAGAAATACGAGGAAGCCGTGAGCAGTCTTAAGAGACATTGTACAGGGCGGCCTGCAGCTGGTTTAGTGGAAGGCTCGTCAATAAATCAGAATGTCAGGAGTCCTAAGGGATGAGAAAAAAGCAAGGTCAAATAGTTTTGCTCTGTCCTGGGGTTAAAGATGAGCGGTTTAAAAACAAAAATTAAAAAGCTATTATATCAGCTTCAAAATAACACAGAAGGGAGAGCTGGGGTGGTCGGGGTGTGGGGAGGTAAAGACGAAACAAGACTGGCCAGTGGGTTAGTGATTATAGAAGCTGCGTGAAGGGTACATAGGGCTCCACTACACTACTCTACTTTGTATATATGTGAAATTTCCTATAATAAAAAGTAAAGAAAAAAATGATTCTCATTTGCAATTACCTACTTACTATTCTCTAGATCTGCAATGTCTTATACAGGAGCCACTGGCCACAGGTGGCTGTTTACATTTAATTACAATGAAATAAATCAGGTTTTCAGTTACTCGGTCGCACCAGTCATATTTCAAGGGCTCAGGAGTCACATGTGACCGGTGGTCCCACACTGGACAGCGCAGACACAGAACACTTACAGCATCACGGGAAGTGCTACTGGACGGGCTGGCCTAGACACTGGCCAACAATGAGTGAAGGCTGGTGGAAGGTCTCAGCTACCATCCACAATCTCTGGTTTGTGTTCATCAAAACGGCATCTTCGGGCTTCCCTGGTGGCGCAGTGGTTGAGAATCCGCCTGCCAATGCAGGGGACACGGGTTCGAGCCCTGGTCTGGGAAGATCCCACATGCCGCAGAGCAACTAGGCCCGTGAGCCACAACTACTGAGCCTGAGCGTCTGGAGCCTGTGCTCCGCAACTGGAGAGGCCGCGATAGTGAGAGGCCTGCGCGCCGCGATGAAGAGTGGCCCCCGCTTGCCACAACTAGAGAAAGGCCTCGCACAGAAACGAAGACCCAGCACAGCCATAAATAAATAAATAAATAAATAAAATTTAAAAAAAAAAAAAAAAACGGCATCTTCATGCCCATCACTGCTAATTAGTAGAGAAATGCAAATCAAAACTACAGTGAGGCACCACCTCACACCAATCAGAACGGCGTTCATTAAAAAGTCTACAAATAACAGACGCTGGAGAGGGTATGGAGGAAAGAGAACCCTCCTACACTGTCGGTGGGAATATAAACTGGTGCAGCCATTATGGAGAACAGTACGGAGGTTCCTCAAAAAAATAAAAATAGAGTTGCCATAACATCCAGCAATCCCACTCCTGGGCATATACCCAGAGAAAACCATAATTCAAAAAGATACATGCACCCCTATGTTTATTGCAGCACTGTTTGCAATAGCCAAGACATGGAACAACCTAAATGTCCATTGACAGAGGAATGGATAACAAAGATGTGGTACATATAATTCAATGGATAAAGAAGGCATGGTACATATATTCAATGGAATATTACTCAGCCATTAAAAAGAATGAAATAATGCCATTTGCAGCAACGTGAATGGACCTGGAGATTACCATATCAAGCGAAGTAAGTCAGAAGGAGAAAGACAAATACCATGTGATATCACTTATATGTGGAATCTAAAATATGACACAAATGAACTTATTTACAAAGCAGAAACAGACTCACTGACAGAGAACAGACCTGTGGTTGCCTAGGGGGAGGAGGGTGGGGGAGGGATGGATTGGGAGTTTGGGGTTAGCAGATGCAAACTATTACATGTAGAATGGATAAACAACAAGGTCCTACTGTATAGCACAGGGAACTATATTCAATATCCTGTGATAAACCATAGTGGAAAAGAGCATGAAAAAGAATGTATACGTACGTATAACTGAATCATTTTGCTGTAGAGCAGAAATTAACACAACGCTGTAAATCAACTATACTTCAATAAAATAAAAAAATTTTTTTAAAGCAGCATTTTTGTTCCTGCTCTGTTTTATAAATAATCATACAGTTAAAAACCTGTCATAAAGGAACCCTGGGGGTACACTGTGGTGAGACCCTGGGTGCAGGGACGGCCCAGCCACTCAATAGGGTGCTATGACCCAGTTTCTGGCAGGACAATTCCCACTTCCCCGGGTCATCCAGGGCCCCAGAGTGACCAAGGCTGGGTCTGACTCAAGGGTTTCGGTTGGGGGCTTCGGGGAGGTTCATCTGGGATGGAGCCCACCTTGCTTGTCTCCTGTGTGAGGCATCAGCCTGCGCCTGACCTCTGGGCCCAGCACGCACGTCCACACCACACCCGGGGGCTTCCCGCTTCACTCACCTGCCACTTGTCCCTCGGCCTCAGGTGGGCACCATCTGCCTCCCTACAGACGGTCCCCGGTCCAGCCAAAAGCTGCTGGCAGGAGGGAGGGCATGGGGCTCTTAGCCCAAGTCAGCAGGTCAGGGCTGGCCAGCCACGGCCGTCTCTGACCTTCACACTCGGCTCTCCCTGCACGATCACTGTGGCTCACCCAGCCTGCCAGCCAGGCGTGGCGGGGTCTCCGGGAACGGCACATCCCACGCGGGCCCCCAAATCAAAGGCTTGCTGCCGCTGCTGGGACCCAACAGATGCCGAGCCTCTCTCTGCGCCCCCCTCCCCAGCCAGAAAAGTGCCTCCACATCCACCCTCTGGGCTCCCTCTTGCTCCCATGCTCAGGTGGCTGGGCTCCAAGCTGGCAAGAGTCAGTCCAGGGCAGGCCTGAGGCAGGGGACGGTGCCCAAGGCCAAGGCCCTCGTGACCCAGCAGCGCGCCGGGAGCTACCACCACACCCAGACCCCTGGCCCACGGGGGTCAAATCACGAAGTCTTTGGGCTCGAGGAGATAGAAACAATGGAGACCAACCGTTTTCTTTTACAGAAGCGAAATCAAGAGCCTAACAAGTAAACTGGCCTGCTCAAAGGGACAAGTCACATACCACCTCTAACTTCCTCAAATACGTGCTCACTTGGGGAGCCTCTCTGCTGTGGAGGGTTCCCCAGATTCAGCAGGGCTGTACCTTCTTCCCCGCAAATCCTCCCATTTATTTCTATCTCCGCCTTGTCCCCAAACCGCCCCCCACCCCCCCCCCCCAGGTCATTCCCAGGACACAAGAAGCACAGCATCTCCAAGTCTCGGGGTCAGAAAGACACACGCACCCGTCAGGGAAGCTTCCCTGGAAAACAGCGCAGATCCCGGGCACGACAGGGTGCCCGACCATGGCCCGAGGTTTTGAGGGAGGGGAGGGGGCTGCTTTGCGTGGGCAGAGCCCCGGGCTCTGTAATTACGCCTCATGACAGTCCTTCACAGCTCATGAGTGGCTGCTGGTTTCCCATGGGGAAGAGGGAGCATGGGAGCCAAGAGGTGGGTGGATGAAGAATCGGGATGCCAGGATGAGGAACGGCATCTCCCTCCGCTCAGCCACAGCCAGTCTCGCACCCGAAGACAGCAGCTGCCTTGGCAAAGCTCTGTCCCTGCTCTCACCTCCTACTCCTCTCCTTTCTCTCCGGCGGGGAGCCAGGAGGCTGGCTGGCCCTCACCCCGTTCTGCCTCTGTGGGCACAGCCCTCCCTCTACCTGGGGATTGTGAGCAGAGCTGCCAACATCTCCAGGGCCTGCTCTCCAGAAGGCAGGCCCACCAGGACCACGTGGACAAACATGCCCCTTGCAGCTCTCCAATCCCAGGGCCCCCGGTTCTAAACACACCATGGTGCTGGCGAAAGAAACCTTCCCCTGCCCTGCACAGAACTGGCATTGATCGCCTGGCACAGCTGGGCCACTGTGAGGCCCCGTCCTGTGTCCAAAGAACTGGGAGCAGCAGGGTACACTCCCAGCACCAACAATGACCATTGTCTTGGGTCTTCAACCTTGAACAAGTCACTGGATGTCTCAGACTGGAGGTGAAAGGGCAAGGCCTCTCTTATCTCCCAGTGAGCCTGGTTCCCAGTACAGAAGACATGTAATTACAGCAGGATTTTTGAGGCCGTGGCCTGGAACACAGCGTCTGGCTTAGACATGTGCAAACAGTCCATCAGCAGGTGAGTTTACCACTGAGCTAGTCTGCTTTTGCTGTCATCTTTATTGTATATATTTGCAAATTTTCCGTAATAAAAAGCTTACAAAATTGCTTCTTGATGCACTTCTTAATCAGCTGTTACTTTGCTATTTATCTACCACATAGTTCTTTCCTCACACTCAAAATTATGTCACTGGGTTGAGTAAGGGCATCACATGAGGGAAAAGGGGAGGCCCACCCTATTTATCAAATCAAAATATAACAGCTGTTTCTAGTCAAATGCTTTAAACCGATCATAAGAAAAATACATTGTTCAAACAGCCAGGGAAATCTGAAAAAGGATTGGGCATGAGATGATACAAAAAGAACTGTTATTCATTTTGTGAGGTGTGAAAATGTGATCTTTTAAAGGTTCTTATCTGTTAGAGATAAACACTTAAGTATTTATGGGTGAAGTGATATGGTATCTGTGAACAGCTTTACCATTAAAACTGGGTACACTGGGGAACACAGGATTGCAAGATATTGCTGCTGATGCTGGTTGACGGGTGCCTGGGGTTCACTGACAGTCTCTCTACTTCTGTGCACGCTTGAAACATGCCATAATAAAACGTGGTAAAGAAATGTCTTTTGAAGGCTTTGGTTCATCAGTTATCACTTTTGCTATTTACCTGCCACGTAATCACAAAACTCAAGAAAATGCTATTCACTAAAAGATTAGGGAAACCAAAGGTATTTATCAAAGGTGCTCCTCACTGAAGGCAAAATTTAAGCTAAATAAATAAAATAAATAAAAATTTAAAAAATAAAACAAAACACCTGTAGGATTGCCAATGAGGGGAGGTAAAGAGCCCAAATTTTAGCCAAGCGAGAGACAGGTTTACAAGACTGGAAAGGCTCCTGACCCCTCGAAACCCACCTTGCCCACATGGGCAACTTACCAAAAACATGGTGGCGTCCAACACGGGCCCCCCCCATCCTGTTAGTGGCCAAACCACTCCGGCTGCCCAGAATGTCTCACCTCTAATCTTGATCTCTTCTGCTGTGATTTAAAAACCTCGGCTCTTTCTCTGTCCCTCGAAGAGAGGGGGGGAGGGGGGAGGGCACCCACTTACAATGACAAAGCACATTATCAGCACAAAGCACTTCCAAGGAGAGCAGAAACCAAACTGCAGAAACCTGGGTAAGCCCTGCCCTGCCCTGCACCTCACTTCTACTGCCAAAAGGATAAAAGGAACCAGGTCAAGGGTGTTTATTAAACTCCTGCTGTACCAGTATTCACCTACGGAATCTAGCCTATAGCCCTATTGTGTAAGTATTGCTGTACCCATTTGAAACCCAAAGAAACGGAGGTTAAGGAACTGATCCAAGGTCACACGGCTAGAAAGAAAGGAGACTGAAGTAACCTAAATGTCCATCAACAGATGAATGGATAAAGAAGATGTGGTATATATATATATGCAATGGAATATTACTCGGCCATAAAAAAGAATGAAATGCCATTTGCAGCAACATGGATGGACCTAGAGATTATCATACTAAGTGAAGTAAATCAGACACAGAAAGACAAATACCACATGATATCACTTACATGTGGAATCTAAAAAATGATACAAATGAACTTATTTACAAAACAGAAACAGACACATAGACATAGAAAACAAATTTATGGTTACCAAAGGGGAAAGGGGGGAGGGAGGGACAAATTAGGAGTTTGGGATTAACAGATATAGACTACGTATAAAATAAACAACAAGGACCTACTGTATAGCACAGGGAACTATATTCAATACCTTGTAATAACCTATAAGGGAAAAGAATCTCAAAAAGAATATTTATACACACAGATATATGTATCACTGAACCACTATGCTGTACACCTGAAACTAACATGACATTGTAAATCAACTATACAAGAAAGGGAGGGAGGGAGGGAGGAAGGAAGGAAAGGAGGAAAGAAAGGAGACCAGGCTCGGACCCAGGTGCCGTGACTGCAGTGCCCTGGAAGAGGAAAAGCACCAGCACAGGCCCCGTATTACTCCACTTGTCCAGCGGGGGGGCTGACAAGACCGATGTCTCTAGACCCTGATGAGAAACCACAGAACCCACCGGGCCACCCTCAGTTTGACAAACTATCTCTACAACGCCATCTGCACATTCACTTTGCCCAGCCCTCTGGCCAAGGCATTCTCTCTGTAGAGCATCCAAAGCTGGACAAGTCCCGGCCAACCTCCCCACCCCCAGCTCTGTACCAAGGACCGAATGGGCTCCAAAGACATTTCCAGCCTCTACACTATTAAAATAAATGGGCTCAAAAAACATTCCTCCTGGGCTTCCCTGGTGGCGCAGTGGTTGGGAATCTGCCTGCCAATGCAGGGGACACGGGTTCGAGCCCTGGTCTGGGAAGATCCCACATGCCGCGGAGCAACGAAGCCCGTGCGCCACAACTACTGAGCCTGCGCGTCTGGAGCCTGTGCTCCCCAACAACAGAGGCCGCGATAGTGAGATGCCCGCGCACCGCGATGAAGAGTGGCCCCCACTTGCCGCAACTAGAGAAAGCCCTCGCACAGAAACGAAGACCCAACACAGCCAAAAATAAAAATAAATAAATAACTATGCCCTACGACAAAAAAAAAAAAAAAATTTCCTCCTGCCTCTGAGATAAGAAATACTCAGAAGATATAACGGGAGTATCTGTCAAGGGCCCCTTCCCCGCCAGTCTGGGATCCACAAAAGGGGCTTCTCAATTGGAAAGCTTCCTGACATTGGCCAGGACTGGCCTCCCCACAGCCGGTGCCTCCGTCACACAGCTGCTTGGCTTCACTCCCAAGAGGCTGCTGTTAACGGGGGCAGGGGACATGCCCATTCCAAAGTGACTTCCATTCACACAACTTACTTGGCAACTAAAGATGGATGATTGGGAAGAGGATTTGCAAAGCTTTCTACTCTTGGCCTGGAGGGCTGGAAGACACCCACAGAGGAGCCATGAAGGGAGACAGGGAGGAGGGGGAACAGTAGGGCAACTCAACCCCTGGGCCCCCAACACATGCTGGTGACCAGAGACACCTGGTCAGTCCTCCAGGCTGAGGGCCCTCAGAGCTGGTGCCACAGCAGAAGAGCTCACAGGGAGTTTCCATGATCTCTCTACAGAGTATCACCCAGTGACCCGGGGAGCCCTAGTGACGGGGAGACCATTCCTGAACTTTTAATTCCCAAAACCTAGCCAAGTGGCCAGTACATGGCAGACATTTAAGAAATGTCTTATTTTAATAGTGTACTCTGTTTAGTTTAGGTACCAAGCTAGGGTACAAATGATAAGCCACAAACAACTTCCTGGTGGTCAGTCATCCAAATGCACCTTGTAATTTTCTCCTTCTGTGGCTCCAGACCAATGGAGACATTGATCTCTCTGGGCGCACATATCCTCGGAAGTGCCCATTTACGTGATGTGAAAACTCACCTGAATAAGGACTTCACTGTATACACTAAATCGTGTGATGTGAATGTCATTCTCTTGAGATCTAAATAATTCCCCTCCTACTCGACCTCGCCTCCTCCAAGCTGACTGATATATAACCCAGGTCCCAGTGGGTCGTCAGGAAATTTGTTGCCAGGTGAAATTTTACCCTCTGAATTCACAAGACCAAACTTCTATACTTATATTTCAACAGTTTGCCATGTTATTAACACTTTGAAAACTGTCCAACGTATGAACATACTGACAACGTATCTCGAATTATTTTATCCTTCACTTGGCCTTCTTGACAAGACTGCTAACTCCTTGAAGGCAGTGATGTTTTGTACATCTGTGAGACCCCGCCACCAGGACGGTGACTTGGAAACAGGAGTTATTCCAAGCCCTTCATCGCCAGGGACCTTGGCTGCCCCCTTCCCACCTTCTCCGGGTTTCGGCCTGCCCTGGATCATCTGGCACCAGGGGTTGCCTGGGACACTGAAGCACAGCCAGAGGAGCAACTGATTCACTGAAAGGTCAACCCCCCTCCCCTCCAACTCATCTTCTGCCTCTGGGTTAGCATGACTTGGCTTAATTTTAACTACCACCGGCAAGATGAACCCCAAAAGAACTCAAGGTCAGGAGGACACAGATGAAAACAAGGGCCTAATATAAATAAGAGTAAGCACAGCACACCTCCCGCCTAGCTCGGTATATGGAAATGCCAGCAGCCCCCAGCCAGGGCCAGAGCAGGCCGTCACTGCAACAGGACACAGAAGCAAGCACACCCAGGCCTCGGAGCCCACTCCACTTCAAGCCACCTAGGGCGCTCTGAGAAAGACAGGAATGGCCTTGTCCTAGGGCCAGGGTGCAGCGGGGCCCCCAGCTTGGGGACGCCAGGTGGGCACCCACTGGCTTTCCATCTGGTATTGCCAAGTAAAGCAGGTCTGAGGGACTCAGGGCCTCTCCCGGCCCTAGGGGGTCAGGAACAAACCGCAGCCATTGGAAGAAGAGAGACAAAGGAAAAGACACCCAGGGGAAGAATCCAAGGTCTCAGGGCCGTGACAACTTTGCCTTAAGCCGCTGTATTACTCAGGCGGTCCCAGCACCCTCCTTCCACCCAGCGTTCATTTCACTTCTACCACGCACCATGCGTCATGAAGATCTGCAAAGGTCAGAAAGATAAGATGCGATTTCTGTCATCAAGGAGCTCAGATTCAGGGCGGGAGGTCAGGGTTCTCAGCCCTCGTTGGAAAGGTTAGGAACCCAGACGCGGGACTCGGGCTGCCTGGGTCATTAGCTGAGTGACCCTGAGCACTTTAATTCTCGGTGCCTTGGTTTCTTCATCTGCAAAATGTGGACAACAGAAGCCACCTTGTGGGGCTGATCTGAGGAGCAAGTGAGTTAACACACGTAAAGTGCTCAGAACAGGCGTGCGCGAGCGGGACAGAAGTGTCAGCTGTTACACCAGCAAGCATGACGTAGTATTAGCTCGTCGTTATTAACCCACAGGACAAACCTGTCCTGTGGGTTTGTTACTCACCCTTAAAGGGAGCTGACGATTACCTTGAAATTGTGTTTATGATGTATACACCCCCGTGCATATCCATGTGTTCCCGGAGGATGACATCACAACTTTCATCCAGTTCTCAAAGCAAAGCTGCAGGAAAGCTCAGAGCGGGAGGGGGCCTGCAGCAAGAGTCTCAAGAAGGTGCACTGACCTGTGCCTTCATTTTATCAGGTCATCAGGCAAAGGGCAAAAGCTTCCCATAGAACTTTCTGCAACCATGGAAATGTCCTCTGTCTGCATTGTCCCCAAACAGCCACCATCGGCCACCTGTGCCCAGTGAGCATCTGAAGTGTGGCTGGTGAGACCGAAGGACTGAACTTTTGGTTGTATTTCATTTTATTATTTATATTTAAGTAGCCACGCATGGCTACTGGCCACTGTTTTGAACCTCACAGACCTAGTCAGTCTGGGGAGGAAAACGTCACAGGCAAAGAGAACAGGGTGTGCGCAGATGCAAAACACCCCATGACGTACCCAGAGGTTGTGACTGAAACAACACGATGCGGCCAGCAATCGTGAGTAGCGGCGGAGGCGGGCGCACGCGGGGCTCAGCACGGAGAGGAGCAGACGCGGAGGAGGAGGTAAAAGCCTTGTGTGCTCTGCTCAGAGCTGGGCGTGTCACCAGAGACAGAAGGAGCGCTGTGTCAGGCAGCGTCCTCCGGAGAAACAGAACCAGTGGGCTGTGCATACACAGCCGGTCCCTGACTCACGATGGTTCAACTTTTAAGTTATCGACTTTGTGACAGTGCAAAAGCTATATGCATTCAGAAGAAACCACGCTTCAAAGGTGGACCGTTCCCTGGGGGACCGGCGTGCAGTACGACCCTCTCTCTGATCCTGGGCAGGGCAGCTGCAGCCCCCAGTCACGGGGGTGAACAACCGATAGATATACTGACAACCATCCGGACCCGCACTCCATCCTGTTTTTCCCTTTCAGTACAGTATTCCATAAACTCCATGAAACAGTCAACCCTTTATTATAAACTAGGCCTTGCGTTAGAGGGTTCTGCCCACATGCAGGCTAATGTGAGTGTTCTGAGCACGTGTGAGGTGGGCGGGGCTGAGCTGGCATGTCCGGGAGGCTGCGTGTATCAAATGCATTTTTGACCTATGATATTTTCAACTTATGATGGGTTTATCAGGATGTCATCCCATCATAAATTGAGGAAGATCTGTGTATAGAAAGAGATTTATATTAAGGAATTAGCTCATATGATTATTTTTGAGGCTGGAGGTCCAAAATCTGCGAGGTGGACCAGCAGGCTGGAGACCCAAAGCAGAGCTGATGCTGCAGGTCAAGTCCGCACACCTCTGCTGCGTAACTGCCTCTTTCTCGGGGGAGGGCAGTCTTCCGTTGTAGTCAGGCCTTCAGCTGATTGGGTGAGGCCCACCCACACCAAGGAGGGCAATCTGCTTAGGGAAACCCCACGGAGGTAAATATGAATCTCATCCAGTAAACTCCCTCACAGAAACATTCAGAATAATGTTTGACCGTGTATCTGGGCCCTGTGGTCCAGCCAAGTTGACACATAAAATTAAGCAGCACATCCACTACAGTTTTTGAGCAGGATTATCAGCAAAACTGACTTCGCCAAGACTGAGTTGGGAGGTTATGGGTGAGAAGTGGAGAAGGGGGACTGGGAGAGGCAGAATTCCAACGGAAAAAGGCGATTTCAACAATCCGGGCAAGACATGAGGGCTTCCACCAAAGAAGTGGTGATGGGAAATGAGTCGTTTAACGAGTGTGTGTTAAAAGAAGGTATGAATGGATTCTGTGACTTGACGAAATCACACACACACACACACACACACCTTCCTTTATGGTAAGCTAGCATTTTCTCCTAGGACTCCAACACAATGCAAAGGAAAGGAAGTTTCCCATGTAGCAGAAAGGGACAGAAGTGATGGAGCAGAGAGATACGGGGTTTGCAGCAGTTCCCTCCTCGGAGGAGTCCTGTGCCTGCTCTACGGGTCACATATGCCCACCTCTAAGTCTTTCCAACCAAGAGCCTCTCTAGAAGATGAATAAACCACAGCACAGACATGGCAGAGGTGGTTAGCTGCCTCTCAGTATCCATGCTTGTCTTCATCCTTAGAAACAACCCTGCTAGCTAAAACGCTCCAAGCCAAGCCTTTCTTGCTACCCACGACCATGCCCGGGGTCAGTGTGAAAACACCTCCCAGCCTTCTCTGTACAAAGAGAAACTTTGTTCAGCTGTACGCCTGAGATCAAGAGACTTAAATTCAAAGAATGAGAGAACCAGCAATGAAAGAGAAGCAGCGTGTTGCCTGGGACTTCCGGGTAGATTCTTTAAAGTACAAGGGGCATACGTCCTTTCCCCTTCCTCTTTTCCTGAAATACAGATGAGATGGCTTGAGCGTCTGGAGCTATCCTGGACCAGGAGGTGACTCTGAGGATGGGACTCACATACTAGGACTGAGCAATAAATACAACACTGGATCTCAGATGACCCTGGACTCATGGCATCAACCTAGATTGCCTAATTCAGGTCTTCTTTCAGGTGAGAGAAAGTATTCTTGTGTGTTTCGGCCACTGTTTTTAAGCCCTGTGTTACTTGCAGCAAAATGCAATTCCTGGCTGATACAGGATGAGGCCATTATTTTGTGTACAAGGCAATATAAATTTCAGAATTTTAGGTTGTAGAAGTTCATCTGTATATTTTTTATGGGCTTGGGGTGGAGCCAGATTGAAGAGGAACCTACCTAAACTAATACATTGCCTCACATATCAATTTCTTTCCAACAACTGCTCTCAGGAGAGCCCGCTACAGGTGCCTGCAGCCACCCTGGTTGAGTGCCCAGGGTCAGTGTGAAAACACCTCCCAGTCGTCTCTGTATAAAGAGAACCTTCGTTCAGTTGGCTTGAGCCTGAGATCAAGAGACTTAAATTCAAAGAATGAGAGAACTTAGAAGATACACCACGATTTTCAGAAATAAAAAAGGCCCAGCACCTTCTCTGCAGTACAGTGCTTTGCCAAAAGGCTGTGGAATGCACTGGAGGCCGGTAACAAATTGATGAACGCATGGTATTTTGTTTTTTTTTACTTCCATTTAAACCACTTCTTCAAAGTGAGGCTTCCTAAAGCCAGCTGATCACTGCCTTAATTGAAGCAAAGAGGCACCCTTTCCTCTAGTGCCTAAGGAAGTTCTAAATGGAAAAATGAATAAACAAGCAAATGAATAAATGACCAAACTAACTAATAAAGGCACTCGAGGATGGGGAAGGGGAGAGAGCTGGAGGGAGGCTGACGCCCGGCAGAGGAGGAAGGACAGCTGGGGAGCTCACCTTCTGGAAGGTCCTTCAGAGGAGACCCAGTGGCGTGGCCTCCCATGAGGCCCTCCGGAATGCAGCGATCAAGCTAGGGAGGGCCAGGAAGGGACAGGAAAAAATGTCAGCCTCAGGCACCTCTCTTAGGAAGCCCATTTCCACCTAGAAGCACCAAGCTGAGGGCATTTTAGCCATCTGGAATCCTAGCACAAGCGCCTGTCCTGTACCTGCCAGGTGGCAAGGCGGGGACCACAACTCTCCACGGCTGAGCGCTGTGACTTCAGGAGCCCCGAGAAGGGGCGGCCGACTCTGAAACTACTTTCTCCACCTGGCTGATGACTCAGACCACAACCTCCCTCCTCAGCAGGGCTGCCAGATTTAGCAAATAAAAATACAGGACTCCCAGGCCCATTTGAATTCCAGATAAACAAATAATCTGTTTCAGTGAAGTGTGTCCCAAGGTTTACATGGGACAGAGTGATGCTTAAAAAAAACGATCTGAAATTCAACTTGAACTGGGTGTCCTGTATTCTATCTGCCGACCCTACCTTTAGGGCTTAAACTCCACAAGGACCTTTCTTTCACCAGGCAGAAATGAAAACTCGTCTATGGCCTGGACTCCTCAGCACCTCCCTCTTGGTGTGATGGGCATGGTTCTGTTACACACATTTCAAGAAGTTCCCCCTGTGTGATGAGCCCCGAGCTGGGAATCAGCCATCCCACCAGGCAGGAAGCAGAACCACCCAAGCTATGGGAGTATTTCTAAGCAGAACTACTTGAACATCCAAAGACCATAAATCTCGAAGCCTTATCAGTCGTCCACTTCTCAGCGTGAATCAGTCCATCAGATTCTTAGGGGGAAGTTTTCCTAGAAGGGAAGGGGGAACATGAAGTCACACTGGGAAGGGTGAGGAAGGGGGAGAGAAAAGGAGGAAAGTAGGGTGGGCAGGGGGTGTCCCCAGGCGAGGAAAGCTAAGTCAAAATGTTCAAGAGAAACGTCACCGCTGGCTGGGGACCAAACCCTGTCGCCTGGCAACATAAGAGGCCTACCCGTGTTGACAAAACTGATAGCAAAAATACATCCCATACTCTGATTTTCTTCAACTGAGAAATCAGTCACCCTGCCGCCCCCTCTAGGGAATGCCAGTGGTTTACAGGAGGGGGAGGGAAGGGCGATCCATGTGGAAGCAGCAATTTCATTGATTTTATTGACAATAGATGGAAGGGGGGACGGAGGCGGGGGAGGGAAGAAAGAAAAGAAAAAGAGAAACATCCAAGGAGCCTCATGGTTTCAGATTCGGTACAGAACTCCACATCCTGCTTCCCCTCCAACCGCTGTCCTGCGGTGACAAACCACATCTGTCAGCTTCAAGCCGCACTTATGGGTATCAGCCAGGCCTCAGCAAAAGGCCACTGAAAGGAAAAGGGGACTGTCCCCGAGACGCCCCCAACAGACCAGGCATCGGTGGGGGGCGCGGGGGCAGCACCCCCAGCATCATACTGCCCCGCTGAGACCCTGCTGGCCACGAGCCCCATTCCTGGCTTCCTGCTGCCCGCCAGGCAGGAAAGGGTCAAATGCAGGTGGTCCTCGCGCCACAGAAGAGAAAACCTCAGATCAGCCGCACTCCCTCTCCAGTCATGGGAGAGTGGAGGATGCCTGAAGCACAGCCAGCCCAGCAGGAGGGGCAACGGCTCCAAAGGGGGGTGGGTCCGTCTGGAAGCCTCGAGACCTGTTCTACGTCAGGAGCCTTCACCCTGGGTCAGAGGCTGCCCCTCGTCTCCCCACTGACCCCATCTTGACGCAAGATTCCAGGCCTCCCAATGCAGCTGCTTCTCCCCCGGAATCTCCAGCCAAGACTGCAAGGCAGGGCGGTCCTGCGGGCCAAGGAGGGTTAATATAGCACATTTCCCTCCTGCCGTAAATCACCAGGGACTCTGCTTCGGGACAGGTGCCCCGTCACCCAGTGGCCTGCCCTCAGCCCGGGCACCTGGGTGATGCAGTTCCCAGGAACTGGCCTGTGGCCGCCCAGTGGGAACGTGACCAGGATCACAGGGACGGACGTCACTGACCCAGACCTCCTCACCCGAGCCTCACGCAGACAGCTGCCACCCAGGCAGGCACAGGCTCAGCAGAAACAAAAGTGACCGGGAAAGAGGGAGGCAGGACGAAAGTGCACTCAGCTCCCAGGAGGGGAAGAAGTTTCAAAGGGCCACCGATGACTTGGCAAGAGCCTCCCAGGTGCCCCAGGGCAGCAAAGGCAGGGAAACAACTGCAGATGAGCCCAGCATCTCCCCTTAGCCCTACGAGTTGATTATTTCTCTTACCTGTTTCCACAAGACGTGCCAGGGTGTGGTCAGGTTTCCAACAGTCCCTAAGTACTGTCAGAGTGCCAGCACCAGGCTGCAGGCAACAGCCAGAAGCAGGGAGATGGGGGTTCAAATCTTCGCTCCTCTCCATGGGGGTCTGTGGTCTGGGCACGTTCCCTTACCTCCCAAAGCCTTAGTTACCGTCCCCTCCGTGTGACGGCAGTAATGATACCATCGCCTGGCCACCTTCCATCAGGCCCCAGTGGGTTCATGTCTATAAGGGACCCACCCCTGCAGGCCCAGGCACCCCACGGATCTGAATAAATGAGGGCCGTGGGAGCCCCTTGAATAACCTGACTTTCTCTAAGCCTCAGTTTCCTACTCTGCAGAAGGTTTTTTAAAAGTACTGCCCTGGTGCTTGGGAAAGTGCACTTGGGAAAGTGCCTGGTGTACAAAGAGTGTTACAACAACTCTCCTTCCCCTCCTCCCCTCCATCCTTGACCTCTGATGGCTCTGTCCACACCCTGTCTTCCCGGAAACAGTCACCTCCGTGCTGCCCAAGCCCAGCGCCCCCCTGCAACGTGCCTACATCACTGTGAGGCTCCCACTCGGGCACCAGGTGCTGCTAGAACTTTCAGGGGAAGAGGAGCTCACCACCTTCTCCCAGGGCTACACCCGACTGCGCTTCAACTGCCTGCTGCCTCTTCGGGTCACAGCCTTGGAGTTCTCATGACTCACTCTTGGCAGCTGGTTAACGACTCAGTCCGATCCAAACCCCTCCACGTCCTCCCAGATCAGATCACAGCACGGGAAAGGCGCATGTGAAGGCCCGAGTGATGGTCTCTGGGCTCCGAGGCTAGTTTCCTCATCTGTATTATGGGGACACGTGGTGCCTGAGACACCGCTGGACCTCCACGTGGAGCTGCCACCAGTACGGACCCAACATGTGGCATCAGTGCCCCATCAGTTTCTCCAACACAACCCGAGTCCACACGCAAGAGCCACCGCGGCTACTCTACCCAGGCAGGAGGCTAGGCTGAGGCTGCACCCTCCCTCATCGGGCCATGCGGTTCCCTCCCTGCCTGGTCCTTCAGCTGCCCGAGGCCCCACCGCACAGCCCTGGAGCTGACGGACTCAGGCCAGGTCCTATCCACGCCGGCTCCCCCCTCAGATTGCGGCTCCTCTGTCCTTTACCCAGACTGTCTCATACTCAGGGGCTCAGGTGTGTTTCCAAAGCTTTACACACACGCGCACACACCCCGTGACCTCACTCCACCGGCCTCCTGCACACACCGTCTACACCTGTGCCATCTATACCTGTTCTCTAACAGACGCTCCTCCCCACTGGGCTCTCCACTTGTTGAGTACGTTGATCCTCATCATTCAGTGGATTCCATGTTTGTGAATTTGCCTACCCGCTATGACTTACCTGTAACCCCAAAATCAGTATTTACTGCACTTTCGGAGTCATTCACGGACCAGTCCAGAGAAGCAAAAAAACGTGAGTCTTGATGTGCACGATGCCAGCTGAGGCCAAGCAGAGAGGACATCCTGCCTTCTGTTCCAGCTGTCAGGTTGCAAACACCCGTCCTTCTCACAGTCTACTGAGTGCCATGTTTTTCACGTTTTTGTGCTTCTCGGTGGTGGTTCCTCTCTAAGGTGGCCCCCAAGCCTAGTGCTGAGTGCCGTCTGGGGTCCTACCTAAGCACAGGACAGCTGTGACGTGCCTTACAGAGAAAATACGTGTTTTAGATGAGCTGCTTCCAGGCGTGAGTCATCGTGCCGTTGGCCATGAGTTCACTTTTAATGAATCAACAATACAGTACATCCAGAAAAAGGAAGAGGAAATGTGCACATCCGTACAAGACGCTGCTCCAGTAAGCACCAACGTCAAGTCTGTAGTGCAAGATGAAGCCGTGGAAACGCGGCTAAATGTGTGGATTCCATGTGGCAACAATGCCTGAGAGGTCACGACGGAAGCACAACACAGTGTGGGGCTGAAAGCCAGAGAAATTTTTGGTTCTGTCACCCAAGGGCAGGGAAATGTTCATCCCTTCTGGGCTAGTGTTTCATTGTAAAGAAACATTGTATAGAATTAATTATTCATAAGACATATAGATTAAAGAAGGTGTCTTTAAAGAGAAACATACATAAAACAAAGTTGTGTTTGATGAAATTGTGACCAGAGGCTCTCAGGAACAATCCTCTGTTTCCCTGGGAGCAGTGCTTCACTCCATTTCTCAAATGAAGGGGGAAAAACCACACACACACACACACACACACACACACACACACACACACACACACGTGAATCCAGATCAGTAACAAAGATTCTACTTTTGCCCAAAATATTCCATCCCACGCAACTTTTGTAAGACTGCTAAGAGGGGACTGTCAGCTCTACAGGACAGAGTCTTTCTTCCGTTCTTGACAAGTGGCTAAACTAGTGCATGACACTTAGTAAGAACACTGTAAATATTCGTCGAATGAAAGAAAATAATGAATTAGAAGAAAAAAATTCATGGACAAGTAGAGTATAACCTGTATTGACATACACTTGCATTTTCGTCCCATCTCTGCAAAGCCCAGGCTTCCTGTTCTCCACTTAGGGAAGGTCTTCTTTAAACAAAATCAACATCCAGATTTCCCAACAACAGAAGACTACAATAGTGATTAACGTAAGAATTCAGGGGATTATCTGACATATTTGACTTAACTCCTTTCATTGGAAACATGACTTCCCTTCCATTCAAGGTCCCCGCCACTCATCCATTTGGGCTTGGAGGGCTTTCCATCAGTCGCAAGGTAAGTCAGCTATCCCCTCATCATCAATTTCGATCCTCTGCCACATTTTATCTTCACAAGCAACTTGGTATGTACCCACCCTGCCTGGGGTCACCCTTCTGTCTCTACATCTTCCATATCCCCTCCCAGCCAGCAGAGGACTGTTTCTTCTTCCACCTACAGGGTATTTTTTTGTGGTGGCGGTGGTGTTTTTGTTTTGTTTTTTAACATAGCAGATTCACCTTGGAGATATAATATTTGATAGAAAAATACATCTGGAATAATAACTTAACATTCATTTTCTTTCATCCAAATGCTTTACATGAACTAACTTAATCACTGTGGTAAACTGCAAAAATGGCCGTAATACTTTGCAGGTATTTTTGCAGGTGGAGTTTGCTTTTTCCCTACCTCTGGCTTTTGGACGAGCCATGTGACTTACTCTGACCAGCAGGACATTAACAAATGTGATGCAAGCAGAGGCTTGGAAAGGGCTTGCCATTTCTGTTCCTAGAATCCCAGCACCATATGAAGAAGCCCACACTAGCTTGTTGGATGAGATGCACGTGGTCCAGCCACCCAACACCTCAGCTGACAACAAGCCAACTGCTTGACAGATAAAGCCAACCCAGATCAGCCAACGCCCCAGCCAACCCACCAACTGACTGCACATTCATGAGATCAGCCAAAACCTGAGTTCAGAAAACTTGCCCAGCAAAATCATGAGCTAAGTAAATGTATTAAGTCACTGAGTTTGCTTTGTTTCATAGCAACAACTAACTGATACACAATTCCATTTTAGAGATGAAGAAATTAAAGCACAAACATTAACCTGCAGAGGTCCCATAGCTATTAAGTGGTAAATTGGGATTAAAAGCCAGGCAGTCTGGCTCAGAGGCCAAGCTTTGCCAGTGGTCCTACAGTTAAGTCAGCTAAGTTTCAAACATTTCCCCAACCACTTACTTCCCCCAAAGGAAGTTAAAGCACGTGGACGTACCTGGTCCCATAAACACAAAACGGGCAACTGTCAGCACTGAATAACCCTCACTATTTTGCATTTATGCTGCCCTTCAGGGTTCCAAAGTCTCCTGACACATTCCAACCATTTAAAAACCCGAAGGTCCACCAATGGATGAGTGAATAACAAAATGTGGTCTACACATACAGTGGAATATTATTCAGCCTTAAAAAGGAATGAAATTCCAACACAGGCTACAACATGGATGAACCTTGAAGACATTATGCTAAGTGACAAAAGCCAGTCACAAAAGGACAAACTCTGCACAACTCCACTTACATGGGGTACTTAGAGGAGTCAAATTCACAGAGACAGAAAGTAGGACAGTGGTTGCCAAAGGCTGGGGGAAGGGACGAGTGGGGAGTTATTTAATAAGTACAGGGTTGCAGTTGGGAAAATGATAAAGTTCTGAAGGAGGATGGCGGTGAGGGTTACACAGCAATGTGAATGTACTTAATGCTACTGAATCGTGTACTTAAAAACAGTTACAACGGTAAATCCTATGCTAAATACAGTTTACCACCATTTTTTAAAAAGGAAAATACTCACAAGGGTTGGGACTGGCAGTGATAAAATGCCAGGCCCGGGGCCACTGTTGGACTAGTTAGAACACAGGGAGCCAAGGAAGCAAGAAACTCTCTGCCATTCAAGTTTGCTGAGTCACACGGGCTCCACACCCACCCCCATCCCCCTTCAGAATGTCCCCTGCCACACACAGAAGGCCAGATGGGCTGGCAGATATGTCAAAGCCACCTTAAAAACAAGCTCTGGCTCACGGACAAAACCCTCAAATAAATCAAAGTCAGTTTCCTGCCCCCACCTGGCCCAGGAAAAAAAACAAGTGCTCTGTCTGCTCTTGGCAGAATGTGGATTGGGTTTTCAAGATCACAGAACTGGATCTGACTCCTGGTAGGAAACTGAGTTGACATCAGGAACAATAAAGTCAGTGCAAATTTCTGATGATCAGACACAATCCTACTGGCCCAACAATCACAAGTCTTTGTAAACTCTTTATGGAAAACCAAGCTGTAGAAGTCTTTTCCTTTGTAAGTCTCCGTTGTTCGCTGAGACTCTAGATGGACGGACAGGAGCATTCCAGACGTTATAAAACCATCATTACAGTATTACCTCTTCTTTTTTTTTTAAAAAGGAGGTATACATCAAATATTAACAGAAGGTATGGGGACTTATTTTCTTCTTTTTGTCTATTTTCTGAATTTTCTACAATCTTTTTTTAGTGAAACCAAAATCTAAGATCGTACAGGGATTCCATCATCAAACATTAGCTCATTTAAGTCCTAAGGACACCTCAGGACTCTCATGGTCCGTGACCATCACTGTTTCACTGTTTTCAGATCACTGTTTCCACAGAGACGAGGACGCTGAGGCTCTGAGAACGCAGTGCCTCATGAGACACACTTGGAGGAGACGCTTTGAAGGCATCTCTCAGAGACCATCCCTGTTACACACAGTCAGAGGGGTTTGTAAATATAGAAAGGAAGGGGTGGGGGTAAGACCAGAGGAAGGCGCAAAGCCACACTTCACTGCTGCCCAGCAGTGGGACCCTCCCAACGTAGCTCCCTCCTACCTCTTTTTCCATCAAAGAGGATTGGGGTGCGGAACAAAAAGGGAGTGGTGTGAAATCTATTCCAGGTGTGTCACAGCCAACTGGGGACCCACCCACCAAATGAGATTTGAATGAACCCAACCCAGATGAAGCTGGATTTGCCAGTCATGCTCCTATCCCTCTGCGGGGAAGAAGTTGTGAGTAAAGCGGCAATGGAGAGGGAAAGCTCAGGATGCCAACGGAAGGCCGGGAGGAACATCTGGTCAACCTCATCATTCACTCATTGGTTCATTTGTTTGTTTCCTCAAGACTTGAACACCTTCTGTATGCTGGCAATGACCCAAACAGACCAAATACCCTGTCTGGGAATTTGTGGAGTTTCACTACTATAAACAAGTAAACAATAACAGGTCGGGGGTGAGAACTGCTATGAAGAAAAAGCCAATCGAGGAATGAGGGCTGGGGTGGCAGAGATGGTGGGCTGGCAGTTGTCATTTAAATGTCAGCCCAGGAAGGCCTTGTTGATAAAGTGACATCTGAGCAGAAAGCTGAAGGAGATGGAGTGGACCATGCAAATCCTATGGTTAAGACAACAACAAACAGGGGGAGCAGCAAGTTCAAAGACTCTGAGGTAGGAGCATGTATGACATCCGTTCCGCCAAAGGAGGAGAAGGCCCATCAGCTGGGGCTGCTGGCCTAAACGGCCAACCTCCAGAGGCCCCTGAACACAAAGGTTCCTTTACCAGCTCTGCTCCAAAATCTGAGCTCAGGGGACCCAGTGGGGAAACTCCCGTGGGGAAGCCACTGCCGAGGTTCCAAGGGGATGCTTTCACAGACCACTATATAATCACCCCACGGCATGGGGACATGGATGTTTTTATATAGATACTTGTGTCCTCAAAGGGACCATAAATTCAAGTGTCGAAGACTTTCAGAAGAGGAGGTTTCATGACCTCCTCAGCACTGACCCAATGTTTACATTAAAGTATCAGAAATTTCTCCTCAAACCTAACCAGAAGCCTTCTCACTGCAAGGTCAAGACCACTACCCCCCTGGGCTATGGTGGGTGAGACACATCTCCAACGTGGGGCACTTTGAAGGTTGTGGCACAGGGCACTTTGGAGGGAGGACGCCTTAGGGTTGGGGAGCTTCTGGGGACTGGTGAGCACCTTCTGGAGAAGGGCTCCTTCTCTCTAGAAAGCTGCAGCTTGGGTGGGGCCCAGAGGGAGGCGGAGAGAAGGACGGCTGCTCAGGCTTGTTGCAGGCCAACAAGTCATGGGCACTTTGATGTTGTACAGCCCAGGGCAGCAGGACAGGGAAGGAAGGGTTTCGGGCAGCTGGTCTGTCTAGGAACAAAGGCCACATTATCTGGAAGGTTCCAACCAGAAAGCTCAGTTCAGCGTTCAGAGTGCAAAACCCAAATACGTAGCTAGGATCTCGGCAGAAGCACCAAAGCATCAAGGGGATCCCTGATGAGAAATCTGAGGGGTGCACGGAGCGGGGCAAGGAAGAGGAATGCCCAAGTCCTGGCCCCTTATCCTCGATGGCTCCCGTCTTAACACATTCCTGGGGCTTCGCTTCCCAAGGGCTCGCTTTCCCATCGCCTCCCCCGCCCCCGACCCCAGCCCAACAGCACACTGCGCACACACAGTGGGGGCCTGCAGTGGTACCTGCACTCCCTGAGCATCTGCTTACAGGTAGAGACCCTGGGAGGCGGCAGCATCTTCTGTCACATAACACACAGCAGGACAGGAACTCAACCAGGACCAGCTGCTCGAGAGTCACCTGAGCAGAAGCCCCCGTGTGGGCCAAGGGGTGTGAGAGCCCCCAGCCCAGGGCCTGGCACACAGCAGGCACCACCATGCATTGGGAGCTCTTTTCCTTCCCATTCACAGGGCCTGCATCTCAGGCTGGGAAGTCCCCACATCGGTGACGATCCAAGGGAGACACTGAAACCAGCAGCCCCGGCAGTCACCTGACCACAGCCCCTCTGCCGCCCCCTTTTCTGGTCTTGGCTCCTCTGTTGCCTATTTGGGCTCTCAGGACAAAGAACCAATGTTCCAAGAGAAGCAGATGGCTAATTTCTCCCAAACCAGGGAGGAGAATACGAGGGAGGCAGTGTTCCTCCCGCTGCCCGACAGGCAGTCATCAGGGAGGGCGGAGGGCAAGCCCGACGCTCTAAGCACAGCCTCTGGTCCGGCCGCCTGGGAGGTGGACCTGGGTACCAGCTCCAGCGGCAGGGCAGCGCCCACTGGTGGGGGCATCCAAATGCCGGCACGCTCACCCTACTAATAGTACCAAGAGCGGGAGTGAAAGCAACCTGTGCCGGGGAGGAAAACAAGGGGCTGATTCCAAACGCACCTGTGGACACAGCCACGGCTGTCCCGCGCCCCTGAGCTTCAGCAGGAGGCCCACACGTCAGAGGTGCGCCCACGGCGCGGGGCGGGGTGATGGGCAGAGCAGGAGAGCTTACCTGCCTCGCCACCCTCCGTGCCTCCCAGTAGGGCTTCGAGTCTTCCACAGCTTTGCCGATTTTCTTCACCAGCTCATCCAGTTTCACCGTTGCCTCAACCAGAACAGAGCGGAACTTCTGACGAATGTCCTGCAGACAGGAAATTGAGGACACAGTTCAGGCTTAAGAAGGAACGTGCGGAAATCTGCTTTACTTAACCGGAAGCACCCAGAAGGGCCTCCACTCGGCCTACAAGCCCCTGAGTTCATGCCTTTACAAGACGGTGTCTAGAGCACCACCATCCAAGAGGACCTTCCACGATGCTGGCGTGTCCTACCAGCTGCACTGGTCAGTACGGCAGCCACTGACCACACATGGCTACTGAACGCTTGACAACTGACTGGCAAGACCGACGAACTGAGTTTTTAACTTATTTCATTTTAAGTAACTATATTTAAATTTAAACAACGTGGCCAGTGACTACCTCATTGGACAGTGCAGGTTAGACTGAAAGGCTCCATCCAGGGGAAGATGTCCAGTCCGGCCACCCCTGGCAGCTTCAGTCCCTAATGATGGCACCATTTGCCACACTCCCATGATGTCCCCACCCGTGTAACGTGCTCAACATTAAACAGCGAGTACAGATTTCCCACATGCCAGACCCTGCGCTAGCCCTTGGGCTTGGTCCCTGCTTTCAGGGCACTTCCAGTTGGTGGGTGAGGGAGGCACTTACAGCCCATCCCAGCGAGTCTGAGCCAGGATGGGACCAGTACAGGTGCCGTGGAACCCAGGGCAGAGAACCTCACAGGGCCAGGTCAGGCGGGCGGGGGGAGGGGGGCGAGGTTAGAGGGAGACTCGCAGGAAACTTCCAGGGGTTACTATCTGCACAGAAGCCTGAATCATGGATGGGCACCTAGGGAGGAAGGAAAATACTGAGTCCAGAGCAGGTGGCAGACCAGGGCCCACCGGGTGGGGGGAGGGAGTAGTGTGGCGTTTTCCAGAGACTGAAGGAAGCTGGACGTCTGGAATGCGGAGAATGGCTAGAGATAAGGGCGGCCACCCCTCCCAGAGATGCCGTGAGCAAGGTGGCCTGGATAAGAGTTTGGGAGATTAGAACAGGCAGGTGGGCGGTACCAGGGTTAACCGTGTTGTGAAAGTCAGGAAACCAGATCCATGGATGCCACAAGGAGGAAAAAAAATTAAAAAGACAACATTTAGTCCCAGGTCTAGGAGGACATGTTGGACGGTCGGTGAGGGCTTCAGAGACCCCACGTCCCTACCCTCTGCTCCTCTTCCCTCGGGCACTGGCCTGTCACAGCCATGCCTCGGGGTGTGTGCGTGCGTTTGAGAGGGGAAGTGGGTACTCAGGGAAGGAGGAACAACACATGATCACCAGCCATGGGGCGGCCCCAAGAGCAGCCGGCCACACTGCTGGTAAAACACGTGTGCTCCGTTGGCTACAAAGGGGCTGCCTCACTATCTGAAAACTATTTCTAAACATAAAATTATATGGGCCTCTTGGGCCAACGGGATGGCTCATGGGGGTGAGGAAAGCCCCGATCACTTCTAATTTCCTTCCCCCATCATCTCATACCGTGGGCTTTCTAGATGGGTTTGAAAGTGCCAGGGCTGCAGCATATGAAGACATGGCCTTTGTCTTGTACGGGAGCTTCTCAGCTCCTGAGCCCCATCCTACTTCTGACAGAGGCCTTGGTTGCTTCCCCCAGGCCTGTATCCTCCTCCTCCTCCTAATTTTCTCTGCCTCCCCTCCTATCTGGCCGGGCCTGCAGTCACGTGCTACAGCTACAGCTGCCGAAGACAGAACAGGACTAGGCTTGTCCTCCAGAGGAAGCGCCACAGATGCATGCAGGCCGCCAGGGACGAGCAAAGCTCCAACGAGCTGCTGTTAGACTTGACTTCCAGTACGTGGGAGGTAACATGTTGTCTAGAGCTCAGGATTTTTATCAGAGAGATGGATCTAATCCTGGTTAAACCTCTTTCTGTGAGGCCCCCATCAGGTAACTTCCTTATGAATAATTTTTATTACCTATAAAATGGTGACTTTCCATCTCATAGGGAGGGCTGTTGGAAGGAATAAAAGAGAATGCAAACGTGAAACACCTACTAGTTCCTGGGCACACAGTAGGTATTCAATAAATGCACACCATTTTTTTTCCCCTGGCATAAAAAGAGACCCACGATCCTATTAAACACCACCAAGGGGGTGGCTCTGAGGCAGGGGGAGCTGACGTGAGGGCGGGAATAACCTGCTACCCTGTGTGGGCAGAGGCTTGGCAGATGCACTCACACACTCGACTGAACCCTCCCAGTCACCACCCTGGCGGGGGAGGGGCCAGCACCACGTCCAGACCGCAGGTGGGAACACCAGGGGCCAAATCAGTCAGCGTGTGACCCAGGGCAGGTCACAGCCATCACACTGCACCTCCTCTGGGAAATGAGAATTGTGCCCCAAACCAGTGGCCTATGGGCCCACAGGCTTAGTGCCTTCAGCCTCTACGCTGTGTACTAAATGTCAGGAAAATTCGTATATTTTTTTAAATGTGGATACTCAAATTTCTCGTAAAAAAAAAAAACAACATTTTTTTAAATCAGATGATCTGGCAAAACTGGGCCCCCATTCCTACTTGGCAACCACTGGCTAGAAGTAAAGGAGAAGACACCCCTTGGAAACGGTCCTTTCCAGTCCCCACGCCCTGTGCCTGAGCCACACCCAGCCTGCTTCACTCACTGAGCTCCCCTGCCAGGCCCTCAGAGACTTCTGATTTGCCCAGAGCTATTCTGGGCACCAGTGAATATAAGCCGCCTGCCTGCACGAGGCGGGTACGGGGAACAGATGGACAGTTTCCCTTGGGGTAGACATTTACAGATGCTTTCATTCCATCAGCGTATGCAATCACTAACAACCTTACCAGGTAGGTGCTATGGTTGTTCCTTTTTTTTTTTTAATTGAAGTATAGTTGATTTTCAATGTTGTGTTAGTTTCAGGTGTACAGCACCGTGATTCAGCTATACATATATATTCTATTTCAGATTCTTTTCCATTATAGGTTATTACAAAATCTTGAGTATAGTCCCCTGCAGGTGCTATGGCTGTCATCCACATTTTACAAAGAGGGAAACTGAGGCACAGAGCAACTAGGTAGCTTGCCCAAGGTCGCAAAGCTGGGAAACAGCACAGCCAAGATTTAAACTCAAGCAGTAAATAAATAAGCACCATGCGGTGTGATAAGTACTAAGACCTCAGTCTACACACCGCAGTGAACACACAACCAGGAAGGACACACCCAGAGAAAGCACCATCCCAGCCAGGCCTTGGACGAAGGAGGATTTCACCAGACAGAAAAGGGGGAATCGAGGGACCAGCAAAGCGAAAGGTGGCAGGTGGGAGGGCTGGTGGGACGGAAGAAAGAAAGGCACGTGGGCCACACTGAGGCCTTTGAACTCCATCCCACACAATGGGAGACAGGGTGGGTTTCTCGTGTGAGCCTCAATTTACTTGCCACGTGCCTGTTGTCAGCAATGCTTGAAGAATTCTCTACCACAAAAAACAAAAGTTCTCATCGTTCCCTGGACGGCATGGCTGTGAATAGAGCTTTCCTAGCTGCAACAGTGTAAACGCCAAACACTGACTACAACGCGGTCCTGCTGGGAGGGATGGGGGTGGAGGAGGACACAGGAGGAAGGAGACTAAAGCCTCATCTTCCATAGGGGGTGTCCACAGATAAGAACTAAAACTAAAAAACTAAAAAGTCAAGAAGTAGCCATGCAAAGCCTACTGTTTAGAGCCACAGAAGTAACATAATCCAACAGCACATTAAAAGGATCAGACACCATGATCAAGTGGGGTTTATCCCAGGAATGCAAGGATTCTTCAATATATGCAAATCTATCAATGTGATACACCATATTAACAACTTGAAGGATAAAAACCATATGATAATCTCAGTAGAAACAGAAAAAGCTTTTGACAAAATTCAACACCCATTTATGATAAAAACTCTCCAGAAAGTGGGCATAGAGGGAACCTACCTCAACATAATAAAGGCCATATACGACAAACCCACAGCCAACATCATTCTCAGTGGTGAAAAACTGAAAGCATTTCCACTAAGATCAGGAACAAGCAAGGGTGCCCACTCTCACCACTATTATTCAGCATAGTTTTGGAAGTCCTAGCCACGGCAATCAGAGAAGGAAAAGAAATAAAAGAAATCCAAATTGGAAAAGAAGTAAAACTGTCACTGTTTGCAGATGACATGATACTATACATAGAGAATCCTAAAGATGCCACTAGAGTCACAGATGTAAATACCTAAATAATCAGCTAAAATATGTTAAACTGATCAATTAAATTGCCTCTTAGGGAGAAAAAAATGGGGACGGGGTGGGGGGAGGGTGTTGTTGGTTTTATTTTGTTTTTGACCTTTTTAAAATTGTAGTAAAGTATCACGGTGGATTTTTAAGTAGAGGCATCACCAGACCAAATCCAGGTTTTACCAAAGAGTGGACTGGGGTCTTCATGTGAGTCTGGTCGGCAGATTCAGGGACCACCAGCCTGGTCAAGCGTGTGACCATCAAAGGGTGTTGGGCCCAGGAAATATGATCTGACGTCAGCATCTCCCTGTATAAAAGAGGCTGTGTTGCCAGAGAGGATGACGCATGGCTGGCTGACAGCCAAGCACCAACAACTTATTCATCCAAGACGTGCTAAAAGCTAAACACAAAGCCAGCCTTCTTCCCGATAAAAAAGAGTGGGCCTAGTTCTGGTACCATCCCACAAAGGGTCATGGCTACCTGAGTAATAATTCACTACAAATACTGGGGTGTGGGAGCCCACAAACCAAAACCTTTCCTGCCTACCCAACAAAATAGCCCTGATTTTCCCGGGCCTCACCCTGGTCCCAGAACTGGTCCCATGCCTGGCCAATCAGTCGGGGATACTCCTAGCCTCAGTGATTGCTGAGGGAGGGCACGGAACCGATCAGAACCAGTAAGATTTCATTCTGGGACTTTTCTGAAACTGTTAGAGGAACTTTTTGCACTGAGATGGCTGAGAAGATGGAATGAAAGCTGGAGCAGATGGCAGCCATCTTGGCACCATGAGGGCAGAGCTTGCCAAAGGCAGGGAGGGAGTCCCTATGACACTTTGAGCTTTTGGACCTAGCAATGCTTTACAGTCTAACCCCATACTCCACTCTCCTAGAGCCAAAATAGTGTACACACACACCCAATTGTCCCCCCTTGCTTTATGTTGTGTTTAAGCTAGTTGGAATTGAATTTCTATCATTTGCAACTGAATTAAGCCTTTAAAAAAAACTGAAAAATACTGTATGCCTTAAGGTAGTCATATTAATGTATTCAGGGAGGGGAAAGTCAATCTACAGTCTATACCGTGGCAAAGCACTGTAACTAAATACAGGTAACTGCTGGAGGGCTTCTGCCCCTGAAAATAAAGCCATGCTTATAAGGAGCAGGGTCTGGGGAACTTAATTCAACCTATCCTGTATAAAGCATTTCTTTTTTTTTTTTTTCAACCCATCTTAAGGCCAGCTGGCCACAACTGAACTTGTGTTTTTTGCCTTATTTCCTAGTTCGAGAAAAGACTCGACCGTGGTTCTTTGTCTCCTACAATTACAGGCAAATGTGTCTCCCAAGATCAGAATGGGGGCTGCTTCCAGGAGTGCCCAGGGAGGAGAGCTGGCTGTTTTCCCTACGGTAAGTGATCCATGGAGGGAAGCAGTTCAGAAGTACAAACACCTCAGGAGAACGAGCAGAGCTTTCACCAGTCAACAAAAATAAGCCACATACCAGCCAGGGCTGTTTACCAGCTGATTTTTTTAGATCAGCACTTGAAAGAGTTCTAAAAGGGCTCCCTCGGCCTGGATGAGGCCTCAGATCTTCCAGTCTCAAAACTGTGTCACATCCATCAGGTGACTCAGACTGAGGGCAATTTATTCACGCGAAGAACTGCTGAGGGTGGCAGTCTCCCTGTTTGAATATGTCAGTGTGTCAAAAATGCAGCCCCATATCAGACAAGAACCTCAGCCCCACGAAACCAGCACCAGTGTGCCTTGGAAACAGCGGGCAGGGGTCACCACCCTGGGGACAAGCCCGTTTTCTGGCCAATCCACTCACCCAAGCCTCGATGATCTCGCCTGTAAGCTGAGAAGGGCAGCCTCTCCCCTTCACAAAGGCGTCCCCAGAACCAAGCGAGATTAGGACACGATGTCAGTTTTTAAAAATAACTGTCCTACAAATTAAAGATGACACCAAACTTCAAAAGATCCCTAGTAATGCCATTTATAAATACACTGCTTTCTGCTCATGGAAAGATTTCACAGGCATGATCTGAGACTCACAAGGACCCTGTAGGACAGGATGGCCAGGCTCAGCAAGAAGGGCGGTCCCCAGTCTCCAGATAAGAGACCTCAGCCCCAGGGGAGAAGTGCTGGCTTGACCTAAGGTCACACGCAGGGGAGCGGCAGGCTAGCGGCAGGAGCACAGACCGCTAGTTCTAAGTTCCATGTGTCTTTCCCTTCACTTGTGATTCCCAAAGTCTGGTCCAGGGAACACAGGGGTAGGGGCTGGGGGTTCCCTGAGACCTTTTCTGGGAGTCTGCAAGGTCAAAACCATTTTCATAATTGAGTTCGACTTAATTTGCCTCTTTCACCTTTATTCTCTCATGAGCATTGAGTGGAGTTTCCAGAGACTACTTGAGCGGTGACATCACGAGACGGAATGAAGAAGCAGAAATGAGCATCCAGCTCTTCTATTAAGCCAGACATGAAAGAGACTCACAAAAACCATAAAATGACAGCTTTCTTTTCACGATTTTTTTTAAATTTTTATTTATTTATTTATTTATTGGCTGTGTTGGGTCTTCGTTGCTGCGCACGGGCCGTCTCCAGTTGTAGAGAGTGGGGGCTACTCTTCGATGCAGTGCACAGACTTCTCACTGCGGTGGCTTCGCTTGTTGTGGAGCGTGGGCTCTAGGTGCGCAGGCTCAGTAGTTGTGGCTCACGGGCCAAGCCGCTCAGCGGCATGTGGGATCTTCCCAGACCAGGGCTTGAACCCGTGTCCCCTGCACTGGCAGGCGGACTCCCAACCACTGCGCCACCAGGGAAGCCCACGAATTTTTTTTGGTTTGGGAAAATAGTTATTTTTGATAAGATATATTCTTTACGCTGACAGGTAATAGGCTTATTACTGTCATTTTTAATGAATGAATACAAGTGTTTAAAACAACTTTGTTTTAATCTCTAACATGGCAGATACTGTAGATGTTCCCCACAAAAAACAAAAGCTCTCTGAAATGCTCAGTGATCACAGGAGTGTAAAAGGAACCTCAGGCCCAAAAGCATCGGGTCAGGTTTGCAAGGCACAAATAGAGACACGGATATAGAGAACAAATGTATGGACACCAAGGGGGGAAAGTGGGGGGAATGAACTGGGAGACTGGGATTGACATATGTACACTAATATGTATAAAATAGATAACTAATAAGAACCTGCTGTATAGCACAGGGAACTCTACTTCACTTTGCTGTACAGTAGAAACTAACACAACATTGTAAAACAACTATACCCCAATTAAAAAAAAAAAAAAAAAAGCATCGGGTCAGCTGGTGCCACCAAACCACACCCTCTCCCTGGGCTGCCCTGCAGAGACCCTGCTGGAGGGAAACACCAGTGTATTTTCAGTAACAGAGAAACAGCTATTCCTTCTCAGGCCTTCCTTTACTCCTGATTTTCCCAAGGAGAAAGCCTCCATTTGGGGTCACTATCTCCTCATAGCCCTTCTTCACGTTTGCTAATCTCCTTTTTAAGAAAGGGGGAGTTAGGCTCAGAGCCTTCCCCAAAGGGAATCTGCTAGAATTTGATAAGCAAAACAATAAACCCACTGGAAACAAAAGAGCATTGCTCCGCAAAGTCAGCAAGCGGGACCCTATGAGCTGCGCATGTCCATATGATTCTTCACTGAAGTGAAAGAGTGGCATTAACATATATACACTACCAAATGTAAAATAGATAGCTAGTGGGAAGCAGCCACTTAGCACAGGGAGATCAGCTTGGTGCTTTGTGACCACCTAGAGGGGTGGGATAGGGAGGGTGGGAGGAAGGGAGACACAAGAGGGAGGAGATATGGGAATATATGTATACATATAGCTGATTCACTTTGTTATACAGCAGAAACTAACACAACAATGTAAAGCAATTATACTTCAATAAAGATGTTAAAAAAATAATAACAAATAAAATAAAATAAAATGTTAAAAAAAAAAAAGCCTGCTTGAAACAAAGTTATTTCCCTTTCATGACTTTTCACTTCTGGTCATGAAGTCTCATTTTCGAACAAACTTAAGTACAAATGTGAATCCATGTAAAGGAAAATACAGAATAAACAGTACATAAGAACTAGAATAAGGCAAAAATTATGACAGAGGCAGAAGAACGAGAGAGTTGGGATGTAAAGTCTCTGTATCAGGAATGTTCCAGAATTCCAAGATGAAAGGCACCACCGGAAACACTCCAACTTCCCGACCAATTCTAAGGTACCTGAAATGTTTTTAATGTTACTTCAAATCATGTTTTTTCCCCACCCATCCAATCTATTCTTTAAGAGCACCTGTGGTAGCTACTAAAACACACAAAGAAACCACTTTCCTAGAGCTTCGGTGAAAGGGATCAAGTGCCCTCCAGGGCTGGCTGCTAGAACTTTCTGCAACAGTGCAGATGTTCTGTATCTGTGTAGCTCACTACAGAGGCCACCGGCCACATGCGGCTAAATGAAAACTTGAAATGTGCTTATTAGTGCAGCTAACTGGATTTTGTATTAAATTTTAATTTTTAAAGTATAATTCAAATCGCCCCATGGGGCTAGTGGCTGCCATCCCGGACAGCACAGGTCCAGCTCCTGGACCCCAGATTTCACTCCACTCCCCACTTGGAGAGATCACACCATGCTCCCGGGTCCTCCTGCTGCCTTGTCTCCTTGCCTCTGCCTGGTTTTTCTTGCCACAAGGAGCGGCTGTCACAGCCCTGTGAGAAGGGCAGCCAGGACAATCTGATTTCACCTTCAGGAATTCTGCAGCAGAGGCAGAAGTGGAAAGACGGTGCCAGGGCAGAGCCGTGACCTGGGGAGCCAAACCAGAAAGGCCAAGGCAAGAGGGCCCAGGAGCAGAGAAGAGGCAGAGGTGGAGAAGGTGGGGCGAGGGCAGAAGCCCCCGGGGGGCTGGAACCAGCCCCGTGAGGACCACAACCCCTCCCCGCCCAGCACCCCTCAGGCCCAATTCCCCATCAGCGAGTTTCATCCAACCAGGGAGTCTGGTGAAGACAGCTGCAAAGGGGTGGAAATGTGCATGGAAAAGAAAGAAGGGAAAGACAGTACCAGGGCCTCTGAGTTGGAAGCAGCAGAATCACTACCAGGGACCACTGCCTAGCTCCCTCCCTCCACCCCCCTTTCTTTCCCACCTCAAACCCCAACTTCAGAGGCAGAGGCTTCTTGAGGCATCTGCCAAACCCACCTTCTGTGGGGACTGTGCCTCACGTGTAAGCAGAGCCCTGCTGCTGTGCTTCTGACACGAGACCCTCTCCCAGGGGACAAACCGGAGGAAGCCAGATGGGGGAGAGATGGGGACACAGAGAGAGATGACCGAGAGGGAAGAGAAAGCAAAGGAGAGAAGAGGAGGCAGCAGAGGAGGGATACGGGCGATGATCCCGCTTCCCAACCCGAATTCTGCAATTACACAGCCAGATCATTTACCAACCCAACCAAGGCACCTTTGAGAGTGAAGACCAGTGAGGTCCTCGCAGTTAGGACTGCGAATAACGATGCGGGGATGTTTGGTGTCCCTGCTCAAGGCTCTACAATGCCCTCCCCACCCTTGGGGTTCATGAAGGAAAATCCTGCCTTTTATTTAAGCCGTTTGAGTGGTTTGGAAGAAAGTGCAGGGGATTCCACCCCAGCTCCAGACCCAGGGGCAGGCCCTGTGCAGCTCGGCAGCCTTGGTGACAAGGTCAGCCCTGCTTCCTCTTTCCACAGCACCACACCACCTGTCCTGGTTCTGGGCCACCAAGAGCTTCCTTCCACTGAGAGAGGAGAGAAGGAAAGTAAGAAAAGACAGCTGTCAGCATGGTTTCCTGGGGCCAGTTGGCCTCTTCCGAGGTTATCAAGGGTCTGAGAGCTTTTTTAGGCCTAAGTGGAACCAAGTTACTCCCAGGCAGAAAGGCTGTGCTCTAGAATTCTGATTTGACAGAGGGATGTTTCCAAACAAGCAGGTGAGGACCCACTCCCGTCTCCCAGAGCACAGGCAGCCCCCGCAGCTGTCCCCACACTGGACCACCCAGCTTCGTGCAACATCAAGATTCCACAGCCATTTGGAGGCCGAGTTAAGGCAGTCGGTAGGTCTGGGAATAAGGAAAAAGCTCTTTTTTAAACTTTTTTAATTTAAAATAATTTCCAACTGGGAAAAAATGAGGGTAAGATGCAGACATGATGTCCCTTTACCCTGAAATACTTCGGTGTGTATTTCCTAAAGATGAGGACATTCTCTCACAGAACCAGAGTACGATGATCACAGTCAGAAAATTAACATTGATACGATGCCATTAATCCAATCTATGACTTTGTTCAAATTGCATCAACTGTCCCACCAACATCTTTTACAGCAAAGGGAAAAAGATATTTTTCCTGGTCCAGGATCCAGTCCAGGACTCACATGGCATCTACTGTCAATCTCTCTCTAGTCTCCCTAATCTGGAAGCATTCTTCAGTTTTTCATGGCCTTGAGAGTTTTCAATAATATGAACCAGTTATTGTGTAGAATGTCTGTCACTGGGAAAGACTCACTTTCAATTCACCTTTTTTGTTGATGTTACATAGGCAGGAGCCACCAGGATAGAATCTAACCCATTACAAAAAATACGTTTAAATAGCCTAAGGTCCAAAGCACCACAAAGGAGAAAACCCATCAGCCCTTTAGCCCTTTAATTGTAGGAGGCCCAGGAGGAGGGACAGAAGTTACATAACCACCCTACACACACATACACATACACACACACACACACACACACACACACACACACACACTCAGACACACATACACAGAAAGACACAGGCACACTCATGCACACACTCTCACACACACAGTGACACACACATACATACACAGCAGAGCTGAGAAGGCTGACAGGACCCGCTGCTTTTTTCATTCAGAGCCAAACACATGTTTTTAAACCCACAAGATTCTTTGTGTGAGAGGAGGCAGAATTGCTGAAACTCAGGCATTTTATGCAGTTCAACCACAAGTGAACTATCTACACGTCTGCACGGAAAGGCTTAACATATTTCCTCAATTTTAAGACTCACTTTTTTTCAAACATATGTAAATATTAGGGGAACTTCCCTGGTGGCCCAGTGGTTAAGAATCCACCTGCCATTGCAGGGGACATGGGTTCGATCCCTGGTCCGGGAAGATCCCACATGCTGTGGAGCAACTAAGCCCATGCGCCACAACTACTGAAGCCCGCGCACCCTAGAACCGCAACTACTGAGCCCACGCACCGCAACTACTGACGCCCGCGCGCTCCAGGGCCTGTATGCCGCAAATACTGAACCCACGTGCTTCAACTACTGAAGCCTGTGGGCCTAGAGCCCGTGCTCCGCAACAAGAAAAGCCACTGCAATGAGAAGCCTGCGTACGGCGACAAAGAGTAGCCCCCGCCTAGAGAAAGCCTGCACGCAGCAGCGAAGACCCAATGCAGCCAAAATAAATAAATAAAATAAAATAGGTCTTCCTATTAAAAAAAAAAATGTGCACATATCAGATTTTAGACAGATCATACAATTAATGTGAACATTTATCAAGGGTGATGTTTCAGCCACCCATCAAGCAGTTATGCAATACAAGGTCTGTTTTAGAATTAACGTGAGTGTCAGCATGAGGGCAATGGTGAGTGCACGGCCCGGCCTAGGGAAGCTCGAGGGACCAGGCAGTGAGGCCTCTGTGGAAAGCACACACCCCCCGCCCAGCACTTCAGGCAAGCTGCTGCCTTGCTCCTCTTGGAGGACCTTCCTTCTGACTGCAGCTCACAGAACAGAACGGAAAGAAAGGAGGACGAAGGGTGCAAAGGAAACAAAGTAAAAATCCACTGCCATTGGTTTAAGAGACATGGAAGAACCCAGAAGAAGTGGCTAAAAACAGGAAAAGTGGCTGCTTCTAGCAGAACTGGGGGTGGGAAGGAATGAGGCAGAGGACTTTCATTTTCTCAGGGCCTTTTCTTCAACTATGTGCAAGTATTGCTTCAATAAAGATCAAACTTTAAGTTGGCTGCAGCACAGATTGACCAATGTTTTCTATTTCCCCATCACCAAGACTGAGGGGGACTCAGCTCATTCAGCATGTGGCTAGATTCAAATCAAAATCTCAATCATTCCAGTAAACTGGTGCAGTCACTATGGAAAACAGTATGAAGGTTCCTCAAAAAACTGAAAATAGGGACTTCGCTGGTAGTCCAATGGTTAAGACTCCACGCTCCCAATGCAGGGGGCCCGGGTTCGATCCCTGGTCAGGGAACTAGATCCCGCATGCCACAACTAAAGATCCCACGTGCTGCAGCTAAAAGAACCTGCATGCCACAACTAAAGATCTCGCATGCCGCAACTAAAAGAGCCCACATGCTGCAACTAAAGATCCCGCATGCCTCAACTAAACATCCTGCATGCCGCAACTAAAAAAGATCCCGCATGCTGCAACTAAAGATTCCGCATGCCACAATGAAGATCCTGCACGCAGCCACAAAGATCCTGCATGCCACAACTAAGACCCAGCGTAGCCAAATAAATAAATAATTTTTTTTTTTTAACTGAAAATAGAGCTGCCATATGATCCAACAATCCCACTCCTGGGCATATATCTGGACAAAACAGTAATTCAAAAAGGTACATGCACCCCAATGTTCATAGCAGCACTATTCACAATAGCCAAGACATGGAAACAACCTAAACGCCCATTGACAGATGAATGGATAAAGAAGACATGGTACATATATACAATGGAATACTACCCGGCCATAAAGAAGAATGAAATAATGCCATTTGTAGCAACATGGATGGACCTAGAGATTATCATACTAAGTGAAGAAAGTCAGACAGAGAAAGACAAATACCATATGGTATCACTTATATATGGAATCTAAAATATGACACAAATGAACTTATCTACAAAAGAGAAACAGACTCACAAACATAGAGAACAGACTTGTGGTTGCCAAGGGGGGATGGGGGAGGGATGGATTGGGAGTTTGGGATTAGCAGATGCAAACTATTATATAGAGAATGGATAAACAACAAGGTCCTACTGTATAGCACAGAAAACTATATTCAATATCCTGTGATAAACCATAATGGAAAAGAATATGAAAAAATGCATATATATGTATAACTGAATCACTTTGCTATACAGCAGGAATTAACACAACATTGTAAATCAACCATACTTCAATAAAATAAAAATTTTTTTTTAAATCTCGGTCATTCAATATCAGGGCTGGAAAAGCCATTGCCCATCAATTAGCTTAGAGGCTGCCATTTCACAAAGGAGGAAACTGAAGCCTCTCCCAAGGATGTGTATGTATTTGGCGAGTGTCAGGGCAAAGACTGAAAACTTGGTCCCCTAAGTTCTAGATCAGCATTCTTTCATCTCACCAGCCCCGGTGAGGACCTCAGAAGATAAAGCCTCCACACCCACAAACACACATATTAAAAACTACTTCAGGGCATGGGCTCCAGCCTCAGACTCCTGGATTCAAATCTTGGGTCCTCATCCCATTGGCCATGTGACCCGTGAGAACTGGTTCAATCTCCATGTCTCATCAATGTCCTCAAGACATTGTGTTAGTTTTGAGAACTAACAGGATAAACTACACAAACCACTTAGCACAATGCTTGGAATACAATAAGCTTTTGATAAATAGTCGTGGCAGGTGGTGTTATTCAATAAATAGCAATGGTTAGAAAGGGAAGGACCGAAGCTGGCTGAATGTTTTATATGCTAGGTACTGTGCCAGGCACTTTAAAATCATGACCTTATTTAATCCTTAACAACCCTGCAAGATAGGTATTGCTCTTCCCACTTTAGAGAGAAGGAAATGAAAAGCCCAGAAAAGTTAAAACCCTTGCCAAGACTGCACAGCTTATGAAAAGGCAGAGGGAGAATTCAAACCTAGCTCTCCTGAACTCCCAAGCCCATGCTTTTCCTCTATTAGCTCCAAAACAAGTTTTCCTATGCTTTTTTGATCCCAAGGTTCACAGCATCAAAGTATGATTTGCTTGAACAAGTTCCAACTTGGGGAGTGGATCCAACTTCCAGCAAATGCATGCAATACCAGGATCCTATTTCTGCAGTGGGGACGCTAGCAAAACCCGTGGCAGGGAAAGAAAGCAGCGCTCAAGAGCTATCCAAGGAGCTTAAGAACCTCCCCCCTGAATTTATAAAGTGTCTGTCTAGCTACTGTACTTTGGGGACTCTAGGCTCCACTAATTTTCTGTAATAGGCATTGAAGTCACGGCATAATATTCTCTCAGACAACATTTTTAAGAAATAGGCAAAGCAAAGAATTCCCTATCGCAAGACCCATAGCACAGCTCAAAACTGCTCCCTCTTGCTTTAATTGTCGCTGGCTGGTTTAAGGGTTACTGACAGTACAAATCAAAGTCCTTGCTCTGCTGGCTGGTTAACTATTAAAGCAATTCGGCAAGGCACTCTGAAATGTGGCTGTTCATGAAGCAAACGGACATCCTGCGGGCCTCAGAACGAGTCACTGTCTCTGTATCACCACCAGGAGTGTGGCCATTCTAAAACAGGGCTCAAAATGCTTTAGGACTGCTCCCATCAAGAGGTGGCGTCTGGGCCATCTCCTCTTGAACCTGGGCAGGCTCATGGCTGCTTGGACCAGCAGAATACGACAGAAGTGCTGCTATGAGACTTCCAAAGCTGTGATGCTCCCACCTGGTCATCTTGGGATGCCCACTGTGGGAAGCCAGGCACCATGAGGAGGTCACAGTACCTCGGACCGCCGTGCTGGGACGGTCGGATGTAAACACTGACCACTGACCAGCTGAGCCCCCAGCCAAGAGCCAGTATCCACAGCCAGACACAGGAGTGGGCCTCCTCGGACATCCAGTCCTGTCGGGCGTTCGGATGAGCACACCACCACACCCCAGCCCCACCAACATCTGCCTGCAACTGCTCAAGACTCCTCCAGCGAGAACCACCCTGCGGAGCCCTCTCCAAATTCCCAACCCAACAAATCATGGGCAAAATAAAGCATTTGATTTGGGGTAAAGTAGTTTGGGGGGTAATTCATTAGGTAGAAATAGTAACCAGAACCACAAGGAAGAACATCTTCGTTTCATCTCTTCTTCCAAAAAAGCTGGGACTCCCCTGGTGGCAGAGTGGTTAAGAATCCGTCTGCCAATGCAGGGGACACAGGTTCGATCCCTGGTCTGGGAAGATCCCACATGCCACGGAGCAACTAAGCCCGTGCGCCACAACTACAGAACCTGCGCTCTAGAGCCCGCGAGCCACAACTACTGAGCCCGCATGCCACAACTACTGAAGCCCGTGCACTCTAGGGCCTGTGTGCTGCAACTACTGAGCCTGCGTGCTGCAACTACTGAGCCCTGTGCTGCAACTACTGAGGCCACATGCTACAACTACTGAAGCCTGCACACCTAGAGCCCATGCTCTGCAACAACAGAAGCCACCGCAATGAGAAGCCTGTGCACTGCAACAAAGAGTAGCTCCTGCTCGCTGCAAGTAGAGAAAGGCTGCGTGCAGCAATGAAGACCCAACGCAGCCAAAAATTATTAATTATTTTTTAAAAAGCCAAAAACCAGGGAAGAGAACATCAAATCTGCACGTTTCATATCTTATCAGAATGAAGCTGAAGCCTTTTGCATGTTGGCAACAAAAGGGTCAGGTAGATGAAAATACCCGGACCCCGTTCATCATGCTTGGGGTGAGTCTGATGCCACAGAGTATGCGTTTACATTAAGTGGGTTTGGCTGCAGTGAGAATAAACAGCGGATGTTCCTGTCATTGTCTCCCTGCTGGCAGTTTCTTTCTGTCAGAGCAAACATTAATATCTCTTGGATAATCCAGCAAAACACAGCAAAGGAAAAAAGTCAGGCAAAAATAGAACGAAATTGTTTTCCATCTTCCTTTAAGGAAATGAAAGAGGCTGATTCCCTGAGCTCAGAGTGCCTTTGCAAATTTGCAAATTATCGTGAGACTCTTGGTTAAGATGTGTTGCATAAAAGGGATACAGTCTCTACTGTTAGAAGCATCTATGTGGCGATAGGCAGATTAAGTAACTCTCGGAAAGGAGGGCTGGGCGAAGATACCCGGGTTGCTGCCAAAGGATGAGGTTCAATAGATGTTTAATTCATCCAGCCAACACACACACAAATACACCGCTATGTTCAAAGTTCCTACAATAAACGCTCAGAAGGAAAAATAACAGCTCAATATTAAAAGGCTGCAGCCCACAGGGACCACAGCTCTCTGCCAACAGGGGTATCTGAAGATTCTATCAACCGCGGGGACAACAATGGATCTGCCAACCGTCAGAGCCTGTCTTCTTTTGCGGTGGGGACACCCCTAGACACCCTGGAGTCAGAGGGAAGGTATCCCGGATAAATGTGGGGACACAGTCATGTCACTGTACTACAACAGCAATGGCCCATGTTCCCACAATGGTGCCAGTTAAGGGGCCAGGAAAGTTTACATACTATTTCACTGGTCTTTATAGTTTAAAAGAAAGACACATCTGATTTTTTTTTAATTAATTAATTAATTTATTTATTTATTTATTTTTGGCTGTGTTGGGTCTTCGTTTCTGTGCGAGGGCTTTCTCTAGTTGCGGTGAGCGGGGCCACTCTTCATCGCGGTGCGCGGGCCTCTCACTATCGCAGCCTCTCTTGTTGTGGAGCACAGGCTCCAGACGCACAGGCTCGGTAGTTGTGGCTCACGGGCCTAGTTGCTCCACGGCATGTGGGACCTTCCCGGACCAGGGCTCGAACCCGTGTCCCCTGCATTGGCAGGCGGATTCTCAACCACTGCGCCACCAGGGAAGCCCCCACATCTGATTTTTTTAAAGCAGTAGACTCCATTTCAATACTGACAGCTATTTCTATATTCTAGCCAACAGCCCACACTAATATCATTTTGCCTAAGTGACTACAGTGAATGATGCCCACTTATATGTGCCCAAAAGTCTTTATCCACGTAGAAAGGATGCTACTACTCAAATCCATATAGTAACTAAGTTTGAATATCTAAATATTCTTAATATTTGGAATGTTTTCCACTGTTCTATCTTGGTGATTGTTTTGTATTTTCATAAATGAGGGTCTCTTGGCTGCAGACAATTCTAAAATGCCTTTAAGGCACTTTTCATCCCTCCGTGAATTACCACATGAGAGTTTAACAATACAATAATTCACCAAGCAAACCCACCAACATCTGCGTTTATCTACAATTAGGGCAGGGACTACCAATCTGAAAGTTTTTTCCCACCAGCCTTCATCGTTCCTAAAATTCCTTCCGAAGACATTCCTCTCTTTGACTCATAAAGACATCTTTTTATAATGGTGCTTTGTTCTCCACCCTCATGCCCTGCCTATGAAAATGATAAAATATGGTCATTGCAAATAATTCAGAAAACATCAAGAAATGAAAAATTAAAATCACCAGCATTCTTAGCGACCAGCACTAACCACTAGTAACATCTGAGGGTACATACTTCTCAGACTCTGCGGTAATGCATCCCTCCACCCCATCACCAACCAACATGAATCAACACTTCTGTAGAATACAACAAAAATAAACTAGAAAAGTGAAAAGCCACTTGGATGTCACAGCAATGTCAAACTGCTAAAGAGAAGAATTTCTAAAGTCTTACTCTCAATCTCTCTATGTACTTCACCTTAATTGGTAACAAACAGATCATAGCCTGTGGACCACACTATGAATATCTCTGTTCTAGACATTTTTTCTGTTAAATGTACATGTTCTTTTACTGTATGTATATATGCTTTTACGTATACTCTACACATAGCTTTATATGTTTTCCCCCACTAGATTTTTTTCCACTAAATAGATCATGGTCATGGGTCCACAACCACACATGTCATCCTACTTTAATGCAAAACACTCTTCAAACCCTGGCATCTCCAAGCAGGGCAGAAACATATACCTCCATGAGCTAAGACCTCTGGGAGTGAGGGCTTAGGGGAGGGGAAGGAGGTCACAGGTCGTGCTTTAGCAGTGTTGCCATTGTGCCCAGGGTTGGCCCTGCCTAAGGAAAGCCCAGGGACAAGTGCATTTCCAGAGCAGGCACTAGGGAAAAGGGACCTGCCTGTTTTGCAGGACACTGTGTATGGCAACGCCAAGAGCCACGAGTCCACGAGGTGTTTGGTTCTAACCACAAACTCTAGCCATTCATTCCGACGTTCATCATACCCCTGTGTGCAGGCACCGCATGAGATACCCTAGTATCACAAAGATGGGGAGGCCAAGCCCCTCCCTCCAGGGGCCTAGTCCAGTGGGGGAACCAAATACACAAATGACCAGAACACAGCCTAATGGATATGCGTGAGGCTGCTAGTGCCGGTGAGGACAGACTCCTGGGCACCGCCGCCCCACCACCCCCCACCCCAGGAGATTCTGAGTCATCAGGTCTGGGTGGGGCCCAAGACTCTGCAATTCCAGCTTGGTCCTTCGATGCAAAGACCACACTTTGATGGCACTGCTCTAGGGCACTGGTTCACCACCAGGGGCAACTTTGCCCCCCTCCCCTGGGACACTTGCAAGTCTGGAGACATGCTTGTCTGTCACAACTGGGGGGTGGGGGTGCGGTTGACTGGCCTTTAGTGAGTAGATGCTGCTAACCCTCCTACAGTGGGCAAGACAGCCCCCCACAACAAAGAACGTCAACAGACGACGTCAACAGCGCAGTTGCGCAACTCCTCGAGAGCAAGACACTTGAACTCCAGGCCTCAGTTTTGTTATCAGCAAAATGGGGATGATAGAATCTATCACAGAAAGTCGTGCTGAGCATTCAGTGACTTTATGCAAAGTGCTTAGAACAGGGTCTGGTACATGGTAGGCATTTATTGTTATTATTGTTATTATTATTAGCTATCATTATTATTGAAGAGCAGACAAAAACAAGCAGAAAAGACATTCCAGGATGGACACAAGTCCTTCCTGCAAGTAGCCACCGTGCTGCGGCCCTCACCTGCCCTGCTCCAGTAACAGCAGCAATGATGTTTATTGATGGCTTACTACGCATCAGCAATGGAATGAGGAAACTGAGGCCCAGAGACATTAAGTAACTTGCCCAAGGTCACACAGCCACGAAGGGGCAACCTGTCGACGTTCATCCACTCAAACATCTACTGAGCACCCGTTATGTGCCAGGCATATCCCAGGAGAAGACAGCCTAACACAGCAAGGCTCGTGCAGGGAAACAACTGATTTCCACACCCTGCAGACCAGCCACAGAGCAAAGCCCTGTTGCTCCAGAGACTGCAGAGTCCACCCTGCTGTAATCCTAGCCTTATGAGCCCTCTCTCTGGCCCCTTGCCCGGAGCCGTTCTCTGACAAAGAGACGTCATGGCGGGGCCTGGGGGGAAGAGGGCAGAGCTGCGGTGGGCCTGGCTCCAATGCACATCTGGATGGAAGCTTCTCTGCATCCGGCGGTCCCCGGCGCTCGCTGCCAGCCCCGCACGCAGGAAGCCTCTCCCTCACCCAGGCTGTGCAGCTAGCAAAGCCCTCCCTCACACAGTGTCTCCTCCTGTCCCCCAGGCCACCCAGGAAGAATAACAACCCCAATTCACAGACGAGGGGACTCAGGCTCCAATGGGGCAAGTTCCCCCAAAAGTCAGCAGAGCTCAGGTTCTAACCACGTCACCTGATGCCAAAACGTCCCTCCACCCACCCCTTCCCCATGACTTTGGGGTTTTTTCCCCCTTGACTCTTAAGTAATACAAATTCAGTGCAAATAATTCAGAAAATACAGAAAAGTATAAGGAGAATACGTCTTGCTCAACTCTCACCAGCTATAACTGGCATGTAATCCTTTCCTGATATTTTTATGCATATAAACATATTTTTTAGAATAGCATCATGAGTCTAAATCATGACTCCAAGCTTTTGGAACCTGTTTTCCATTCAGATGCCTTTCTAGGTTAATAACAAGCTGTGTCATCATCTAAAAGCCTGGATTCTCTTAGCTATCGCCCGGGCTTGGTATTCATTTATTTCCTCAACCCCCTACTGACAGTCATGCAGATTCACAATTTTTCCAACATTTTTAAACAATGCTTCAGTGAGCACTGTTGGACCTGCATCCTTGCCCAGTTAACCCCTTAGAATAAATTCTTACAAGTGCAACTGCTGGGTCAAAAGTCACGGTCCCCCAACATCCCAGCAGCAGTGTGGGACCACCACCCAAGCAGGAAGCCCTAAGTCCTACTATTCCGATGGCCAAACTTCAGGTCAGAGCTGTGGGGACAAAAGTAGCCCCAGCTCGGGAGCCCAGGAGGCCCAGTAAAGACCTCAAGTGTGGTGATCTTTACAACCAGCCAATGAACAAAGGGTCCCATCAACAATGCTCCCCGCCCCTAGCACTGCACAGTCTGCAAGGGATGTCTGCACTGGTCCCCCCCGATCCTCCCAAATAACTTGGGTCCCCAGGCCTTGACTCCAATGCCCCCTATTGCAGCAAAGCGTCCCCCGGCTCCCAAGACCCTGCCCGGGTCCCTCGCTCTGTGGCCAAGGCTTGAATCCAGGACCCCCTCACCGCCCCCCCCCACCGCCCCCCTGCAAGGTGAGAACCCCACACAGGACTCAGCCCGCAGGGGGCCCTCAATGCCAGTTCCATGAACGCCTCCAGGCCACTGTTCCACTGTTTCCTCAAACTAGATCTAACCTGGCTACAAAAGAGATCCCAGCCTCACTCATGCACCACACACACACACACAGTCTTCAAGGGGAAAGTGCTAAGATGTGACGGCACTGTCCTCTCAGAAAAGAATCTCTCTCTTCCCCTGACTCGTGTGAAAAATTCATTACGAGAGAGGCGAGGTTGCTCCCAATTCACCCCCTCCTCCCCGCGACCCCGAGTTTCCAAGCTCAGGACAGTCTCTTTTTTTCTTTCTTCTTTTTTTTAAAGAGAAAATGCTTGCTGGTTTCTGGCAGGGGCAAAGGCAGATTCTGGGTGCAGGCCTTATGCGAGTCTGAGGCACACAGATGTCCAGAATCAAATGCTTTTCAAACCGCCCTGGCCCAAGCACTGAGGGGAAGCGCACGGCCATTTACAATCAACCGCCTTTGCCTCCCCAGCGAAGGACAGGCTGGAAAAGTCAGCTTGTGATTACTCAGAGCCAGAAAAGCTGTCTGTGGGCAACTAGGCCTGGCTGTGTCCTTCCTCTTCCTCCTCCTCCTCCTCCTGGACCATTTCACACCCTAGAACAGCCCGCCTTCAGAGGAAGCAGAGGGAATACAAAAACACTACACATCATAGTAAAAAATAAATAACTGGCATGGACTATTACAAATCTTGATTACAATGATTTAGAAATTCTCTGTGCTGCCTCTTGTTTTAACAAACATTTGAGAAGAGATCGCTCTATTGGGTACGCATTGTAAAAGTGCATCAGCACGTTTACCTGAACTGCCTCACCTGGCAGGGCTGCTGCACACTGAATGACCTGTTAATCTCTCTCCATCCATTGCTCTCCCCACCCCCAGCGCACTGGCCCCCCTGGCTGGTCCTCAGCCGGGCCAGGCCCCTCTCTCTCTCTCACCTTAGCACTGGCTGTTCCCACTGCTGGAATGCGCTTCCCGCACAAGGCCCCGAGGCTCTCTCCCTCCAGATGGGCTTTCACAGAAGCAAATAGTAGGTGCTCAAAAAACACTCCATGAGTTAATAATTAAAGCTGACTAACCAATGCACCTGTGGGAAAATACATGTGCTTTCTTAACTTGAAACATCAGGCTTATATCCAAGAACCTCTCTGGTTAAAAGGTTAGCCCCTTCAACAGCTTGAAAAGGCTGGCTCTCTCAACACACATCAGAGTGCCAAGGGGATACCATGCTGTCCAGACAAGGTCAGAGGCAAACCGTGGTCATGGGAAGGGGCAGGTGTCTGCCTGACAACAGGCCAGCCATCAGACACCTTTGGTCATCTCCCATTTAAACTGCCGAGACATGGAATGGGATCCAAAGGCGAATCCCAGCTGACACCTCAGCTGCGGCTGCCCAGAGGCAACTGCGCCACAAACTGGTCACCAATTCGTTGTTTTTTCAGTTTTTTTATACAATTTGGAAAGGTTACTTTCCATTTACAGTTATTACCAAATACTGGTTATTTTCCCCGTGTTGTACAATACATCCTTGAGCCTCTCTTACACCCAGTACTTTGTACTGGTAACCACTAGTCTGTTCTCTATATCTGCGAGTCATTTCTTTTATGTTATAGTCACTAGTTGGCTGTATTTTTTAGATTCCACATATAAGCACTATCATACAGTGTTTGTCTGCCTTATTTCACTTATCATAATGCCCTCCAAGTCTATCCATGTTGCTGTAAATGGCATTATTTCATTTTTTATGACTAATATTCCATTGTATATATGTACTGCATCTTCTTTATCCATTCATCTGTCAATGAACACTTAGGTTGCTTCCATATCTTGGATATTGTAAATAGTGCTACAAACATTGGGGTCACCAATTTGCTTTAATCACTCAAAGTCAGGAGGGGTGTTGGGCCCTGCAGACCATAATCAAAAAGCAAAGGAAAGGAAATGCAGACAGCAAAAGACCCTCCCCTAGTGGCTGCGAATTATATAGTCAGTCCTCATTATTTGTGGATCCCAAATTTGTGAATCTGCCGACTCACTAAAACTGATTCCAAAATCAATACCAGGCTTCTCTACAGTCATTTGTGGACCTGCACAGAGTGGCAAGAAACTCCAGTAGCCCAACGTGCCTGCTTCCAGGGAGGACGAACAGACGCCCTCCACCCTGGTCCAGCTCTCATGCTGTAAACAAACATCCTTTACACAGTCCATTTAGTGCTATGTTTTCTGCACTTTTGTGCTTTGTGTTGGTGATTTGGCTGTTTAAAACGGCCCCCAAGCCTAGTGCTGAAGTGCTGGCTAGTGTCCTAAGCCCAGGAAAGCTGTGGTGAGCATTATGGAGAAAACATGTGTTAAATGAGCTTCAATCAGGCTGAGCCATGGTGCTGATGGCCAAGTTCAACCAACAATACACATTAAGTAAGGTGTCTTTAAACAGAAACACACATAACACACAGTTACATACTGATCAGTGGATGAAGGTGTTGGGACCAGAGGCTCACAGGAGCCTAATGAGGTTTAAGTTCCCGAAAGCCTCTGGTCACAACGTCTCCCTTGGGAGCCATGGCTCAGTATTCACTAATTCAAGGTTCAGGGCGACCTTAGTGAAATAAGGACAACCGCGAATAAGGACAACTGACCATATACTAAGGGGGCTGCTTCCTGCCCCGCGTCCTCTGGCATCCCCACTGCTCTCTCCATCTGCCACTCCACACACGGGCTCCCTTGCTCGGCAGGCTTCTGCTCAGGTGTCTTCTGGAGGCTCCTCTGTCACATCACTCTTCTACTGGACTCATCACAATCAGTAATTACTAGCCAACCCTCCACGCCTCACCCCCACCTGAAACGTCAACTCCCGGAGGCAAAGCCTCTGTCTTGTACCCATATCTACCTGTATCTGCAGAGGCCACAGTGCCCAACACAAGGTGGGTGGCCAGTGCTCGCCTGAAGGGACACAGCCCTCCACACACACGGCCACAAGGTCCCTGGCGGGTTCCGGGAGCATGACAAGCATCCAGAGGGCCTGCACAGAGGCTGAAACCCCCCGATTAGACGCCCACTATGGCCCAGGGCCACGCGCACCTCCTGTGCACTTGAAACGTGGCTGGTCCAAAGTGAGATGTGCTCTAGGTGTAACAGATGCACAAGATTTCCAAGACTTGGTACAAAAATATATGTAAAACATCTCATTCATGATTTTATTGATTCCATATTGAAATTATTGTATCTTGGACATTCTGGGTTAAAGGAACTAGATTAAAATTAACTTCACCTGCTTCCTGTTGCTTTTGAGGGTGGCCGCTAGGAAGTTTTCATGACATACAGAGCTTGGCACTATACTTGCCTGAGTCCACCTGGGTTATAGTAATGCCATGGAAAGGGCAGCCAGTGACACAGGCCAGCCCTGACCACCTCTCTCGGCTACTGCCGAATACTCTCCAGAGGCAGGCAGGAAACACCTGTCCCGTGGCTTCCTGTGACACACAAAGACCTAAGTGTGTTCCGAAAGAGGGCTCAGAAATCAAGGCTGAAAAGAGTTAAGAGATGAAACAATTGTGCCCTCAGAAGGGGAGCGCCACCAGAACAGGGGCCAGCATCGAGCAGGCCTACAGATATGTGTTGAATGAATAAACCAGTACTTTGCAAAAAAAAAAAAAAAGAAACAAAAAAACGATTTCTAAGTTGTCTGTTCATATTTGGGATAGAATACAAGAGCTGGAGGGGACCTGGAAAACGACCAGGCTCTGCCATGTCGCTGAACAGTGAGGACACTGTGCTTCCGTGTCCTCCCCTGGAGAAGAGGTGGTCCCTGCCGGTCCCTACCTGCCAGGCCCACGCCGTCCAGTAGAACTTTCTATGATGATGGGAGTCTTCTCTGATCTGTCCAATACAGTGCCTACTGGGCCCTCGAAACGTGGCTACTGTGACTGAGGAAGTGAAATATAATCTTATTTAATTGTAATTAATTTAAGTTTAAATTCAAATAGCCACATGTGGCAAAAGGCTGCCATCCTGGACGGCACAGCTCTGGCCTGCTGTGACAGACAGGAAGGAGAGAAAGCTTGTAAAAGCACTTTGGAAATGCCAAATCCTGAAAGAAATGGTAGAGGTTTTGTTGTTGAATGTATTACAAATGCGAGATTCTGAGAGATTTCAATTGCCCAACGAAGAGACTCGATTCATCGTAAGTGAAAAAAATTTAAACACACAGATTGTACTTCACCTGGGGGAAAAGAGTGTTCATAGACACCTGTAATCAGAACAGAGCAAGAACGCTTCACACACAGCTCAGAAAACTAGCTTTAACCCTCTGGGCCACAGTACCTCCAGGGCCTCGACATGCAGGCAGAAATCAAGGTCGCCAGGCTGTTGCTGCTAAGATTACATTCCTATCTCCCACCCCCTCACTCTAGGCACCAGCGGTGTCTTGCCCCTTCCGCTGACCTTCCCTGCCATTCCTCCTGCTACAGAAACGGGTCCTCCCACAGCTCTCAGACCCTCTCAGGGGGTTGTTCAAATCTGATGGATGGTAAAACCAACCAGTGCTGAAAAGGGATGCGGACTAAGTGGGAGCTGTGAAGAATGCTAATCTGTTTACACTCAGGTTGGAAGATGCTCATGAAATTCAAATCAAGTTCTCTCCGCTCCCAAGATTCTTCCCAGCAGGAAAGCCCTTCCCAGTCTAAACAGCTTTTCAGTACCATTAAGATCATTATATTCTACGCACAAGCAGACAATAAAGAAAAAAAAGCAGGGGAGTGGAAGGGGGGTGAATGATTAGGGCCGGAAAGTCAAACAAGTCTAAGTCTTTCTGAGGAAACACACAATATTTCCAAGTACCAGTGTAAGAAGCCGCCCTAAAATATTTAAAAGATTTTGTGAGCTCATTCATTCTTGTCCATTAAAGAACACAGCTACTTTTCCTCTCAGTCCTTTTAACTTTTCCACAGACACGTTAACTTTAGGGCTTAAGCATGTGTAATGCCCTTGGTTTGAGCCCCTCGGAGCTTCCATGATGAAAACCACGTGACACTGGATCCACACGTGTTCCACCCACCAGCTGGCCTCAGTGGTGTAATTTATTCTGTCAGGCAGCAGGCTGTTGCTCAACTTCGAGGAGGGAATGCGAGCAACCACCCTCCAGCTATTAAAACAAAATGAACCAGCCTGGAGTCAGCGGGACAGACGCCACTTCACTGAGAAAAGAGACCCAGCTTTCCGTACCTCAAGTTCGGTCTCCCGTCTGTTGATATCATCCGTGGATTGATTTAACTTCTCCAGTTCTCCCTGATCAAGAAAAGGGACAGAAAAAAGATTCAGGGATTTGTCTTTTGTTTCCAGTATGACTCAGCCTCAGTACCTGCAAATTACTCTGGCACAATTTGTAGGAAGAGGAACGAGTCAGTGTTAATTCTCAAGGAAAACAGTTGAGCCTTGGCTGGAAGAACAAATAAATGTCAGCATTTCTGAAACCTTTTTCTTGATGGTGGCCTTTTTGAAAATGACTTTAAGGTCCTAGGAATTTGTCTTTTCTTAGAAGGTCAATTATTTATTCCAGGTATGTGCCTTCAGGTAAACCCACCTGTTACAAATGGCTTAGAGGCTGAATCAAAACAATGCTTTCTGCTTTAGAGCAAGGATTTTGCAGAAAAGATAATAAAAGAAAACAAAGCAAAGCCTAAAGTATAAACCCAATGAAACAATTTAAATCAAGAGTACAATTCTGGCATTATCTCATCCATGGTTGAGTATTTTTCTGTAGGAATGAAAAGTCTTTTCAAACTGCCAGTTATTCAACCTACCTGGCTGTTTTACAAAACAAACAACTAAAACTAGCTTTAATCCTGATCCTTTAAATAAACATTTACAAACTGACATTTTGTAAAAAAGTGCCCAGCATGGAGTTAACTCATTTTACTCAGCAAACAAAGGACCTTGTGAACAGAATTCCCCTACCAAGAAAACAAAATTTAGTAGCCAGAACTGATTTTATTTAATAGAATTCCTAATGCAAAGATTTCTCCACCTGATTTTTATCTTGCTAACCTGCCATAACAATTCATTCAAATGCAACAGCTGAGTTAAATGAGCTTTTAATTGATCTGCGCGCTGAAAAACCCATTAAGTCTCCAGAAACTGCAGCGAATGCTGAAAAGCAATATATTTTTTTTTTAAAAAGAAAGCTTTATGGAAAGGGTAGAAAAAGGGGTCTTGGAAAGGGATGTGCTGTGCTTTTTGCTTAGAGGGTGAAGAGGTTAAGCTGTCACTCCGAGACCTCGGCTTGGAAATTGTTTTTAATCATTTCCCAGAGAAATGGAGGCACAGGAACCAGGCCAACCCTCCCGCCTTCTCGCGCGTCAGCTATGCGCACCGCTTGTCCCAGATTTCTGTTCACACCCGACCTCATAAGGAGGAAAAGCTGGGTTTTAAACCGTTGGAGGCCAAGCGGAGAGGTGAGCCAGCGGTGACAATAAGCCCTTCGGTTTGCTAACAATGAATCAGAGGAGAAGGGAGATGGCTCAGGCCGGGCACCTCTGCCAGAGGGAGGCTCCGACCCCCAGGCACGGGTGGCCGCCCGCCTGCAGGGGCCGACGACGCCCACCGCCCCGGGAGCCCGCGCCTAAGCGGCCGGCCCGGCTCCCGGAGCCCGGAGGTTGTGCAAAGCCCGCCGCGCCGCGAGCCTGGCCGGGTACCCAGACGCCGGCGTGGCGCCCCCGCCCCCTTTCCTCTTTGTTGCGCAACCGCCCGCAGCGCGGGGCACGCTGCTGCGACCACCGGATCCTGCCGGGGAATCCCGGCGATAGAGTCAGGCTGCGTCCACGCGGGCACCGCAGCCTCCCAGGAACCGGGTGAAACCGGGTACTCAGACCCTCTCCTCCAGCCCCGGACTTACGCTGCCACCTCCCGCGGGCGCAGGCACCGGTGGGGGATTGGGGGAGGTGGCTGCGAGGCGGGCTCAGTGCAGATGCCGGGGTCCTTGTGCACCCCCGCGCGCCCTACCTGGATCCGGGGGTCCACCTCTTCCTCCTCCTCCAGCCCCGGCTCCATCCCCTCCTCCTCCTCCTCCTCCTCCGAGTCCCGGGCTGGCGGCGGCAGCTCGGCCGGCTCCTCCGGACGGCTCCGCTTCGGCGCCGCGTCCATGCGGGCGGCGGACTTGGGAGCGCGGGGGTGGCGGCCGCAGACTGGGCCGGAGCCGTCTGGCCACCGCCCGGCGCGCTCGGAAGGCGCCGCTCGCCGCCGCGGGCTCCCGGGCCCAGCTCAGGAGGAAGTGGGCGCGGTCGCCCCCTCTCCGCCGCGGCCGTCAGCGCAGCGCCGCGCCGCCCGCTCCGCCCCCAGCCCGCCCGCTCTGCGCGGCCCCGACTCTAGACCTGGCCGGCCGGGGTAGCCGGGGCTCCGTCACAAAACCTCACTCCCGGAAAGCGTGAGGGTGGCGAAATGGGGGAGCCCTCACCCCCTTTTACCATAGCAGCCCGAATAGATCACAATTTACCCAGCGTCGGCCGCCTGGTGTCAGGGTGCTTTTCTCTCCCTCCCTCCTCTGCTGAGGCAATTGACTGCGTGGAAGGAAAGTTTGGGGTATTCCCGCCATCTGAAGGCACCTTTAGAAGCTTGTACTCAGTGACCCTGGACCAGTTTCAAGACTCACTCAAACTCCTGTGTACACTCAAAGCACTTTTGTCCCCTTGGGTTAACCTGGGGAAATGGGTGTACCTGAAGATTTCCCCAGAAAAGGGAACTGAAACATATGCTCGCATAGACACAAAAGAACAAAGAAGGGAGCAGCTGCAGCTCCTTGCGCGGATTCCTTGCCCAAAGGCTGTGGACCCCATTGAGCAGAGCTCCATACGCACGCTCCTGTGCTTTCGCAGTTGCGGGATGGTCCTACCTGAAGAGGCAGGAAGCATGGAAAATCCATTGATCAGGGATGTGCGTGGGTGAGTGGGTGCCTGTGAGAACAGCCTTCTCAAGGAGATGCGAGTGTAACCCCTGTTAATGGGCACGCGCCATCCAAGGATTTATGAACTGGTGAGGTTTCCTGCCCAACCTGAATGAGCGGAGAGCCAGAACTTGCCTGGCAAATTCAACATCACAAAAAGCCAAAGAATAAGGGGAATGTTTGTGCTTTTATGAAATGGCAGGGCCAGTGTGATGTCAGGAGAGCAGAAGGTCAGATGACCTTAGCAAAGCAGGCAAGGACATTGCCACTGGCCATTGCTAATGTCTCCTTCACTACAAAAATGCAGAGCGTACACACTTTCTACACAGAAGCTTGTGGCCTGTGGGCTCTGTAAGTTCGGAGGGCAGACTTGCTTGAGAAAGGAGCTTCTTTCCATGAGCTTGTCATTAAAGCCAACCTTGGGAAATCTGCTTATGATGGTTTTATCAAAAGCTAAGGTAGGGGGGTTACTCCTTGGGCAAGACTCCGCCCTACACACTCTGGCACTGTGGTCCACCATCCCAGGAGCTTCCTTGTCTCCTGGAGGTAACACAGGTGTACACCATGGGTTTGGTTCTGAACAGGTCACACCTGTTCACTGTTTTTACATCAACTGAGAGGCAGCAATTCTTTGTGAGATGTTCTCAAGTTCCCTGCTAAAGACATAGTTGCTTTTCATTTTCCAGTGATGGTTGAAGGCAGGGTCAAGATGGCCATTAAGAGTCACAAACTGAGACAGAGGTTGAAAACAAGTGAGGTCAGCCCTGATTCTAAATGCTTCCCAAGTGGTGGAACCTCATCATCACCATTCAAACAATAGCCTCCAAGTTACATTACTGTTTAAGCTTAGATCTAAGAGCAATAGGGTGGTTCAAAATGCCTTTATGGGAGGACTTCCCTGATGGCACAGTGGTTAAGTATCCGCCTGCCAATGCAGGGGACACGGTTTTGATCCCTGGTCCGGGAAGATCCCACATGCCAAGGAGCAATTAAGCCCGTGCACCACAACTACTAAGCCTGCAATCTACAGCCCGCGAGCCACAACTACTGAGTCTGCATGCTGCAACTACTGAAGCGCACGTGCCTAGAGCCCATGCTCCGCAACAAGAGAAGACCGTGAACTGCAAAGAGGAGTAGCCCCTGCTCGCCACAACTAGAGAAAGCCCCCGTGCAGCAACGAAGACCCAACACAGCCAATGATAATAATAATAATAATAATAATAATAATAATAATAATAATAAATACATAAATAAAATGTAGTCTCTTTAAAAAAAAATGCCTTTATGGGATATAGGGAAACTGCTTCTGAACACTGAACATCACTGTAGACTTTTGTTGTTTTATTTTTAGAAGACCTGGGTCAGCTATAGCATGATGTTCTAAAGTTAAAATAAGGGAAATAAATAAACTACAGCAGTACTGTATATTTCTGTTGACACATACATATGCACATCAATGCATAGAAAAGGGTCTGGAAGGAAGATTCATACCCAACAAAGACTGGCTAGCCCTGGAAAAGGCAGTATGGAGGGGCCCAAGATTGGCTAGGATGGGGTTGGGCATGTCAAAGGGAACTTTTAATCTCTTGATAATGTTTTCATTTTTTACAAGGAGGATGTATTTATGCTTATTTGTGTAATTCTAAAATAAATTTAAAATAGTGCATACTGTATTAGTTTTCTATTGCTGTGTAACAAACTACCACAAATTTAGTGGCTTAAAACAGCACTTGTTCATTACCTCACAGTTCTGTAGGCCTGACGTTGAGGCAGGGTATGACTAGCTTCTCTGCTCAGAGTCTCCCAGACTGAATCAGGGTGTTGATCAGGCTGCATTCCTTTCTGAAGGCTCTGAGGAAAAAGTCCTTCCAAGCTCACTCAGGTTGCTGGCTGAATTCAGTTCCTTGTGGTTGTAGGACTAAGGTCCCCATTTCCTTGCTCTCAGCCAAGGGCCAACCCGAATTCCTTGCCACATGGCACCCCCCATCTTCAAAGCCAGCAGCAGAGAATTTCCTTGGGTTGAATCTATCTCACACTACAATCTCCTCTTCAGGAAAAGCCCAGTCCCTTTTAAGGATTCACTTGATTAGGTCAGGTCCACACAGAATAAAGTCAACTGTGCCATATTCAGAACCTAATCATGGTGGTGACTGCCCCATCATATTCACAAGCTCCCACATTTTACAGGAATATGTACAGCAGGGGGCAGGAAATGGGGCAATCTTATACTTCTGACTACCTCACATACTAAGAAGGCAAGCCGTGTAAGTGGCTCGTAACCCAAGCAAATGCTTAGTATTTATTTTAGCTGCCATATTGATCTAGATGAGTGGTTCTAAAGGTATGGGCTGGAGACCTCTGAAGGTCTCTGAGAACTTTCAGGATGCCCATGAGATCAAAACTAGTTTCAGACAAATACTAGACAAGACTTGCTTTTCCCACTCTCATTCTCTTACAAGTATTCACTGGAGTTTCCCAGAAGTTACATGACACATGATACAACAGATTGAATGCAGAAGATATGAGAATCCAGCTTCGTCTTGCTAAAGCCACCCGTTAAAGAGATGTGCAAAAATGTAAAACAATGCCCTTCTCACTATTTGTTTTGTTTTGGAAACAATTTTATTTTTCATTTTGGAAATGAGTTATTTTTCATAAAATTATGATATTTATGTTAACATGTAACGAATGTGTTGTTATTTTTAGATGAATTAATAAAAAAAGTTTTTTAAATTGTTTTAATTTCTACACAGTAACCACCTGTAGATGCAACCACATAAACAACAGCTCTTTGAGATCTTCAATGGCTTAAAAAAATATAAAGAAGTACTGGCAACAAAGAGTTTGAGAACCACTGAGCTAGAGGAAACATATCCTCCAGTTTGAGTTATCCTTTTTTGTTTCTATAAATGTTCCACTGCCTCCTTCACTCAAAAGATTCATCACCCCTCCCAAGACCCCGTTGGTGGAGTATTTGGGGCACAGTACATTTTTGCCCATTTCAAAAGACTTTAAATATAATTTAATAATTTAAATGATTGAGATCATTAGATAAGGTGCTGCTCATGTATGGTTATTTCCTGGGATCTATATTTTGTCAACGCCTATGAAGAATTCATCACCCAGTTATAACATTGCCCCTTTGGAGAAACAGTCAGCTTTTTAGTGCCTTGTGTGTGATGTGGTTTCCAAGAACACGCCTCTGCTTGCCAGGCTTTGGGGGGTCCCTAGTGGTGGGGGGCACACCTGTACCAGAGCTGTGATTTTTGGCAGCCTGATCACATGGTGCGTGATGTGGGCAAAGTGGGGATGGCCGACGTCTTAGCAGAATCCCGAGGACTGCTTTACTAGGAGACATACTCCCTGCTGTCCACTGAAGAAAAATGCACAGCCTAAAAGTTGCGAGTTATGTTTTATTTGGGGAACGTCCTGAGGACTATAGCCCGGGAGGCAGCCTCTCAGGCAGCTCTGAAGGAACTGCTCCAAAGAGGTGGGGGAAGCCAGGACATTTAAAAGTTTTTGCTCGGGGTGGGGGGAAACATGTAGCCAAACATCAAAAGATGACTGCTAATCACAAAAACAGACATCTCAAGTTAATGATTTTCATGCTTTTCTATGTATGTGAAGATGCAAGCGACTGGGCTCATTGAAATTATTCCTTAGATGTGCATCGTAACTATCTAGGGCCAGTATCCTGGTTTCTCCATCCTGAATCCCCGCAGGGTTCGCCAGCAGGGCTGATGACTTGATGGCTGCAACATTCTTTGTCCACACTGTTCAATTTATTTTTACTATCTCCTTGTAGTTTGGTTAAACTGGGAGGAAATATGTGCGTTTGTTCCCTGCCCCTCCACTTCCTCAAGCTGAAAGTCTTCCTTGATGAAAATCACAGCCTCTGTGCTGTCCCAGTTGCCACAGAGCACAGTGGGCTGACATTTAGAAAGAAGGAGGAAAAAGGTATCTGGCAGGATGAGCCTAGGTTTACATATTTCTCCATTATTGGGTCCTTACTTGTCATGATCTGGTTTCTTTCATGGGATTAATGTCAACCTCTCCTTTTGTAACCCCACCTCCTCACTGGTGTCACACGTTTATCATCCAAGCCTCCTCCTCCCTGAATTATAAAGCAAGCAAGTGTCCAGCAAAGAGAGACCCTCTCCTTATTTAGTCCCCCAGTTGGAGTGAGCGTTTGGGGATGTTTCTATTTCCATAGGTGTGGAAAGAAACTTGGGTTTATTTAATAAACATGCAAAGAAAATCCTGCCATGTTCAAGGGACCTCACATTCCTGTCTTCAGGTGAAGAGAGGGTCTCCAACTGTGTTTAAAATGTTCTCGGCCTTTTTTGTGAAAAGAGAAACGTGACCTTTTCCCCCAAACTCATGAACACCCAGGAGTGGAGGCCTGAGAGGAAGTAAGGAGGTCTGCTGACCTCAGGGAGCTTGGATGGAGTTTAGGGCAGAATGAGGGATAGTGCTGGCCATTCACCTGGCTGAAGGAGCAGCCCTTTCCCTCCTGGCTGCTGTAAAGGGCTGTGTCACACTCTGTGGGAACACAGAGGTCATCCCATCTTCTGCCTGCAAGGGCCAGCGTGGTTTTATGGAGAAGATGACACTGGGCCTTGAATAATAAACAGAATTTCCTCAAACAAGGGAGGAGGATTTTGCCAAAGAAAGAAAGAAAGGGCTTCCCAGATAGGCAATAACATGGGGAAGTCATGGAGGGGGTGGACCGGTCAGGAATAGCGAAGAGAGAGACCATCTCAACTTGGGACCCAGGAGGGACAGTGGGAAGTGGAAGGGGCAGGGGATGAAGCCTAAAGTAGGGTCTGGGGCAGGTCCTCAAGGGTCATGAGTGACAGGCTCAACCTTTGAAATACAGACCATAGACAATGAGATGCTGTTCATTTGTTTGTCCATTTATTCATCCAACAAATATTAACTGAGTACTTAATATGTTTTAGACAGTATGCCAGAGGTCAAGGTATCACTATGAACAAAAGACACTACCTCCCTGCTGTCATGGAGATAAATGTACAATAGGTCAGGGTGATCAGGGCCAAGGACCAAGCAGGGGATGGACAGAGAAAGAGGGGTGCTGTTGTGGTTATGGAGAAGGCTCCCTGAGAAGGGCACTTTGAGTCAAGACCCCAAAGAAATGAGAGAGCAAACCCCGCGTCCCTTTGGGGAAGAGCACTCCAGCGCCTGAAGCGTGTGTAGGGGGTCCCAGGAACTTGGTGGGAGAGAAAGCAAGATAGTTAGGCTGGGAGATGAGGATGCCTCTTCTGGTTACTGCCCTTTTCTCAGTGAAATTGTGAGCAAGGTCATCGGCTGTGAATAAGGGGGGCATGGGGGGCATTGGAGCAACCCTGGAGGTTAGAGGAGAGATGTGAATGGCTATCCAGCAGAGCTGGGAAGTGAGTGCCCAGGGGAATGTATTATAATTGTCAGGCTGCACTGAGGACCCATCTGTGGCTGGAGATTCTCAATGAGACCACTCATCACAGGATGAATGGTTTTGCCTACCCAACTTCAGCGTCAGGATACAGGTGGAAAGTAGTAAGAACACGAGATTTCACCAAGGCTGGGATTATGTTGGGTTCCCACAGTGGTGGGGAAGAGGGGTGAGGGAATCGTGGGTAACAGCAGGTGTAGGGATTTAACGGTGGCTCATGGGATCTAAGCTGGATCAAACGGGAAGGGCGGGCGTAAGGGGGTGAGGGAGGGGCTGTTAAAATAGTTCCAGGGAGCAATGATCCATCCCTGAATCAAGGGATAGAAAGATGGGAATGGATCTGAGACTACATGGAAGCTGGTGATTGGTAAGATGTGGAGGGAGAGAGGGAGGGAGGGAGGGGGGGAGGGGGAAGAGTCAAAGATGATTCCAAACTTTCCAGTTTGAGGGTCTGGATGACACCATTAATTGGGACCTATGCTATAAAAGTTTGGGCTGGAAAGATAATAAATTGTCATTTTTCTAGAACATACTGATTTTAAAGGGAAAACCCTGACAGTTCGACTCTCTGTTGTACTTGGAAATAGGGATCCAGGTTACCCAAGGGTTGAACAAAACTCTTTGGAAGACCTTTCCTGTGGCCTCAATACACTTCCCTACCGTAGCAAGTGGGGTCCAGCTCACCTGGTCTTCAAGGATCATGCGGGTTTTATTCCTGACATTGGGGGCCTCCAGGAAACAGAAGTGCAGTGGAAATCTCTTCTTTTGGTGGGGCTCCTGGAGAGCTGCAATGACAAAAATGATATCTTAACTGGGTTCAAATCCCAGCTGAACCCTTTGTGAGCTGACTTTGGACAAGCTGAACCTTAGTATCCTTGCCTGTACAATAAGGGTAATCACACCGGTGCCTCCCGATCAGAGAGGTGGAGATTAAATAAAATGGTATTTACAGAATTATTGGCACATGATGAAACTTCATTTTATTTTTTAAAAATATTTATTTATTTATTTATTTATTTTGGCTGCACCAGGTCTTAGTTGCAGCACACGGGAGCTTTTAGTTGCAGCATGTGGACTCTTAGTTGTGGCATTCATGCGGGATCTAGTTCCCCGACCAGGGATCCCTGCACTGGGAGCTTGGAGTCTTATCCACTGGACCACCAGGGAAGTCCCCTGACAAAACTTTAATTCATGGTGCTTCCTTTGTCTTCTCTTCCTCTGCCCCATGGCTTAGACCTGAGGGAACCAGGTATTTTACACAAGAGATTTTTTTTTAATGTTTTTAAAAGTGAAAACTGCAAGCTGAAAGTGGTCAGAAAAATGAATTCAATACGTTTTTAAGCACCTCTGACATGTATGCACAATTCCAGGTGCCAATTTGAGTGCCCCAAACACGGAGATGACAAAGTCATAGGGTCTTCCTACTTGGGGAGACACGTCCCCACCAAACTTGTGCCCCAAGGAAGCAATCACGGGATTCCTTCCTGTGAAATTAAGGCTCTTCCTGTCAAACTTCAATGCCATTTAAATGAAGATTCCCTGCAACACGGATTTTTTAAAAATTATTTGCATCTGCTTGTTAACCCCTATAAAATAGGAACTGCTCTTCTGGACTAAGCAAGAGTGGATCTGCATTCACACCACATCCTGGGGGCAGTGGCTGAAGAAATTGACATCAGCATCTTCTCTTGGCCACCCTGCCATCTTTACCTGCTGCCTTAGGTCAGAGGTGGCAGATTGGGAGCTCCTGATTGGATCAGATGGGAGGACACATGTTGTCCAGCTGGCACAGTGCTCTGTAAATTTGAGGCAGCAGTTAAAATCCAGGCAATACAAGAAAATTCACACTTCTCTATTTGGCGAGAGTCCAGAGATGTGAGGAGTGGCTGACCCTCTGGAAAGGATATGTTAGCCTCAGAGCCCTGGAGGCTGACCTGCTCAGTCTCACAGGCCACACCCTGGCACTAAGGCGATGCTGTAAGGTGACGAGGAGATGCAGGTTCCCTCTGCCTTCCTCCCACCCTCCCTTCTCTTCCTACCAACTCCAAAGGACCACGGCATGTGGCGAGAGGGAAGAGAACTTTAAAGCAGACCTCAAACCCTTCAACAATGCTTTTCGCCCCCAGATGACTGGTTCTCAGAACTCAAGGAGCCGTAGAATCCAGTTCTTTGAAACGGATCAGGGCCTCCAGATCACAAAGCATCTGTTTAATTCTGTGACTTGGTATAGTATTGCCAAATTTTCTTGCACTGTGGCTGCTCCCCTCTAATGAGAACCTTTCATTGTGTCCTAAATTGAATTAAGCTCAAGTGTCTTGACCCAGATGAACTATAGGCCAGAGTACTTAGAAAACCCAGGAAAGAAACTTTGAATGTTTATCTGTGGTCTTAAAGGACCTGCAGATATTTTAACTGGTGCCAGAATCATGGAGACAGAAAAGTGTTCCATTAAAAAGAAAGAGGGTTCCATACACTGCAAAACTCACTGCAAAAGTGAGTATAACAGATTGCAGGCGTGATTCTAGAATGGATTTTAAAGGGAAAGGTCATTTCTGTGCCCCAGAAGAAAAATGTTTGATCACTGTGATCTAGCTTGGGTTAACCAAGAACAAATTATGTCAGCCTTGCCCTTCCTTCCTTATTCCACAAGTTTATAAGTCTAGCCAAGGAAGGAAATACGCAAGACAGGAGATCTTCATTATTCAAAGATAACTCTGGTAGAGGAAAAGGCCACTTAAATAAACCCACTTATAAAGGAAACCAAAATTTCACATTAAATAATGAAAAAAGACTTTTATTGGGGCTTTACTCTGCAAAATAAACTTAAAATTATGAAAATAAGTTTTTTCTTCTCTTTTAAAGACTATTTAGTTGACAAATATTTACCGAGCATCTGTTATGTGATGGCCTCTGGCAATGAAGACCCAGCAGTGAACAAATTAGACAAAATTCCTGCCTTCACTGTGGTTTATGGTCTAAGGGAAGACAGGAAAAAAAATTAAATACATAAGTAAACAAAATAGTTGCAGTTAGTGATAATGATAATTGCCATGATGAGCAACAAAAAACATAGGAAAACCAAATAAAGAGTCTGGAGGGTGGAGGCTGCCTCAGACGGGAGATGGAGAAGGCTCTCTGTGGATACGGCTTTTTTTTTTTTTTTTTTTAATTTATTTATTTATTTATTTTTGGCTGTGTTGGGTCTTCGTTTCTGTGCGAGGGCTTTCTCTAGTTGCGGCAAGCGGGGGCCACTCTTCATCGCGGTGCGCGGGCCTCTCACCATCGCGGCCTCTCCCGTTGTGGAGCACAGGCTCCAGACGCGCAGGCTCAGTAGTTGTGGCTCACGGGCCCAGTTGCTCCGAGGCACGTGGGATCTTCCCAGACCAGGGCTCGAACCCGTGTCCCCTGCATTGGCAGGCGGACTCCCAACCACTGCGCCACCAGGGAAGCCCCGTGGATATGGCATTTGAGCTGAGATTTGATGAGGAGGAGGAGCGGGGCAGGCACACTCTGAAGGAAGGAGTGATTGGGATAGCACAGACCCTGAGCAGGGAGCTGGCTGGACAGCCCTTGAGATGGCCAGAGAGTGAATAGGGAGGACGGGGTGTTGAGATGAACATGGTCACATATCAGATGATGTGGGGCCTGGGAGGCCACAGGAAAGAGTTTGGATTTTATTATAAATGGGATGAGAAGCCACTGGAGGGATTGAAGTTGAGGAATAGCAAGATCCATTTTACATTTTTAAAAGATGACCGTGGCTGCTCTGTGGAAATGGGATGGCCATGAAGGCAAGAGTGGGAGCAGGAACACTAGTTAGCAGGCTGTCACAGGGGCCCTAGCAAGAGACATGGCTGGGCCGGGTAAATGGAGTGAGTCAACTGAGGATGTATTTTGAAGACAAATCCAACAAAACTTACTATTGCATTACATGTGGGAACGGGCGGAGGCAGAGGCATTATGAATGACTCTTGAGATTTTGACTTGAGAAGTGGCTGAAAGATACTGCCATTTACTGAGCAAGGCAGGGAAGACTTGAGGAAAAGGTTTGCAGTCAAGAGGTATGTTTTTGCAGCTTAAATGTCCATTGACAGATGAATGGGTAAAGAAGATGTGGTACGTATATACAATGGGATACTACTCAGCCATAAAAAAGAATAAAACAATGCCATTTGCAGCAACATGGATGGACCTAGAAATTATCATACTAAGTGAAGTAAGTCAGACAGAGAAAGACAAATATCATATGATATTGCTTATATGCAGAATCTAAAAAAAATGACACAAATGAACTTATCTATGAAACAGAAACAGATTCACATAGAGAACAGACTTATGGTTGCCAAGGGGGAGAGGGGGTGGGGGAGGGATGGAGTGGGAGTTTGGGATTAGCAGATGCAAACTATTATATACAGAATGATAAACAACAAGGTCCTACTGTATAGCACAAGGAAATATATTCGGTTCCCATAAAGGAAAAGAATATGAAAAAGAATATATATATATGACTGAATCACTTTGCTGTACAGTAGAAATTAATAAAACATTGTAATTCAACTATACTTCAATAAAATAAATTTTTTAAAAATGAGGTGTGTTTTTGGACACCTAATTCTGAGAGGCTATTAAATGCACAAGTGAAGATGTCAAGTAGACAGGAGGATACACATCTGAAGGCCAAGTCCACAGATACAAATTTGAGAGTCAACTGCATATGGATGATATTTAAAACCATGGGACTGGATGAGACCACTTAGGGCAGGGGGGATGCTTGAAGGGGAGAGGACCAGGGTGAAGCTGGGAGCACACCAACATCGAGAGGCAGGGCCTTGGAGAAGCCAGGAAAGAGTATTGCCACCAGCTCATCAGAATAGCAATACCCACCACCACAAAAATGATCAGTCAACTGACAAGGATTTTTTTTTTTAACATCTTTATTGGAGTACAATTGCTCCACGATGCCGTGTCAGCTTCTGCTGTACAACAAAGTGAATCAGCGATATGCATACATACATCCCCATATCCCCTCCCTCTTGAGCCTCCCTCCCACCCTCCCTATCCCACCCCTCTAGGTCGTTGCAAAACATTGAGCTGATCTCTCTGTGCTATGCAGCAGCTTCCCACTAGCCATCGATTTTACATTTGGTAGTGTATATATGTCAGTGCTACTCACTCACTTCGTTCCAGCTTACCCTTCCCCCTCTGTGTCCTCAAGTCCGTTCTCTACATCTGCGTCTTTATTCCTGCCCTGCCACTAGGCACATCGGTACTGGTTTTTTAGATTCCATATATAAGCGTTAGCATACAATATTTGTTTTTCTCTTTCTGACTTACTTCACTCTGTATGACAGATACTAGGTCCATCCACCTCACTACAAATAACTCAATTTCGTTCCTTTTTATGGCTGAGAAATATTCCATTGTATATATGTGCCACATCTTCTTTATCCATTCATCTGTCGATGGACATTTAGGCTGCTTCCATGTCCTGACTATTGTAAATAGTGCTGCAGTGAAGATTGTGGTACATGACTCTTTTTGAATTATGGTTTTCTCAGGGTATATGCCCAGTAGTGGGATTGCTGGGTCGTATGGTAGTTCTATTTTTAGTTTTTTAAGGAACCGCCATACTGTTCTCAATAGTGGCTGTATCAATTTACATTCCCACCAACAGTGCAAGAGGGTTCCCTTTTCTCCACACCCTCTCCAGCATTTATTGTTTCTAGATTTTTAAAAAATTATTTATTTTTGGCTGTGTTGGGTCTTTGTTGCTGCATGCAGGCTTTCTCTAGTTGCGGCAAGCGGGGGCTACTCTTCATTTTGCTGCACGGGCTTCTCATTGCGGTGGCTTCTCTTGTTGCAGAGCACAGGCTCTAGGGGTGTGGACTTCAGTAGTTGTGGCATGCAGGCTCAGTAGTTGTGGCTCGTGAGCTCTAGAGCGCAGTCTCAGTAGTTGTGGCTCATGGGCTTAGTTTCTCCACGTCATGTGGGATCTTCCCGGACCAGGGCTTGAACCCGTGTCCCCTGCATTGGCAGGCGGAATCTTAACCACTGCACCACCAGGGAAGCCCCTGTTTCTAGATTTTTTGATGATGGCCATTCTGACCAGTGTGAGGTGATATCTCATTGTGGTTTGATTTGCATTTCTCTAATGATTAGCAATGTTGAACATATCTTCATGCGCCTGTTGGCCATCTGTATGTCTTCTTAGGAGAAATGTCTATTTAGCTCTTCTGCCCATTTTTGGATTGGGTTTTTTTTTTTTATACTGAGCTGCTTGTATATTTTGGAGATTAATGCTTTGTGAGTTGCTTCATTTGCAAACATTTTCTCCCACACTGAGGGTGGTCTTTTCATCTTGTTTATGGTTTCCTTTGCTGTGCAAAAGTTTTTAAGTTTCATTAGGTCCCATTTGTTTATTTTTGTTTTTATTTCCATCTCTCTAGGAGGTGGGTCAAAAAGGATTGTGCTGTGATTTATGTCATAGAGTGTTCTGCCTATGTTTTCCTCTAAGCGTTTGATAGTGTCTGGCCTTACATTTAGGTCTTTAATCCATTTTGAGTTTATTTTTGTGTATGGTGTTAGGGAGTGTTCTAATTTCATACTTTTACATGTAGCTGTCCAGTTTTCCCAGCACCACTTATTGAAGAGGCTGTCTTTTCTCCTTTGTATATTCTTGCCTCCTTTGTCAAAGATAAGGTGACCATATGTGCGTGGGTTTATCTCTGGGCTTTCTATCCTGTTCCAACTATCGATATTTCTGTTTTTGTGCCAGTACCATACTGTCTTGATTACTGTAGCTTTGTAGTATAGTCTGAAGTCAGAGAGCCTGATTCCTCCACCTGCATTTTTCTTTCTCAAGATTGCTTTTGTTATTTGGGGTCTTTTGTGTTTCCATACAAACTGTAAAATTTTTTGTTCTAGTTCTGTGAAAAATGCCATGGGTAATTTGATCGGGCTTGCATTGAATCTGTAGATTGCTTTGGGTAGTAGAGTCATTTTCACAGTGTTGATTCTTCCAATCCAAGAACATGGTATATCTCTCCATCTGTTTGTATCATCTTTGATTTCTTTCATCAGTGTCTTATAGTTTTCCGCCTACAGGTCTTTTGCCTCCTTAGATAGATTTATTCCTAGGTATTTTATTCTTTTTGTTGCAGTGGTAAATGGGAGTGTATCCTTAATTTCTCTTTCTGATTTTTCATTGTTAGTGTATAGGAATGCAGGAGATTTCTGTGTATTAATTTTGTATCCTGCTACTTTACTAAATTCATTGATTAGCTCTAGTAGCTTTCTGGTGGCATCTTTAGGATTTTCTATGTATAATATCATGTCATCTACAAACAGTGATAGTTTTACCTCTTCTTTTCCAATCTGGATTCCTTTTACTTCTTTTTCTTCTCTGATTGCTGTGGCTAAAACTTCCAAAACTATGTTGAATAATAGCGGTGAGAGTGGGCACCTTTGTCTTTTTCCTGATCTTAGAGGAAATGCTTTCAGTTTCACCATTGAGAATGATGTTGCCTGTGGGTTTGTCATATATGGCTTTTATTATGTTGAGGTAGGTTCCCTCTATGCCCACTTTCTGGAGAGGTTTTATCATAAATGAGTGTTGAATTTTGTTGAAAGCTTTTTCTGCATCTACTGAGATGATATGGTTTTTATCATATGGTTTTTATCCTTCAAATTGTTAATATGGTTTATGCCATTGATTGATTTGCATATATTGAAGAATTCTTGCATTCCTGGGATAAACTCCACTTGATCATGGTGTCTTATCCTTTTAATGTGCTGTTGGATTCTGTTTGCTAGTATTTTGTTGACAATTTTTGCATCTATGTTCATCAGTGATATTGGCCTGTAATTTTCTTTTTTTGTGACATCTTTGTCTGGTTTTGGTATCAGGGTGATGGTGGCCTCGTAAAATAAGTTAGGGAGTGTTCTTCCCTCTGCTATATTTTGGAAGAGTTTCAGAAGGATAGGTGTTAGCTCTTCTCTAAATGTTTGATAGAATTCACCTGTGAAGCCATCTGGTCCTGGGCTTTTGTTTGTTGGAAGATTTTTAATCACAGTTTCAATTTCAGTGCTTGTGATTGGTCTGTTCATATTTTCTATTTCTTCCTGGTTCAGTCTTGGAAGATTATACTTTTCTAAGAATTTGTCCATTTCTTCTAGGTTGTCCATTTTATTGGCATATAGTTGCTTGTAGTAGTCTCTCATGATCCATTGTATTTCTGCAATGTCAGTTGTTACTTCTTTTTCATTTCTAATTCTGTTGATTTGAGTCTTCTCCCTTTTTTTCCTGATGAGTCTGGCTAATGGTTTATCAATTTGATTATCTTCTCAAAGAACCAGCTTTTAGTTTTATCGATCTTTGCTATTGTTTCCTTCATTACTTTTTCATTTATTTCTGATCTGACCTTTATGATTTCTTTCCTTGTGCTAACTTTGGGTTTTTTTGTTGTTCTTCTTCTTTTTTGTCTAATTGCTTTAGGTGTAAGGTTAGGTTGTTTATTTGAGGTGTTTCTTGTTTGTTGAGGTAGGATTGTATTGCTATAAACTTACCTCTTAGAACTGCTCTTGCTGCATCCCATAGGTTTTGGATCATCATGTTTTCATTGTCATTTATTTCTAGGTATTTTTTTATTTCTTCTTTGATTTCTTCAGTGACCCCTTGGTTGTTTAGTAGCATATTGTTTAGCCTCCATGTGTTTGTATTTTTTACAGTTTTTTACTGTAACTGATATCTAGTCTCATAGCGTTGTGGTTGGAAAAGATGCTTGCTATGATTTCAAGTTTCTTAAATTTACTGAGGCTTGATTTGTGACCCAAGATTTGATCTATCCTGGAGAATGTTCCGTGTGCACTTGAGAAGAAAGTGTATTCTGTTGTTTTTGGATGGAATGTCCTATAAATATCAATTAAGTCCATCTGGTCTAATGTGTCATTTAAAGTTTGTGTTTCCTTATTTATTTTCTGTTTGGATGATCTGTCCATTGGTGTAAGTGGGGTGTTAAAGTCCCCTACTATTATTGTGTTATTGTCAATTTCCCCTTTTATGGCTGTTAGCATTTGCCTTATGTACTGAGGTGCTCCATGTTGGGTGCGTAAATATTTACAATTGTTAGATCTTCTTGGATTGATCCTTTGATCGTTATGTAGTGTCCTTCCTTTTCTCTTGTAATAGTCTTTATTTTAAAGTCTATTTTGTCTGATATGAGTATTGTTACTCCAGCTTTCTTTTGATTTCCATTTGCATGGCATATCTTTTTCCATCCCCTCACTTTCAGCCTGTATGTGTCCCTAGTTCTGAATTGAGTCTCCTGTCAACAGCATATATACAGGTCTTGTTTTTGTATCCATTCACTCAGTCTGTGTCTTTTGGTCAGAGCATTTAATCCATTTACATTTAAGGTAATTATTGATATGTATGTTCCTATTACCATTTTCTTAATTGTTTTGGTTTGTTTTTGTAGGTCTTTTCCTTCTCTTTTGTTTCCTGCCTAGAGAAGTTCCTTTAGCATTTGTTGTAAAGCTGTTTTGGTGGTGCTGAATTCTCTTAAATTTTGCTTGTTTGTAAAGCTTTCGATTTCTCCATCAAATCTGAATGAGATCCTTACTGCGTAGAGTAATCTTGGTTGTAGGTTTTCCCCTTTCATCACTCCCTTCTGGCTTGTAGAATTTCTGCTGAAAGATCAGCTGTTAACCTTATGGGGATTCCCTTGTATGTTATTTTTCCCTTGCTGCTTTTAATATTTTTTTGTGTGTTTAATTTTTGTTAGTTTGATTAATATGTGTCTTGGCATGTTTCTCCTTGAGTTTATCCTCTATGGGACTCTCTGCGCTTCCTGAACTTGATGATTTCCCTTCCCATGTTGGGGAGGTTTTCAACTATAATCTCTTCAAATATTTTCTCAGACCCTTTCTTTTTCTCTTCTTCTTCTGGAACTCCTATAATTCGAACTTTGGTGTGCTTAATGCTGTCCCAGAGGTCTCTGAGACTGTCCTCCATTCTTTTCATTCTTTTTTCTTCTGCTCTGTGGCAGTTATTTCCACCATTCTATCTTCTAGGTCACTTATCTGTTCTTCTGCCTCAGTTATTCTGCTATTGATTCCTTCTAGAGTATTTTTAATTTGAGTTATTGTGTTGTTCGTTACTGTTTGTTTGTCTTTAGTTCGTCTAGGTCCTTGTTAAACGTTTCTTGTATTTTCTCTATTCTATTTCTGAGATTTTGGATCATCTTTACTGTCATTACTCCGAATTCTTTTTCAGGTAGTTTGCCTATTTCCTCTTCATTTATTTGGTCTTGTGGGTTTTTATCTTGCTCCTTTGCCTGCAAGATATTTCTGTCTTCTCATTTTGTCTAATTTACAGTATTTGAGGCCTCCTCTCCCTAGGCTTCAGGGTCGTAATTCCTCTTGCTTCTGTTCCCTGCCTCTGGTGGTGAGGTTGATCCAGTGGCTTGTGTAGGCTTCTTCTTTTTTTTTTTTTAAAATACATTTATTTATTTATTTTTGGCTGCGTTGTGTCTTCGTTGCTGCGTGCAGGCTTTTCTCTAGTTGCAGTGAGCGGGGGCTATTCTTCATTGCGGTGTGTGGGCTTCTCATTGCAGTGGCTTCTCTTGTTGCAGAGCACAGGCTCTAGACACATGGGCTTCTGTAGCTGTGGCACATGAGCTCAGTAGTTGTGGCTTGCAGGCTCTAGAGTGCAGGTTCTGTAGTTGTGGCGCACGGGATTAGTTTCTCTGAGGCATGTGGGATCTTCCTGGACCAGGGCTTGAACCTGTGTCCCCTGCATTGGCAGGCAGATTCTTAACCACTGTGCCACCAGGGAAGTGTCTTGTGTAGGCTTCTTTATGGAAGGGACTGGTGCCTGCGTTCTGGAGGGTGGAGCTGAGTCTTTTCCCTCTGATGAGCAGGGCCATGTCCGGTGGTATATTTTGAGGTGTCTGTGAGCTTAGTATGACTTTAGGTAGTCTGTGTGCTGATGGGTGGGTTTGTGTTCCTGTCTTGTTTGTTGTTTGGTGTGAGGCCTCCAGCGCTGGGGCTGCTGGCAGTTGGGTGCAGCCAGGTCTTGGATTCAGATAGAGGCCTCCGTGAGAGCTCTCAGCCATTATTCCTCCCTGGGGCTGGGAATTCTCCAGTGGTCCAGCGTCCTGGACTTGGTGCTCACACCCTAGAGCCTCAGGCCCGACTTTCGGTCAAGCAACCAAGACCCTGCAAGTCTCTCATCCATGCAATACAGGGGATTTAAAAAAAAAGAAAAGACTAACAAACCCCCAAATGATAAAAAGTAAAGTCAAACAAACAAAAACAAAAACAAGGAAACATGCACACACACAAAAGAAACAAAAACAGAACCAAATAAAACAAAACACAAGAGAACAACCAAACAAAAGAACCCAAGAACAAAATCAAACAATTAAAAAGGAATCTGACAAAAACGCAAAACCAAAAATCAAAACCAATGCAGAGTGCCAGCTGAAGAATGAAGCAAAGAAACAAAACAAACTGAAAAAAATGATAAAAAAAGGAAAGAAAAAAAGAAAGGGGAAAGAAGATAGAACAGAAAAGCAGCATAGATATAGAAATATAAAAAAGTAAAATAGAAAATATATTAAAGAAAAAAGAAGACAAAATCCCAGAGAAATGGTAAAAACGAAATCAAACAAAAACAGAAAGAAGCAAACACACACACAGGCAAGAGGAACAAAAACAGAACCAGATAAAACAAAAAGCAAGAGAACAACCAAACAAATAGAAGAACTCAAAAATGAAATCAATTAGGATCAAAACTAACAAAAACACAAAACCTAAAAACAAAACCATAGCAGTGTGCCAACAGAAGAATAAAGCAAGGAAACAGAACAGACCGATAAAAATGATTTAAAAAATAATAATAAAATAAAATATAAAGGGAAAAAACACAGGACAACAGAATAGCAAAGTAGAAATGGAAATATAAAAATAATTAAAAACATATTAAAGAAAAAGAAGAAAAAATTAGGGAAAAGAACACAGAACAACAGAAAAGCAAAGTAAAAATAGAAATATATTAAAAAATAGATAAAAAATAAAAAATATGTTATGAAACACGAAGATCCCAGAAGACTAAATAAAAAAAGAGTACTTAAACAACAACAAACAAAAAAAGAAAGAAAAAACAACAACAAAAGAAGCCAGACCCAACAACAGAATGAATCAAAACATAATAAAATTAATAGTAATAACTATGTTTCCCTGGGGTCTCCGCTGTTAGTGTCCTTGCACACACCGTGAGCCACAGCCCACCTCCATCTCCCCAAGAGGCTTTCCTGCCTCTGGGCTGGCCTCTGGACCTGCTGTGGTACCTGTGGGGACCACTCAGACTCTGATCTGGCCCAGTTCCTGCGTGTGCTGCCCCCAAAGTCCACAGTTGCCAGAGCTAGACTGTTTTCTTTCGTGGGAACACTCATTGTCTACTCAGATATTCCATAGACGCAGGGTCTACCTAGCTGATCGCGGGGATTTAACCTGCAGGTTGTACAGCTGATGAAAAGATTTTCAATCCTCTTCCTCAGTCACCCTGTCCCTGTGGTTCAGCTTTGGTTTATCCCCACCTCTGTGTGTGGTCCACCCACAGGAGTCTGGTCCAGAGGCTGCCTTGGAGCTCTTGGCTCTGCCCCAGTGAGGACAGGGTGCAGAGGTGGTGTGAGTGCTTGGATTGTGGGAGCCCGGGCAGTGCCAAATGTACAGGGAAGCCAGCAGCCACGGGCGCAAGAGATGTGGCCCGAGTGAGGGCCTTTTCTGGTGCCCGGCATAAGGCACGTGAGGGCCAGCCCTGGCTGGGGTTTTTCTGGCACCCGGTAGCAGGTGCGCAGGGCCAGCCCTGAGAGGGCTTATTCTTTTAATTGCCCTGCAGCCGGCAAGTGAGGGCCAGCTCTGAGGGGCTTTTTTTTGTTGCTCGGCAGCCAGTGTGCAAGTGCCAGCCCTGAGCGGGCTTCTTTTATTGTCCTCGGCAGGCGCTGGTGTGTGGGGAGAGAGAGGCTACAATAGTGGCTCCTCCCCCAGCGTGTGACTCAGCAGTAGCGCCTGCTTCCATGGCAGTCCGGTCTTCCTCCATAGGCATTCCCTGCCGCGGCTTTCCTCCCTCCCGTCCCCTCAGTCTGTCTCCCCACAGCCAACAGCAGTTCTCACTCTGGGCCTGTTCTCCAGTCCCCACACTCTAGCTCCCAGCCCACTTGCACAACTGTGAACACACGTCCCAGTCGGGACACTTAGGGCCCCGGTACAGATCGTCTGTGTCTCACTCTGTCCCCGTCTTCCACAGGTTGTTTGCTTCAGCATCTTCCGACAGCCTCAAATGCTTCCCTTCTGTCCCAATCGATTTCCCCATCGGGGGTTTCCCCAGTGGAGAGGGGGTTTCCCCGAATTTAGGAATCTCTCCTCTGCTTCAGCTCCCCTGCCCTGGGGTGCAGGTCCCGTCCCACTTCCTCTCCTCCTCCTTCTCCCTTCTTTTTTCCGTCCTACCCAGTTATGCAGGGATTGTTATGGTCCTTTCTGGTGTCCAAGGTCTTCTGCTAGTTTTCAGGTGGTATTCTGTGAGAATTGTTAAATCTATAGATGTATTTCTGATGCACCTGTGGAGAGAGCTGAACTCCATGTCCTCCTACTCCTCTGCCGTCTTTGAGGATTTTTTTTTTTGGCATATTTTTCTGATAAACTTTTAATATCATATAATATGAAATTCTTCCATTAAGATTTGACTTTCACAGCACAATCATAAACAGCATAACTTTGGCAAAAATACTTGAGGCGTTTGTTGATTTTTTTCCAGTTGTCTCTCTTACTCTTCTGACGTTAATATCATTCTCAAAGTGTCTTTTTGGTCCTCATCCTCATTCTCTGATCTAACACTACCATTTCCTCGTTTGTCAATGGCTTTGCAAATGATGAGGGCAGTTCCCCAAAATAGCTTTCCTAATCTTGAAATCTAGCTTATTTTGCAAGACTGACAGTTTCACTTTGCCATCAATTTTGATGTTATTTGCCTTGTATTTGCATTATGTTGTTGTAGCCTGACAACTCTAGAGGGGATACTGGACAAAGATTTCAACCCAACAGACAGGGACAGAAGCTTGGTTTTAAAAGGAAGGAATGTGTGTGAGGTCAGTTTTTTAGTGATTAATCTTGTGTCATGATGATGTTAGTCACCTATAGTGGAGACCACCAGCTGTTCAGCGAATCCATTCTCCCTTTCTTTAAGCACTTAGCTAAACAGCATTTTCCTACCACCCGTTTGGCTGAATGTGGCTTTGCTGAGTAAGTGAGCGGCAGTGATATGGCATTTTCAGGCCTGCCCCACAAAAAATTCCCACGTGCGCTCTCTTATGCTCTTTGCTCTTTTGGGCTGGATACAGATGACAGTGATGCCCTGGAGAATGGCAGACCCATGAGGTGGAGAGAACCTAGGTCCCCGAGGGGCTGCCCGGAAGAGAGTACCAACCTGAGTGCCTGAGTTGTTACCTAAGCTACAGACAAAATTCCACTGTGTTTAGCCATTCAACATTTGGGTCTGTTTACTACCGTGGCTTCGCCTATCCCAAATAACACACGGCTCTACTTACTTTCAGGAATGGGATCATGCATACCCAGTAATGAGGAGCCCCTTATGTGTTTCATCAAGATGCTTAGCTGGTGTCATGTGACTTCCTACAGACACACTGAGAAATGGGCAGTTGCTAGCCCAGGTCACAGAAGGAGTGACTGACTGGACAACCAAACCCAACAGCTCATGGATCATTGTCCAACCACACACACTCCTTTGGGCTTGACTCTCAGCTCTGTCCCTTTCAACATCTGTAGTGATGACTCAGCTGAATATAGAGAAGGCATGCTTTTCAAACCTGCAGGATACACAAGGCTGGAAAGGGTACCCAGATTGCACAACCATGATTCATGTGGATCGTGGCATTGGATTTCCATTGTGTTGTTGTACTATGGCAACTATAGAGAAAATAATTCACAAAGACTTTGACCTAATGGGCAGGGGCAGAAGCCTTTAGGGTAAGTGGGACATAGAGAACAGAGTGAAATTCACTGGGGCTAAATATAAGGTCCTGAACTTAGTCTGAAATAAACTAGAACAAGATGGAGAAACATGGCTTAAGACATAACATTTTTTGAAAGATTTGGATGTTGTAGGCTGCATTACTGAAGGTATTGTCTAGAGAGAAGACAACTAAGGGAGACTCCTTCCTGGAGTCTGCAGTCAAGTGCCACGCTAGATGTGAAGTGTGTTCAGAGGAGAGCACCAGGTGAAGGTGAAAGGACAGGGATATGGATTTTCATTTTAGAAAAATAATTTTCTGTCGGTTTAGTTTATCTAATTTTCAATTGAGCTGCCGCAATAGGTAGCGAGTTTCCTGTCTCTGGAGGTGTTCAAATAAGTTAGCCAGATGAAATTACTGATGTTCAGTCACTTTTGACCTACAAGAACAGCAATTGCATATGGCTTAACCTAACCCTTGGTGGAGATGGTGGAGGGTGAGTCGAATAATTGAGCAAGTGGCAGAAATACAACTCAAACTGACTTAAGAAAGGCAGGGAGGGGTGACCGTGGAGTGGCAGATGTACTGGTTCGTGTAACTTAAAAATCCAAGGAAATTCGAGTGTCAAGTATGGCTCGATCCAGGCGTCTCTCTCACCATCTCCACCTCTCCTCCCTGCTCTCCCCTGCGTCTGCTCTGTTCCCAGACAGGCCTGCCCCTTGTGGTGGACAGTTGGGCACCAGCAGCTCCAGGCTTGAGTTAAACCTGCCTAACAACCCTCGCCCACAATTCCTGGGACTGACTCTTATTGAACTGACTTGGGTCACACGTCCATCCCTGAATCAGTAACTGAGGCTGGGGGTTGGGGGTGGGGAGAAGGAGAGTGACCGATTGGCTTGGCCATTACTGCAAGTTGATTCTGGAGTCCAGACAATGGGGGGATGCAAAGAGTGGGCGTTTGGCCGCACAGCCTGAGCAAAGAAAGGGCAACTTTCCAAAACAAACAACAATAACAATAACAAAACCTGATGTGCTATAGGCCAAACTGAGGGATGAAAAGGACCAGCCACGTGAAGACCTGGGGAAGGTGTGTTCCAGGCAGAGAGACCAGCTGGTGCCGATGGAGTAATGGGTTTGGGGGACAGAAAGAAGGCCAGTTGTTTCCATTATCTATGGCTGTAAGACAAAGCACCAACATTTAATGGCTTAAGGTGCTAACCATTTACTTTCTCACAGTCTGTGAAATGACCAGACTCACCCGACAGCTCTCTCTCTGCTCCATGTGATTCCAGCTGACCTCAGTCATCTAAAGGCTGGAATCTCCAAGGCGGCTCGCTCACATGGCTGGGGGTTCTCTGGGACGATGGCCCAGAACTCCGTTCTCCTGCGTGTGGCTTCTCCGTGTGGCTTTTGTTTTTTCACAGCATGGTGGCTGGACTCCAAGACAGGAGGTGGAAGCTGCCAATTTTCTTAAATCCTCAGCTTGGAAGAACATCCCTCCCACCACTTTCCACTGGCCAAAGTAGTTGTAGGGCCAGCATATTCAGGGGTTGTGGCTTTAGTGTGTAAGGACCAAAGGAACTGGTGGCAGCCGTCTCGGAGGCTTTCTACCCCAGCTGGCTCGGCTGGCCACAGTGAAGGGCAGAGTGGTGTGCGACAGGGTTGGAAAGGCAGAAAGGGGATAATAGATCAGGGTCAGCAAATTGTGACCCACAGGCCAAATCCAACCCACTGCCTTTTTTGTAGATGAAGTTTTCTTGGAACCCAGCCACACTCATTTGTTTGCCGTATTGTCTACGGCTGCCGTCATGGTCCAACAGAGCTGAGAAGTTGCAACACAGACCGTACGGTTCACAAAGCCCCAAATAGGTACTACCCAACCCTTTACAGGAAAGTCTGCCAACCCCTGGGCTAAGTCAGGGGGTGCCTTATACGTCTTCGTGAGAGATCTGAATTTTATTCTAAGTCACAGGAAGCCACTGGAGGGTTTTAAACCAGTGAATCACATGATCTGACCTCCATTTTTAAAAGATCTGCTCTGGGAATGGATTATAGGAGGATACAAGTGAACGCGAGAAAACCAGTAGCAGGCTATGGCAATCATCCAGATGAGGAAGGACAGAGTAAAAAACCAAGAGAAGATGAATTTGGCACACATGTTGAGAAGAGGAAGCCCACAGGACTTGCTGAGCCATTGGCTACAGAGATGAGAGGAAAGAGGAATCAAACATGACTTCTCAGTTTTGGCTTAAACAACTGGGCCAATGGTGGTCCCATTAACAAAAAGAGGAAAGGCTCAGGGAGGAGCAGTTTTGTGAAAAGAGCGTTCAAGAGTTCTGTTTTGCACATACTACATTGGAGATGTTTGTCAGGCAGCCAAGAGGCAAAGTCACGTAAGCAGTTAAACACTTGAGTCTGGAGCTCAGAGTCCAAGTTTGAGAATCATCCGTAAATAGATTAGTATCGAAATCGAAAGCCAGAAGCCGGGAAGAAATATCTCCTGGGAAGTGGTGTGGAGAGAGCCCTAGGCTGGGCAAGAACCAGAGGCCAGTCTTCGGCATGGAAATCAATGGAGAGATTAAGAAGGAGTGTCTGGGAAGGCAGGAGGGAGCCGGGAGATGATGGGAAGGAGTGGTCCACTGGCTTGAAGGCCACTGAGTGGTGGAGGGACAGGTGAACAGAGAGGTGACCACCAAACTCGGTGACAGGAGGTCTGTCTGAAACCTTGACCAGAGCAAGGTCAGTGGGTAGGGGTCCTCGACACTGACTGGACGGGACTGAGGAAAACATGGGATGTGGGCCAGTGGACGCAGCAAATACATAGAGACCTCTCCTGACGAGATTTGCTAACGAAGGAGTCAAAACCACGCATTTCCACGGCAGGCTCATGGCCTTGAAAGTCCCTTTCAGTGTTGTGGAGCTCTGGCTCCATGAGACGCCTACTCTGGGCCAGCTCATCACTTGTCTGTGACGCTAATGAGGCATTTCTCCCTGATAGCTCATTGGGAAGTTGGACGGAGCAAAACAGAGATCCATGCATAGCGATTCAAGAAAAACCAAAATGAAAAGGAAAGCTTGCAGCCACAGAGAGACGAGTGTAGATTTTCATGGGTTTCTCCCCATTGTCAGAAGGCAGCAAACCCATAAGGCCAGCAGTTTCATTTCTGCTGGGTGGGACACACAGTTCTTCCCTCCTCTCTTTCCCAAGGAAGCTAGTTCATACAAACTTCTGAAATCTGTTGCCAAATATAAGCGTGCGGCCCAAAGGATAAGCAGATTTCTGAAACTGGGACACAAATGCATCTTGCAGAAGGATACAAAGGATCATTTTTGTTTCAATTTTTTTTTTTTTTCTGGGAAACATTTAGTTTATGACAAACATCCAGGACAAAACACTCACACATTCATGCACACAGAACCTATTGTTATTTTTAAAACTATTTAATCACAGACTGTAAAGAAGACACAGAGATAATTTTGTACCTAATTCTATTCCCCGAGGGTCTTCGAAGAGATGATGTGACCCCAAAATCTGAGCTGTGAACCGTTGGCCATCCTATTTTATAGAGGTGCAGGCTGATCCTTTAGGTTGCCTGTTTTCCCGGATCATAGAAAGGGGTATATACAATCATACACGAGCCACATTTCTGTCTTAGCCCATGACCCGGTTTAGAATCCCAGGTCTGCTCCTTATGAGCCTGTGTGACCCTGAGTGGGTCCTTAACCTCCGTAAGCCACGGTGGCCTCATTTGCCAACTGGTGATAATAGATCTACTTTGCTGTCATGTATTAAACAAGCTAATATAAATAAAGCTCTGTGTACGCATTCTGAGTACAATAAATGGCAGCTGAAGGATAGTATCTCTTAGGACACCCAACCCTTACTAAAAAGGCCAAGCTATGCCATGACTCTGAAGGGTCCCAGATCTCCTGGGTAATCCTATCCTACAGTCCAGTTTGTCTGTGTGTCTGTTTTAAGAATGACCTTGATGCTTTGGGAATCCTATGATTAGTAGCGTAATTTTAAGCAAGTTTATCTTCAAAGGTCACAGGCTTTAGAAGGTCATCTGTTGACGTTAAGTGCCTCCCATAAGCAACACCCAAGGGCTCCTTGCTAAGCTCCCCAAGCTCTCCTCTTCCCAGACCTGAAGTCCTCAGCAGCCATCTGGACTTGCTTTGGTTGCCCCAAAGACGAGGCACTTCTCCCCTCGTCGTTTCTACATTTGAAGATGTCACCATGGGGACTGCTCTGCGGTGGAAATAAGGGCAGTCCCCATTTGGGACAGTTTGCAGCTTGGCTTTGAATGTTCCCCAAACCACAGCTTGCACAGTAGGGGAAGGTTCTATCCCCAAGCCCCGTGTGACTCTGGGTCAGCTTCATATAGACTGATGAAGAGTGACGACACGGCAAGGGAAGACCACCGTTTTGGCCTGACTTTGGCTACTGAAACACATCTAACTTAAGAACAGACAGGAGTTAGAAGACTAGGCCCTCCAGGGGAAAGGGCCCTTGCTTTGGCCCTGACCTGACCATGTGTAAGCTGACTGTCTTTGAGGATTCCATCCTCTTGAAATGAAGAAACAGCTGCAGAAGTTACATCAGGTTGTGGGGACATTTCCATTTAAACATATTTGGTTTTTGTTTTTTTGAGGGGGTGAGGAGGACCGTGAAAAAGCCAGTGCTTTTGTGTTCTCCACCACTTCCCCTCTGGCCTTCCGGGGTTTCAGCTGTAGCTGAGGGGACATTCTCTGTGCACACCACCAGCACCCACCTTGAGCTCCTTCCTCAGGGCTTTTTGAAGCTTCGATGGTTCACTTTGCCCTTACACTGGCAGCCCGAAGAACAGGGGGTGTTAATATTCCCAGGGCAACCCTCAACCACTGGGGTGGATGGAAAGTCGGTGGCCTCAGTCTCTGGTTCTTCAGGGGTACAATTCTGGAAGACATTCTACGCCATTCCTTGGAGGGTCCCCAGCAAGAGGGAGCCCCTGATGTCCACGACAATAACCAGTGGATGCACACAGCCTTTACTGGCTTTTTTCTCCTCTTACCCCACTCCCTCTCTCCTACCTCCCGGGTCCCCTCCCCAAAAGGCTACCTGCACCCAAGACCCAAGTCTCTGCTGAGGGTTTGTTTGGGGGAGAACCTAAACTAAAACATGCATCAGTGAGCATGATGGGAGTGTGTTTATCTTGAATGTTCAGAAATAAGGTTGCTCCTTTACTGAATGAGAACAAAAAGGGAAACTGCACTGTTGGGAAGAGGAGTGTCCCAGAAGCTGAAGAAGTGGGATTCAGCTCTGCCCACTGGTAACAAAGTGAGGCTGTCAGGTTGACTCTTGACATAGGCCAGGGAGGAGAGTCTGGCTGATCCTGGGCGTGGATGTATTTCACATCCCTGGCCCTAGTGTGGAAGGTGTGAATAGGAAAGGCTGTGGGTTGAGAGAGAGACAAATGTTCCAAGCAGACCATGGAGGCCCGGGAGGCCTGAATTGAGGTTACAGGGTCAGAGAACAAGTGGGTAGAGCAGACTTGTGAAGGGGAGGTAGTCTAGATCAACTGCAGGGACCAAGGGTGAAGGTCTCTATCCCACCCCTACATTTGTGTGAGGGGCCTGCCATGGAACGACACCCCTAATCAGCCCGTGGCTCTAACGACAAGACCATCCCTGGCTGTGGCGCTATTTGTATGGCAGGAAATGAGGAGAAGGAGACAGGGATAAAAAGCAGTCCAATAGGGCCCAATAGGGACACACCTGCAACCCAAGGGCACAATTTTAACCCATGGAAAGGAAGAGCAGAACAAAAGGTCACCATTAGCAAAGGGGGATTTCCAAGAACAATCAACAATAACTGAGAAATCAAACAATCACTTGCCTTCCTCCAGCTGATTTTATGAGGTTGCTTTATTCTTATTTGGATCTGTGAGTTGACAGAGAAAATGTAGTTCTTGTGTTTCTGGGAAAAGAAATATTTTTTCAGGTGCTCCAGCAGCAGAATAATTTTTATTTCCACAAGAGAGCTGGGTAGTTAGCTACAAGTAGAATTGTCAAAGTTGGACCGCGAATATTGTAGAATTAATCAGATTCTCCTGTAATGAGACAGCAGACTAGAACCCATCAGTGAATATATATTGTAAGAATCTTGACAGTACTTTAACTGGTTGTATTATCCCAAACTGGACAACCTCTATCTCACCCCTAATCAAACCAAACCAAAAAAGTCCACCTGAGACCCTTTCAACTTGTAGGTTGAGACGGTCTGTGATGCCGTCATTTCTAGATGGCTGATATTTAGAATTCAATAATTACAATAATCAGACTTATTACTGTAGATCATCACAGCTGTTCCCTTGCGAGGACAGTATGCAGTTTCCCGATAAAGGACATACCTTTAATCTTAACTAAAATCCTTGCTTCATAACTCCTAGTCTCAAAATGCCTCCTTTGCAATATTAATTTTAAACACTGCCATGTGTGCTGACCATAGGGATTTAACTGCCAAGACCTGAAAATGAAACTCACTGAGTACACTAAAAAATTCTTCAGGACCATATGAAAAATTCATTTTTTAAAAAAATGACGATCACAGAGATGAGTATGGTTTCATACAACCCAACATATACCTTTCCTTGTTTGTTTGTTTAATTAGCAGTGGAAGTCTGCGCGAAAACCATTCTCTCGTCGAACAATCTGAAGTCTCTGGATGGTCCACAGGACGCCTCTAGGCTGAGCTGTCCAAGGCGGTAGCCACCTGCGGCTTTCCAGCACTTGAAAACGCAGCTGGTCGAAACTGAGATGTGCTGTTGGACACGTATCAGATTTTGAGGATTTAGTGTGAAAAAAAAGAGTGTAAAACATCTCAATAATTTTTATATTGATGATATGCTGAAATGATCATACTTTGAACACATTGGAAAATATCTTATCAAAGTTAATGCCATCTGTTTCTTTTTTAATGTGTCTACCAGAAAATGTAGAAGTACAGACGTGTGGCTCCCCTTGTGTTTCCAGGGGACAGCACTGTGCTGGTCCATCTGTTCCGAAGGGGCCGAGGGGCAGGCAGTCTGTTGGAGGGGAGGGCAGGAGGTTTGTCTTGAAGTTCCCTTGCGAAACAGGTCAGTTTTCCCCTAGAGTGCGTGTTGGGGGTAAAGGTTTATTTGCAGGGGCTGCTGGATGTTACTTGCGAGTGAAGGTGTTATAACTCGTCCAGCAGGGAGCTTTTCTACCCCACAGTAACTAGAAGTTGTTGTCTAACCTTTTTTTGCATTTTAGAAATGGTGTAGCAGTGCACAATTCCCAGTGCTTTCCTCCTTCCCTCTCTCCCTCCCTCCCTTTCCCCTTCTCTTTCTCTCTCAAACAGCTTTATTGTATAATTTACATATTATAAAATTCGTAATTTGACGAATTATACTACATTTACACAGCTATGCAGCCATCACCACAATACAGTTTTAGGACAACTCCATCACCCTGGAAATTTTCCCCTGCTCTTTTATACTCAATCCCTGTTCCCAGCAGCCTCTAGGAAACCGCTGATCTCCTTTCCATATCCATAGTGTCTCCTCTTTGCAGAAATTTCATATAAATGGGATGAACAATATGTGGTCTTCTGTGTCCGGCTCCTTTCACTTAGCGAACTGGTTTCCAGGTTTATACGTGTTTGCAGTGCCCCTCTGGCCAGCCCCGGTTTTTTGGTCTACTTTTAGAGGAGACAGAAATGGGTGGTAGGAAATTTGGGGAAATTCCTCAGTAATTTGATCTGAGCCTAGGAAAGTTGCCCAGGGTAATAAAAGGACACCGAGAGTTTCATGTCACACTGGGATTTGATGATAGGTTACTGCTGCCCTCTCCTCCTTCTGTTTTAAAAAGAAAATGAACTGTTTTGGCAAAACCATATTCATTTCCCCATTTTACCTTCCTGTTCTTGCCCATAAAGTTACGTAATTCCTACATTATTGTACTCACAGTATAGATAAAAATGTGATATTCTACAGTTCTTTACCTTTACTGAGCGCTTTTTAAAATAATGATGATAAATTTGCTTCCCAGCATCCATGGTCTCTCACCTGGAAACTGAGCAGATGTAACTGCTTTTTATGGAATTTAACACTGTGACAGTCACTCATTTATTCAAAGAAGTGCGAGCTCTTATGGCTCTACTTACATTGAAATCTAACCAGATGAACCAGATGAATCTAACGTCCCACGGTCCTAAGATTTTACATTGCAAGTCCTGGTGGTTTGTTTGATTAACAGACAACAGCAAAGAAGAATCACTCCAGGGACTAACTCAATTTTCTTTGCTAATAAGCAGGTACCAAAATAATGAATATATTATGACACAACCCTCTCCCCCCACTTCAAATCCCTGACAAGTTTACCCATGATAATACGTGGGCTTTGAAGTGTGGGTGGCTGGGATTTCTGATAAACACACCCATAAAGACCAAATCACACAAAAATTGCTACAGGAACCTCGGATGAAAATCACAGCCTGTGACAAGAAGGGGCGGGCAGGAAGGAGTTGAAAGATGCAGGCTGGGATCAAACCTCCTTCAGTAACATTTTTAATCAAATAAAGGGGAAACTCATCTGTTTCCTGTTTCTTTTGCAGACTAGGGCGTGTTTCCCTCACCATCCCCACTGAAGCAGCACTGGCCGGGCCCCTCCGTGTGGTCCCCTTGGCTTTGGAAGGCAGCTCCACACACACTGGCTTTTCCTTCGGGCACCCACGTGGCCGCCTACGGGCTGCTTCTGCCACAGCAGCTGGCTGGGCCGGCACACAAGACCCCCAGGCCAGCCTCAGAGACGAGGGAGAGGAGCTGGTGAATGAGCCCACCGGCCCTCACCCTCATGGGACAGCTGGGCGTGTGCTCTGCACAGCCTCTCAGAGGGGCCGCAGCAGGATTGAGGCCCCACTGGCCTCATGGGCAACCTGCTCGTTAACTCACCCTTTTCAGCTTTGCTCTCTTCTCTCCCCCACTTCCCCGCTTCCCGCTCTGCTTCCTGGGATCGCTTCCCAAGGATGACTTGCCACAAATCCTTTACCTCAGGGTCCACTTTTGGCGGGAGCTCAGCTAAGAGAGCTACCCAAATTTTAGATAAATACAGACTTTAAAGAGATTCTATGACTACTTGCTACGTTTTTAGCAGAATCTTCCAGATCATCCTTAGGAAGACCCAGAAAAGAGAAATGAAAACAATGAGAGTCGCACCAAATAGCGGCTGTGTTCTTGAGCAGTGTCACCTGATGTCATCATGTCCCCCTAATTCTACTGTAAACACACTGTGGTCTGGGACTAGGAGGCTGGACCCTGTGTAGAGCGTTACGCGCATTAGCTGATCTCATTCTCACAACAGCCCCCTGAAGTGAGTACTACTGTTGTCCTCATTTACAGAGGAGGAAACTGGGAGGTGAAAGTTAAGTTCTGCTGCCTAGAAAAGGCAGCAGCAGGATTCCAGCTCGGGCAGCCTGGTTCCAGATTCTCAGAGTAAAGCCTCTGACAGAGGCCTGAGCCAGTGACAGGTGTTTGATAAATGTTCGCTTGATTGGGGAGTTACTACATGTGGAGAAAGGAAAGAAGATGGTCTATGTAATATCTTCGAACGTTTGACCATGAACCCTTTTAGCAGTCTGTGAAGTCCAGAGTCTTTCCCAAAACAATATACCGCACCTCACGGCATGCGGGATCCTAGTTCCCCAACCGGATATCGAACCCGTGCCCCCTGCAGTGGAAGTGTGGACCACTGGACCACCAGGGAATTCCCCAAAACAATATTTTTAAGTGCATAAAGGAAAACATATAAGATTACAAAGGAAACCAATTATATTGAAATGCATTTATCAAAATGTTACCACAACTTGTAACCTAGCAATACATACCTTCATCCTATAGGGGTGATTACACATCGCAATGGGCTCCATAAATGTGTCAAATCTGTCTGTGACAGGACTGGGCTGAGCTGCCCAAGAGGCTGGTTTCAGGACAGACCTCAGTGGCTGGCTCCAGAACCTGAATTACAAGACCTCTTCCCTCCAAGTCACCCTCCACCTTCATTAACTTCCTAAAACACAGGTTTGATTGTATTTCTCACCCATTCTAAACCTTTCAAGGCCTGCCCTCCATTGGCTCCGGAATAAAGTCTAGGATGCCCAGGATGACGTTCAAGGTTTGCATGATCTGAACCCAACAATTTACCTTACTAACCCCCGGCCAGTGCTTCCCATGTTCCTTACACCCCAGCTGCAGTAAATTCCCTGCTTCCTCTGCCTGGAATGAGGAAGGGCCCCATGGCAGAATCCTTTCCCTGCAGATGAAACTCCTTTGCAAAGTCTTCCACCATGGTCCCTCTCCCAGGTAAAATTAATCACTCCTCTGAGTGCACATAACTCTTTCCACATGCCTCTACCATAGCATAAGTAACACATGATGTTATAGTTACTGTGGGCATATATTCTGGCTTACTACATGAACAATACCTTGCTCATCTTAAACAGGACCCAGCAGAATATCTAGCCCAGGATGAGAATTCAGTTAATGTTGGTTAAAACTGATTTGAAGGTGGGACATGGGTAGCTGATTTGACACAAGTTTGAGATAACCGTGTGGACTATCTCAGTATTTGCCAGCAAAGATGATGGATCGTTAGGAGTCTGGGAACAAAGCTTGAAGTGATCCACCCAGATCATGAAACTTCCTTGAAAATGTGTTATCTTCAAATTTCCTGTAAACCTGGCTGTCTCTTTCATAATATATTAACATTTGTTATCAGAGTAATGTCATTGGTTTTGCTCAAATTTTTAAGAAAAATGGACATTCCTGAAAAAAAATCTGTCCTCTTTCTCCTGTTTCTTCTTCTACCCCCTGGCCTGCCAATAATCCAGTGGGTGCAAGTACCCAGGGACCTAGGGCTCCTCTTCCTGACCCGGAGATGAGGGCACCATTTGGCTGACTTTAACCAGAAGTCCCAGGAGAGCTCTCCTCCCACCTCCTCAGGCAGCTGAATGCTAAATACGCCGCATCTGGCAGTACTCTGCCTCGCAGTAAGTTCAAGTGAATAATTATTCCACAACTTATCCATTTTCTCATCTTCCTCCGAAGTCTTTCAGGGATGACTCACTCTGTGACATGAAACAGCTGGTTGGGTTCTTCCATGATGTCCCTTTGTGTTTGTTTCTATTGTTTTCACAATTCTTTGGTTGCTGTTGGGACTTTATTACCCCTGACTTCCTTCTTGTCCTCAAACTTTTCTTTGACTCAGGAAGGCCTGAGCAGTGCTCAAGTTTTCCCCTTCCATTTGAGTTTGATCTCCTTCCTTAGTTTTAACTTTGGTGGAGTGGGAAGAGCATGGGATTTTCAGCCAAGTAAAGCTGCTTGCAGTCCTGGGTCTGCTACTCACTGGCTACATGACACCACGCAGACAGTATCACCTCTTCCAGCCGCAATATACTCATCAGTAAACATGGGAACAATCAAACCTATTTTCCAGGATGTTACAAGAACTAAAGGTTAGGTGTGTAGATGCACCTTATACAGTATCTGGCGCAGAGTAAATGATAAATGAGAATTTTCATTTCCTTCCTTCTACTAGAGAGAGAGTCTAGTTCTGTGGTCTGAAAGTCTGGTTAGTGTTGGTGCCCAGTGAAGAGCCAGTGGCAGTGAAATCTGCAGGTGGCCATGCCCCTGGGGGGTTCGGTGCCTTTGCCTCAGTATCTCCAGCTCCTAGCCAGGTGGCATATAGTCGTGCTTCAACAAATACCTGTTGACTGAATGAATGAATAAATGGATAAAGGAACGAGTGGATACATTCCTCCAGAATGATAAAGGATTGGAGATGAATAACCAAGTTACGTCAAAGCAATCAAATAATTTGTAATATGTGACGCTTATTTCAAAAATCCGTCTGCTCCCCGCACCTCTGACACTGCATGATGACAAGTCGGCAGTGGAGGTCCACCACGCTAGCAGGGGGAGAGGCGGGCAGAGGTGGCCGAGGCCTGGGGGGATCAAGCGGCCCATAAAGCCAGAGCAGGTGGGCCGAGCAGATCCCGCGCCTGCAGGAGTAGGCTCTCGGGGTGATCAGGAGTCAGCAGGGATGGCCTGAAGAGGAGCTGCCCTGTAATTACTATTGTTTCAGCATAAATACATGCTGTTGTTGTTTTGTTCTGGCAGGTGACTGCTGTGTTTCTGGGCTGCAGCGACAGGTTCTGACTGTGGAGGTGTCTTTGGGGAGCGAGCTCAGATGACTAAGCTCGGCTTGGTGTCACCATGGCTTGCCGCGGCCGGCGTCCCTGGCCTCCCAGCCCGTGTCCTGCCTCTGGCTGCGCCATCCCAATCCCTTCTCCACACCGCGGCCACAGCGACCTCTCCAGCCCCGATCAGATCTTATCAACCTCCCTGCCTCCCAGCTCCCACCCCTATTTCCATGAGAAGCCGAATCCCACCGCCTCAGTGCTTGGCACCCAGCGCCTTGGTGACCCAGGCCCTGCGCAACAACACCGCACACTGGCTCCCCAGACACTCCAAGCCCACGCCCCCTCACGGCCTCTGCGGCTCCCTGGGTCTGCAGAGCTCTTCCCGCCCGTCCTCACAGGGCTGGTCCTTCCTCCTCACTCAGCGCTCAGATTGGTTCATTCCCCACAATGCCCTTCCCTGACTTTCTGAGCTAAAGGAGCTCTCTCCTGCCCCATCTCTGTGCCTCTACATTCTTACTTTCTCCATATCCTTATGCCCACCGAAGATCACCTCATTTGTTTATTTTTTTAGTCTGTTTTTTGTTCATTTTCCCTTCCCCTGATGAAATACAGGGCTTAGGGGTTTACATCCAACTCGTTCACTGCTCTGTCCCCAGCACAAAGTGGCCCTAATAGGTGCTCAATCATTATTTGTTCAGTGATTAATAAATAAAACCTGTCCCACCGAGAATAAACAAGCTCGTGTGGCAGAATCCCTGCCAGCTTCTCGCCATTGCTCCTGCAAGGTGAAGAGGGCAATGTGTGGAGGAAGAGCTCACAGGCTGGCCAGCGTTCTCCCCGGAACATAAGAGGCAATGACTCCGCACAGCACAATGGTTCCAGGAGCTCTTTAGGAATCCCTGAAACCACAAGGTAACCTGGAAGAGCTGGCAAACCCAGAAGCTGCTGATGATCCCACTGCCACAGAATCCTACTACAAGGCCCAGAAAATGACTTTGGTAATTGTCACCACAGCTGACGTGAACACCAATACGGATTCCCGCACTACGCAGCCCTCTCAGTTAAGAGTGATGGTGTTGTCCAGGAATAGTTCAGCAGCAATGAGAATGGACTCTGGGTATCTCAACAAAATGGGAACTTACTAGAACGATATCAGAGGCTCATAGTTCCAGAAGGAAAAATGGACTGGCATGATTAATCCAAGGAAGCAAGGAAATGCAGGGCAGAGTAGATGAACCACAAGAAGACTAGCCAAGAACGCTGCAGGGGCAGGAAACCCATCCCATTTCCCAGGGACATTAGGTGGGCCCCTGCCTTCTCTCTTCCATTCCTTTCAGGGTTGGGAAAGGGCAACCTTGTCTGAAGCAGGATGTCTGAGGATTTAGGAAGCAGCGCACTTTCCCCGCCAGATCTGCCTGTTGAAAAATAGAGGTGACAGTCACGTCTTTGTCACCCACCTCCAAAGGACCTGATCAAGCCTGGGCCTTGCCAGAACCACAGGGGCATGGTGGCCCCAGCAAGTCTGGGCTAGGCCCATCCTGGCAGCCAAGCAGGTGTCAGAAAGTCACATGTCTTCAGGGGCCAGCAGGTCGGGGACCCGAGTGAAGCCAGTTAGGTGAGAGACAACACAGGGATGCGGCCTGGGCCTGTGTGGAGATGGAGCCCACCTGAGACATCCCATCCTGAGCGCACTTGTGATGTGACGTTCTTTAAGGTCACGTGTTACTCTTCTCTAATATACTGACAGAATGGATTCATTGGTGGATTTCCTAACTTTGAATCAACCTCTAGTGGTGAGAGGCAGCGAACTCTTATCAGATTGTGAGAGCCAGTTGTTTAATTTTCAGGAATTTTCAAGCCAGTTGAGGTCATGGAGGTAGCTTAAAATTAACTATGCTTAAAATTAGTCTTAGTAGGAGTATTTACACCCCAGGAATTGACAAGTGCTACAAATCAGGCCTTTTTTAAATTAATTAATTAATTAATTTATTTATTTATTTATTTATGACTGTGTTGGGTCTTCGTTTCTGTGCGTGGGCTTTCTCTAGTTGCGGCAAGTGGGGGCCACTCTTCGTTGCGGTGCGCGGGCCTCTCACTATCGCGGCCTCTCTTGTTGCGGAGCACAGGCTCCAGACGCGCAGGCTCAGTAGTTATGGCTCACGGGCCCAGTTGCTCCGCGGCATGTGGGATCTTCCCAGACCAGGGCTCGAACCCGTGTCCCCTGCATTGGCAGGCAGACTCTCAACCGCTGCGCCACCAGGGAAGCCCAAATCAGGCTTTTTAAATCTATCTTTCCCAGAGAGCTGGTTATTAAACCAGCATACTACTGTTTGTATTCCTGAAATAAACTCTGCTTGGTCTTACTGTATTTTTATCATTACTGGATTTTATTTTTAATCATAAATGAGATTTGTCTATAGTTTCATTTTGTTTTTTGCTTTGTGGGTACATTCTTTGTCAGCTTTATTTCTTAAAGCTTTCCATATTGTTCTATGGCCCAGTTTAAATTTCTAATTTTCAATCATCTGGGGAGTATTTTTAAATGCAGATGCCCAGGCAATGCACCTGATTAATTAAATCAGAATCTCTGGGGGGTGGGACTCAAATGCCAGTATTTTGAAAACTCCTCAGATAATTCCAATATTCAGCCAGGGTTGAGAACCACTGCCCTAGCCTAGTGCTTCTTAATCACTGATATACATGCCATCACCTCTGTAGGTGAGTGAACTCCTGTTAAAATGCAGAATTTAGTTTAGTAGGTGGGGATGGGGGCAAACAAGCTCCCAGGGGTGCTGATGCTGCTGGCCCATGGACCACACTTTGAGTAGCAAGGATTTGAATAACATGGTAATTATCTGTATTTTAAAGGTTAGATAAAATTCACTTATGCAGCCATTTCATCCTGATGCCTTTTCAACATCAAATCTCATTACTTTTCTAATCTCTTCTATAATAACTGATTTATTTAAATTTTCCACCTTTTCCTATGTCAATTATTGGTATTTTACATTTTGTAAGAAATCTTTTTTCTAGGTTTTCAAATTTGCTACCATAGAGTGACATTTAACAGTCTCTTTCATTATTTTAAACTCTCCTGTATCTGTAATTACAGCAATTCAAAATCAATAGTTCAAAAAATATTCATCCAATCAGCTAAACATCTGTGGGCTGACTGATCCTTGAGTTTCCAATTTGAGACCCTGCCAAAGACTCCCAATTACTCCAATCATTTCTCCAGTTTTTGAGTTGAGCTTTTGACTCTGTTAAGACATGCTACCAAAGAGGCAATCTCAGAAACAGTTTCAGAGCTCAATTATGTTTAACACTATGTATTGATAATTCAATCATTTTATATACCGATAGGGAAACTGAGGCCCAGAGAGGCATATGACTTACACCTCTGATAGAAGCCCAATTAGGGGTAGAAGATACATCGCCTCTATGTCCTCAGCATAACTCCTACAGTTCAACAACTTAAGAACATCACCAAATGTGAATGATGTATAAGGCACCCAAGGCCTTTCATATTCAGACCGCTTTTGTGATGTTCACACCTTTTTCCCCTGGTCCCAAGGAGGAAGTGCTGTTATTAAGAAACCAATGACTGGAACTCGTGTACCATTTGTGAGAATGTAAAATGGTACAGCCACTGTAAAAAACAATATGGTTCCTCAAAAACTTGAAAATACACTGTATGATCCAGCAATCCACTTCTGGGTGTATACCCAAAAGATGTGAAAGCTGAGTCTCGAAGAGATATTTGCAAACCCATGTTCATAGCAGCATTATTTACAACAGTTAAAATGTGGAAGTAACACAAGTGTCCATCAACAGATGAATGAATAAGCAAGACATAGCATATACATATAATGGAATATAATCCAGCCTTAAAAAGGAAGGAAATTCTGACATACATGCAACACAGAGGAAAGGGGAGAGAGTAGCTGTACGCAGAGGCCACAAGCACGCCCTCATTCACCACTGACACATCAAGAGTGTGGCTGCCGCCGCCCCGACCATTAAAATCACTTCCTCTCAGGAATTCCCTGGCAGTCCAGTGGTTGGGACTCCATGCTCCCACTGCCAAGGGCCTGGGCTCGATCCCTGATTGGGGAACTAAGATCCTGCAAGCTGCACAGCACAGCCGAAAAAAAAAAATCATTGCCTCTCCTGTTCAGTAAAAAGCCAAAGCCCACCGGTTCGTGCTACTGAAACTGCCACCAGAGCTGTGGAGCCTGTGGTCACCTAGCCCCTGCTGCTGTCCCACCCCAGCACCCACCAGTGCAGAGCCCACCACCCCTGAGCACAGCTGCTGACGTCATAAGCAGGAAGAACAAAGGTTTCTCCCTTCCTCCTGCGTTCCAGTCAACCTCACACCAGTGCCCTGCACTCGCAGAACCTAACTGGCAAGGAACCCAGCTGGCAAGGAAGTTCGGGAAATGCGCTTTCCAGGCGGCCAGCCCCCGAGATACAGAGTAGAATGTGGAAAGGCAGGAACCAGGCTGAAGAGGCCCAGACAATATCCGGGTACAGCCACCGAGAGGAAGGGGTGAGGCAAGCATGTGGCAGCTGAAAGTCAAGTCTTGGGGTTCAAATGTGTCCCACCAAGAACCAACCAGCAGCGGAGGTATCACAAATTCCATCTGGCACAGTCCTTATATCTTGTCTTCCGACAAAAATGACCTAGCTCAGAGGAGGTTCTCCTCTCCTGGTCTCTGGGACGGCTGAAAATTGCTGAGCACACCCAGAGGGAGATCTCTGTGGGTCGAAGGTCTCCTGTTAACGCAGAGGCAGTTGGCCTAGAAACGGAGGCTCGATTCATTCCAGGAGTCGTGTTCGTCAGCTCAGGCTGCCAAATTGAAGCACCACAGACTGGGCAGCTTGAACAACAGACATTTATCTTTTCACAGTCTGGAGGCTGGAAGTCCAAGATGAAGGTGCCAGCAGTTTGGTTTCTCCCGAGGCCTCTCTCCCTGGCTTGCAGACGGCCACCTTCTTGCTTTTCTCTTCAAACATATCCCCAGTGTCTCTTCCTCTTCTTATAAGGTCACCAGTCCTATCGGATTAGGGTCCCACCTTATGACCTCATTTAATCTTAATTAGCCCTTTCAAGGCCCTGTCTCCAAATATAGTCATATCAGGGGCTAGGGCTTCAGTGCATGAATTGGGGTGGGGGTTGGGTGGGGTGGGAGACACAATTCAGTTCGTAACAGGAGACAAGTGGATATTTGCAATTCTGAGAATAAACAGAGACCTGGCTTTTAAGGCCTGGTCAGGAATATGCTGAGCCACCCCCTGCCCCCAATCGCCTTACCCCACCATTAAATTTATTTTGTCCTTCCATTCATTTATATCTCAAACATTAATTGAGTTTCAGCTGTGCCAGGCACTGTGCTGATACTGGAGACAGGGTTTTGCCATCCGGGAGACGTCACAGTGCTTGGGGGTCAGAGGCACTGACGACAGAGATCCCAAGAAAGGCTTCCTAGAGAAAGTGACCCTGCCCAGCCCTGAAATATCATCCCATCAAGGAGGATCAGGCTTGTTTAACCAGCAAGCCTCCAAAGGCTCCAAAGCATCCCTATTTGCCTAGACCCACCTGGGAGGGGAGCTTAGAGTTTGTGTTAAAAGTTTCTACTCAAACTGTGGGCCATGGATCAGTACTGGAATCACCTGGGAGCTTCTTAGACAGCCACGGAATCTCAGAGCCCATCCCAGACTCACCGAATCAAAACCCACAGCTTAACAAGATCCCTAGGGGATTTGTGTGACCATTAAAAACTGGGAAACACTGATCAAACACAATGCTGTTGTTTCACAGCTGGAGAAACCAAGGTCCAGAGAGAGGAAGTGATCCTTCCACGATGACAACACAGCATTTAGAACAAAAAAAAGCCCCAAATCTAAGCCCCCAATCCCCAGCTTGCAAACGCCTTTCTTCCATGGACTGGCATGTCTGAGACGTTCATATCACATAATGATGCTGATATTTCTATACAACAAGCCCTGGAGGACTCACTAGGAGCTCTAACCCATCAGGTGAGCACTTGGGGACCCCAAAATTTTCCTCTGTTGACAGTGTTCTGCCTGCTGTTTGGGGCGGTTTGACTGATTTCTGGCAGGCTCCCACCATGTCTGTATTCTCCTGGGAGTTCACTATTCTCCCTGCCCTTGTTGACACAATTGCTGCTGCTACACAGAAGAAATTAAGTGCGTCCTATAGCCTGCAATCCCAGGGACAGCCTCTGGCTGCAGCATGCTCCCATCTTCCATATTAAATGTGTGTGTGTTTCTCTCATTTCCTTGGTTCATTTCTTCATATGGTAGACACTGTTAATTGTCTGGGTCAGGGAATATCAATCCTTGAATTTGGATGAAGGTGTTCTGAAACTCTTGGTGCCTCTATATACCTTGCAGGAGCAAATGCAAATACTTCTTGAAGGAAGGAACCTTCAATATAAGCCTCAAATAATTCAACAAGGCAAATTAACAAGGCAGGTTTGTTGATATCTTTGGGAATAGGAAACTCCATCATGTGACATAGTCTTCCCAGAACTAAGTAGAACTTCTAACAAAAAAAAAATGCAATAACCAAAATACATACCTACATACATACATACTAACCTCAATGGAAGCTTCACAGCAAAATAAATACAACTGAAGAAGGAATTAGAGAATTGGAAGACAGATCTGAAGAAATGATCCAGAGTATCATTCCAAGAGACAAAAAGGTGGAAAATATAGAAGAGACATAGAAAATATATTTTTAAAGCCTAACCATACATTTTATCAGAGGCCTGAAAGGAGAAAGACATAGTGAAGGTCTGACAAGGTGACCTTTATAGCACTGACTGAGCCAAGGGCCTGCTGAAAAGAAACAGGTAGTCTCCATGCTTGTGCCTACGTGTGAGTTCCTCCTCCTTGGAATCAGAGAAGCAGATCAAAGGGCTGAGCTCCACCTCCAGTCTCATCCTTGGCTACAGCATTTCCCCTCCAGATGTCTTTTTATTTCTTTTTCATCTATTTCCAGTAGGTCCTTATTCTATGTGTGAAAAAATTTTTAAATCCAGTGTTTATTTTGGATTTTACACACATGGCAAAGTCCCTAGGCTAAAAAATTAATATATAGTTCAGTGAATAGGAAAATGTTTTCTTTTCTCTGGCATTGCTGATGTTAGAGACATCTGGGACAGAAAACAAATCCTTTGGAGTCTGAGTGGCAGGCCTGCCCACCACCAATGATTGTGTGGTTTGTGTACCACATGAAAATACCTGCTAAGAGGATGGGAGCCTGCAAAACAGCCAGAGCTCTGCTTGCCAAGCTGTGTGCCCTAGCAAGGAGCTCTGTCTGCCAGAGGGCACCTTCTACACAAAGGTGCTACCCCAAGCTACACTCTAGCTGTATTTACCCAGATAAATACCTTTATCTATTTTGCATAAAAGTACTCATTCATTAATGGAGTTCCACCAAACTGTCCACTCAGTAGAAGTGTCTAATAAAAGATGAATTCATTCTCAGTTACCTCAAAGGCCTGTCAAAGCTACGCAGCCGTGTGTGTGTGTGTGTGTGTGTGTGTGTGTGTGTAAGAGCATGGTTTGTAGGGTAACTAATTGCCCAGGTTACCTGGTACTGAGGGTCCTGTGATACAGGACTGTGATGCTAAAGCCAGGACAGTCCTGGCAAACTGGCATGGCTGGTCACCCTACTTTGGGGAATTTCCTCAAGTTGGGCACCTTTGCACTGTCATTACATGAAGGACTGAAATTCCTGGTATTTCCCCTTTCTCTTCCCCTGTGGTTCCCTTGCCTTGTGCCAACCCTTGTGTTTAAAGGGCATAGACCATGTCACAGTGGGCAGAAGTCTTCTCCTTCAAAGTATGCCTCTGGTGGGGATGTTCCAGTGTCAACTCCTCAGACATCTTGGCTGACTTAGAAGGTCACTTCTTTTCTCCCCACCCCTCTGTCCCAAAGGTACTGGCTTGACTTCTACTCATTTCCTCTTATTCTTATTGCACCATTCTGTTCTTTTTTCCTAACTCCACCCTGCATGCCCTCAGAGTACTATTTCTCTGCTCTTTGGATCACTGAATACAAAGGCTCCTTTCCTAATCTGACCCCCAAGCCTACCTCTGAGCTCCTGGTTGTTTTATTTAATTGCCTTCCTCCCCTCCCTGATTATAAAAGTATACATATATATATATATATATATATATATATATTTGTTGTAAAATATTGAGAGTACAGAAAAGTAGTAACATTTTATGGTACTGAATTTCTTACCAGTATATTTTCTATGAATATTTTTACATAGTTCAGAACAGACTGTATAATTTTATATTTGGATTTTCTTTTTTTAACTTAACATTACAACATGAACATTCTATTAAAATCCTAAAAACATTTTCCTATGAGAGTCACATCAGCAAGATAGCAGACTAGGAAGCTACAGGCCCTCCTTCCTCCACAGAGATACCTACAACATATGAAACAGAATACCTCTGTGAGAACTCTAGAGACCAGCTGAGAAGGTATAACACCCAGGCCACTATAAAACCAAGAAGGGATTCCAGCAAAAGGGGATGCTAGAATATATAAAGAACTCCTATAACTCAACAACAAAAAAGTCAAATAACCCAATTAAAATTGGGTAAAGACTGGAAGAGACATTTTCCCAAAAGTGATGTATAAATGGCCAATAAGCATAGGAAAAAATATTCAACTTCACTAATCATCAGAGAAATATAAATAAAAATCAAAATGAGATATCACCTCACATCCATTAGGATGGCTACTATCAAAAATACACAAAATAGGACTTCCCTGGTGGCACAGTGGTTAAGAGTCCACCTGTCAGTGCAGGGGACACGGGTTTGAGCCCTGGTCCAGGAGGATCCCACATGCTGCGGAGCAGCTGAGCCCGTGCGCCACAGCTGCTGAGCCTGCGCTCTAGAGCCTGCAAGCCACAACTACTGAAGCCTGCACACCTGGAGCCTGTGCTCCGCAACAAGAGAAGCCACCACAACGAGAAGCCCGCGCACCACAACGAAGAGTGGCCCCTGCTTGCCGCAACTAGAGAGAGCCTGCTCGCAGCAATGAAGACCCAATGTAGCCAAAAATAAAATTAATTAATTAATTAATTAATTAATTAATTTAAAAAATACACAAAATAACAAGTGTTGCCAAGGATATGGAGAAATTGGAATCCTTGTTCCAACTGGTGGGATTGTAAAATGTTTCAACTACTGAGTTCCAGATCAATATGGCAGAGTAGGAAGATTATGGGCTCACCTCCTCCCACAGACACACCAAAACTACAACTACATATGGAACAACTATCTCTGAGAATGACCCAAAGATGAGCAGAACAGATTTCCTATGACTAAGGATATAAAGAAAAGGCCACATGGAGATGGGTAAGCAGAGCAGAGATGCAGTCTAGTCAGCACCCACACCCCTGGTGCAGCAACCTACAAGCAGGAGGTATATCACAATATATACCATGGGGGACCTACAACCTGGGGGACCTACACTGGGAAGATGAGCCCCCATAATGTCTGGCTTTGAAAACCAGCAGGGCTTACGTCTGGGACAGCAGAGGGCATTGGGAAATTGATACTCCACTCTTGAAAGACTCGTGTACAAACTCACTGGCCTTATGTCACAGTGCAGAGGCAGCAGCTTGAAAAGCACCTGGGTCATACAAGAAAAAGATTCATTGACTGATCTTAGGATGTGTGTTGCAGAGGTAGGGATCTGGTAGAACTTTCTCTGGGGATGGAAGTGCTGGCAGACACCATTTTTTTAAACTGTTTTTCCACATAGCAGGGCCAGTGCTGGCAGGCGCCATATCTATCACTCTCCATCAGTCTAGCTAAAACCATGCACCCCACCCCAGTGATCCCGAGGACCTGTCCCACCCAAAGCAGCTCCCACCCCACCACACCTGGTGGGTGGCCCCAGCTGAAACCAGGCCCCTCCAAAGTGGCTTCTGCTCCGGGGGCCAGCCCTGCACACCAGCACGCTCACATCAATTGTGGCCCAACCACAACAGGAGGGCACATGCAGCCCACACAGGGAATACCACTGGAGCACCTGGCTCTGGTGACTGGGGTGGCGGGGAGGAGGGTTGTGCCACTGAACTCCACAGGGCACTTTCTATGTAAAGCCATTCTTTCAAGACCGGGAGATACAGCTGATATACCTGATACATAGAAACAAACACAAAGTTAGGCAAAATGAGGAGATGAAAAATACCTTCTGAAAGAAAGAACAAGACAAAACCTCAGAAAAAGAACTAAACGAAACAGAGATAAACAACTTACCAGGTAAAGAGTTCAAAACAATAGTCACAAATATGCTTACCAAATTGGGAGAAGAATGGATGAACTCAGTGAGAACTTCAACAAAGAGATAAAAATATAAAAAAGAACTAGTCAGAACTGAAGAATAAATAACTGAAATGAAAAACACATGAGAAGGAATCAACAGCAGTTTAGAGCAGCGGTCCCCAACCTTTTGGGCAGCAGGGACCGGTTTCGTGGAAGACAATTTTTCCATGGACGGGGTGGGGAGGGATGGTTCAGGAGGTAATGCGAGCGATGGGGAGCGGCAGATGAAGCTTTGCTCGCTCACCCGCCACTCACCTCCTGCTGTGTGGCCCAGTTCCTAACAGGCTGTGGATGGCCCGGGGGTTGGGGACCCCTGGTTTACAGGATGCAGAGGAATGAATCAGCAATCTGGAAGACAGGGTAATGGAAATCACCCAGTTGGAACAGAAAAAAGAAAAAAGACTTTTAAAAAATGAGGATAGTTTAAGGGATCTCTGGGAAAACATCAAGCATACTAACATTCACAGTATAGGGATCCCAGAAGGCGAAGAGAGAGACAGAAAGGGATAGAAAACCTATCTGAAGAAATAATGGCTGAAAATTTCTCAGAACTGGGGAAGAAAACACATCCATGTCCAGGGATGAAACAAAATGAACTGGTTCAAACAAAATGAACCGAAAGATCCACACCAAGACATATTATAATTAAAATGTCAAAGGTTAAAAATAAAGAGAGAATCTTAAAAGCCGTAAGAGAAAAACTAGTTACATACAAGGGAATACCCAAAAGACTATCAACTAATTTTTCAGTAGAGACTTTATAGGCCAGAAGGGACTGGAATGATATATTTAAAGTGGTGAAAGGAAACACTTACAACCAAGAGTACTCTACCTGGCAAGGTTATGATTCAGATTTGAAGGAGAGATTTAGAGTTTTCCAGATGAGCAAAAGCTAAAGGAATTCATCACCACTAAACCGGTCTTAGAAAAAAAATGTTAAAGGGACTTATTTAAACAGAAAACAAAGGCCAAAACTAGAAACAAGAAAATTATGAAAGAAAAAAAAATCTCACTGGTAAAGGCAAACATATAGAAAAGGTAGTGGATCAACTACCTATAAAGCTAGTATTGGGCTTCCCTGGTGGTGCAGTGGTTGAGAATCTGCCTGCCAATACGGGGGACACAGGTTCGAGCCCTGGTCTGGGAAGATCCCACATGCCACGGAGCAACTAGGCCCGTGAGCCACAGCTACTGAGCCTGTGCATCTGGAGCTTGTGCTCTGCAACGAGAGGCCACGACAGTGAGAGGTCCGCACACCGTGATGAAGAATGGCCCCCACTCGCAGCAACTAGAGAAAGCCCTCGCACAGAAGACCCAACACAGCCAAAAATAAATAAATAAATATTAAAAAAAAAAAAGCTAGTATGAAGGTTAAAGGACAAAGGTAGTAAAATCATCATGTCTAAAATAATCAGTTAAGTGATATATAAAATAAAAAGATATAAGTATGACATTAAAACATAAAATGTGATGGGGAGGGTAGTAAAAATGTAGTGCTTTTAGGATGCACTCAAACTTAAGTGACCATCAACTTAAAAAAGACTGCTGTGTACACAGATTGTTATGTATGAACCTCATGGTAACCACAAACCAAAAACGTACGACAGATAGACATGTAGGAAAAGAGAAATGAATCTAAACATACCACTAAAGATAGTCATTAAGGGGCTTCCCTGGTGGCGCAGTGGTTGAGAGTCCACCTGCCAATGTAGGGGACACGGGTTCGAGCCCTGGTCGGGGAGGATCCCACGTGCCGCGGAGCAACTAAGCCCACGTGCCACAACTACTGACCCCGTGCTCTAGAGCTCACGAGCCACAACTACTGAGCCCACGTGCCACAACTACTTAAGCCCACGTGCCACAACTACTTAAGCCCACGCGCCGAGAGCCCATGCTCTGCAACAGGAGAAGCCACCACAATGAGAAGCCCACGGGCACCACAACGAACTGTAGCCCCTGCTTGCCGAAACTAGAGAAAGCCCGAGCGCAGCACTGAAGACCCAATGCAGCCAAAAATAAATAAACAGAATAAATTAAAAAAAAAAGATAGTCATTAAATCACAAGAGAAGAGAGCAAAAGAAGAAGAAAGGAACAAAAAATAGCTACAAAAACAACCCTAAAACAATTAATAAAATGACAAATAAGTACATACTTATCAATAGTAACTTTAAATGTAAATGGACTAAATGCTCCAATCAAAAGACATCAGGTAGCTGAATGAATGAAAAACAAGACCCATATACATGCTGCCTATAAGAGACTCACTTCAGATCTCACACAGAGACTGAAAATGAAGAGAGGGAAAAAGATATTCTATGCAAATAGAAACAAAAAGGCAGCTAGGGTAGCAATACTTACATCAGACAAAATAAACTCTAAAACAAAGACTTTAACAAGAGAAAAAGGAGGGCATTACAAAGTGATAAAACAATCAACCCAACAAAAGGCTATAACATTTGTAAATATCTATGCACCCAATGTAGGAGCACCTAGATACAAAAAGCAAATATTCACAGACATAAAGGGAGAAACAGAGAGCAATATAATAATAGTATGGAACTTTAACACCCCACTTAAATCAAAGAATAGATCATCCAGATGGAAAATCAATAAGGAAACATTGGTCTTAAATGATGCATTAGACCAGACGAACTTAATAGATATCTACAGAACATTCCACCAGAAAACAATAGAATACATCTTCTTTTCAAGTGCACATGGAACGTTCTCCAGGATAGATCACATGACAGGCTACAAAACAAGTTTCAGAGAATTTAAGAAGACTGAAATCACATCAAGGATCTTTTCTGACCACAATGGTATGACATTAGAAATCAACTACAAGGGAAAAACTGCAACTCACCCAACGCATGTAGGCTAAACAACATACTTCTGAACAACCAATGGGTCAACAAAAATCAAAGAGAAATCAAAAAATACCTTGAGACAAATGAAAATGGAAACACATCGTTCCAAAATTTATGGGACACAGCAAAAGCAGTTCTAAGAGGGAGGTTTATAGTGATACAGATCTCCAACAGGGAACAAGAAAAACCTCAAATAAACAATCTAACCTTACACCTAAAGGAACTAGAAAAAGAAGAACAAACAAAGCCCAAAGTAACAGATGGAAGGAAATAATAAAGATCAGAATGGTAATAAATGAAATAGAGACTAAAAAAGAAAATAAAAGATCAACGAAACTAAGAGCTGGTTCTTTGAGAAAATAAACAAAATTGATAAACCTCTGGCTAGACTCATCAAGAAAAAAAGAGAAAGGGCTCAAATAAATAAGATCAGCAATGAAAGAGAAGTTACAACTGACACCACAGAAATATTAAGGATCATAGGAGGTTAATACCAACAATTACACTCCAACAAATTGGACAATCTAGAAGAAATGGATAAATTCCTAGAAACATACACTCTTCCAAGGCTGAATAAAGAAGAATTAGAAAATCTGAACAGACTGACCACTAGTAATGAAACTGAATCAGTAATTAAAAAATTCCCAAAAACAAAGGTCCAGGACCAGATGGCTTTACAGGTGAATTCTACCAAACTTTTAAAGGAGTTAATACCTATTGTTTGCAACCTACAGTTGACCCTTGAACAACGCAGGTTTGAACTGCATGGGTCCACTTATACGAAGATATTTTTCAATAGTAAATACTACAGTACTACATGGCCTGTGTTTGGTTGAATCCACGTATGTGGAGGAGCCATGAATATGGAGGGCCGACTATAAGTTATATGTGAATTAACCCTCATATTCTTCAAGGGTCAACTGCATTCCAAAAACTGAAGAGGAAGGAATGCTTCCAAACTCATGTTACAGGGCCAGCATTACCCTGATACCAAAATCAGATAGACACTACCAAAAAAAGAAATTATAGGCCAAAATCCCTGATGAACACATATGCAAAAATCCTCAAGAAAATATTAGCAAATCAAATTCAACAATACAGTAAAAGAATCGTACACCATGATCAAGTGGGATTTATTCCAGAGATGCAAGGATGGTTCAATATCCACAAATCAATTAACATGATACCCACATTAACAAAATGAATGATAAAAATCACTTGATCATCTCAGTAGATGCAGAAAAAGCATGTGACAAAATTCAACACCCATTTACGGTAAAAACTCTCAACAAAGTAGGTATAGAGGGAACACACCTCAACATAATAAAGGCCATATATACAAATCTATGGCCAACATCATACTCAACAGTGAAATGCTAAAAGCTTTTTCTCTAAGATCAGGAACAAGATAAGAATACCCGTTCTTGCCACTTTTATGCAACATAGTATTGGAAGTCCTAGCAAGAGCAATCAGATAAGAAAAAAAAAAAAGGATAAAAAGCATCCAAATTAGAAAAGAAATAAAACTGTCACTATACAGATGGCATGATACGATATATAGAAAACCCTAAAGACTCCACGAAAAAAACTATTAGAACTAAATAAATGAATTCTGTAAAGCTGTAGGATATAAAATCAATGTACAGAGATCTGTTGTATTTCTATACACTAATAATGAAATGTCAGAGAAATTAAGAAAACAATCCCATTTATAACTGCATCAAAAAGAATAAAATACCTAGGAATAAATTTAACCAAGGAGGTGAAGGACCTGTACTTGGAAAATGGTAAGACATTGATGAAAGAAATTGAAGATGACACAAATAAATGGAAAGACATACTGTACTCATGGATTGGAAGAATTAATATTGTTAAAATGTCCAAACTACCCAAGTCAATCTACAGATTCAGTGCAATCCCTATCAATATACCAACGGCATTTTTCACAGAAGTAGAACAAATAATCCTAAAATTTGTATGGAACTACAAAAGACCCCAAATAGCCAAAGCAATCTTAAGGATGAACAAAACTGGGTATATCATGCTCACTGATTTCAAACTATACTACAAAGCTATAGTAATCAAAACTATGGTACGAGCACAAAAAAACATAGACCAATGGAACACAATAGACAGCTCAGAAACAAACCCACATGTACATGGTCAATTAATTTACAACAGAGGAGGGGGGAAGAGATGGTCTTTTTAATAAATGATGCTGGGAAAACTAGACAGCTACATGCAAAAAGAAAAGAAAAGAAAAAAACTGTACCACTATCTTACACCATATACAAAAAATAAACCCCAAATGGATTAAAGACTTAAATGTAAGACTTGAAACCATAAAACTCCTGGTAGAAAACATAGTCAGTATGGTCTTTGACATAGGTCTTAGCAATATTTTTTTGGATTTGTCTCCTCAGGCAAGGGGAACAAAAACAAAGATAAACAAATGGGACTACATCAAACTAAAAAGCTTTTGCACAAGATGGCCAACAGACACATGAAAAGATGCTCAACAGCACTAATCATCAGGGAAATGCAAATCAAAACCACAAGGAGATATCACCTCACACCTGTCAGAATGTTATTATCTGTTATTCTATTATCAAAAAGACAAATATGTATTGTCAAGGATGTGGAGAAAAGGGAAACCACATGCACTGTTGGTGGGAATGTAAATTGGTGCAGCCACTATGGAAGACAGTACGGAGGTTCCTCAAAAAACTAAAAATAGAACTACCATATAATCCAGCAGTTTCACTTCTGGGTATTTATCTGAAAAAAATGAAAACACTAATTCAAAAAGATATATTCACTCCTACATTCATTACAGCATTATTTACAATAGCCAAGATATGGAAGCAACTTAAGTGTCCATCCATAGATGAATGGATAAAGAAGATGTGGCATATACAGTTGACCCTTGAAAAACATGGGTTTGAACTGCATGGGTCCACTTATACAATTTTTTTTTCAATAAATAACTACTATAGTACTACATAATATGCAGTTGGTTGAATCTGTGGATTCACCTGTGGATTGAACTGTGGATACAGAGGGCCAACTCAAAAGTTATACATGGATTTTCAACTGCACAGAGGGGTGGTACCTGTAACCCCTGGGGTTGTTCAAGGGTCAACTGCATACACAAGGGTATATTACTCAGCCATAAAAAAGAATGAAATCTTGCCATTTGTGACAACATGGATGGATTTAGTATTATTCTAAGTGAAATCAGTCAGACAGAGAAAGACAAATACTGTATGATTTCACTTATATGTGGAATATAAAAAACAAAAGAAACAAACAAGCACAACAAAACAGAAACAGACTCGTAGATACAGAGAACAAACTGGTGGTAGCCAGAGGGGAGCAGCTGGGGAGTTGGGCAAAATTGGTGAAGGGGATTAAGAGGTACAAACGTCTACTTATAAGATAAATAAGTTACGGGGATGTAATGTACAGCATAGGGAATATAGTCAATAATATTGTAATAACTTTTTAGGGTGGCAGATAGTTATTAGACTTATCGTGGTGATCAATTTGTATTGCATATAAATGTCAAACCACTATGTTGTCCATCTGGAACTAACAAAATATTGTATGTCACCTATACTTCAATAAAAAGGTGGGGGGAATGGTACAATTACTATGGAAAATAGCATTAAGGTTCCTCAAAAAATTAAAAATAGAACTACTATATGATCCAGTCATGCTACTTTTGGGTTTATAGCCAAAAGAATTGGAAGCAGGGTCTCACAGAAATATTTGTACACCCATGTTCATAGCAGCATTATTTTCAATAGCCAAAAGGCAGAAGCAACCCAAATACCTATTGATGGATGAACAAAGTGTGGTATATACGTAAAATGGAATTTTATTCAGCCTTAAGAGGAAGGAAATTCTGTCACATGCTACAACATGGATGAAGCTTGAGGACACTATGCTAAGTGAAATAAGCCAGTCACAAAAAGACAAAACTTGCATGATTCCACTCATCTGTGGCATCTAAAGTATTCAAATTCATAGAAACAGAAATTAGAATACCAGGCTTGGGAAAGGGAAATGTTATTTAATGGGTAGAGAGTTTCAGTTTTGCAAGATGAAGCTCTGTTTCACAATAATGTGAACATAGTTAACACTATTGAACTGTACACTTAAAAATGGTTAAGAAGGTGAATTTTATGTTATGCGGGTTTTTTTACAGTTTAAAAAAAAAAACAACTTTTTCCTAGATTCAGTGTTCATTGACTATATACTATTTCAGTGTATGATGCACCTGAGTTGGCTTGACCACTTTTCTACTAGTCATTCAGACCAAGGGTCAGCAAACTTTTTCTTAAAGGAGCAGACAGTAAGTATTTAGGCTTTGCTGGCCATAGTCTCTGCTGTTATAGCAGGAAAGGAGACATAAACGATATGTACTTGGGGGTGGCTGTGCTTTAGCACAACTCCATCTACGAAAGTAGGAGGAGGGCTGGATTTGACCAATGGGCCATCGTTTGTTAAGCCCTGGTTTAGACTATTTCTCATATTTGGTATTATAAAAATGCTGCTAATGAACATCTTTGTGAAAAAGTCCATATATACACATATGTATACTTTCCTAAGAGAAGCTACTATATATATACATACATATATATATATATATATATATATATATGCTAATAAATATATATAAGCTTCTCTCTTAGGCAAGAATCCTAAAAATGAAGTTAATGGAAAAAAAGTATGGCTATTTCTAAGGTCCTTGATGCATACATTGGGATACGACTTGAAGCAGCTCTCTGAATAGCTACCTGATCCTGATTCAGCAACACCTTGGACTCTGTCAAGGCAATACCTGGAACGAACCTTTCTTAAGTTCGAAGCACATACCACCAGTTCAGCTCCTCTGAGTTGCCTCCGCCCCTCCAGATCTGTCAGGCCCTTTACCCTTGGCAACCATGCCAAACTACTCCCTGCTCAAATTGTCCACCAGTCTGTGTGCTACCTTTTCCTTCCCAACCCAACTAATTAGTCTGCATGTACAGACTAAGCACATGTACTTATTTCAGCTCCTTCTGGAAACCCCATTAAAATGACAACAAAAGGATTCTTTACTGCACAAAACCATAAAGAGATGATAAAATGTGGGAGGCTTGAACACAGGAGGATGAATTACAGCTGACTTGTAGATGAGAAGCCAAACCTTAAGCCCATAGTGAGGAAAGACAAGGAGCAACTCAGTTTGCATTGAGAACTCCCAAAGGCTCTGTGGCCCAGGACTTGGTGGCACCAGCTATTTCTAGAAGTGTGGGTGCAGACGGGACTAAAAACAGGAGAACTGGTTGAAAATCATTAAAGAGCAGCTATACTCCCAACCCCCTCCCAGTGCACACAGAGACAGACAACTGTGTGTCCCCAACCCCACAACAAGACTAATGGCTACAAACAAAAGTCTCTGGATAACGGCACACCAGGCAACCTTAAGGATGGGGCACTGTTCTGAAGGTAGTACTAAAGATTTTCACAGTGAACTAGGAGAAAGCTTACATGCTGAACACTGAGATTTTCCCCACCTCTCACTGGCTTGGCTCCCAGATCACGGGTAGCTAGGATGGTATCTTCCAGGCAGGGACTGGAAGATTATTTTCTGGAGAGATCTAAAGATATCAAAATGTGGGTTATATAAAGCAACAGGCAGACCGCCATAAAGAGAAGCCCACATTGACAACTCCTGATGCTCAGAGTTCTAACCAGCTTTTAGCGCCCCATTTAAAAATATGAATGGAAAACCAAGGATCATCACAAACCTGAGGACAGCCCCTAACAATAAAGGTTTAGACCAAAGCAGGAAAGACAAAAAAAAAGGAAATGGAGTATGATGACTGGGCCTCAGAATACCCAGATAGGTGAAACATCATTTCTGAGTGTGTCTGTGAGGCTGTTTCCGGACGAGGTTAACGTCTGAATCAGTAGACTGAGTAAAGCAGATTGCCCTCCCCAGTGTGGGTGGGCCTCATTCAATCTGTTGAAGGCCTGAATAGAATAAAAGGCTGAGTAAAAAAGAATTTTTCTCTCTGCCTGTCTTTGACCTGGGACATTGGTCTTCTCCTGCTTTCAGACTCAGACTTGAACTTAAACCATCAACAATCTGGCTTCTTAGGCCATCAGACTTGGACTGGAACTATACTGTCTGCTCCCCTGAGCCTCCAGCTTGATAACTGTAGATCCTGGACTTCTCAGCCTCCATCCTGGACTTCTCAGCCTCCATCCTGGACTTCTCAGCCTCTCAGCTCAGTGTGAGCCAATTCCTTATAGTAAACCAATCTCTCTCTCTCTCTCTCCTTATTTATTTACTTATAATCTCTCTCTCTCTCTCTCCTTATTTACTTATTTATTTTTAAATTACCCATCATCTCTTTGCTTTTTTGTGAATTTCTCTATTCCCCTTCAGATTTTTCCTCTCTAAATGTCAGACACTTATTTGTTTTGCTAACAGTTTACATTATCCTTAATATACTCCCAAATCCATCCATTTGTCTGTCTATTAAATGTCTTCACTTGGTTGAGTGGATAAAGAACTTGAACATCTAACTGTGTGGATAAAATCAAATAACAAAATCATAATAAAAAGCTGACTAAGGAAAAAATATACAATTATGTATTTATGTTATATAATTATATAATGTATACATATATTATTATACATACAATATATATTATATATAATTATATATATTGGTTCTGTTTCTCTGGAGAATCCAGACTGATAGGGAGACTATATAGGGAGATGAAAACTAAACCACATCTCTAAGGAGAAAAATTAGAATCAAAACTTATTTTTTCCTAATGACAGAAATTAAATATTAAAGAATATGATTTTGTCAAATATGGTTGAGTTTTGGAGGGCCACAATTTATTGTACTATCTAATATTTTTTGCCAATCTCCAAAGAACCGATTTTTGCCCCTCTGGGGGACAACTTTGCCCCTGTGGAAAGTATATGCCTTAGATCAGAGAAGACATTGCTTCCATGAAACATGACTAAATTGCTATTTTAAAAATGGACCAAAAAAAAAAAAAAAATGGACAGGGTTTCCCTGGTGGCACAATGGTTAAGAATCCGCCTGCCAATGCAGGGGACATGGGTTCAAGCCCTGGTCCGGGAAGATCCCACATGCCACAGAGTAACTAAGCCTGTGCGCCACAACTACCGAGCCTGCGCTCTAGAGCCTGTGAGCCACAACTACTGAGCCCACAAGCCGCAACTACTGAAGCCCGCACACCTAGAGCCTGTGCTCCGCAACAAGAGAAGCCACCGCAAAGAGGAGCCTGCACACTGCAACGAAGAGTAGCCCCCGCTCGCCACAACTAGAGAAAGCCCGCGCGCGGCAACGAAGACCCAACGCAGCCAAAAATAAATAAATAATAAAATAAATTATAAAAACATTGCTTAAAAAAAAAAGGACATTGAGGGCTTCCTTGGTGGCGCAGTGTTTAAGAACCTGCCTGCCAATGCAGCGGACACAGGTTCGAGCCCTGGTCCGGGAAGATCCCACATGCCGCGGAGCAACTAAGCCCGTGTGCCACAACTATGGAGCCTGCGTTCTAGGGCCCGTGAGCCACAACTACTGGGACTGCGAGCCACAACTACTGAAGCCTGCGTGCCTAGAGCCGTTGCTCTGCAACAAGAGAAGCCACCACAATGAGAAGCCCGCACACCACAATGAAGAGCAGCCCCCGCTCGACACAACTAAAGAAAGCCCACGTGCAGCAAAGAAGACCCAATGTAGCCAAAAATAAATACATAAATAAATTTATAAAATAAAATGGACACTGAAAGAATAAAAAATGTTCTTGGAAATTAAAATTGTGAAAGCAGAAATTTAAAAACTCAATGAAAGGACTGTGAGCTAAATCTCCCAGAAAGCAAAATGTTAAGAAAGAGAGATGGCAGAGAAGGAGAGAACAGATTGTAAAATTATGGCATGAGTTCAGGAAGTGAAACATTTTAATAAGAGTTCCAGAAAGAGAGAAAATACATGTGGGGTGTGTGTATGTGTGTGTTGGTAGTGGTGAGAAATAACTAAATAAAAATTTAGAGTAAAATTCTCCAAGGGACTGAAGGATATGCGTTTCCAAATTCAAACCAGCCATGGAAGGCCCAGCCCAACAGATGAAAATTCCCCATCCAAGGCACCTCCCCATGAGTCCAGAGCACTGGGAACAAAAAGAATATCCTAAGATACCCATTCTCTTATTTCTGGGAGGTGTCTTCTAGTTCCTGATGGGTAAGAATCTTAAAGGTTAAAAAGGTATTTCTAGCAGATTTGTCACAAGGATTTTAGTTCATTTAACTTATGAGGTTTTCAAAGGAGTTCTGAGGATGCTAGATTACTTTTTTTCTTAATGTAAAAGCAATATATGCTCATTACAGAAAACATGGAAACTTCAGAAAAGTATAAAGAAGAAAAAGTATCAGCTGTAGTTGAACAAATCTGAACATCTATTTCTTTACCAGCATGGAGTATTGTTTTTTAAGCTTTATCCATTTGGTAGGAAAAAGGAGAGTCTCAGTTTAATTTGTTAAATTTGTTTCTAACTAGAGTTGACCATATTTTTAGCAGTTATAGTTCCTCTGGGAATTGTCTCATTTTGCTAGTCTTGATGTTTTTCTAGATGTGCTTGGTAAGATACTCTAAAGGAGCCGTGTGTCACGTTCTCATCTTCACGGCCATGCCCCAGACGAGAGCGTATGATGCCTCTACTGTGAAAATGTGGAAATATTCTTTCTAAATGATGACGGTTGTCACGCTCAGGTTTCCCATAGCCTTTCTTCCTGTTTCTCTTTCCTCTGGTGGTTGTGTTTGGCTTCCTAGCTGTCTTGCTTTGGCTGAGTGAAGACTCGGCCAGGGCTACCTCTCAGCATGTGCCCGCACTGCCTCCCTTCCCAATCCTGTACTCCAGCCACAGTGACCCCATGGGACCCTGTGCCCAGCCAGTACCTACTGAATACTATCTAATGAAATGCCACACATCTGAGAAGGGCAGAAAGGAAAAGTGAAAAAGCAGCTAATTTTTGGTTTCATTAATGGAGCTTATTTAAGTTTCTGTTAAATATTTGCTCCCCAACAGCAAACTTGGTCCTGGAAAACACTCTTTTGGTAGACACGATTTACTTCACAGTTTTCCCTCCCTTGATTGACAACTGTGAAATAGGGAACCAAAGGCTGTCAAAGACAACCGAATAACGTGTGAGGCAAACAAGTGTCCACGCTGCAGTCCCTTCTCTTGCTTTAAACCCTGGCAACGTAAAAGCAAGTCCACACAACCACTTGAGGATGAGGAGGGGTAAGGCCTTGCAGACACTTTCAGAGCCCATTGCCTAAAAATGTTGCCTTCAGTAGGCAAAGTAGAATGAGTGCTGGAGAAAAGCACCCTTGCTTTCTTATCCCCACTGTGAGGCCAAAATTGATCTTCTGAGCTAAAGTTGACCTAGAAAACACATTTGTAAGCATTTCCCTTCCTCTTCAAAGACAATAAAAACGGACACGCTTTAACTGCAATTAAGATTGGGGCCCAGCTGAGGCTAGTGGGAATATCTGGCATCTAGCGCCACCTTGTGGTGGTTCATCCAAATCCTGGGCCCTTTCAAAGGGCCCTGTCAGATTAAATACGACCGCTTCGTGAAGAGGAGTATGGATTAAGTCATTTTCTTGGGGAATACAAACTAATAGAAATAACAAGCACTTGACTGTAACTCTATAGTAAATGAAGCACTCATTTAATCTGGTAGCAGTCCTGTGCTACAGGTAACAGGATCTCAGTCTTAGAAATGGGAAGACTGAGGCTTGGAGAAGTTGACTACTTGTATGGGCCAAGTCCTGGACTTGAACCCAGATGTTTATATTCCAAATAGCGTAACACAATTAGTATTGTTGTATGTAGTATATATCAAAAACTCAAATGAATTAATAGTACCATATAGTATCATATACGGTATACACTGCATAGTATAATATATATATTCTATACTGTATATGGTATATATACCTTACTAAAGAGCACTATAGTACTTATGCTATTTTCTATAGCACTGTAAACCAGTACTCACTACCCTTCTGGGGCTATTTTCTGCCTGTGAAGACAAGGCAATACTGGTTGACTCTTGGCAGTCTATGATTTAGCAAATGTTGTCACAGAGCTTTGCTACTAAACAAACAGTGGCCTTGCTTTCCTGGATCTCCTGGGCACCCAACCTGCAGAAGACTCTGCTCCTCTGTCTTAATCTGGGGTGCAGTAATGGAAGTGTCCCAGGGAGAATGAACATGGGGGCACCGAAGCAAGAGAACTGAAGCCATGTTTTTATTATTTCTTACCCCAATCCACTGGCCCAAACCATGATAGACTATGTCACCTCATTCATTTAACTAGAAGTATGTTTTTCAACCACTACATTTTAAAGTGGGGTTACTGAGAGGTTACCTGGCTGGGTGTCAAGAGGTGTGCGTGTCATTAGGCCAGCTTTAAATATTCCAGGTGAAAAATCTGCAGCCTTTCCTTTATGGGGCAGGAATTTGGGGCCATCATTGCTCCTGAGGACGGAGACGACTCCAAGTTGTGCTTGGAGGGAACCGTGGGCCTCGTTTACAGGCGTCCCCTCAGGCAACTCCTGGCAAAGGTAGAGGGGCCTTTTCTTATGGCCGGGTCCTCGTCAGCCTGTTCAGCTTGCCTTAGTGTCACTCCCGTCTCCAGGGCACGTGGTCGGCCAGATCGGCCACCTCTGGTAGGTCTCAGGACAATTATCCATGTCTTACAAGTTAAGGAATCTGAGGTTCAAACAGAGTGAGTGGTGAGGCCACAACTGACTTCTGACAACAAAAGCCCACGCTTACCCTACTACATCACACTGCTCCCCACTTTCTACTTCAAATATCCTGTTTTTATCCAGCTGAGCCACTAAAATCCAAGTGACATTGGTCAGACCTAGTGGAGGAAACGGGTGAAAGGACTTCCGAGGAGGGGGCGTTTAGCAGCATTCTGGGGCTGAAGCCGGGTGTGGGACGCACTTGCTGGAGCCACTTGGAGGAAAGAGCCCTGGACTGGAGGTGGGGAGCCTGGGGCTGGTCAAGGCTCTCCCCCAACAAACTGCTCTGGGGCTGGGCTTGCCCCTCGCTCCATGAGGAAGCCTGTGAGTCCCCGCCCCCCACCAGGTTCATCTTCTTTACAAGCTGATTTCAAAGGACAACTCTGTACTAGTCCTCATCAGTTTTGCTCTTACCCAGGATAGCCATCTTCCAGCCTTCAAAAGAAGGGGAGAGGATACATAAAGCAACAGACCAGCAACAGACAAGGGTTCCTCTTGCTTCCCCTGCCCCTTCGAGCCCTCCCAAGCAGTCAGGGACAGATGGCAGAGTGAGGACACCCAGCAAGCATGCCGCCTGAGCCTCACCGCCTGTCCCTCCTCTCTCCGGGAGCGGGAGGGCTGACTCTAATTGTACAGAACGGCTATGACCACTGGCCAGCCCCTCCCCACAGGGACCCCTCCCCTTCAAATGTGTTTGGGGTTGAAGGGCCCTAGCTGGCTGTGTGTGCGGGCCAGGCAGTACACGCAACACAACCATTCTCATAAACAGGAAACATCACGGCCTACAGGATCAGCTTTGTTAGCAGGCCAAAAGAACTCTGATTTCATTTTATAAAGTGGAAGTCATTACGCAGGAATGCTTGGGAAACCGGTCAGCAGACCAATCTGAGGATTTTCCCATAGGCCACCTCAGCACTAGCCATGGCAGTCATTGCCTCTTAGCTGCCGCCGCCTCATTTCCCAGTGGGGAGCTGGGACAGGGGATGGCCTTCCCGTCTCCCTCAGGGCACTGTGGCCAGGGACTGGCCCAATTACAGATGGTCTCAAGGACGAAGCAGGGAGCCATGGGGTGTCCTTGAGACCTCCAATGCAAAAGTGGCATTTGTGGACACTGGTCCTGAGGAGGCACATAAATGAACCAAAGCAGAGGGAAATGGGCAAACATGAGACACTGGAGAAAGAAGAGAAGAGAACAATCCTTCAAGCTAAAAATACACAGGGATGTGTTATTTTAGTCTATTTGGCCTCATTTTTCCACAGGGTTGTCTGACATGCTGCCTAGAGACACATTTACAGACTGGAGGAGTGATGAATGACACGGGTCTCTTTAAGTGCTACAGGGCCCTCGTGTTTTCCTCTGTGGAATCTTAGACAACATGGCTAAATCACTTTATACCATAAAACTTTCCTCTTCAGGTCTTGCAATTTTATTTACATTTCTGTAACACACACACACATGCTACCTTTTAATATAAAAAGTATATATATTCATTTTAAAAAGTTAAAATATAAAAGTACACAAAATAAAAAGAGTGACTTTAAACTTTCCTCTTCAAGGGGAGGCACAGACATCAACCTCGTAAAAGGTCAGGACTCGTGGCCCAGGCGCGGGGTCACAGGAGTTGGGTTCTTCAGAGACTTTCGGAACTTGCTCTGAAGGAAAACCCTCGGCACACACAGGCCTTCTTTTTTATTCACCGTCTCACGAAACACATACTCGTTCACCTCTTCTTCGTAACCTGTGTCCATAAAGAGCCGTGCCAGGAATTCTAGAAGACAAGCAGATCGACAGCGCTCGCAGTCTGGACTCCACTGCGCCGCTGAGCAGTGGTGAGGGGGGTGGGAGGCTGAGACAGGGTGTCCTTAATGGAAGGAGAACCTCAACACTAAAAGGTAAAGAAGGTTTTGTTCTGGAAAGTTAACAAAGTCCTACTTCTCCCTGTCAAACAAAAACTCCCAAATAAACAATAAGCAAAAAAGTTTAAGAACAACCTGTAGTACGCCCTCCTTGCCCTACTGTGATTCCCCAAGGACAAGAGTCTGAGTAAAAAGAAACACAATTCCAGGCTGGCTGTACTCATGCAAAATGTGTGTGTGCTCAATTTGTTTACATCAAGCACCTCATCTATGCTAACATGAAGGAGGAAAATCGGTGACCAAGGTGGGGAGAAAAAAAATCTTCTGATGGTGACATACCCTAAGGAAAAGTTAATCCAAGTAATACATCACTACACATTAAGTGAAACAAATAGAATGGCTACGTAGCAAAAACAAAGACTCTTATCGAGGGCATTACTCCAAAGAATGTGCTCTGAAGCACTTTGCAGATATTACTGCATCTTCTCAATTATTTATAATTGGTTTAATCAGATTTCATGAATCCAAAACACTAAAACAAATTTTTAATTTTCACCGTACATTTTTAATGGTTTTGTAGTTTTAATGTTAATCACTCATTTTTAGCTTTATTTTTGAGTTTAAGAGAATATTTCACTTCAAGAAATACAAATGTTGTAAAAATTAGAGCTTAAGAAGGTAATTATCTTGTGGTTCAGATTACAGGCACACCTCAGAGATATTGTGGCTTCGGTTCCAGACCACCACAATAAAGGCAAATATTGCAATAAAGTGAGCCACACGAATTTTCTGGTTTCTCAGTGCATATGAAAGTTATGTTTACACTATACTGTAGTCTATTAAGTATGCAGTAGCACTGTGTCTAAAAAAACAATGTGTATACCTTAATTAAAAAATAATTTATTGCTAAAAATTGCTAACCATCATCTGAGCCTGCAGCAAGTCTTAGTAGTAACATCAAAGATCACTGACCACAGATCACCATAGGAAATATAATAATTTATAATAGTTCAAAATATTGTGAGAATTACCAAAATCTGACATAGAGGCATGAAGTGAGCAAATGCTGTTGGAAAAATGGTGCCAATAGACTTGTTCGACACAGGGTTGTCACGAACATCCCATTTACGAAAAATGCAGTATCCATGAAGCACAATAAAACGAGGTATGCCCGTATTTAACAGGCTTAAAACTAACGTTCAAAATACCTAAAAGACTAAAATCATGCTCGGTGTTTGGATGGTTTTCTTATCAAAAATGACCTTTTAAAGACCCCTCTATAGCAAATTTGTGTAAAAACAGTTTCAATCACTTTTTTTTCTTAAAGATTTGTCTTGATGTGGACCATTTTTGAAATCTTTATTGAATTTGTTACAATATTGCTTGTTTTTTGTCTTGATTTTTTGGCCTCGAGGCATGTGGGGTCTTAGCTCCCCAACCAGGGATCGAACCTGCACCCTCTACATTGGAAGGTAAAGTCTTAACCACTGGACCGCCAGGGAAGTCCCTCAATCACTTTTATAGAAAAAGGTTTCTTACCTTTGTGAGACTCAAGTAATCTCAAGGCACTACCCTGTCCTATTCGCTTTATTCCTGAGTGGACGAAGTGAAGATTCTGGTTTGCTCTCCCCCCTTTCCAGCGCAGCTCCTGGCGTCATCCACATGGCGGCGCATCAGAGCCTGTCCACTGATCCGGCTCACTAACTGGACACCATCACCAGAGGTGGCTTGTGAGCTCACAGCCGGGGCTGGTAAGTGGTGCGCATGAGCGGGCTTGTTCTGGGACCTTGTGCTTGTGAGCGGGGTACAGTCACCCCCACTCCAACTGGTACCACAGTGACAATGCAATCAAGGAAACAGCAGTCAAGACAGAGTTCAGCAATCTTACCATCAGTGAAAAAATACGATCTGGTTCCATCTTGTCTAACATAAAAGTTTTCTGCAAGTTTGCTGCCGGCTTTAAACCTAAGCATGGCATGATCATACAGCCCATAGTCGCGAAACAAGACACTTTTGCCTGGTTTTAATACCTACGAAACAAAACAGGCTGCACGTAACTCGGGGACCCAGTCAAACAGAGCTTACTATAAAATAAAACCTGATTAATTTAGGGATTAAAATAACCTGCATTTGTGACAGTTATGAAAGGGGCCAGACTGCAATACCCATACTATGAAGGAAAAGGGCCTGATACGCAAAGGTGTGCTAAGACTTGGCAGTGTCCTGTGCGCTGGAGGGGTACTTCCTGAGCACTAATGAAAGCTCTGTGGAAGGTCCAGTGTCACACAATTAAAGTGTTAAAGACATTAGAAGAAACGATCATACCCTCACTAAAGCACGTTCTCCCACCATTTTATTAGCCATCTCCTAATCCATGACCCTGAAGTCAAATTGTTTCTTTAAAAAAATACGATGTCATTTTCACTTTTAACTGATTTTTTGGCCTTCCTCATCCTGAGTCTCAGCTCTGGTCTCCCAGGCTACAATTCTGTATGGCTTGCCCACTACGCTAACAGTGGACGGCCCGCTATAGCTTACCAGACATTTTCTCATTGGGTCTTCATACAATTCTGGGAGGAAGGAAGGAAGGAGTGTGATTATCCTCTGTGAGACAAGGAAACTGGTAGCAGAAGAGGGAAGTGATTTGCCCACGATCATACAACAGCTACTAAGGAGGGGAGGCAGGACTCACGCTGGGGTAAAAGGCATCACACTGCAGGATCAGGGACGTTTGTTAGCCCTGGGCGGAGTAGGGGCGGGGGGTATCATTCCAATTCCGTCGTCACTACTGACAAGACAAGAGAGGCTGTGAGGGAAGGGGTAACTTGAGTATTCTTCCCACACTGCTGCACTTCTTGATTTGAGGTGAAGCATCCTCATGCTAGTGCAGTGTGTAGAGAAGGGACCAGTGTCAGGCTCTGGTGGGAGTCCCTCACTACAGCCTTTCAGAAATAGCTGTCACAGAGCAGATGTCTCAAAAATTGGAAGGTAAAATCCGCCAGAGTGGTATAACTGCCCCTCTCCTACACAGCAAATAGCCATATGCTTTTCAGAATGAAAAGAAAGTGGTACTCGCTGTGACACTTGCTTTTTATGCGGGGATTCTTTCAAACTGTGTAACTTTACCAAATAAGAGTGGACTTCAAAAGGGGGCATTGATTTTATTAAATATATTCTGCCCCATCACATCAACAAGATGATTTTTAAGACATGACATGTAGCACTTATTATAGTAGATTTCTGATGTAATTTGATGTGTTTCCTCTTCCTGAATAGAATAGGAAAGATGGCCCATAATACTTCCAAGTGTGCTGCAGATTTTCTCATTTAGCAAATTCTTTTTTTTGTTTTTTTTGGCCACGTCCCATGGCTTGTGGGATATTAGTTCCCCAACCAGGGATCGAACCCGCGCCCTTGGCACTGAAAGCACGGAGTCCTAACCACTGGACTGCCAGGGAATTCCGTCATTTAGCGAATTCTTATCAACACAAGCATGCATTTAAAATATTGTCAGTAAAGTGCCTCTTAGATAAAAACATTCATACCTTGGTCAGAAATGCTAAATTTTAAAATGTGAATAATTGAGAAGGAAAAAGTCTGAAAATTTTAGTCTGTGTGAGAAAGAAATCATTCTTGATTTCAGAGGGAGGCAAGGCTGCATGGGACACTTGCTCAGGAATTTGGGAAATCCTGGTCCGTGTCCCAGCTCTTCTGTCAACTGGCTGAATGACCGTGGACAACATTTCACCCCTCTGAATGTGTTCTCTCGGCCGTAAGACAGTAGTTATGGTATAACACCTCCTTTGATGGCGGGGCTGTGCAGCCACCGGCTTTCCTCACCCTCCCAACAGCTCCAGGAAGACAGCAGGCGAGGTCGACCAGACCCACTCCACGCTGCGTGAGGCTCAGAGTACAAGTGACTCGCCTGGGCTTTCAAGGCAAGTCAGTGGCACAGGGAAGACCAAAATCTCGTCTTCTGATGACAAATTTGGTCTATTTTTATTTTACTGTTCTATTCCAAAACTGAGGGAATTCAACTTTAAGGCTGCCTTTCAGTGTAAAATTATGTGGTTTTAAAATTTCTCAGGTGTTAACATCCTAGAGTAATTAGCTCTACCGTACAACAGCTTATTACTGTAGCTGATCAAGCAAGACTGCAGAGCTGCCCAAAGGGAGCCTGATTGTCAGAGGCTGAGAGTTCGCTTCTTCCAGTAATTTCCCATGAAGCACATGGTCTCAAATTAATAAACCAGTGACTGACTATGCATGACAGCATCACACTGCTGCCATGAACTCATTCCAGGTCAGTTGAAAAAGGATTTCTATTGGGGGGTAAAAACAGGAAGACTGCTGAAATGGAATTTGTTACTATAAGAAAGGGGCCAGGTATGGACTAGGACAGCTCAAGTTAACTTTTCTTTTAATATAACACTTCACTACATACTAAAATATAGACAACATGCTGTATGTTTCCATTTAAGTCAAGAATAGGCATATCCTCATTAATACCCAGCTCTGTCAGACTTAACTTTATTAATCTAATGGTGTCTCATTATGGTTTTATTTTCCATTTCCTGGGTTATTGAGGTTATCTTTTCATATGTTAACTATTTGTGTGTTCTCTTCTATAAATTGACTGTTTGCTCATTTTTCTATTGTCATTCTTACTGTTACTCAGGAATTCCTTATACATTCTGGATACTAAGCCGACCAGGGATCAAAGCCATGGCCCCTGCAGTGGAAGCTCGGAATCTTAACCACTAGACCGCCAAGGAAGTCCCTCAGTTGAATAGATTTTAAGTTACTTTTCCCACCTTGTCTTTTTAACTTCTTTGTATTATATTGTCTTTTGAAGAACAGAAACTCTTAATTTTCTTACCATCATCTTTATGCATAGAATGTTTTTGAGTCTTTGAGAAAATTTTCCCTACTCTGAAGTCAAAGATTTTCTCCTATATTTTCTTCTGAAAGGCTTAAACTTTTGTCGTTTCCATTTGTCTTTAAATCCACCTGGAATGACTTTTGTATAGGAGGTGAAGCAGGAATACAATTTTGGTTTTTCCCCACGTGGACTACCAACAGTCCAGAATCATTTGCTGAGCAGTCCTTTTCCCAGTGATCTTCAATGTCACCTCTATCAACTATCAAATTTCCAATATGGATCTGCTTTTAAGCTATCACATTCCATTTGTCAATTTGTCTGTCCCTCTGCCAACACCATTGTGTCTTAATAATGGTAGTTGTAACAAGCCTTTATATCTGGTAGGGTATAAATCTGCCCATCGCCCTCTTCTTCAAGAGTGTTTTGACTCTTTGTTCCTTCATGTAAATTTAAAATCAGCTGTCAATTTCCTCAAAAAAAAAAAAAAAAGTCTACAAAAAACTCAAAATCAAACAAAGAAGTAGAACAAAACATGTAACATGAAGCGGAAAAGTAAGATTGCACAATGCATGTTACTCTTTTTTAAGTGTACAGTTCTGTGGCACTGAGTACATTCATCTTACACTTATGTAATTCTGTTAATATTTTCTCATTAGACAATCATATTATCTGCAAATAATGAGCTCTGTTTCTTTCTCATTCTAAAACCCTTTATTCCTTTTTCTGGTCTTCTCCAACTGACTAGGACCTCCAGTATAATGATGGATAGAATATTGACAGTGGGCACTCTCGTCCCCAGTAAAGTTCCAGACACTCCTTACTCTGCCCCTATTACCTCCTACTCCTTCCTAATCCCCAAAACCCTCCATCAGTGAAATCACTGGTATCCTGAATGTTCCCTTCACATTCTTGTGCTAACAAAATCCTGACTGTCCCCTGAGGACGCAGTTTTCCTTGCAACCTCTCAAGTCAGGCTGTGTTTTCTCCCATGGTCCTTGTACCACTGGGCGTGGGAATGGGGCTGGGGTCCTCCTTGCCCCATTGCTACTTTCTGTGCATTCCCCTTTCTCCTCCCCAAGCCTCAGGTCTGAATCTCCTGTCATCAGATCATATCACCCACTATCCCTTATTGTTAGTCATCTATTAGTTCCAGGGTCATTTCCCTCCATTTCATGATGAATGCATCTTCTGGTTTATGCTTTCATCCTCATACTACTCTATTCTTAATTCCCATCAATTTCAACATGCACGTGGATTATGCTTCCAAATATGCTGGCCTCAATGATTTGAGCTTCTCTCTTCCAAAGATCTCGTCCTCCACCCTACCTTAATCACTAGCTCCCACAGTAATGTCCTAAGGTCTTGTCAACACTGTAAAGTATAACCCCTTCATACTCTCAGTGTCACACAAGTCACTCTCCGACCACCCCCTCCACCATTTTTCCAGCTCTCTAATTCCCCATCTTTCATAAACCTTCACCTTCACCTGAGCCATCAAATCAGGGATCCTCCCATCGGTCCCCTCTTCCCTCTTTACCCAGCTTAAGTCCCATGCCCGTCTGTGGATACACGTTGGGTTCTCATCTGTTCATATGCCAGGGCAGGGAAAGGAGAGGTAAGGAGGAAAAAACCTTACAAAACCTCACAAGCAGAGGGCTAAAACCAATGTGGCAATATCTGAATTTTTTTAAGAACTGTTTTCAGTGAGAATAGTTATTCCCTAACAGGTTTCCAGCGTCTTGAAATTTCTACCTCACTACTCTTTTAAAACATCACGAACCAGGGTTAAATTTTAATGTACAGCTCTACATATACAGAGGCTCTCAACTAATGTCCACTTTCTCAGCTTGCTGGACACTTTGCACTCTCTCTGTAAACAGACTGACTGAAGCCATGACCCCCTGAGCAGGTGAGGCTCCCGGGCTCTCTAGATGGTGCGCCATTACACTCCAGGGCCTCCCGGGGAGCTGGTGCTCCCATCAGTCACTGGTGTTCATTCCCAAGCTTGCTCGTGCTGCTGTTCTGAGATTTATCATTATATACACAATATAAACAATGCAATACGAACGTGAACAGAAGGCAGTTTTATTTCCTATGAAAAGTATGCTGAATACTTTGGAAAGACTTGTTAAACAAGCACTGAACAAACTTCTATTTAAGCGTGGGAGAATCAACTATGAAAGTCTGGGTAAAAATATAAAAGACTCTGCCCTCATATTACTTTTCAATTGTTTTTAAGTTCTTGCTGTAAAGAAACCAAAACTCTATTACATTTATGACTTATGTAAGATAAATGGCCCCATACTCAAAGAAAAGGCCTTAGCTCTACATGAAAAGAATGATAAGTGAGTATTAACATATTTTAACTTATAATAAAATGTTTACGGTAAGAAGGTACCATTTTTAAAAATCATTTCTTGACTTAGTTGATTTTAAGTTAATCAACATGGTTACCCACTGTTTGTACAGCTAAGAGAGCCTCTACTGTAGTTTACAAAGCACCTCGTGCCTGATCTTACCTGCATCTCACAATAACCCCATGAGTGAAAGACACCCCCATTTTACAGACAAGAAAACTGAGGCCCAGAGAAGAATGAAAAGGTGGCCTGTCTTGAGTCACATGACTTAGGAGTGATGCTTTACTCCCTGAGTGCTGCAGCAGCCTCCTGGTGGCCACAGCAGCTTGGGTCCTCCCCAGTCTAACAACAATGATGGGAGTAACAACAATGACGACCACAGCTGACTTTTAAAGAGCACTCACCATTTCTAGGCACTGCACTAAGCACTTAAAACACATCTCATATAATCTCCCGCAAATCCTAAGATCTAGGAACTATTATCTCAACATTCCACAGGTAATGAAATGGAGGCTCAGAAAGGTAAAGGAAGTTGCCTACATTAGGGGAGCCAGATTTGATTCTAGGCACCCTGACTCCAGACTGTGTGCTCTTGTGCACTGAACTATGCTTCCTCTCACTTTACAGCAAGACTCCACAGATCCTAGGCAGCTGCAAAATCATCCCTGCTCCAAGGCTGGCCAAGCTCTGAAGGGCAGCGACGGCCACCAGGCAAATGAGAATTTAGGGTGGATGTTTTATGCAGGAGAACTTTCTTCCCTACACTGACTACGCAGCCCACCTCGTGAGAGCGGGGAGACTCTGTGAATCGAGACAGCACGTGAGCCGCAGAGGGAAGGTAAGTGAAAAGATCAGGACATCTAACCCTCAAGTGCAGGCTCCCAATTACTAACCTTGTAAATGTTTTGTAAGACAAGGTGCATTTTATCAGGGTGAACCGCAGAGAGCACAAATATCAACATGACAACATCCACAGACTCTGGGGGCACGTGTTCCAGAAGGTCATCTTTAGTCAGATCACACTGGAATACCTTGCATCTTTCTGTGTCATATAAAGGATTTTGCTAGAGAGGAGAAAAACACAAAATAATTTTAACACCACATCCACGTTGATACATAGAGAAAAACACAGCATCAAAAGGAGATCCTATTTCTATGTGTACACTGCTGCACAGAAATCAATGATCACTTTGTAACTGGGTAAAACTGAGTAATGAACCATTTGCACATTAAAGCATGTAATGTTCACTACTGCTGCAACAGACAAGATTTCATTTTAACAAATCACGTTTTTCCTTTTAAAAAAATTTTATTTTATATTGGAGTACATTTGATTAACAGTGCTGTTAGTTTCAGGTGTACAGCAGAGTGATTCAGTTATACATATACATGTACCTATTCTTTTTCGAATTCTTTTCCCATTTAGGTTATTACAGAGTATTGAGCAGAGTTCCCTGTGCTATACAGCAGGGCCTTGTTGGTTACCTGTTTTAAATATATTAACCAATCATTTTTAACTGGGTACACAGTCTATCCCATATTCCAAACTGAGCATTTTAGAAGCATGTAACTCCAGAGGGATGATAATCCAAAACCAGCCTCTGCTCCCTTAACCCTATGAGAAGTCCTTCCAACTTCCTTTATTGAGATGCTCCCACAGTTCTTCTGGGTATATTTTCCCTTGATGCAGCAAGCTAATAAAACCTAACTTTTTTTTTTTTTTTTTTTAACTACAAGTGAGTTCCTGGTACATTTTGGTTGATGGTTTCAACACATGTATAAGAGCATTATGGAAAAAAAAATCAAACTTTTCTTTAATGTGAATAAGGACTTTAATAAAGAGAGAGATATACAAAGTTATTGGATGGGAAGGTTCAATGTTGAAAAGGTGTCAGTTCTACCAATAACTCCTCTTATAAATCCAATGCAATCTCAACTGAATCTCCACAGATTCTAGAAACTTGACAAGGTAAATTTTATTCATCTGGAAGTGAAAATCTTGAGGAATAGCCAAGATGATTTTTTTTTTTGATAGTGGCCATCCTAATGGCTGTGAGGTGATATCACATTGTGGGGTTTTTTTTGTTTGTTTTTAATGTATTTATTTTATTGATTTATTTTTTTTGGCTGTGTTGGGTCTTCACTGCTGTGCACGGGCTTTCTCTAGTTGCAGTGAGCAGGGGTTACTCTTCATTGCGGTGTGCGGGCTTCTCATTGCGGTGGCGTCTCTTGTTGCACAGTAAGGGCTCTAGGCACGTGGGCTTCAGTAGTTGCAGCATGCAGGCTCAGTAGTTGTGGCTCACGGGCTCTAGAGCACAGGCTCAGTAGTTGTGGCACACGGGCTTAGCTGCTCCACGGCATGTGGGATCTTCCCGGACCAGGGCTCGAACCCGTATCCCCTGCACTGGCAGGTAGATTCTTAACCACTGTGCCAACAGGGAAGTCCACCAAGATGATTTTTAAATGAAGAACAGTGGAAGAGGAGGCACACTACTGGACATCAAAACACATTACAAAATGAAGTACTAAAACAGTGTGGTTTGAGAATGGGGACAAATATATCACTGAGACAGAACACAGTCCCCAAACAGACCCACGTATAAAGAGGGATCAGTAGTGTATATGACAGAAGAGAGATGACAAAAATGGCAATTAGATTAAAAAAAAGGTAGATAATAGGGACTTCCCTGGTGGCGTAGTTGTTAAGAATCCGCCTGCCAATGCAGGGGACATGGGTTCGAGCCCTGGTCTGGGAAGATCCCACAGGCTGCGGAGCAACTAAACTTGTGCACCACAACTACTGAGACTGTGCTCTAGAGTCCACAGGTGCCTTCAGGGAGATGCAGGACCCAAGCGTTTGCTTACCTGAGGCAGTAGCCTTCAGCCTGGGAAGAGAAAATTAGAAATGTGACAAACAGCTGAAGCCATCGGGATGTTCCCACACTTTGCAGGTGTTTCCACCAAGGACATCACCAGGCTCTCACAGAGACAATGGTGCTCTTTCTGGTGCTGGACTTTCTCACCTCCTTTAAGGGAGGAAAGGTTTAACCTGCAGGGGAAAAGTCATCTGAGGCCTGTATCCTTAGGGCACTGGTGGAGTACCACTACCACTGGGGGAGGGCCCTACTCTTCCCAGACCTAGTCTTAATCTGCAGAGAGAATGGCCTCAAGACCACAGAGGATGACAGAGGTGGGGAAGCGATGGGAGAGAAAAGCTCTATTCCTGGAGAAGCAGAAACACTTGTGAGGGCCACACCCCTAAAACACAGGTCCATTATGCAGTTCAAAAACTGAGAATCAGAACATTAGAGAAAGTCTCTTTCCCCACATACTACCAACAAGTCTCCAGTAATAACAGTGGATTGCTGGGAAAGCTGCAAGAGACAGACTCTTCATGGTGAACAGCACAAAGGGAAGACCCAAAGCCAAGAGGAGCAACAAAAACAAAGTCACCAGAGGAGTTTGAAGTCTCTGAGGCCCATAGCAACAACAAACCTCACAGGTAACTATAGCAACAAGAGACTTCAAATAGAGCCCAACTCCTGTCTAGATTATTACAAATCCTTATTACCTCAGTATCCACTGCCCTATATAACATACCCGGCTTTCAAGAAAAAAGAACAAGGCATACCAAAAGGCAAGAAAAAATATGGTCTGAAGAGACAATCCATCATGAGAACCAGACTCAAATATGACACAGACGTTGGAACTACAGGTTTGGACATTTAAAATAACTGTGATTAACATATTAAAGGCTCTAAAGGAAAAGGTAGACAACATGCAAGATCAGATAGGTAATTTCACAGAGAGATAGAAACTACAAAACAAATCAACTGGAAATGCTAAAAACCAAAAGCTTAGTTACAGAAATGAAGAATGCTTTTGACAGGCACATCAACAGGAATGCCTACCGCCTAAAGAGGAACCAGTGAACTTGATGATAGGACAATAGAAATTACACAAACTGAAGAAAGGGAAAAAAAGTTAAAAACAAAAAACCGGCATCCAAGAGCTGTGAGACAATACAAATGTTATAACATACAAGTAATTGGAATCCTAGAAGGAGAAGAGGAAACAGAGCTGAAGGAATACTTGAAGATATAATGGCCAAACTTTTTCCAGATTGATTAAAAACCATAACCAAAATTTTAAAAAGCATATCTATGTGATTATAGAACTTCTAAACAAGACATAAAACCTTAGTACCTTAAAAGGAAAAGATTATCAGATTGGTTCAAGATGGCAGAGTAGAAGGACGTGCGCTCACTCCCTCTTGCGAGAGCACCGGAATCACAACTAACTGCTGAACAATCATCAACATGAAGATACTGGAACTCACCAAAAAAGATACCTCATACCCAAAGACAAAGGAGAAGCCACAATGAGATGGTAGGAGGGGCGCAATCACAATAAAAGCAATTCCAATAACTGCTGAGTGGGTGACTCACAAACTAGAGAACACTTATACCACAGAAGTCCACCCACTGGAGTGAAGGTTCTGAGCCCCACATAAGGCTTCCCAACCTGGGGGTCCGGCAATGGGAGGAGGAATTCCTAGAGAATCAGACTTTGAAGGCTAGTGGGAATTGATTGCAGGACTTCGACAGGACTGGAGGAAATAGAGACTCCACTCTTGGAGGGCACACACAAAGTAGTGTGCACATCGGGACCCAGGGGAAGGAGCAGTGACCCCAGGGGAGACTGAACCAGACCTACCTGCTAGTGTTGGAGGATCTCCTGCAGAGGCAGAGGGTGGCTGTGGCTCACCGTGAGGACAAGGACACTGGCAGCAGAAGTTCTGGGAAGTACTCCTTGGCGTGAAGCCTCCCAGACTCTGCCATTAGCCCCACCAAAGAGCCCAGGTAGGCTCCAGTGTTGGGTCGCCTCAAGCCAACCAACAGGGAGGGAACCAAGCCCCACCCACCAGCAGACAAGCAGACTAAAGTTTTACTGAGCTCTGCCCACCTGAGCAACAGCCAACTCTACCCACCACCAGTCCCTCCCATCAGGAAACTTGCACAGCCTCATCCACCACAGGGCAGACAGCAGAAGCAAGAAGAACTACAATCCTGCAGCCTGTGGAACAAAAACCACATTCACAGGAAGACAGACAAGATGAAAAGGCAGAGGGCTATGTACCAGATGAAGGAAAAAGATAAAACCCAAGAAAAACAACTAAATGAAGTGGAGATAGGCAACCTTCCAGAACAAGAATTCAGAATAATGATAGTGAAGATGATCCAGGACCAAGGAAAAAGAATGGAGGCAAAGATCGAGAAGATGCAAGAAATGTTTAACAAAGACCTAGAAGAATTAAAGAACAAACAAACAGAGATGAACAATACAATAACTGAAATGAAAACTACACTAGAAGGAATCAATAGCAGAATAACTGAGGCAGAAGAACGGATAAGTGACCTGGAAGACAGAATGGTGGAATTCACTGCCACAGACCAGAATAAAGAAAAAAGAGTGAAAAGAAATGAAGACAGCCTAAGAGACCTCTGGGACAACATTAAACGCAACAACATTCGCATTATAGGGGTCCCAGAAGGAGAGAGAGAGAAAGGACCCGAGAAAATATTTGAAGAGATTAGAGTCGAAAACTTCCCTAACATGGGAAAGGAAATAGCCACCCAAGTCCAGGAAGCGCAGAGAGTCCCATACAGGATAAACCCAAGGAGAAAAACGTCGAGACACATAGTAATCAAACTGGCAAAAATTAAAGACAAAGAAAAATTATTGAAAGCAACAAGGGAAAAAAGACAAACAACATACAAGGGAACTCCCACAAGGTTAACAGCTGATTTCTCAGTAGAAACTCTACAAGCCAGAAGGGAATGGCATGATATATTTAAAGTGATGAAAGGGAAGAACCTACAACCAAGATTACTCTACCCAGCAAGGATCTCATTCAGATTTGACGGAGAAATCAAAAGTTTTACAGACAAGCAAAAGCTAAGAGAATTCAGCACTACCAAACGAGCTCTACAACAAATGCTGAAGGAACTTCTCTAAGTGGGAAACACAAGAGAAGAAAAAGACCTACAAAAACAAATCAGTAACAATTAAGAAAACGGTAATAGGAACATATATATCGGTAATTACCTTAAATGTGAATGGATTAAATGCTCCAACCAAAAGACACAGGCTCGCTGAATGGATACAAAAACAAGACCCATACATATGCTGTCTTCAAGAGACCCACTTGAGACCTAGGGACCCATACAGACTGAAAGTGAGGGGATGGAAAAAGATATTCCATGCAAGTGGAAATCAAAAGAAAGCTGGAGTAGCAATACTCATATCAGATAAAATAGACTTTAAAATAAAGAATGTAACAAGAGACAAGGAAGGACACTACATAATGATCAAGGGATCAATCCAAGAAGAAGATATAACAATTATAGATATATATGCACCCAACACAGGAGCACCTCTATACATAAGGCAACTGCTAACAGCTATAAAAGAGGAAATTGACAGTAACACAATAATAGTGGGGGACTTTAACACCTCACTTACACCAACGGACAGATCATCCAAACAGAAAATTAATAAGGAAACACAGGTTTAAATGACATAACAGACCAGATAGATTTAATTGATATTTATAGGACATTCCATCCAAAAACAGCAGATTACACTTTCTTCTCAAGTGCACATGGAACATTCTCCAGGATAGATCACATCCTGGGTCACAGATCAAGCAGGGGACGTGGGCTGGATCCCTGGTCAGGGAACTAAGTTCCCACAAGCCGTGGGGCAACTAAGCCTGCACACCACAACTACCAAGCCTGAGCACCACAACTAGAGAGCCCGCACACCACAACTACTGAGCCCGCGTGCTCTGGAGCCTGTGCACCACAACTACAGAGAAGCCCGTGCGCTGCAACGAAGAGCCCGCGTGCCACAAGACGTGACGCAGCCAAAAATAAATAAATAAATAATTGGAGACAGTACTTTTTGCCCATAAGATTGGGAGATACAAAGAAGACTGGTATCAAATGTTAAGGGCATAGAGGAAAAAATATCTTTATACTATTGGTGAAATTATAAATTGGTATAATTTTCTGGATGGAAGCTTGGCATTATCTACTTAAATTTCAACATGTATCCTTTCTCCAAGGAATTCTATTCTATTATTCACCACAGAAATAAGTGCACACATGTGTTTTGGGGCATGTGTACAATTTTGATTACATTAACCCTACTTGTAAGAGCAAAAAATTAGAAACAATTTGAACAATTATCAACAAGGCAATTGTTCCAGTATGGCATATCCGTTCTATGGAATACTACAACAGGTAAATGAAATGCAGTGGACCTACATGTACTAGGATGAAAAACTCGGCAAGATATAACATAGAGCGAAGAAAGCAAGTTATAGTACAATGTGATGCCACTATTTAAAAAGTCTAATAGATGCTAAAACTGTGAAAGGTTGATGGAAAACTACATATTTGCATGTTGCCAAAGTATCTCCCACATATCTGTTAGTGACAAAAAGAAAATACCTCTGCAACAAAGGAATTAGGTAGTTACTACCTTAACCCAGTGATCAAAACTAGCATCACTTACAGCGAGATTACATTGCTGCCTCCTGGTAGGATGCAATATGAAAGAAACAACATCACCTACTAAAGTATTTTTGCCCAAAGTATTTTACCTGATTTAAATCTAACTTCTAGTTTACAGGAAATACAGAAACAAATTAAACAATGATTAAAAGAAACAATCAGACCCAATTTGGAATGTGGGACCTCATTATAGAAAATGGCTTGCTCTCTGAAAATTCAATGTCAGTGGGGAAAAGGTCAAGGGGAAGGCAGGAATGTTTTAGGCTAAGGAGATTTAAGGTACAAAATAAAGTGTAAGATGTAGTCCTTAATTAAATATAGCTATAAAAGACACCTGGGACTATTGGGGGAAATCTGAATCCAGACTGCGTATTAATAACATCAGGGAATTACAGTTATTTTTCTCAGATATGATAAGTATATTGTAGTCATGTAGAAAAAGTCCTCATTTTTTTTGAAGATGTAGGCATACATATTTAGGAGTGAAGCGTGTCAACATTTGTAACTTACTTTAAAACAGTTCAGCAAGTCTATAAAGCAAACATAGCAAAATGCTGGCAATCATTAAATCTGGATACAAGGATAAGGATGTTGTTTGGTATTTCTTTCTACTTTTCTGAATACTGCTATGTTTCTGTATGTATTATACATGTATGTAAACAGGAAAACTAGGTTCACAGTGATCATAGCTGGTTAGCTTCAGGGAGAGGACTGAAATTGGGCAAATGGGTGTAGAAGGCAGGTCCAACAAGTCTAGGAAAATATAACAAAACACACAGCTGGTGCACCAACCTTGACATATTCAACTGCTCTTGGAGAAAAATCACAGGCATAGGCAAAGATATTCGGATCTTCTAAAAGCGGGAATAAACAGTTCCCAACCCCACAGCCAGCTTCAAGCATAGTCAATTTTTGATCTTCAAACTGAGGAAAGAGAACCCAAAGTTACAGTACACTACATCTACATAATGAAGAAAAAACTAAAAGGTCCAGAACACGAGACAAGGTCTCTGTCCCCATGGAGTAGACAATTAAGTGAACTGATAACCCAAAGCCACTGATACCTCGTCCAACACTGGGCAGTTTGGTGTGGAGAAAACACAGCATAATGGTTAACAGAATAGGCTCTGAGGTTAAACCGCGTGCACTCAAATCTGGACTGCTCCCCTTGCCCCGTGTTCTATCACTGGACAAATCACTTAAACAGCTTTGTGCCTCAATTTCATCAGCAAGTGGGGATAATTGTAACACCAAACTTCACCATGTTATCATAAGGCTTAAGTTACAGAACACACGTAAAGTTCTAGAAAACAGGCATGATAAAGTGTTCATCATTATTATTATGAACCTGTCATGGAAATCATTCAGCATGAATTTAATATTTACAACTTTCAGATTAGCTTTAAAGAAACAGAAAATGCCCCTCCTTTTTTTTAACTTACAAAAAAAGCATATATTTATCTACTTTTCCTTCTCTTGCCATAATACAGAAGCATGATGCTGATGGCCTGATATGTCGGTGTGAAGTGGCTGAAAGCCCCACCAGTCACTGATTTCAAAATTCTGTGACTGGCCTTTGTTAGACAACAGGACTACAGTTACAGCGTCTTTTCTCCTCTGTATTATACAGCTCAGCAACTGCTAAAACTACTTGAGACAAACAGTGTATATCTAAGGTACAAAAATTTATGAAGCCTCTGAGAGGTTTCATAAATTATCTCACACTCCCCCTGGGAATGCAATAAAGCACCCCTCTTCTACACATTTTAAATGAAGAACAGCTCAAATAACGTGTAATATTAGTTTACCTCTCTACATGATCTGAGCTCCTCAAACTCTCTGGTGGTCCAGTGTCTATCTTTGAAGAAATTAGTGCTATTTCTTTTGTAAAAAAGGTCCCAGTTCTTCTGAGCCTCTTTTTCCAGTTTTTGCTGTTTAAAATCAGACACTAAAGCTTGGTCTCTTTTCAGTTTCTCCTCTTCTTCAGAGCTGAGAATCCTTGCCTGAAGCCCTTTCCTTTGCAAAGCAGCCATCTCCTAAGCTGACGGTCATATATTTAACACTGCTGGAGATTCTCCATTCCTGAACAACCTGAGGAATTCAAGCGGATACTGCAGACACAGGCAGGGTTTTCTCAGATGTGGTCTCTCAGGTTGGGTCCAAGCCTCAGGCAGCATCGGGAGTTTCGCAGGAAAAAGAATGAGACTCCGGTTGGGGGGGTTCTAGAACAGTTTTTTAAAGATGCTGAGTTAGTGGTCCTACAACAGTTCTTTCACCTAACAGTTCAACTCAGCAAACATTTACTAGGTGCTGACCTTACACAAATCCCTGCCCCGCTATGGAAGAGGTCACAAAGACCAAGACACAGCCCCTGCCTTCAAAGGGCTGACATTCAGCGGCCAGGGCTCTCACGCACAGAACTGTAATTCAAACCAGAGTAAGTTAACTAATACAAAAAATCGCTCTGGTTTAGAAAAAGGTCACTGCCGAGAACTGACTGAGAAATCTTGGGTTCATCAATGTTCGGTGTCCGTGAAAGGGGTGTCTTACAAACAACCACAACGGCTGCACGAACTGGAAGCGGGTGGTCAATTCACAGACAGAAGGAGGGTCACCGTTTCCAAGGACCGGAGACTCAGTGTTTTTCGGGGAAAATGGAGCTAAGCCCGCGTGGCCTGAGTCTCTGAGTCTTACGAACCAGAGGGGGCGTCACTTCCCGGGGACTGAGGCCCTCGCGCCGCCGTCGGCACGCGAAGGGGAGGAAGAGACTCAGAGACGCGTGGCGTGGGGTCCCCAGGACACTCGGGATAACCCGGGTCGCCCGGCCGCCAGGGCCTGAGAGGACGGCGTGAACCTAGTCCGTCGCGCGCTGGGGCCCCGTCATAAGTACCTAGGTTCACCTGGAGGGTGGGGCCGGGCGCGCTGAGCCCTCAGCCAGGCCAGCCTCGGAAGCAAAATTTGGGAGCCACAGCGGCAAGACCCTTCGACTGGACAAACCCCCCAGAAATACCTCGAATCGGGTTTCTCAGGCAGAGTCCTTCTGCCCTGGCACCGCCCCGCCACTTCCGCTCCGGGCCCAGAAGTCCCTCCTCGGCGCCGGAAGTTCCGGGGCCCAGCTTCCTCAGAGTCGTGCACCTTCCGGACGCGGAGGCCGGGACTTGCTTCCGGCCGCGGGTGGTTTCCGGCTCGGATCCCCGCGCGACCCGGAACGCTGTCCCGGGAGCGCGGCTCCCCCGGACGCCGGTACCGGCAGCTCGGGCCGCGGGCGCGCCAGGAGGGCACCGGTGCGGGCGCGAGGCCCGGGGGTGTCATGAACGGGACGGCCAACCCGCTGCTGGACCGCGAGGAGCACTGCCTGCGGCTCGGGGAGAGCTTCGAGAAGCGGCCACGGGCCTCCTTCCACACCATCCGCTGTGAGTCCGCGCCCCCACGGCTGCCCCTGGCCGCCCTCAGCCCCTCCGGTGTCCAGGGAGCCCTGCCAGCGTCAGCTCCCTTCCTGTCAGCCCGGATCCGCCGGAACCTCGGGTTTTTCCCAGCTCACTCCCAAACCAGAACTTTACTCCCTTCCCACTATTCCTCTGCCTCGTGATACCAAACTCTTCTTCCGAAGACCATTGGCCCCTTTTCCTGCCGCGTCCAGCCCTCCCGCGCGCTGAGGCTCCCCCTCTTATTTCTGAAAGGCTGCGACACCACATCAGGCTCCAGCTCTTCTCTGTAGCCCCCTTCCCGCCATGACCCCGCTGGGGGTCTCCACGCTTCAAGGAAACTCTTGTCGTTTCCTCGGGATCCGCGTCCACTCCCTCCTATTCCATTCTCTTCTTCCTTGTTTTCCTCACTTTTCTTTCCTCGTCCGTTTTGGTTCTGGCCTCCCTGACGCAGTGTTTCATCCCCTCTGCAGCCCCAGAATCCGCATCTTCTCTGCGCCTCATCAGGGCTCCCTCCTCCATGTCTCTATGCTAGCTTTTCGTGTGATTTTGATGTCTTTTGAGGTCACCTGGACTACCCCAACTTTTCCTCGGGACCAAGTCCCTTGTGGGTGAAGAATAAAATTAGGATTTGAGAACCAGGAATAAGTTAGCGCTTGATCTGTGTTTGGAAGCAGGAGCGAGCAGGCCTAAGGAATGTGGAGATAGTCATTATGCTGGACCTTCTTTTTCTCCATGATTACAGACTCTATTGAGAGAGGGCCTTTCCACTCTGTGTCCTGGGTGAAGAATTGGCTGACTGAGCATCCCGCTGTGATTCACAGGCTCCTGGTTTCCCTTCCTGGTAGCCCCAATGCTGGTTAAGACATGTTTTTGTCAGAGGAGCTCCTCCTACACGTGACTCAACACCTTGGAAGAGGGTGTGTTAGATAATGCAGTTCTGTCTTTCTGTGGTCACTTGCCAGGCCATTACTCTGCTTCCTACTGACAGCAGGTCAGCCCTTTCAGAGGGAGGGTATTGGGAATATGATAAGAGCGTCATTTCCTGAGCAGTTTACTGAATTGATGTTTTAGCAGAGTGAAGGGCAAGGTGGAATGTAAATAAGACACTTCACAGAAGCACCTGGCCTGCCGTTTGAGGCAGGTTTGTGTTAAAAGGGAGTAAGGTGTCTGTTCATGCTGTGCTTTAACTGCAATTCAGAAACATGGGCAGGATTAACCTTTGGAGATACAGTTCAACCTTCTGCTCCAAACATCTACAGGAGTAATCCTTGTTAAAGCTATGGAGCTGGGGTGTGGCAGATCCTATCTTTGCCAGTTCCTATCAAAATGAAATCAGCGTATATGGTGCTATGGCCTTTCATATTTCATATTGGGTTTTACAACAACAGGATTTTAAAAACATGCTCTGTTCCTTTTGACCCTAGTAAAACACCTCATTGTGGATAATAAGACATTAACTTTTCATCTGTCACTTGGCGGAAGGGGATATCTTTGCTTAATAAAATGTTGTGTAAATTCTAGCCTTTTTTCTTCAAAATAATCCACTGGGAATGAGAAGAAAAGTATGTGGAGGTATAGATGAAACAAGATTGTCCCAGAGCTGGTAATTATTGAAGCTGGGTGATAGTACACACGGCTCATGGTATTATTCTGTCTGCTGTTGTGTATGAGAAGCTGTCCACAATGAAATAGCTTTTTGAAAAATTCTAAATGGTGTGTATTTTCCATTTATTTGAGTTATAAAAAATTTCAGTTCTTACATGGGAATGCCCTGCAAACCCTTAGCATAAGTAACCTGGTGGATAAATGCTTTTTACCTTTCCCTTTAGATGACTTTAAGCCGGCATCTATAGACACTTCCTGTGAAGGAGAGCTTCAGGTCGGCAAAGGAGATGAAGTCACAATTACGCTGCCGCATATCCCTGTAGGTTTTATCCCATTGTTGTTTTTTTTTAATGTGGAATCACAGTGAATCCTCATATTCTATGTTATTGCAATTTGATTTCCCTCCTATTTAAATATTTCTAGATTTCTAAAGTGCCAGTATAAGGGAAAAAGGAATTTTGGGGGTGGGGTGGGGTAGAATTCATGCTTCCCAGGTACTTGAGTAAAAATAATTCTTTGTCATTTTCCCCAAGCTCCCTTTTCCCCCATTTGTCCCAGAGTAGACAAGGTTTCTGTGTGGACACCTGGCCCCTCCCTTAGACACACGTAGCTTCCCCCCAGCAGCTACAGAGAGAAAGGCCCAGGCGCCCTGCGGATGTAAAGCAGCAGCTTAGGAGTGCAGAGGGCAGGAGCAGGGTCGACACGGGTCATGAGTCTGGCAAGGGGTGATGTGCAGGCTGGTGGTTTCAGGCAGAAACCAGAGGTGCAGAGCCTTCAGCCCATTTAGGGCTGAGGAACCGGTTAAAAGCTGAATGGAGAAGCCTTGCCCGAGGCGGCGCTCTGATCACAAAGCCCAAAGGATCAGACAAAATACTCTTAATGACCATGGGTCAGTGCATGTCCCAGCCCTGTCCTGGAACATCAGTTCTCGGTAACCAGTGATAGAATGAAAAGGCTCTGGACAGGGAGACCTGGGAAGCTTTGTGCTGGGGAAAACTTATTGTCTGCTAGTTCAGACTGCTATCTCATTACTTGTTGCCTTTGGCAAGTTACATCATCTCCCTTTGGACCTTAGTTTCCCAAATGTAAAATGAAGAGGTTAGATCAGTGGTCCCTAAGGTCTCTTCTAACTCTTAATTTTTACTGTATGAATAAGGAGTCAAGCAGCCAAGCAATTTCTGATTCCATACAGAGGATTAAATGCTATATTTGACAAATATTAATGACCACCTACTGGGTGCTGGCTCACTACTAGGTACTGAGAATACAGTCTTGAAAAAAACAAGCACGTTTCTTGCCCTTAGGGAGTTTAAATAAATATAAGAAAGCGTAGCACTTATTTTGGAAAATCTGGGAAGGCTTCCCTGAGGAAGTGACCTTTGAGCAGATTTGAAGGTTGAATAATTAAAAGGGAAGGAGAGGGTGAGATGTTGCAGGCAGAAGCCCTGTTAAATCCCTGCAAGAAAGAGCTTGGGTCTGAGAGAAGGCCAGCTCCTTCTGCTCTGGAGCCTGCAGAGCCTGCGGTGAGTGGAGCCGGGCACGGTGGAAGGGCCAGGTGGCTCGTTTAAAGATTTTTCTTCTTTGGCCTTAGAGTGATGGGTGATTCAGGGGCTTAAGCGGGTGAGTGGCATGATATACTTACTGTGAACCAGCCAGAATAACGAGCTGCCATTGGAGAATGCTCTGTGGTTACTTGGCATGGGGGGAAGCCTGGACTCTCCTATTACAAGGAAGTGCGGAGGTCACTCACTAGCTTTACTGCTCATAGTGAGAGCTCTTCTCAGTGTCAGACACGTAATGCGTAATTTATGTTTCTCAGTTCACATTTTACCATTATTTGTAACATTTCCCAAATCCCTGGAAAAATGTACAGTAATTTAAAAATTTTATATTTATTTCTTGATTACTTAGAGCCAGTTGCACAGTCACAGATTCTTGCTGTATTGTTATTTCCTCCTTATTTTTGCTTGGGAAGCCAGCAGGAGTTAAAATACAAATCGGTTCATTCTGTTCCTTTTTGAGTAGCTCTGATAAAAGATGCGATGAGGTAAAGCCACCTGTAAATTCAGTTTTGATATTCATAACTGGTGTGTTTGGTTTGATTGTCTGAATTGTTCTTTTGTGGCATGTAGGGATCCACACCACCGATGACTGTGTTCAAGGGGAACAAGCGACCTTACCAGAAGGACTGTGTGCTTATTATCAACCACGACACTGGAGAATATGTGCTGGAAAAGCTCAGCAGCAGCATCCAGGTCAAGAAAACAAGGTATGTGAAGAAGCAGGTACAGATCAGTGTGCCGTTTCTATAGATGTACATTATCTATTCAGTTATTTTATAAGGATGTGAGAACCTGGGTGCTTCGTGTCCTGTTGGCAGTCTCAGCAGCTCCACCTCTCTCTTCTCAGACAAGTCAATAAAATATCTTTTCCTCAAAGGCAATAAAGAGGGATAATGCTTTTAAGACCTGAAACATAGAAAACATTGGGGAAAGGAGTGTACTGTATGATTAAATCAATTTTATTAATTTCGTGATTGTTGATATAGTACCACCAAGGGGTAAGGTTTAAATTTACAGACTTAAAATTATGAAAGAGTAATTGAATAATATATATTCTTTATTAGAGTGAAAACGTTAAATTTTTACAGGGTACATTTGAGGTCATTATTACACCAAAGTAAAGCTTTGTCTATTTTTTTTGAATAATGAGCTCTCTTTAATTTTTAATTCAACAGACATTACACGTGTCATGTGAAGCCAATTAGATTTTACTTTAAAGTCAAATTTCATTCTATAAATAGAAGTAACCCAGTGGTTCTATCTTTATATTGTAATACAGTAATTATTGTAATAGAGTAATTAAATTTTAAAGAGAGTATTTGATGTTTTTCTGTTTATGCTTCCTCAAGCCATTTTTCTTTACTCATTCCACAAAAAGTAAAAGTACCTACCATTTATTGAGGGTACTTTATTTATTTATTATCACATACCAGGCACTGTGCTAGATGTTTTACGTGTATTATCTAATCTTTACAAATAACTTTTGAAAAGGTGGTGGTGTTACCCTTTCACACACACACACACACACAGACATACACACACACACACACACACACACACACACACACACACACACACACACACACACACACACACGACGAGACTGAGGATCAGTGAGATTGTGACTCACAGTGTGTTTGTGTTGATTACCTCCACCAACCAGGTGCTGCTCTTAGGCCTCTGAGAGCTGATGGTTGTGGGAGTTTGACTTACTGCTCAGTGTCATCTGGGAACTAGCAGTATTTTATCACTTAGGTGTTTCTTATAAGTGCAGAATTTCAGGACATACTAAGTCAGAATCTGCACTTTAACGAGATCCCCAGGTGATCTGTGTGGACACCAAAGTTTGAAAAATGCTGAGCTAGTCCATTTACAAAAGAAATTGTTAACGGGTAGCATTTCCTCGGTCTGGGGTGGAGTGCTCTGCCTGCCTGCCTGCCAGCAAGAGCTGGCCTGTGACAAAATGAGCAAGCAGTAAATAGATAATGGAAAAAATTGCTAGCAGGCCAGTATTTCAAGAGCTAGTTTAATAAATCACGTGTAATTGTAACTTTATACTGCGCACAAGGTGAATAGTTAACAATTTTCCGTTATTAAAATGGGTTCTCATAATCACACTGTATCCCACCTCTGTGTCTTACCTGCTGCTTGATATAAAATGTGAGCTCCATGAGGGCAGCGAGTCTGTTTTATTCATCTCTGTGTCTCCGGTGCACGGTGCAGAACTGGAATGCAGTAGAATGAGTAGTTTGTGTGATAAAATTAACAAATATCGGTATTTTGAAGCTGTCTGTAAAGAGCCTGGGGTTCTGCAGAGACTTCCAGGTGCTTGGTAAGCGAGGCAAATCTGAGAACCACTGTTCTTGCCCCTCCAGTTTAAAGTCCATATCTCATTTCAGAGCTGAGGGGAGCAGTAGAATCCAAGCCCGAATGGAACAGCAGCCTGCGCGTCCCCCACAGCCATCACAGCCACCACCGCCTCCGCCACCTGTGCCATTCAGAGCTCCAACAAAGCCTCCGGTTGGACCCAAAACCTCTCCCTTGAAGGATAACCCCTCACCTGAACCTCAGCTGGATGATATCAAAAGAGGTAGAGAGCATCTTCTGGAGCCATGGTAGCAACTTGGAGGAGGGTATTGATGTTTTTGTGGGGATCACAAGGCCACGTACGCGGCGGCGTGGGCATTCTCCGCCATCGTAACCGTTTCCGCAGGGCCCGCCCTTCCACAGGTGACGGCGGGGCGGGGCGGGGAGGCGAGGTTTCACTTGGCTCGTTTGACAAGAGAGAGTCTGGAAGAGTGACCTGAGTTGTGGCTGTCTTTGCAGCTTTCTGCTTAGAGGCCTGAGGTTTAAACCAGCCTGCCTGCCATCTAAAGGTCCATACGGCACACCTTTTAAGGCTTTGAAAGAAGAGAATTACAAGGTACTGGGGGTAAAAACCAAGTGTGCCAATGTTAGTATAGTGTCTGGGTTAAATTCCACGATCACTACTTTGTATTAACAAAGGTACGTAAATATGATAGCTCCTGGGACCCTGGGGACACTGGCCTAGAAGGACTTAGAGGTCTGGTCAGGCTCTCCAAGGTAAAACCAAGACAGAGGAACTCACCTTGGCTCTCTCCCCCACACAGTGGATGGTTTTAGTTGTCCAGACACTTAGGAAGTTATGAAAGTAAGTGTTATATTTCATATTTGTGAAGTTTTGTGAAACAAAATTAAATCCATAACAGTAGTAAACAGGAAAAGATAAAAAGTTGCCCTTGGGAAGTTTGCCTTTTCCACCTTGTGGAAATAACTGTCTTTTCACAAACGAGATCACTCTCTGCGTGGTACACAGTTCTTAAGCCTCTGGATTTTTTTTTTTTTTTTCTCATGGATATTGGAATGCTGTCTGTGGAAGTTCTCACTTTAGTTGAACAGGAATTGGACCATGAGTGGTTGTTGCCAGTTATGCTTAAAGGAACCATAGTCATTTAAGGCCTCGTGGTAGGTTTGGACAGGAAAATCTGGCATCTTCCTTGATGTAGCCTATGGGGAATCGTTAATGTACTCACTCACATTAAAATGGTCAGGTAGAACATGTGTTTCCTTCCCTGCTTTACATTTATTAAAATTGCGGTACCTGAAGGCATGGCTGTAAGTCAAATGTGTAAAAGCACAGAGGAGGGATGTCGTCCCACCATCTTTCTTCAGCCACCACGGCTCCTCCTGCGGGCCTTGTTTACCTGTGGAACGTGAAAGCTGGAAAGGCCCCCAGAGGCTGTCTGCTGTGGCCCTTCCTTTTTCCAGAGCATCTTGGGATATTCATTGCCTTCCACCTGGGTCTCCCTGATGGTTAGAGGTGGATCCAGAGCAAGCGCTCAGACCTTCCAGTTCCTGGTCAGGTATTGCTCAGCCCATGAGCAGAACATTGCTCTTCTCTTATTTGGTGTTTAATCCCATAATTCATAATTCTTTTTTTTTTTAAAGTAGATAAAGGCAAAATAGACAATTCATTTCTCAGAAGAATCATTATCCTGGAGCAGTCTGCTTTTTGGTTATTTTGGGTGAATTAAATGTTTCCATTGTCTCTCTGGAGACATGTTCGATGTTTTTGTTTGTTGGTTTTGGTTTGGGTCATTTTGTTTGTTTTTAAGGACTCAGGAAGCAGGAGTTCCTTTTCAGTTATTCCTCGTTGCTCTTGGTTTTGCCAGCTTAGTGTTTACAGAGGCTTGACGCGCTGACCCCCGTCCCGTCATTTATTGCAGAGCTGAGGGCCGAGGTGGACATCATTGAACAGATGAGCAGCAGCAGTGGAAGCAGCTCCTCAGACTCCGAGAGCTCGTCAGGAAGCGATGACGACAGCTCCAGCAGTGGAGGCGAGGACAGCGGCCCCGTGTCCCCTCCGCAGCCGTCACACCAGCAGCCCTACAACAGCAGGCCGGCCGTCGCCAACGGAACCGGCCGGCCGCAAGGCAGCAACCAGCTCATGAGCACCCTCAGTAAGTGTGCGCTCCCGCTTCTGGGCCGCGGCGGGGGCTTGGGGGTGGGCAGAGGGAATGTCAGGCCAGAGCTGGAGCTTCTGTTTATCTTACACCAGAGTCTATAAACCTGAAGGTACTTAAGGCATAAGAAAGGGTCCTGACAAAGACAATTTGAAGCAGAAAGGAGTAAGTTACCAAACAGTTAAAAAAAAAAAAAAAAAAGAAAAAGCACAAAACTAGAAATCTGTTCCATCTCTTTTCTTTTCCTTATTGGCACAAATTAGGTTTTGTGAATTCTGGAGAGTGCTGAAACGTGAGCCGCAGGGCTCTGTACTTTTGCATATACCAGGCTTTAGGGGTGCCGCCTGCCCCCACCCAGTCCCCCACCTCCAGGTTTTGTACAGTCCTGAGAGCCCAGTGCCGTGAGAGTGCGGTATCCCACAGCCCACAGAGTTGGGAACCTGTGCCCTTAGAAGGTGTTTGGCGACCAGCTAGCCTTCGCAGGAGGGAAGGAAGGGACATTATAGCGTCTGGTGGCTTTCAGTGCAGTTGGTGGTAAAGCAAAGCAGGGGAGAACAAAAACAAATGTCTTTGTCTTGGAGGTCGGGAGAGTGCAGGTTCTCCGCGCCCTCCTCTCTCCCGACTCCCTGGAGTTGGATGTTCTCTTCCGGTCTGACTTCCTGTGAGGAGGCTGGAAGGTCAGGGGGCAGTGGCGGGGTAGCTAGCCTAGGTAACCCTGCTCCTGTGGGCCGGGCAGAGGTCACTCTCAGCTCCACAGTGTAGACGTCAGGTAAACCCCTGATGTGAGGGCCGGCCCCAGCCTTGTAGGACGGTGAAGAGCATCCCTGGCCTCTACCCACTTAGGTGGCGGAGCACCTCCTGCTTTCCCCCAGTGTGTCAACCCAGAATGTCTCCCGGCATTGCCAGATGCCCCTGTGGCGTCGGAATCAGTGCCAGTGGAGAACCACTGTGCTGGGCCTCGCTCTACTAACTGAGTGAGGTCAGCCCTGTTGTGACATCAGTTAAGGCTGTTATCTGCTATCCTGTTAACACAGGCCCAGCTTCTGGATATCAGGGTATACTTGATGCTCTTCTCAGTTGGCTTGGGACAGTAAGTTTCACACTGCGAGTTTGGGATTCACAGTGGAGAACGACCAGACAGCTACTGTGGCTATAACTCAGCTCTTCATTTTGCCCAGTCAGTGCTAAACTCTTCCTTAGAAGAAAAGAGCCAAAAATGGCTCAGTGCATCTTACCTACCTACCCGCGCCGTAAACTTCTGTTAGCTCTTCATGGCTCCACGTCCTCCTGGCCCGCGGCTCTTCCATGGCAAGACCTTAATCTTTGCATACTTCATATGCAGTAAAGTACTGGAGTTATTTAAACCAGGATCGTCAACTGGAACCAATTTATAAACCCTAAAATCACAGTAAATAGCGCAAATTTGGTAAACCCTAATGTGAAAACATACAGAGTAATGATAATATTGTTTTTCTGAATGGTAATGTGTATTATATCTTCTCCCCCCCAAAAAACAAATGGATCAGTTTGAACCTGGGTCAAATTGATTGTATAAGAAATTTCAGAACTGGGTTTTCAGCTCCATTACACTGACCTGTTTACGTGCATGTCACCTTCTTTGTAAGTGATGGCGCTTAGCTCTGCTGATTGGAGGTTGTCAGCTGGTGTTGATCCCATCACCTTCCCCACGTCTAGAACAGCAGATGTCACCTTTTTTGGTCTCAGACCTCTTTATGTCATAAAACTTATTGAGGACCCCAGAGAACTTTTGTGTGTGTAGCTTATATCTATCAATATTTACCATATTAGAAATTAAAACTGAGAAATACTTAAAATAGTAATTCGTCTAAAAGAACAACAGTAAACCATCACCTGTTAACAAAAATAACATTTTTATGAAACATAAATTTTCAAAATCAAAAAATATTTAATATGAAGGGTAACTTACATTGCTTTAAAATTTTGCAAATCTCTTTAACATCTAGCTTAGTACAAAGCTGGATTCTTACATCTGCTTCTGCATTCAATCTGTTGCCATAAGTTGTTTAGGTTGAAGTATATGAAGAAAATGTGGCATCACATAAATATGTAGTTAGAAAAGAGAGGCCCTCAGGTCGAATCCTTCTGAAAGGGTCTCAGGGACCCCATGGTTCTCAGAACAAACTTTGAGGAGAGGTGGCCTAGAGATTAGTAATCCAGAAATACAGAAGTTCACTTTTCTTCTTTTCCAAGTGGTATCTATCATCTGGGGTCCTGTTATTCTTATCATATTAGATGGGAAAACTTACATTCTTCACTCCTAAAACCTAAATGTCACACACTGGACAAAACTTTGAGGCTTTACAGAGCTCTTTAGTTCAGATTTGTGGTGTAAGGTAACGTGAAGATTCTGGCCAGAGGGGTCAGGGGGGTACTGGATTAGTATATGACTGGTATGCACAGTATAAATAGTATTCAGCTTCCTTAACAGGAAGCCCAACTTGGTATTATTTTCACTTTTATAAAGCAACTTAATATGAACAATTCTACTAGACAGTGAGTCAGTTATTTATAAATATTTTTTGTTATTTATTGACACATGTGAAAGCTGTCTGGCCTATCCCTCCCCTGTTTTATCCCAGAGAGCAGTATTGCTGTGCTTTGCAGATACCAAAAATAGCAATTCTTTTAAAACGTGGACTGCACCAGTTCTGTCACTGAGCCAAATCAGTTTTCCTCCCTAATTAAATGGAACTGGCCTGGTTTTACTGTAGTGTGAGAGCCCAAGCAGTCAACCAAAGAACCGTGGGGAAGTCATTTTTAAATTGTGTACTTTGGGTTTGATTTTGTTTTCTCTTTATAGGAAATGACTTGCAGTTGAGTGAGTCTGGCAGTGACAGTGATGACTAGAGCCGGATCTTTCGAAATCAACATTTTGTGCACAGATCTGCCGCGAGACTGGGCTGCTTTAGCGTGGAGTCCACGCCGAGAGGAAAATGTGGGGATCAGTGACTAGGAGGAGCTGGAGGCTCTGGAGGGCTCAGATGTGCATATCTTTAACATAGTGGTGATGGGTGATTTTCTTGTGTAATTTTTGAACAATGTCACGTTTCAAAGTTTTAAGTAGATCTATAGCAGAACTAACAGAATTATATCTCTTATTTGGTTAACACTGTTAACGAAAAACAGACAAACGTGCCCTGGTTTAGGTTACTCAAAGGCCGTTTCTTCACCTAGCCAGTGATCCAGTTGTAAACCTCAGCAGCCACCAGCTTGGCCAAATGGTCTGCACCAGTGAAGTGAAACACAGTCTTCGAGGGGTGGGCAGAGAGGGAAACCTCAAACTGCAGCATAGACGCATGTTTAAACCACTTTCAATTATTGACACAAAGTGGTGAGCAAGTTCTGTCTGACCCAGCCTGACAAGCCTGTGTAGAAACGGACTTCAGGATGGAGTCCGAGAGTGTCAGCTGGAGGGACCTCGGAGCTCTGCTGGCTCAGCCCTTCGTCTGCGCAGTGCTGGTTTAGGGCCATTGTCTTGCCCCCAGTCCGGGCTTTTCCCACCGCTCCCACCCCTGAATCTCACTTACTAGAACCAGAGATTCTTACACATGGGACTTAACAGTTGTGCATTGGAGCTTTTATTGGATTCCAAAAGAAAGAAGTGTTGGCTACTTCTAGCTCCAGTTTAGATCCAAACAGTCCCTAAGTACATGAGGCTTGGGGAGCAGATTTAACCAGCAGCCACTGTGCTGATGCATGTGACTCGATTAAATTGAGGCTTTTAGTTGCATGTGGATCCATAATGAGTGTGTTTCTTTCAGTCGGTTTCAGTGGGGGACTAGGAGTGGAAGAGAGGTGAGGTGAAGAAGCCTCTTTGAGCAAATGAGCTGGCAGCCGGTTTCCAGACCAGAATCTGGATAGGACTCGTGCAGTGTGAAACGAGCACATGTTTTGATAAGGTTTTTCTCTTCATGCTTTTGTACCACTGTTTGTGCCTGACTCCCAAACTGATTTGTACTTTTTATATGCAACTAGAAGAAAGTCACAAGGTTGCCTTCTGCAGCGGGCAGTTTCCAGATGAATCTGTTGTTGCAGGAAACTGGTGACTAGTAAATGTTCCGTATGCAGCAAATGTGTGATAAGTCGTCCCGTAATTAGTATGGAGTAGCCCATTTCTGTAATTTGAATGACTGTGTCCTGAGAAATTTCTGTCTGCTTTGGTTCAGTGGTATCAAGAACATTAAGAGTGATTTTTCTTCCTCAAGGTGGCCTCTCCCTCCCCAGCTAGTGGAGGGAAGCAGTCTGGACCTAGAAAGAAATTAGATGATCCGTGGTGGGGGCTTAGAGTTGAGCCTTGCAGAGTCACCTGTTTGACCCACACAGTGACCCCAGTGAGCTGGAGAAGGGGGGCCGGCAGCACGCTCACGCCACTCTGCCAGGCGCCGCTCAGGGGTCTACGGCAGTGCCCTGTGCTGGGTTCTCAGCCCGTTATGAGACTTCAGTGGATTTCACGGCAGGTAGGAACTTACTTATAATGAATTGATCCTTGCATTTTAATTCCTTGGTAATGACAGCTCAGGGAAGCCGAAGGCCATGGTTGGGAGACTTGAATTGTTACTGGATGTGAGAATTGTTTCACTGCTCTTAACTTGCTCAAGCTGGGGCAGGTTCCAGGAACTTGAACTATAAATAATCTATTTAAGCCTCTCTCTTTCTTTTTTTTTTCCTCCTAGCGTCTTGATATATGTAGACAGAACTGCGGTTTGGGGCCTTTCGGGTCAAGATGTTTGTTTCTATAGGAAGTGCTTGCAGGTGGCAGTGGGCTTGGTGAATTAGGCTCTCTGAGCTCAGACCCTCTCCCCGTCATCCATCCTGCCCGGCCCTGCACGGTTGTTAACATCTGCTAGCACAGCTCCCGTTTTGTTCTCTGCACAAAAGCCTTTGGCGGTTCCCTCCCCAAGCCCTCCAGCTTTACCCAGCAGAGTAAGGAATCTTTTCTTTTTGGAAATGAAGAATCTGGCCTCGTAAACTACTTCTCACGAGTGCCCTCCTGCCAGCCAAACTGGACTTGTTCTTCCTGCCTCCGTGCCTTGTCACTCTCCCCTCCCCCAGCCCCACTCAGGGGTCTCTGTGGGTGCCCCCTTCATGGACTCCTCCTCTGTTGGTTTCACCAGCTGGAGTACTGTGTGCACACACGGACCTTCCTCTTGCTCGAGCTCTGGTTGGTGTGAACGCCTTCAAAGCAGGCACCGTCGTGGCCATCCCTGTTCCCTAGAGGGCGAACAGGAACAGACCTGTAGACGCTCACAGCCTGGTGGGAAGGGGGCAGAGAGCCAGCCGGTGGAGCACAGAGGGCAGACGTAGAGGAGACGTGCCAGGTGTCTGGAGACAGCTGGAAGCGATCCACTCTGATCTTCGTGGTTTTGAAGTCTCTGAGTTGTTAAAATTGCCTTTTCTTTGTTCTGTGTCACGTCTGCCGCGCTGTGGTTCATACGGCAAGGTGTGAAGACTTCAGTCCGAAGCACCTGAGGAGCCGTGGCAAGCAAGCCACAGTAAAGGCGTGATTTGGGGAAACTTAACAAGCTAGAGGTTTCTCATGATGCCACTCATTTCTGTAGCAGAATCATATTTTTCTATGTGTGGTATTAATGTGTATGTGCTTCAGGGGTGGGAAAACTTGAAAATTCCAAAATCCTTATTAGTTCCCTATTTGAGAGGCTGGTTAAGTAGGGTGTGTGTGCGATGGTGTGTGTGCGTGTGATGTATTTATTGCATTATTTTGAGAGAATAGCCGTCTGTTATGTGGCTGTACATTAGGGGTACAGCCAAATTGAATATTTCCATTTGGCGAGGAAGGTAGGATTCATGAAACTCAGGCCTTAACCAGTAGGTTGGATGACAAGACCAATTGAAGCGTTACGAAATGTCTTTTTGTTGCTCCTGTTATTTTTGTCTTGGGTTCATTGTCTCATTCTTTAATGATTATTAAAATCTTGTGCCTGAAAGTTTATTTTGCTTAATTATGAAGTAGACATGCACGTCTATATTTATGTAAAGTATTTGCTGTAAAGTGTTTTTGGTTTATTCTCTTAAAAGATCACTATATTTAAGTAAAAAATGAAAGTCAGCAATACACTTCATATCTCGGTGGGTTTTATTTTCTTACTAGAAATCAATCTAGGAATCAGTGAAAAATGAAGGGTTCTTTTAAGAATACTTTGTGCTTAAGCCTAATTATCTAAATTGATTCCCTTTTAATTTGGTGTTTATGATCGTTAGGATGTACACTTCAGTTTTAAAAGGTGTGAAGTTCAAAACTAAAGGGTGGCTTTAGCAAGCCACATGGCATCTGAGGCCATTTTACTGGGTCTGGAAAGGCAGGCTTTTAGCTTTGGGTCTGGGAACCACGCAGGGGTTAAACTGAATCCCTAGACACGTATCCTAGTCATTTTAGCTCGCTAGAGTCCTTCCGCCTGGAATGCCACGCTGCACAGAAGGACACGTGTACACCTCTGACCCCCAGTCGACGCTCACAGTCTGGAATTGGTCCTGCCTCCTGCTTGCCCTCCGCACCTTGGATGCAGCGATGCCCACACCTATCTTGTGGTCCTGGCGCCCTGATAGCTGTAAATCCCTAGGTGGGAAGTGACCGTGTTCCTTTTAAACTCTCTGTGGCGTCTTTGACCTATTGGGTGCTCAGTAGATTTGGATTGAAGACAATTACGCGTTCAGAGAACTAGGCCAGGAATCCTCTGCTGCTTATCCTACACCCGGCTCCCATGTCTTCCGGTGGAAATGGGAGACTTGAGCCAGGACTCTCAGTGGGGAAGCGGTGGTGCATGTCCATCACCTAAGGGACTATTGATCCTCAGGTAACTATTGCCACCACAAGAGTGTGTAACAAACCATCCCAAAGCTCGAAGCTTAACATAATAAGCGTTTATTCCGCAATTTAGGCTGGACGTGGCTGGACAGTTCTGGTCTTGACTGGGCTCCTTCCTGTGCCTGGGATTTGACAGGTTTAGCTGGTTTAGGATGGCCTCAGCCCTCACAGCTAGGGCAGCTCAGGTTGACTCCATGTCTCTCATCCTCAGCAGCCTGGCCTGGGCATGTTGTCACAACAGAGGCAGAGGAGCTAGATGAGAGGAGACTGCCCCTGTCACAATTGCTGACATCTCATTGGCCAAAGCGAGTCACAGGGCCAAGTTCAGAATCGAGGGGCGGGCGGGCAGATACACTCCAGCAATCGATGTGAGGAGTGGCAAAGTTCATTGGATCCCGGGAGGTGTGGGAATTGGAGCAGTTACTGCAATCAGTCTGCTACCTCCATGGACCCCATGTCTCTCCACCTTGGTTGAGAACCCTGGGCTGCATGATCACTAAGGACCCTCAGGGCTCTGGCTTTTCTCCTGGCCAGAGGGATAAAAGTCCGGAAGAGGTAAAGACAGCTTTGTGTTCGTGATTCCTGCAGAGGGCGCCAAGCCCAAGCCAGTGGCTCCTCTAGGTGGGCACTTCACTCTGTTCACTGTGTGTAGTTTGCTAACCTACCCTTTCCAACCCAGAGCACCACTCTGGTTACCTATTGCTAAATGACAAACTGCCCCAAAACTTAGTGGCTTGAAACAACCACCATTTGATCTGATGGAATTTTTTGGTTTAGAATTAGGACAGAGCTTGGCTGGGCAATTCTGCTTCTTGTGGCTTCACCTGAGGTCACTCAGTTGGCAGATGGGCAGGCATGGCGAGTCCAAGCTGGCCGCCATCACATGTCTGGCGCATGGTGGGTGGCTGGAAGCAGGCTCGTTTGGGGCCATACGTGGCCTCTGTAGCAAGGCCATCTCAGGGAGGCCATCTTACGCGCTGGCTGCCTCCGCCTAGGACAGATGTCCTGAAAAGCTGCGTGGCCTTTTATGACCTAGCCCAGAAGGCACATGGCATCACCACCGCAGCGTTCTGTTGGTCAGAAGCTCACCTAGATTCAAGAGGAAGGGACACAGACCTCCCCCCGGCTTTAATGACAAGTATAAAAAAGCCACCCACCCGAAGTCCCCAGCTGTCTTCCCTGTGTTTTTTGCCTAGTCTTCTGCCGTTGTTCTCAGGTGAGACGTCTCCCCAGAGCAGGCTCTTAGGTCCCTGGTCTAGCAGCATCAGCATCCCCTGGGACCTTGTTAGAAACCCAGATTTTCAGACCCCACCCCAGACCTGCTGAGTCACAATGACGAGCCTTTCGGGTCATTCTGATGAACCCTAAAGCTTGAGAACCACTGCTCCAGGACACAACACCCTTGGTGAGCCTCAAGTGATGACCCATGACCACGATGACTGCCTTGAACTTCCCATCTAGGTGGGTGTTGGATGAGGGTGACTTGGGGTGGGGCACCCATGGAGTGTGGTTCTGTGTATGGGTTGGAATATCAAAGACAAAATTCATCGTTGCCTTTGAAGAAGTTACTGGGGTCAGAAGTTCACTGTGACGTGGGCCCCTTTACCTTCCTGTGAAGGGAGTGGGGCAGGGGGAAGAGAGGACAGGGGAAATAGCTGCTTCCTTTCTTTGGTGAGGTTTCTCGGAGACTCGTCTAAAAGTCCGCTGCCTGGGGCTGAAAGGAGCTCAAGTGAGCCACCAGAGAGAAAGCCCCTCTGATACAGGCAGTGTGAGTCCTCTTCCTCTGTTTCTTGGGCGGGCGGGTTGGATGAGGTGGGATGGGGAATCCTTAACTCATCACTGTTGTGTGGTTTGCACCCCTCCCAGAATGGTTAAGAATGAATATGCGGGTGGGGGACCAGCCCACACCCTGGAGCCTCTGTGCCCATGGTGGTTACTGGGCTGCTCTAGTGTAGTAATCTCCTGGGTGCATCGCCAGGGCCCTGGAGCTGTGTGTGAGCCCATTGCTACCACACAAATGGAAGATCTGCGTTTCGTTGAAAATTTAAATTGGTTCACTCCACTGCAGGGGAGGGCTGGGGCAGACACTGGGGTGTAAGCTGGTCCATTGATTATAATGAGGTTTGGAGAGTCTTAAGCAATCTGACCCATATGTGCCCTCCACACCCCTACCTATTAGGGTGATGGATGGACCCATGTGTCTGCCCCAAGACACTCAGAAACTTTGTCCTACTGTCTTCCCAGGCACTGGTTCCTATATCTTAGTTACCAAGATCCCTTCAGAGACCTTACTTTGCTTACAAGTTTGTCACATTTGCCCCATTCCTGCTCCCCAATATCTGGTCCAGCAGCCACCCCTTCCCCACACAGCCTATATGCTTCTGGTGAATCACCAGGGGGTGGGCTAAGGGTAATCTTAAAACCTCTGCCACCCTGGGTTCAGGAACCCAGCTGTGATCTGATCAGCAGGCAGCGTTCTGACAACAGGAACTGGTTCAAGAATGGGCATGTGACCCAAAACAGGCCAACAAGGCTCAAGGCAAGATTTGCTGGGGACTCCTGGGGGGAAAAAAAACTTCTTGAGAGCCACTGGAATAGATGTTCTCTCTTCCTGTGGACATTACAAGGTCCAGATGTAAGCCTGAAACTGTAGTAGTCAGCTTGTGACCACCCTAAGGACTGAATTAACAGGAGAGATGCAAATAGCTGAGAGGTTAAATCAAGCCGAGAAATGGAGAGGAAGCCTTGATTGAACCTTGCCTGATCGCCACTCTACTCCTGGAACTTATGAGTTATATGAGCCAGTAAGTTCTACCCTATGGTTTATATCATATTTAAGTTGGATTTTCTGCTACTTGCCAACAAAAGCATCTGGACTGACACTGCTTCCTTTGGTGACAATATCTGAAGGCCCTGTCATATTCTCAGCCATGCCGTGTGACAGCTTGAGAGTAGCCAAAGGAATCCATCACCCCTCCAAGGACATACCCTGTCACAGCTGGAGGGCAGAATCCACACTCACCAGCGGTTAGAGTTGGAAGAAAATTCAGCCTCTGTCTCAAGTCTCTCAGGTGAGGAAACTGAGGCTGTGGGAAGTGATGAACCAAGTATGAACAGGTAAGGGGGCTCCCACCAGCAGATGATCCCAGGAGGTGTTTCTGCGGCTGCCTGGCCTCCTGACAGGTGCCCGTGCTCCTGGCAAAGCTGCTCCCTACGCCGGGGAGTTAACGTTTCAGGGGAGGCACGGGCCCACCTTCCCTGATCTTTCATCTTTTCATTTCAGAATGCTGAAGGGGGAGAATGACTATTCCTATATATAGTCTCAACACATGTGACCTTGAATCCTTTCATTTCCTGAGCCTTTCAGAACACTCCCTAGAAATAGCTGGAGGCGGGCCCCCCTCTAATACTGCTGGGTCCAGGGACAAGAGCACAGATGCTGGCTCCCACGCGAAATGTCTGAGTATTTACATTAGGATCAAACTGACAAACTGTTACGCATTAAATAGGTTCTGCTTACACTTTCATGAAGACTGGAATTTTTAGGTTCCTCAAAGTTTTCTGTGGCAGCACCAGGAGAGCGGGCCTCCCTGCCCCTGGCCCGTCTCACGCCGGGATGTGCGGCCTGTATCTCCAAGCTCCATCTACCACCCCTGCAAACAGCTTGTCCCTGGCCACCCCTCACGCTTACAGGTGTGTGCGAGCCACAGTCAGGAGGACAGGCGTGGAGAGAGAGCTGTGCGGTCCCGGAAGCAGGCTCAGGACCACTCGGGTGGAGAGTTAGGGTTTCCTGGGACCTGCAACATGGGGTGTGCAAGTGTCACCGTGGCCCCGTGGGGAGGGTCATGGCCAGAGGAAGGCCAGAGTAGTGCCCTCCAAGGAGTGGGACCCAGGACTGGGCCACTCCTGGCCAGGTCCAAGGGCAGTACTAGATCTCCATTCTTCCCTATGCAAGATCATAAAGCAAGGCTGGGGGTGAGCAAGACCCGGCTTGGTGACCTTGGACCTCAGTTTCCTCCCTCGTCCCTGAGGGAGCAGGACTACTTCCCATTCTAGAACCCTCTGTTGAGTCTGGAAGCAGACTGGATTTCAGAGCCCTTATCCCATCCAGCAGTTCTGGGACACCAGCCCCAAACCCCCGGGGAAGAGAGAGCCACAGTAGGGAGGAATGCTGCCTTTATTTCTTGATTTCCCATCCGGAGATGCCAGGATGAAGGTGGTGGCTTCACATGGGACAGACATGGGCCATGGAACGTCAGCCCAGGACTTGCAGTAGAGGCGGAAGGAACCAGACTGACCCACGTGTCCACCCACCCCAGGACTGATTCGCCCACAACAGGCCACCAGCACAATGCCAAGTGCCCAAGACGCAGGCCTTGTACACAGGCCCAGGAGTGTCCCTCCATCTGGTAGCAAATGGGCAAATCCCACCTGAGGTCTGCTGTGGGGAAGACGTCTTTCCCAAACAAAGCTAAGCCTCACTCAGGAAATATGGTGATGAAAGGCAGCTCACAGACACGCAGGGCTAACGATCCTGTAGAAACGGGGGCTCGGGCGCACGCACACGAGGACAAGACTATGCACCACGAAGACAGGGAGGGAGGTCACAGGGCTCACGGGAGTCAGCAGGCAGCCAGGAGCTGGCGCCCAGGACAGATGCCGTCTCTGCCCGGAGCATGTACTCAATCGGGCCCAGACGGGAAACCAGGCAGCAGTTTCCTAAGGACTCAGGAAACACCAGTGGCCGGCCTGCTAGCGAATGTCCTGAAGGAGAAATGGACATGAGAGACATTCACAGGACGGAGGTCCAAGTGCGCAGAGCCAGGAGGTCAGGATGGTGCCGGGGATGGGGAAGCCCCAAGAGCAGCCCCTTCGGGAAACGTTGAAAAGAAGGCCACTGCTCTGCTTTCGTCTACACGGCAAGCACCCCAGCACCCCAGGATTTGGCGGCGGTCTCAGTACTTATTCACAGTTGGGGCTCTGCCTGGGGAAGCCGCATCCACATGAGGCAGCGCTGGGCTGTGGCCAGCTGCGGGGCGGGGGGGGGGGGGGTCCCTAGTTGGGCCCAGATCTGGGGGCCACCCCCAAAGAACAGGCCCACTTCCCTGCTCTGTGGTTCCCAGGCTCGGGGAGCCCTGGCCAGCTGCCGGGTGAGAATGCCCGCATTTCCAGAGGTCAGAGGAGCCAAGAGGCCTACGCCCCAGATGTCCCCAGCGGACGGGAGCAAACTCCAACAGTCTGTGTGCCTAACAGTGTAAAGCCAAGTCCACGATATTCGGAAGGGAGGGCCCCTCAGGCCGGCGGTCTGGCCGGAGGGTCGCGATGGGCGTGTGGAGGAGGCCCGGTACTCGGGGTTAAGACAGGATGCAGTGGTCCTAGGTTCTTCCAGTCGGACTGCGTTAAAAGCACATCTTAGCAGCAAGAGTTTGTCCTTGTTTCTGTTGCATGAAGGTGGTGGAAACCGGACCAGGATGGGGCGAGGTCAGTCTGCCAAGGGTGGAGAAGCTGCTGCCAGTTCCGTGGGTGCAGCCGCCTCCTCCCGGCGGCCCTCAGGTGAAGTAGCGACAGGGCGTGGAGTCGATGTAGCAGTATGGGGTGCACCGCAGGTCTCCGTACGACCTGAGGGGGCAGACACGGGGCAGTGGGCAGGAGCCCCAAGGACACAGCCACGTTCTCAAAGGCCGCCTCTCGGGACTCTGGTCAAACCTTATCCGAGAGCCGCCCTACTGCTGCCCTCCTAAGGGCGAGGGGCTCCAAGGTGAGGGGCTTGGGGCAGCTGAGTCCAGGCCTCTGGGCTTCTCCCCTTGAGTCCATCTGAGGGATCTGGGGGAAAGGGGTTGGTAGGTAGCCTGGTTCTGCATGCAGCCCCTCAGAGAGAATTGGCCCTTTCTCCAGCGCTGTCCAGTAGACCACACTGCACTATTTCTGTGGCAGCCACTGGCCATATGTGGCTATTGAACTCTTGAAATAAGGTTAGTGTGAATGAAGAGTCGGATATTTAACTTTATTTAAATAGCTACATGTGGCCGAGGGCTACCATATTGGAGAGCACAGGCTACACATCTGTAAGCCCAAGCGCTAATTCCGAGATTGTGTTGTATTGATACACCACGCCCACATTCGCAAGCATCCCCTGAGGCTTCTCGGGATTAAGAGAGTAACCACAGAGAGCAGGGGGTAAACCCTGGGCTCCACGTGTCCCTGTAGCCCAGGTCTGATTGTCTACACCCAGTGGTCTCCTTCCGCCAACCCTTTGGCTGGGGCCTGGCAGGAGCCTCTCTACTTCAGGGAGGGGCAGTGCACACAGACACACAGATGCAGTGGGGTCCTGGCCCAGCCTACAGTGCTTGGAGTTTGGGGTTTGAGCTCCCCCAGCCTGGTTTGATTTGTTGCTCTGCGTTTGGGGGTGGACATTGAGGAGACCCCCTTGGAGGAGAGAGACAGGCCTTGTGTCTGTCCCCCAGCCCTGCCGAGGGCCTGGGTCCAAGCCTACAGAGGAGTGGGGCGGAGGGAACGGCTGGACAGATGGACTCCTGAGGAACCAGGGATCCACTCTGGGGCCAAGGGAGAAGCAGGATGTGGACTGGGAGAGGAGCGGCCTCCCTACCTTCCCTACAAGCTACGCAACTCTGGTCCTGTGAGGACTGGGGGAACGGAGCCCAGGAGACCCCATTCTGGGCATGGGATCGTGCCTCACAGGGCAGAGGCCCTCAGCGGGCTTGGGAGATGTCCTCGTGGAGGCCAGGACACTCAGGATACTGAGCCACGTGAACACCCACTGAGGGGTCTCAGAAACAACTGCAGGGGGTGCTTGAAGGGAAGACTACATTCCTGGGGTTTTCTGGGAGGAGCTTGGAGCCACCAAAGTTAGATACTAAGGCTGGTGGGATCTCATGTGTACCCACAGGCCTGCCCGGTGGTTCCAGAGAATTCAGGTTACAGATGCTTAGATTCTCTGAAATGCCCAGATACCTCCCCCCTCCACTGGCCCCGCTCCGGGGCAGGCCCACTCCCAGGAGACCAGTGTGGTCACGGGAGCAACGGGGGATGAAGCTGCTCATCCAGGGGCCACAGTGAGCTGCAGCCCGGGGCCCAGGCGGAGCTGGGGGCGGGCGACTGCTCTGAGTGGTGTGTGGGTTTCTGTGTTTAGCACTGTCCCCCCACGAGAGCAGGGACCATGCATGTGTTCTGTGTCACCATACCTCAGAGTCCAGAAAGCCCCAGGAACACAGGAGGCATTCAGGAATATTTGTGAAGGAAAGAGAATAGGCAGGAGGGAGGGAGGCCGGGGTGTGGTCGCAGCCCGCAAGGTGGTCCCTACCCGGGGAGATAGGTCTCGCAGGTCAGGTGGCCGAAGTCAGAGCCGTCACAGTCCTCCACGCCCCTGTGCCGGTGACCATCTCCACAGTAGGCCCGGCGACAGCCTGAGGGGACACAGGAGGTGAAGCCCTGAGAGGGGGGTGGGGGACAGCCTGACGGGACCATGTGGCCTGAAGGAGCCCCCCCCCCCACCCCACAGAGCCTGAACCCTCCTGCAGGGATGTCCACAAAGCTTCAGACCCCAATGCCACGGGAGGACAGTTTCCGTCGCAGGACCACCGTGGGTTCCCGCGAGGTAAGGGTAGGGAGACGGGGAGCACCAGGCACGTCACAGCCTTGGTGGCACTTGTCTGTCTGCAGGGAGCTTCCTGCGTCCCTCGGGAGCCAGAACGTCGTCTTCCACGGGGTCTCTGCTCTCACACCAGGGGAGGGGCCAGGAGTATGAACCCACCCTCATTTTTACAGGGCTTTGAGACCCTATTAGTTCCTTCCTGCTGTGTCACCTCCACGAGGGACGGGGGACTCCAGGCAGAGCCAGCATCCTAGGAATCACCGCCCAGGAACTGTCGCGGGAAGTGCAGCTACGCGGAGAGAACCAGACGCTTCATCCCGCGCCTGCCCCTGCGCACTCTCATCCTCCTCTGAGCTCCTTGCTGGTGAGGAACCCGCCTTTGCACCTACACGTCCCCAGCCCCGGCTTCTCACAGCAGGACTTTAAAAATAATGCAGTGAAGGGATGTCGAGCCCTCACGGCACCCAGACAATCGATGCGCACGTCAGCTTGCAGAATCTCACAGAATCTAAAGGCTTGAGCGTTTGGTGCGGTCGTACCCATTTTTCAGTTGGGGAAAGTGAGGCCCTCCATCACCCCACTCACCGTGTGGCCTCCTCTCTGAGCCTGAGGGTGACTCAGTGGCTTCCAGAGCCTGCGTCCGAACTCTATCTGAATCTAAAGCTCATGCTTTCCACCTCACCTCCTGCTTTTGTCACTTGATTTTTTTAAAAAAAAGAAGAAAGAAAAGCAACGCTTCAGCCCTATGCTGCCTGCCTGTCCCGGTAGTATCCATAAGCCTGAAGGTAGCCCAGCCGCCCGATCCCCCAAAACAGAGCTCTGCTATGAGGACTCTGTCTGCTAAAAGTGAGTCCTGATTCAGATTCTTGCCTTCTCCCGTCTGCCTCTCAGTCCTGCATCACCTTTATCTTTGATAAGAATTTGGATTAGAACGTGGGTTTAGCCAAGAAGTAGGATTCAAAAGAAAGGGAGGGCCCGGTGGCTTCTCTGGGGCCAAGATCCTTGACAGCAACCCCATCGCCATGCCTGGACGGTGGGAGGGCTCACGTTTGGCCTGAGTGGGGAGGGTCGTCCCCCCAGCAGCCCAGCTCTGGCTCTAGAACTGTCCCAAACCAGCACAGCTGGTGTCCGGGGCTTGGCCTGACCCCACGCGGCGGCGGTTCAAGCTGGGGCCACTCACGGATGCAGTCGTCACCCACGTCGCCGTTCCCGTCATCACACTCCTCCCCCGGCTGCAGGACCCCGTCCCCGCAGGAGCCGCGGTGGTCTACGGGGTAGTCCACAGGGTAGAAAGGCGTCAGCTGGCCAGAGAAACACAGCACGGTTACTGGTACGGTGGGACAGGTAGCCGGGCACCGGGGACAGAGGCTCTGGGCGGGGGCAGGGCAGTGGGGGAAGGGCACTCCTCCCCTGTAACCAGAGCTCTGTGGTTGGCAGGAAGGCTGTGCGGGGCTGGGAGCCTGTCTGGAGCCTTGGCCCAGAGCAGAGCTCCATGTGGGGAGCCGGGGCATGGAGAGCTCTCGGAGGCGGGCTGAGGGAGGGCGCTCAGACTCCCACGGAAAGCTCTGCGCCAGGCCTCTCCTTCCTTTGGAGATGCGTCCCTCTGCTGATGGGGTGTGTGCTGAGTGCCCAGTACCTGGATGGGGAGCCAGCCAAGGCTGTCCTTGAAGTACAGAGACCTCTGGTCTCTGCGGAAGGCAATGGCATTTTGGGTGTTCAATCTCTCAAGCTCTTCCTGGTTGTTGACCACAAATATCTGCCAGAGGAAACATTGGTGAGGATTCCAGGAAACACTTCTACGGAGGGCGGGGGAAGAGCCAGAGGAGGAAACAGTCCCTGACCTTGGGCTGGTGATCAGTGAGAAGGGGGGTTTGCTTTTACACTCCTGCATCCCTCCTGAAGTGGGGACCAATGTCTTGATTCCCACATGGTCCCAATCCAGTTCCTAATGTCTGAGTTTGAAATAAAGATATCTACCATGGTTTAAAATTTATAACATTTAAAATGTTACAAAGACTTGGGGACTTCCCTGGTGGTCCAGTGGTTAAGAATCCGCCTTCCAATGCAGGGGATGCAGGTTCGATCCCTGTTTGGGGAACTAGGATCCCACATGCCGTGGGGCAACTAAGCCTGCACGCCGCAACGAAGATCCCGTGTGCCGCAACGAAGATCCCGCGTGCCACAACTAAGACTCGACACGGCCAAATAAATAAATAAATGTTTTTTAAAAAATGTTACAAAGACATAAATAAAAAGGTGATGTCATCTAATCAAGTAATTCAACATCTGGAAATGATTCTTAACAAAAATCCTATACTCAAAATATTCATTACAGTGTTATTTATATCAGGGAAAAGCTTGGGAGCACCTGATACATATCTGACAATTGGGCTCTGGTTAAATAAAGCACAGCACAGCCACATGATGGACAGAGTATTGCGTACCCATTCAAATTATGAATTGATGTCCAGGTTTACTTTAAAATAATCTAAGGTAGGTAGGCTGTCGTAAGCGTAAAAAGGAAACAAGATTAGCCGGGAGTTAATAGTTGTTGAACTTGGGTAAAGAGTACAAAGAGGTTCCTTACACTATTTGTTCTGCTTTTGTATTAATTTGAATTTTCTATAATTTTTTTTTTTTCTTAAGAAAGACAAAGAAGGGAATTCCCTGGCAGTCCGGTGGTTAGGACTCTGCGCTCTCACTGCCAAGGCCTGGGTTCAATCCCTGGTCAGGGAACTAAGATCCTGGAAGACGTACGGCACAGCCAAAAAAAAAAAAGACTAAGAAAATACTCCAAAATAGACCCGCAACCTTGGTTTTCTTCTTTTGATTTTCCCTTATTTTCCAATTTCCTATAACGAGCTTGTGCCCAGTATAACGGAGGAAATAAGTTTTACTAAAAGGCTTTTACAAAGCCCGGGGAGCATCAGTCATGTGAAGAGTCCTGAGGGATGACCACCCCAGATTCCACCCAGAAGAGCCTTACCACAGGAACTCGTGGGGAACTGGGTCCATATGCAGACTCCCCGTAGGAAGGGTTATTCACATTCATGGGAGGGCCACAAAGACATCTTCCTGGAGGCCCGGGAAATCCTCTTTCCCCTTTGGGTCCCATTACAAGGTGTCCTAGGAAGCAACAGACTGCTGTTACTAGCAAAGGAAGAGGAAACCAAACAGCCCAGGGAGGTGTCAGCAACCTTCACGACAGAAAGAAGTTTGAACTCCACAGTGTTTCAGGGAGGCCTGGAGGAGAGGTCCAGAGAGACATTTCTGGTCCAAGGTGTGGGTCCCTTAACCACACTGGGTGTGGCAGCACCTTTCCCAACCCTCTTCCTCCCTTCCCTCTGTCTATACTTTAGAGACCAGACAGATGGGCATTCTACTTCCCAGACCCCCTTGCTCCTGGAGGTGACCATGTGCCACAGTGTCAGCCAATGTAAGATCCGTGGTGGGAGAAGGGTGAGTGTCTGGGGAAGTCTATCCTGATAAGGGAGAAGCATAGCTGGAGGGAGACACAGCTTCCTCCTTCTTCCTGTCTGGAAGACAGACAAGATGTCGGGTGCTGCAGCAGCCGTGCTGCAACAATGAAGTAAAAAGTGTGAGAAGAGAAGCCAGATCGCAGGGAAGACCAGGGCCTCATGGGGCCTGGGGCCCTGAGAGCGAGACCTAGAGGCTGAACCAAAGCCAGCCTCTGTCCACCTCTGGACTTCTTTGTTGTAGGAGGGAAACCATCCCTATTTATGTTTAGACCATTATCAATGGGGACTTCTTCCTGATGAACGCATTGCTAGCTGATAACTTTCATTATTTTTTAACTCATTTTATTTTGTTCTTATATATAGGAATTTAACAAAGGGATTTCTGAATGTGGGTTTCTTTGATTTCTTCTGGAAGAAATGGAACGTTTGAAAATGCTCAGCCTATTTGTTCTTACCTGATGCTGAAAAAAGTGTCCGGAAAAGATATGATCAGGAAATTCACTCCCTGAAAGGTGGGAGGCCTACTAGGGTAGTAGTTCTCACCTTGACCTGTAAAGGCCCTGATGCCCAGGCCACACTCCAGACCAATTCCATCAGGACCGCTGAGAATGGAACACAGGCATCTGCGCTTTTCAAAGCTCTCACGAGTGAGCACCGAGGTTGAGAGCTGTTGGTCTCGGGAAATGGTCTTTGCACAAAACCCCCCACCAGACTATCCTCCTCTTCACCCACCATCCCTCCCTTCCCAGGCGCCTCCTGGCTCACTCCTGATCGGGGTTCATACATCACTTCCTCAGGGAAGCCTTTCTGAAGCCTCACACTCCATCCTGTTCACACTGAGTACAGTTTCTTAGTTCCCCCGGCCTTTTCTTCCTGGCACTTATCTCTGTGATTCTATTCACTGTGAGATTATCCAGGCCAGCTGGATCTCCCCCAGGAGAATGTCAGCTCCACAAAGGCAGGTGGATGCCTGTTTTCACTCACCAGGGCGTGGCACAAAGTAGGGGCACAGTACATGTTTGATAACTGAATGAATGAATGCAGACTAACTGGAAAGGGAAGGTCTTCAGAAAAGACTAGAGGTCCCACTCCGGCTGGCAGAAAAGTGCTAGAGCCAGAGCCACCAACAGGGAGAGAAGAAAGAGAGGAAAAGATGGGCACCGAAAACAGAAATAAGTAAGTACCCCTCCTGCTGGGAAAATAAGGGGGAGCTTGGAGATCAGCCAATCATCGGTTTCAGGTTGTATTACTGTATCGAGGGCAGTCAGCAATTGGGGACATGGTTTGCAGATCCCACAAGGGTGGGGAAAAAATGACCCCGGGGAGAGAGGTCTGGTCAGAACCCCGAGGAAGCAGCTGCAGCTGGAGGAGGAGACCCCAGCGGGAATGCCCACACCCTGAGCCTTCCTGAGCCGGTGGACAGACATGTCCAAGATGGGAATGCTGCCAGCCTGCCGGGAAGGGAGGCTTGCCAGCATCTTAACCAAGTTATGGTCGCTCATTCTAACAAGAAATACAAATACAATCTGGGAGGGACACCAGTCTCATGCTTGGAGGGACAGAGACCCCACCAGCTCAGGAATGTTCTGGGGAGTTAACCAAGGACGGGAGAGCATGGGAGCCGCCTTCCAGCAGGCTCTGTGACCGCCAACTTCTCCTCCAGAACCACAGCCTCAGAGAGACTCAGGAGTTTGTCCCATTATCCAGCTAATTAGTGGTGAGGCTGAGATTTGAGTTCATGTTTGACTTAACACTATGCCATTCAAAAGACACGTGTCCAGGAATACTGATGCTCGCAGGAAGCTGGCAATTCCCAGGTACCACAATGATTCACTTATGCCCTGTCTGGGGTCAGGAAGGACTCAGCCAAATTTGTAATTTGGTTATTGCAAATTACATCCTAAAGGCATTTTGCCGTGGTTCCCTCCCCCGTCCCCAGCCCCTCCTCCTTGGTTAACTTGGGTAATGAGAAGCTCCTGCCCCCTCCACCTCCCCAGAACCGTCCCGCCCCCCAGCACCAGGCACCAGAAGCAGAGGTGGCCTCCAGATAGGATGACAGGATGTGGCAGGGAGCTTGCTTCCTGCCCCCCTTCCCCCCCGCCACCATTTCCCTGCCGCTTCCTCCCAGCTGTCCAAGGGCCTCCGTTACCCCTGCCTGCTTCCTGCCAGGCGGCACTGAAGGGCACAGCAACCCTAACTTCCCCAACTCAGCCCCTCGGAGCTTGTCCAGCAGGCAGCCTCTCCCCCACCCCCGGCAGCCGGAGGACCCAGCTCTCCATCTTTGCTGAGGGAGCTTCCCATCGCCACTGGCCGCTGCAGTGGGAGCAGGTCCGAGGGTTAACCTGGGAGAAGGCAGAGGAACCACGGGGTCGTCTCCATGTCACCCCCATCCCACTCTGCCCCTGCAGAAGCTGCACGGCTACGTGGGAGGGTCTCGGGACCAGGAGTCACAGACCAATTCTGGACCAGGAGTGGCCACCAGTCAGCTCTGTGACCTTGGGGAATCTCTGTGATCTCTGAGGCTCAGAGTTCCCATCTATAAAGAGAGCGATGGACCAGACCAGGCAGTTTAACCTGGGGCCCACAGAGCCTGAGGATATCCCAAGATGGATCGGGGGCAAGGGGTCTGGAGCTCTGGGACGCAGTGAGCAGAATCTTGGCTGTAGCTAGACACATTTTTTTTCCTGAGAGTGGAACTTTATCAGGCTCTCAAAGGTAGTCTCAGAAATCGCTTTGGAGGCCTGTTCCAACTCCTGAAGATGATCCAACCGGTCCCGGGCACAGGAAGGTCTCTTGTAAACTCCTCCCTCTCCTTCTCTACCCATCCCCCCAAAAACATTTCTAAAGAGCAGGATTCCTGCCCCATTTTCTTCAGCAGCCTCACTCTGGGAGGTTCCCCAGAAGGGAAATGACCCAAAGGAAGGCACAGGGAGGGGACATCAGTCAAGGAGCTGGCCCGCATCCTGTTTGGCTGCCATGCAATAATCCAGGTGGGACAGCCCGAGAGTCAAAGCAGGCCAGGCGTGTGAGCACCTGCAGGGGCCAGCCCCGCGCACCCCACCTGCCCGGTGCCATGCGGATGCAAAGCTGACTTGGCCAAGACCCTGCCTCAAGGACCTGCCATCTAGAAGGAAGAGGAAACACATCTGCAGAAAACAGTTAACAGTGGAGGGGCCGTAGCAGATGCAACGTGGGACTGGGGCCCAAGGGAAGGAGAGTCATCCCGTTAGGGACCAAGAAGGCCTTATTGAAGGAAGGAGAGGAGTTGGTGGGGTGGACCAGAGCAGCGGTCCCCAACGTATTTGGCGCCAGGGACCGGTTTCCTGGAAGACAATTTTTCCACGGATCGGGGGCGAGGGGGTGGTGGGGATGGTCCAGGCGGTAATGCGAGCGATGGGGAGCGGCAGATGAAACTTCACTCGCTCGCCACTCACCTCCTGCTGTGCGGCCTGGCTCCTAACAGGCCTGGGGGTTGGGGACCCCTGGACCAGGGGATGACGGGAACACTATTTCAGGCCACGTGGACCCAGAGGGACTGTAGGAATATGCTCCAGCTCAGCAGACAGCAGAGTCCACTGGAGGGCAGAGGGCACTGAGGCTGGGATCTGGCAGAGGATGGGGTGGTAGAGAGGAAAGGGGGTGGGCATACCAGGCTGAAAGACAAGGTGCTAGAGGACCAAGGAGAGAAAACAGGATTACTTTGGCACTGCTACAGGGATGGGGTCGGCAAGACAAAACAGCGGGCATCTGAGGGAGCTGCTGAGGGTCTCCAGGCCCTGCCCTTCTCACCCCACCCCAGGCCCTAGGAGGGAACCGGGATTCAAGTCAGATACACACAGTGAGATCAGTGAGGTCTTAGTTTGCTGAGGACGCCCCCCAACCGCACGCCTCCTGGCTATTCCTCAGTTTTGTGAGCTCCTAAATACCCCAGGGGTCCAGAGCATCCCTTCCAAAGGCAAAACCCGGGCTTCAGGCCGCGCTCCCAGTCTCTGGGGTTGGCAGCTCAGGGTCATGGGCTCAAGTGGAACGTTATGCGTCCGAACCAAGGAGGGAAAGGACTGGCTGGAAGAACCTTCATCCAGATCATCCAGTCAATGCAGGGAAACAGGGTCTGGGCATGGACACAGGGCCTGAGCTGCATCTCAATCCAGCTCCCCTAACAGTTAGAAATAAGGGTGGCAGGATAACTCGTCACAGTCATTGATGTTTGTTCTTCCGTTATTGTTTCCTTCCTGACTTCAAGGAGGTGGCAAGACTTTGTGCTTCCTTGCTTTTGCTGAGAAACAGGTACTGTTTGAAGACTCTGCCTTCTGTTCTCAAAAGAGAAAAGCTCCTAAGGGGGCGGCGCTGTATGAGGAGTGTGAGGAGGGAGGGGCTGGAGGACAGAAAAGGAGGGATCACCCCACATGTGGGAGGACGGGGACCCCCAAATCCTGAAGGAGAGCCAAGGTCTCAGGAGGAACGGCTGTGGGGCCTTCCTGGGAAGGTTGAACCTTGGGGACCAGGATTCTCAGGCTTGGAGATGATCTGATAACCAAGCCTGGCGTGAGGAAGGTGGTCACATGTCTGACCGTGTGGCCTTGGGCAACAGGTACTTCAGAGGTGAATGGGGCAGATGAAGGGCTAGAGGGACCTCCCGTGATGTTTATCTGCCATAACTCCCCAGGATCTTTGCCTCACGGTTCTGTGGCAGCTGAAGAAGTGGAGAGAACCCCATTAATGCCTGAGATTGAATTTCCCTGGCATCCTAGCAGGTTGGAGTCTCAGAGCCAGTTTTCATTTGGTTTAAAGGATTAACAGAATGACATTTCTTGACCTTCCCATGATGTGGTTGTAAACACTTCCCCACAGTGGGGAAAAGTGCACTTTGGGATTTTTAGATGCCTTCATTTTCTTAAGAAAAGAATTAGAATAAAAATTTTGATTCCTTTCGTATAACCGAGGACAAAGAATCTTGCACAGTCAGTAAACAGTATTCTTGGACCTAGAGATGCTGTGCTTATATAGATGATGTGCTATGAAGGCCTTCCTTTGAGCTGACAAACTAAATAAAAGGCTTAGCTCCTCAAATTAAACAAGGTGAAACAAGGTAACAGTGTACCTGTACACTCTTCAATGGTAGACTCTCATTCCTTTGTAGTGATTTCTTTCTATATTCGATGCAAATCTGTAAAGACTCTTTTATAACACTGTGTAAGACAGAAAAATTTGCAATGTCATCTTTACTTCTAGGTTTAAGAGCATTGCTTGGAGCCATGAAACGTTTTTCTAGAAAAGGGTGTTAGTTGATGAAATACTTGCCTGTTATTTTTCACTTAAAGTGTAAATGACATCACCAATGTGATTTTTTTTTTCTTTTTCACTCCTCTATTTGTTCTCCAAAGTGCAAAAACAAAGCCAGAGTAGTGTTTATCTCTCTCGTGTAAAATTTGAATGGGCCTAATTGTGGATAAATTAGAAATATATTGAAATGCTTCAGGCATTTTCCAACTCAGAACACAAGGCAGGCCTCTGCTGACATCTCCCTGTGCTCTCTGGGAGGCTGGCCAGGAGGGCAACAGTGTGGATCAGGTGAAGCAGTGTAGCTCTTACCTGCAGACGGGGGACCCGGGGGGCCTGGGGCTCCCGGACGGCCAGGTTGACCAGAAGGCCCAGGTTTGCCTGGTGGGCCCATAACTCCACTATCTCCCTTCTGCCCCTGACAGAGAGAAAGGCAGAGCCCGTTATAAGAGCAGGACATGGCAAACCTCCTCCCCCGTTCATCTCTAAATTAGGGACCACCTTGCACTTTGGAGCAGGGGGGAGGATGCAGTCCCAGAGGTCCCAGAGGGACCAGCAAGCTCCTAAAAACCTCAGGGCAAGTGACTTTTGAGACAGTGATGGATGCATGTTTATAGACATTACTTTTTTTGAAAAAATTGAAGTATAGTTGATTTACAATATTGTGTTAGTTTCAGGTGTACATCGTAGTGATTTGGTGGGGTTTTTTTGGAGATTATATTCCATTATAGGTCATTACAGAATATTGAGTATAGTTCCCTGTGCTACACGGTAAATCCTTGCTGCTTATCTATTTTATGTATAGTAGTGTGTATCTGTTAATCCCATACCCCTAATATGCCCCTCCCCCCATCCCTCTCCTCTCTGGTAACAGTGAATTTGTTTTCTACAGACATCACTTCTTGCTCTGTCCTAGACACATAGCACCTGACAGAGAATAGGAACCAATCCAAACCACACCCCTCACTGGGCAGGTGAGGAAAGAAAGGCTCAGGAAAGAGCAGGGATTTAGGCCAGTCACCTGGCATCAGGCCTCTGCCTGCTCATCAGGACAATTTCTGTTTCAGCACAAGAGCTGTTCCGGCCCCGTGGCCTCCCGCTGCTCTCAGGATAAAGACCCAGCTCCTTACTGCAGCCTCCACAGCCCTGCACGGCCAGGCTTTCCACGCGTGTCCCAGCCTTTTGGCGTTTTTGGTCTTCAACAACACCATGCCTTTTCTTTCCCTTCTCAAGACTCTTCTCTCGGCCCCAAGCCCCTCTTCCTACCCTTCTGCCTAGTTAACTCCCTCCCATCCTTCAGCTCCCAGCTAAAATACAGTTGAGGCAAAGCCTTCCTTGACCTTGCCTGACCAAGTCAGTTCTCCCTGTCATAGGCCCTTTTCCTTCACGGCCTTTATCCCTGATCATAACTACCATTGTTCGTGTGGTCATTTCCTCTGTGTCTCTCCAGGAGACAGAAGCTCCCTGCGGGCCAAAATCTGTTTTGTTCACCTCCTTTCCCCAGACCAAATGGGGAAGGAGGAGAAGCTGAACACACAAAGCGGATGTAGTTTGTTGGCTCTAGGTTGAGAGATCTGGGTTTTCATCTTGGCCATGAGACCCTGGGTAACTCATGTTGTTGCTCTGTGCCTCAGTTTTCTCATCTGTGAAATGGGGCCAGGCAATACACATCTGCACAGGCTTGCTGTGAGGCTAACAGAGATCTCAAAGGTGAAAAAGTGGTTTGCACAGAATCAAGGGCTTTGTGGGCCAAGCTGATTATCATAGCAATTGGCTTGGTTTCATCTTTTTTCCACAGTTAGAAAAGTCCTGATTCTTAACGAGAGGCACACCTGCAGGTATAGTCTTTCCACACAGCATGTCCTCTTTGCTGTCTGCTCTGGGAGGGTTAAGAGCACACACCTCCCCCCAGAGCTGCCCTTAGGAATGACCCCAGAAACCAAGGCTGGCACACCTGTAGATCCTTCCCCCAAGCCATTTGTTAACTGTCCACTCTTGCCCGGGGCCCGACCAGGATGGTGACTGGTGCCTGATGGCTTTGGCCTGGTCCCCTTCATACCCTTGTGCTGTGGCTACCTTGACCATCTAATGAAACGTAACCTTCCCCAAGCCTGGGGAACAGGCAGGCCGGGCACGCCTTTCACCACCATGTGATGTGTGACCTGCCGCCTTGTCAACATGGCCCTGGGGGTTCTCTCGGCAATGTCCAAGGAGTTCTTAAACACTTAATGCGGGATCATGAGGTCAGAGTTTGTCTCCAGTTCCACCCTCATGGAAGGAGTCTTAAGCCTTGCCTTAGCATTCCGTGAGGCAACCAAGATGGGTCCCAGATGGCAAAGGAAGTCACACCGTCTTAATATAGCCACAGCGAAGGCTTGTTTTTCTAAGAGCCACATCAGCTGGCTCTGAGCACAGGAAGTGCCACAGCTTGAAGGAGCTGGAAGCGCTCCTTGTTCTGACCTCAGCGGTAATCAGATATTCTGCTGCTCAGTCATCTATTCAGAAGAGCCCCGTCCCTGTGAGCAAGACTCATTGAGCAGCGCTTTCCAGGAAAAGCATTCTTTATTCCTTTACTGCCACCAAGTCTGGTGATTCCCGTCAAGGAAGTTGTGTCTCCGCAACTGAAGATCTGTGTGATAAAGTCAAGAGCTGCTGTCCTGGGTCTGCCCGGAGGCCAGGCCTGAAGCAGGAGGGTGATGTGAAGATTGCTGTGGGGAAGCTGGTCTCAGGTCTCCAGGTTCTAACCCTGCTTAGAAGCTGGCTTGGCTGGGGTCCTGGGTGGTCAGGCCACTTCCCTGGCCTCTGGTTTTCTGGTGACTACATGCAGGGAATTGGGTCGGTGGTCTCTAATGTCCTTCTGGATCTGAAGTTCTTACTCCTGGATCCCCTTCCGGATTTCTGATTCCAGGATTTGGGTTGACTTTCCATAACCTCCAGAGACTCTTAGCACCATGGCTCAACAAACACTCTGTATGTGAGACTCTACTAGGCAATTAATTCATGACAAAAAGAAAGTACCATGGCCCGCTCCCAAGGCTGACGAGTCCAGTCTCGGCTGGAGCACAGTCGGGTGTCTATAACGTCTTTGGAGGAAGATGAGCTCATTTCCCTAACTTCTCTGAGCTCCCAGATGTGGTTCTGGTGTCGTTTTTAAGATTGCTCCGACAGAATCATTCTCAACAGGATCAAGAAAGAGCCTTCTTGGCTTCGGCCCTAACCAGGACAAGACAAACACTGCCCAAGGAAAGAACTAGATGACAGAAGCCAACCGGCTTCTCGAACCCCAAGCTTAACACTTTCTGGATGGAATGCAGCAGTAGCGGAGAAAACGATATTTTTGAAAAGATTTTTCCTGTTTTTCTTCTTTTTCTGAGCCTAGTTTTTAGGAAATTGGTATCTGTGGCATCATTGTGAATTGTTTTTGGGAAATTGGTTGTGATTTTTAAGTTTTTAGGAAATTGGTATCTGTGGCATCATTGTGGCTACCCACGGCCTTGCCACCAACTGTAAATCTTTAAAAATTAAACTGGAACATTGTGACTTCAAAAGTCATCGTGGAAGCTGATTCATCAGGTTGGAGTCTATGTCATTCCTAAGTTCATTTCGAAAAGGCCAGAATTGGCTTTGTAGTGTTACCGTGGTTCTGAATCCCGGTGCACATTAGATTCATGTGGGGCTTTATAAACAACAACAACCTATGCTGCAGCCCCAGTTGTATCAGAGTCTTTGGGAAGTAAGGCCTCGACATTGGGGAAGAGGAGAGGCACACTTGGGACCACCACCAGTGCACCCGGGGCAGGGAATCTGTATTTAATCGGCCCCCAAGATGATTCTGATGGAAGCTAGAGTCTGAAAGCCACAGATCTAGCCTAAGGAAAGAATGGGAATGTGCCCAAACACGTTCACTTCTCAGCATTATTTATAATTTGGTTAGGCTTCTCTTGTCCAAGCTATCTACTCTGGTTACTCATTTACCAAAATCGATGCAAAGATTTAAAAAAATGTTTAAGAGTAAGAGTGCTTAATGAATGCAGTAACAAGTTAAAATGTGTGTGTTGTGATTTTTAAGTTAAAAATTTAGGATACAATAAGTATATATCGGATATAAAAGGAACAAATGACTAGAAAGTCCACGGAAGCAATAATACTGGAAGGAAGTATACACACATGGTAACATGGTTGTGCCTGGGTGTTAGGTCTTTAGATGATTTCCTTCCTAGTTTTCTGAATATTCTGTTTTCTGTGATGATCATATATTACATGTATAATGGGAAAGGAGGTAAAAAGCCAACAGACTGGCAACCAAAAGAGTAAGGGGTGCACGTCTCATTTGAGCAAAGGGGAGAGGTTCTCTGAGGCCCTGGGGAGAGCTCACATCACATGGTTTGACACAAGAGCCTGCTGACCAGGGGAATTCAGAATGAAAACTTTCCCTAAACCCTGAATAGTGCCAATAAAGGGGTCATTTACAAATGGGGATCTTGAGTGAGGAGAAAGCACCCTATTGCTGAGACCCAGCAGATCCTTGAACAGCAGGGAAATATCTGGGCTGATTCCAGAACTCCATCTCGGTCTGGGGCACTGAGGCAAAAAGCAGGTTTTCTGGGCGAACGAGCAGATCTGATTTCCACTCCCAGTTGCCTTGGATAAGACGGACCTGTTCTTAGGAACCGAAGACCCACTCCTGCCTCTAGCCTTGACACAGCTGGACGGGCGTCCTACCCCATTCGCCTCTAACTCCCGCCTCGGTGGACAGCCCAGGCGCCCCGGAAGGGGTGCTGTCCTGCCCCCCAGCCCAGAGGATGCTGGAGGCTGTGTCCCCGCAACGTCCCTGACCTGTCCGCCCCACCCTGCCCACCTCTCTACACCCGCACCCCAGGTCAGGAGGTCCGGTGAGCCCTGGGATCCGTACTTGCTTGCCTCGTTTTCCTGGTCTTCCTGTGGGCCCCCGGGGGCCTGCTATCCCGGGCTCGCCCTTTGGTCCCATTTCACCCTGGAAAGAAGAAAGAGAAGCAAGAGAGGAGTGAGGGCATAAGGACCAGGCTCAGCTCCAGGTCGATCCAATCTCTGGCCACGGGGCCTCTCCTTGGTCACTCCCGGTCTTTTCCAGGCGGGCTGCCCTGGGAGGTTGGGAGAGCGATGAGGTCGTGTGAAGGGAGAGAGGATTTTCAAGGAAGAGGACGGGAGGGAGAATGTTACCGTGGGTGGGGAGGTTACTATCTGAGAGAGACAGCTGCCGGGTAGCACACATTTTGGTTCCTAAATCCCCACCCAGAGCGGCTAGGGTGGGAGGCGCCTGCATTTCAGCCCCCTGTGCCTGGGCCACCGATGGGGGAAATGCCTTCTCCCTTAGTTGAAATTTTATGCTGTGCTTTGTTTTGTTTTGAGCACAAATTCAAATCTATGGGTTTTTGAATGACTGGACACAGTTTTGACAACTGTCATCTTTGGGAGGTTTCTGCTCACATTATATATTTCCCCACTCTTCAGTAAAAAATTAGTTTGAGTTCCACCTCACTCCCATTTGATTCAGATAAAAACTCTTAGTGGGAGAGATGTTCCAGACACATGTTCACATACTCAATCTAGTTATTGTAAAAGGCAAGGAAAGCAGCGTAAGCAACACTCCTAATTGAAAAGCTCTATTTGGAACCATCAGAACCAAATGTACCAACTGCAGAGTTCCAGAGTTTAAGGCCAGCCTTTTGTAAAACCCATCTCTCCATTTTGGTTCATCCCCTCCTTCCCTGTGTTCTTCCAGGATTCCAAGCCCACTGGTGGCTTCTTTGGCTCATGAACCCACCCCACAGGGCATCCTTAATACCCCCAGTAACCCCTCCATAGCCCAGAAGGCACCACACAAGCTAAGCTTAGCAACAGCAGCCATGAGAGTTTCTGTTAGGCAACAGCTGGTGCCCGTGAAGAGCTGACCCAGCCACTCAGATGAGGATAAACAACTGGACGACTTCTCCCAGGGAGGCCAGAGGAGGTACAACACAATGGAAAATTCCAGGGAACACCAATACACAGTAAGGATCAAGCATAAAGCTCTGAAATTACCTGTTGGCTCAGCCAGTATAATGAATTTGTCAAGCTACCAACATTTTGCCTCACCGAGAATTGTCCCTAAACCTACGATTTCTTTCCCGTCCGTCATGTCCTTCGGCCTGCTAGGATAGGGTAGATTTTCTGTGGCCATGGAGATGTTTGCATAATTTTCCTTGGCTGTTTAGAGGGGGCTGAGAGGTATCTTGTTTGGCTGGGAGAAAACAGCAGCATAAACAGCATAATTTTTTGGAAAAGATCGTCTGAAGAAAGTGTGGTCCTTCTCTTCACCAGCTGGAAGCAGCCAGTAATGTCTTGATCTAATTTCTCTCCAAAGACCTAATTATGGTCATCACATCAGCTCTGTCTTAAACAGGCTGCCCTGGGAGGGAGAGAGAACTCTGTACGGCAAGTCTAGTAAATGGTGCAGAGACCAGAGAAGCTGTCATACTTAATTTTACAGGAACCTAGACTAACCTAGACTAAGTATTTTAAAATAAAACTATTTGTCTCTCTTAATGTTTCCTTTCACTTGCTTATATAATTAATCTATTTATTTTTAACCCAACACTCTATGTAGGTAGCAGAGACAGAGTTTTTGACAGCTTTAGGCGGTGATAAATTATAATCATGTCGGATGATTGAAATTATTTAAATATGATCTACTGACAAGAGAAAGTCAGATAAAAATTGTTCATTCAAGTTTGGAAAATAAAATTTTAAGGTGAACTTGAAAACAATTTAGAATTCTAAGAAAGCATCCCATTTGCCTGTTTGAAGAATATCATGCTCTGAGGCTTAGGCAAAAATAAGTTTCCAATGTCAGTGCCTTACAGCATGACGAACCACCATTGCGATGGTGGTTGTCCTAAGTGATCATTCAAGCACCCTTTCTCTGACACTCCCCTCGTCCCCCGATACCTCTTCCCTAAACTTAAGTAAGAGTTAAAAAAAAGTCTGTCACTCAATTGCCACTTTCACAGTTTTTATCACATCTGCACACCATTCTATTGTTATTCACTAAATATTTTTTCTTTAAGTCAACCAAATTAACTCCTTTTTTATTAAGCCTTGTCCCAAGCAAATCCCACTAAATACTTAGATAATAAATTCACCTATCAAATAAAAAATGTTTTAGCTGTCACCCACTAAAATAATCCTGTGGGCCTCCGGCAGTGCATGTGCCCCCTTGAAGGAGCGCTGAGCTGGGTGCAGTCAGCAGTGGTCTCAAACCCACGCCAGGGCCCTTGACCACTGCTGCTCCAGTCTGAGTGCCCGGGCACAAAGCTTTCTGCTTTTGAACAGTCCCATAGCCCTCTGACAGACAGAAGATGCAGGGAATGCCTCTCTCCACTCAGGTGGGGAATCCCTTCCCCCCACTGAGCTGGAGGGAGGTCTCACTGATGCATTCAACAACTTGCTCCCCTTTCAAACCAGAAACTTCCACAGCGAAACCCGCTTTTCATGCCTGATGAATGGAGAGGCAGACCTCTTTTCGCTGTGCTTGGAAGGTCTAATTTGTTACTGAGACCTACTTTTACTACTTCTAGGTACTTACTTTCTGCCCCAACATTCCAGGAAGTCCTGGGAAACCCTGTGAAGAGAACAACAAACACAGTGACTGCCTCTGAAATAATGCTTGAAAGGGCTGAGGAAGAGTTTGGTCAGCTCTTCAAGATAAAGTCCTGTCAGTCAGCCAGCCAGCCAGTCAGCCAGTCGGTCAGTCAGTCAGTCAGTCAGTCAGTCAGCCAGTCAGCCAGTCGGTCAGTCGGTCAGTCAGTCAGTTAGTCAGTCAGCCAGTCAGTCAGTCAGTCAGCCAGTTAGACAGTCGGTCAGTCAGTCAGTCAGTCAGATAGCCAGTCAGTCAGTCAATCAGTCAGTCAGCCAGCCAGTCAGCCAGTCAGTCAGTCAGTCAGCAGCCAGTCAGCCAGTCAGACAGACAGCCAGTCAGTCAGTCAGTCAAGAGAATCAGCCAGTTAGTTAGTCATTCTGATAGTCAGTCAGTCAATCAGTCAGTCAGCCATTCATTCATTCATTCATTCATTCAGCCAGTCAGCCTGCAAGATGGGGGTGAGCAGGGGCTGCCACTTCCGTTGAAGTTTATCATTTTTATGCAATGCCCATTACCTTTTCTCCTTTGGGACCCAATTCACCCCTTTCACCTCTGGATCCCTAGGAGGAAACCACAGGAGACAGTCAATGAGTTAACTCCATTGGGGGGGAGGGGGAACTGGAGCATTTCAAACTGAAAGCTCCATAGGTCAGCACCCCACTTCCCAGGCAAAGAAACAGGCTCAGAGGTTAGGAGACTGGCCCAGGGAAGGCATGCTTTGTGAGATAACCTTCTATTTGGACCTCAAAGACCTCTACACTAATAAAGGACAACCCACAGAAAATTCCAGGTCCCAGATTTTCTCTTATCCTCTAGAAAATTTGTCCCCAGGGTCTGGCTGGGTTTTTTGTTTTTTGCTCCGTTTTTGACAGACAAGAAGGTTGTGTGGTAGAAGCTTGCTCTAAGAACACATCTGCCATTTTTGTGCAGCACCCCATGTCAGCTGTGTTCACGCTGCACCTGGCACAACTTTCAGCTCTCACTGAGGCCTGAGGGGCCTTCACATCCTCCAGGAGCTCCTCCCTAACCCACTTGCCCTGGCTAGGAGGTCCCTCACTCCTGTCTCGCAGCCCACTGACAAAGGACAGGGTAGTATCTAGGAGTGGTGGCTGCAGTCGCTGACTAAAGAGACCCCTGGGCCCATCCTCTGCTCATCACTGACCCCAGACCCAACAGCCCAGACCAGGCTCTGGGGAGCCATCAGAGACAAGCACCAACCTTTTCCCCTCTGGATCCAGGGTAGCCCTAAAAGAAAGCAGAAGGTGAATTGACAATCAGCCCTGTGGGACCTTTGGGTTTGGTGCAAGAGTGGAAGCCATCCCTGTATGTGGTGGTGAGATGTGTCTCCACATTGAGCTGCAAGTTTTTTGGGGGGGTGGGGGAGTTGCAGCAGTAAATACAAAGATGTCCCTGAGGGTTGTGTTTAAACCAGGCCTAAAAAGAACACTGCTTTCCTTCCTCTCCCAAAGGCCTGAACAAAGGTTTCCATCTGCTTTGTTGTCCAGAGGCTTGATCCTCGCTGCCCAAGATAACAGCAGGAATGGCATCCCTCTGCCCCTGTGTCCCAGGACACGATGTCCCCCAGAGGGCTGGTAAAGCTAAGCACACTCTGGCACCGGGCTCTCCAATATCGGTGACAATCCCCAGCCCAGGACGCAGCCACCCGGTCCCCACTTTATAGACATCAGCTGCTCCAGAACCTTAGTAAGAAGACCTGGAAAAATCTATCTGGACCAGCACACTGACCTTGGAGCCCATTGGTCCTCTTGACCCTGGCAAGCCCATCATCCCCAGGTCACCTTTTTCACCCTGTGGGAATCAGAAGAAGGGGAAAAAAAGACCTACAGTGACATTTCCTAGAGAAACTGAACCAGGAGAGGCATGGGCAAGATCAGGATGGAACTGGGGACATTGGGGCTGGCCTGTGAACCTGAGGACCCCAAATCCTCCCTTGCTGGCTCCCAGGGCCCCAAGACTACAGACTCCACACTTCATTCTGGTATTTGACCTGAAACATAGAATGAAATTGTCCAAGGTAGAGCAGATCTTCAAACTAAATGCTCACTAACATGTTGTAAATTGACTGATGTTTGAGCTTCTCCCAGAGAAGGCTGGGAAAGGGAGGGGGAGAGAGCATGCAGGCACTGGGGCCTCAAAGGACAAGGTATCCGCACCCCCAAAAAACTACATCTGCTCTACTCTTTGCATAGTGAGGGCCTTTCCAATGCTTCCATATACTCTTACCCTAGGTTTGCAGCCAAGCAGAGTGAACATCAGCCTCTGGGTGTATACTACGGAGGCAGGGGACTAGGATTCATGGGTGGGATCTGTTAGCCCTCAGAATGGTTTACAGTTGGAACTTTCAGTGCCCTCTGTGCTAAAAACCTTTAACCAGCGCTAAACAGTAGAAATATAAGGTGAACCACATACTTAATATTAAACATTTTTTAGAAGTCACATTAACAGTAAAACTAAACAGATGGAATTAACTTTAACAACATATTTTATTTACTCTAACTAATTTAATCTAATTATCATTTTAAATATGCCATCAATGCAAAAATTATTCATGAGAGGTTTACATTCCATTTTTCATAATAAATATTTGAAATCTGCTGTGTATTTTACATTTAAATCACATCTCAATTCAGGTGCTAAACTTTCATCTAAAATACTTGATCTGTATTTAGATTTCATAAAATTTATAGTTAAAAAAGCAGATTCACATACTCAATTTACTCCAAAATACTTAAATATTTTCAACTAACTGAATTGAGTACAGGTTTTTGAATTCAAACTTAAATTAATTAAAATTAAATATTCAGTTCCTCAGTGGCACTAGGCATGTTTCAAGGGCTCAGTAGCCACATGTGGCTAGTGGCTGCCATATTGGATGGCTCAGCTCTATACAGGGGATTTTTAAAGAAATATCCTTGGGACTTTTCCTAAGAGGACTGGGAACAATTTTCTATTCTCAGAATAAATACAGCCAATAAGTGAGTCAGAGCAGATAGTGACATTCACCTGCTCACCCCTGACTTCTGCAGGTCAAAGTTCTGAGTCGTGGCCTCTGCACCCAATAGTCTATGACCAAAGTGTGTAAAAAGACATGGGTGTGGATGTATTAGCTTTTCCTAACCTGTCTGAGGACGGGGATTCCACCAGCATTTGGCAATCCCTCTGTGAATATAGGATTTCCGTTGTTCCAGCCCCCAACTCCCATGCCCTCACCCTCCACCCCCTGCCCAATTAGCATGACAGGCCAACTGCTTTCCAGACACAAGCCCCTCTTGTGTCATCTCAGGGAACCAAATAATTGCACGCTAACCCTCAGGACAAAGGAGGACAGGGCCCCTGGGAAAGAGGCGGCAGCCCCCCGTTTCTCCTCCCACAGAAGCTGAGCCGTGGGACTGACCAAGGTCTTGCAGTCCAAGCAAAGGAGGAAGTGTTTAGGGACCTCGGGGCAGCCCTCAGGCTCTCTCCTTCCTCCCCATCTGGAGGAAGTGAGTTTCACCGACTATGTGCCAGGGGCCTGGGGAGCCGCCATCTTCTCCCCTCCAGTTCTGATGCCACTGGAGCCCTGAGAGCTGCCACACTTACCCTGGGGCCTTCAGGGCCGGGCCAGCCAACAGGCCCAGGCATGCCAGGAACACCTGGGGGGCCGGGTCTGCCCTTCAAAGACAGAGAACAAAAGTCAAGACAACTGGGTTTGTTTCCCTCCCTCTAAAAACACAGATTTGTCTCTGTGGCCTAGAGGGGAGTATGGGGCTTCCAAGCGTGGCCCCAGGACTCTCATCCCCACCCTCCAAAGACTGATGGCCTAGAAAGTTGGGCCACTTGGGTATGAGTTAAAGCCCTTGGTGTCACATTATGTCGACACACAAGATTGTTCTATTCGAGAAATGGAAGGTGGTAGGGAAGGGATTCTAAACTTCTTGGTTCTTCGATCATTATCATCCCTACCCATCCACCCAAATGTCCCCTGCATTCCCATAGGTTCTCCCCAAGGAGGCAATGTAGGAGGGGAGAGGATTATGTTTGGAGAGCAGCAGCAGATGCTGGGGGTACCCCCTCAAGGTCTTTCCCCCCTGCTCAGTATGCCCATTTCCCAGGGGCTACCTTCCTTGCTGTACCAACACATTCCTTCTTACAACCTGCAAGTGTGGGTTGGCCGGGGGCAATTGGAGCTGCCCAGCAATTGATGTACCTCCCCTTCCTGCAGCCAACAGCCCAGCCCCCTTACATCAAGGTAAGGCAGGACAAATTCTCTGGTGCCGTTCACACTCCGGAGCTCCCCTAGGGATCAGACTGAAGTTGGATGTCATCTGATACCACCCCAGGCTGGGTTTCTTTCCCTGCCCCATCTGGGTCTCCCCTCCCCTCAGGCTCCTCTGGAGAGAGCTCCCTTAATCATTAATTCACTTGCACATGGCATGGACTATCTCTATCTCTGTGTCTAGGGAACCCAACATAAGCCAAGGAGCTATGGAAGAGTAAGCCCTGCAAGAGAGCAGGGGAGCAGCGACTTGGGGTCTATGTTGACCTCTGCACCCACTGGCTAATTTCAGTTAGCCAAGCTGGAGATGTGGAAGGCTCAGCCCCTACCCAGACATCACAGGTGCTGGCATGTGTACTAGTTCCTGCTCCTGCCTTCCTCATCCACGGCAGACATCACTAATCAATCACGGCCCTTGTTAGTCCTGAGCATGGAGACGATACCAGAATCCCCCCAGCCCAGCACTTCAGTCGACCCCTGGGACTTGACTGGAGTGGTCAGCTGTGCCTTAAAGGGTTGGAACTTTGTCTTACAAAGGTCTGTTTGAGGCTCTTATTGATAGTGAAAGTATTTGAATAAAACATTTAACTGGGAAAATAGTAATTTATATTTAGAACCAGAGGCATCTTTCTTGGCCAAAGTTTTGAACATTCTTCTATGTCACCAAGACCTACAATTTCAGTGCCAGCATCCATTGACTACAGCAAGCGGCAGGGGGTTTACTCCTTCCTGACACTAATGAGAATCTTAATAACATGTGTTTGGTTTACTGAGTCCCTGTGACCTGAAGTAACTCCCATTTATTTCAGCTGGGCCTTAAAGCAAAGCCATTTGTTTCTGTCTGACACTTTATTCCACTTTAATCAAATTGACAGTGAGAGTCATTTGGTGCTGCTGGCTGAGGCCTTGGAGGGTTTCTCTGATGGATGGCAGGATGAGGTGGTCTGAGGCTGGGGGAAATCTGGCCAGGCTTGGCAGCCTCTGGCAGAAGTCCGAATGCCACCAGTAGCAGGCTGCAGCTCCTGACTGAAAAGTGGGCAGAAAGAGGAGGTCACTACAGTCCTCATCAGGATGGCAGTGCTGTCATCAGCCATCTGGGTATCAGGGCCGCGGAGGTGCGCGGCTGGTCCCCACCCCTAGGAGTGCACACACTCGTGCACACCGAGCACAGCTGCCCGTGTAATGTTGACAGAACAGCATGGACCATACCTTCCTTCCCGGTCGGCCAAGCTCCCCCTGTGGATGGAGAAGACAGGTAAGCAGAGGCTGCTTTGGAGGAAAAGTTCTGGAATCAGAGGTCTTAGCAGGGCTGATTCCAGAACTTGGTCACCTGGCGGTTCACAGCACCCCCGCCATGTCAGGGGGCCCCCCAGATGCACCGGTGGGGTCCCACACCTTCAGCAGCCCAGTCACCCCGGAGCCCATCCTCACGCACTAAGGCAGGATTAGCACGTGCTTTGAAATCTGAACTTGAAAACCCTCAGTGGCGCCCCCAGAAAACAGGCTGGAATTACCAAGGAGAGGTGGGGTGAAGATAGAGGTGGTTCATACCTTTTCTCCCTTTGGTCCTGTCTTGCCGGGAAGCCCAGGCGGGCCCTACACAATCAAGATAAGAAGTGAAGAAAGCATGCATGAGCCCAAGGCAGGCCGGTGGGAGGGAGCCAAGGCCGGGAGGGGCTCTTGGGGCCCTGGCTCCTTGGTAGCCTCGTCCTCTCTGCAGATTCAGGGCTCCAGGCACGGCAGGAAGGACACTTCATACTCTCCAGCCCAGGCCCCTCTCCCCTAGGCCCCGTCTTCTTGCTTTCTCTAGGCTGTTTCCAGCAGCACCATTATTGTAATTAATGTTCACACACCTACTCTCTGTGATTTTCATTTTCTCCCTGGAATTCTTGGGTTGCCCGAAACATCCTGAGTGCTTGGTGAGAGCAGCTGAAGAGACTTGAAGATATGCTATTTGCTGAAAACGAGATGCTGCACCACCTCTCACATCTTTTCGGCTGCTCTTACCAAGTTTCCCTGGGGCCCAGATAGGACGGAAGTTAGGCTTTGCTCGCAGGAGCAGCTGACACAGAAATTCCCATGGTGGATCTATGGGTACCAGGTACAGCAAAAGTCTTCTGTTTTAAGATGTGAAGAGTGCATTTTTGTCCCACAGCCCGGCCACGGGAGCAGGGCTGAGTCCAGCTCAGGGACTCCAGGGCCCGTCGCACTAAAGCTTGACACCCCCTACGGCAGGACGCAGCTGCCTTCAGCGTACGCGCCTATGAAATGCTCAGTTGGCCAACCGTCTTCCAAGCTCCCCAGGACAGCAGAGAGGAATCCACCAAAACCCCCAGGCCACCCCTTCATCCCCAACATCTGCAGGTGAGCACGCCTCACGCAAAGCCTGTCTGAAACAGGATTTCTAGGAGGCTTGTCCAAATGACCAACAACCCCTCAGCCAGGGGTTCCTAAGCCTCTCTGCACATTAGAAACCCCTGGGGATCTTTTAAAATTCCCGAGGGACACAGGCATCCCAGGGGATTCTAATGTGCAGAAAAGTTTGGGAACCACTATCTTTGGTTTATCCTCCTTCTGTTTTAGGGAGGGGAGGAGGGACAGTTTCAGTTCCGTTCTTTTTTCTTTCCCAAGCCTCACCTTTTTCCATTTTCTTGAAATGGACTAGAACTATTTATCAGGCCGTTGTGCTCTCCCTAGCTCAGCGCTTCCCAGACTTTGATGTGGAGGTGATTCCCTCCGGAGAGTCTTGTTAAAATGCAGACTCTGATTGAAGGGTGTGGGATGGAGGAGGGGAGGGTGAGATTCTGCGTTTCCAGCAAGTTCCCAGGTGATGTCAGGGCTGCTGGTCCTCACACTGTGTCCCCGGAGTCGGCAGCACAGCCTCGGAGTGACACACGTGGGATTGCACGAGGTTGGAGGCATGCACATGGGGCTGGAGACCGCAGTCTGGGGGCAGCCGGGACCCCCTTCCCATGGGTTCTCTGTGGGTTCTGAAACCAAGCGGGGCCTGTGGCGGTCCCAGGCACAGAGGCCTTTTTTTGTCCCCCCCTTTTTTTTTAACATCTTCATTGGAGTATAAACGCTTTACAATGGTGTGTTAGTTTCTGCTCTATAACAAAGTGAATCAGCTATACATATACCTACATCCCCATACCCCCTTCCTCTTGCGTCTCCCTCCCACCCTCCCTATCCCACCCTTCTAGGTGGTTACAAAGCACCGAGCTGATCTCCCTGTGCTATGCGGCTGCTTCTCACTAGCTATCTATTTTACATCTGGTAGTGTATATATGTCCATGCCACTCTCTCACTTCGTCCCAGCTTACCCTTCCCCCTCCCCGTGTCCTCAAGTCCATTCTCTACATCTGCGTCTTTATTCCTGTCCTGCCCCTAGGTTCTTCAGAACCACTTTTTTTTTTTTTTTTTTTTAGCTTCCATATATGTGTTAGCATACTGTATTTGTTTTTCTCTTTCTGACTTACTTCACTCTGTATAACAGTCTCTAGGTCCATCCCCTTCACTACAAATAACTCAATTTCATTCCTTTTTATGGCTGAGGAATATTCCATTGTATATATGTGCCACATCTTCTTTATCCATTCAGCTGTCGATGGACACTTAGGTTGCTTCCCTGTCCTGGCTATTGTAAATAGAGCTGCAATGAACATTGTGGTACATGACTCTTTTTGAATTATGGTTTTCTCAGGGTATATGCCCAGTAGTGGGATTGCTAGGTCTTATGGTAGTTCTATTTTTAGTTTTTTAAGGAACCTCCATACTGTTCTCCATAGTGGCTGTATCAATTTACATTCCCACCAACTGTGCAAGAGGCTTCCCTTTTCTCCACACCCTCTCCAGCATTTATTGTTTGTAGATTTTTTGACGATGGCCAGTCTGATGGGTGTGAGGTGATGCCTCATTGTAGTTCTGATTTACATTTCTCTAATGATTAGTGATGTTGAGCATCCTTTCATGTGTTTGCTGGCAATCTGTATATCTTCTTTGCAGAAATGTCTGTTTAGGTCGTCTGCCCATTTTTGGATTGGGTTGTTTGTTCTTTGACATTGAGCTGCATGAGCTGCTTGTAAATTTTGGAGATTAATCCTTTGCCAGTTGCTTTGTTTGCAAATATTTTCTCCCATTCTGAGGGTTGTCTTTTCGTCTTGTTTATGGTTTCCTTTGCTGTGCAAAAGCTTTTAAGTTTCATTAGGTCCCATTTGTTTATTTTTGTTTTTATTTCCCTTCCTCTAGGAGGGGGGTCAAAAAGGATCTTGCTGTGATTATGTCATAGTGTGTTCTGCCTATGTTTTCCTCTAAGAGTTTTATAGTGTCTGGCCTTACTGTCCCCTGTTTCTTGTAAGCAAGACTCCAGCCTCTGTGACCTTCCCTGAGTTCCAAAGGGTGGATTCGAACAAAGGAGGAACAGCCAAGAGACCACCTGAGGCAAGATTAAAGGGACCAGAGAAGCTCATCAAGATAAGGAGATGAGGTTAAAGGAGTGCAGGCCCTGCTCACACCCTAATCTTGTCAGAGACCCCACCCTTGAACCACTGTTATAAAACCCTTCATCCAATCCTCTGGGGTTGTGACACACAGTTTTTTTTTTGTTGTTGTTGTTTTAATTAATTCATTTATTTATTTTTGGCTGTGCTGGGTCTTCGTGTGCGAGGGCTTTCTCCAGTTGCGGCAAGCGGGGGCCACTCTTCATCGCAGTGCGCAGGCCTCTCACTATCGCAGCCTCTCTTGTTGCGGAGCACAGGCTCCAGACGCGCAGGCTCAGTAGTTGTGGCTCACGGGCCCAGTTGCTCCGCGGCATGTGGGATCTTCCCAGACCAGGGCTCGAACTCGTGTCCCCTGCATTGGCAGGCAGATTCTCAACCACTGCGCCACCAGGGAAGCCCAGGACACACAGTTTTGAGGGCATTAGCCCGCTGTGGCCCCCTTTGCCTGGCAAAGTAATAAAGCTGTCCTCTTCTACTTCACTCAAAACTCTGTCTCCGAGATTTGATTCGGCACCAGTGCAGGGAGGCTGAGCTTTCAGCATCGTTTCTCATGTGCTATCACATGCTGTCAGTATGGACTTCAAGGCTGGCAAGATAGGAATCCCCCCAGAGCTGACCCTCGGGTGCCCACCATGCCTTTATGCGGACTCCCCAGCCCCTCTGTGGCAGCTCCGGTCCACCTGTTTTCCTCATTGCATTCGACAAACATTGATGGGGAAGCTCTACACCCCAGGCACTGGTGTGGGCTGGGCACACAGCATGAGCCAGGTGGACAACGTCCCTGCTCGCAAGACCAGGGGTCAGTTCTGTAAGAAGCCAGATAGGAAATACCTTAGGCTTTGGCTCTGAGAGAGCAATTCTGTCACAACTACTCAACTCTACCCGTTAGTGCAAAAGCAGCCAGAGACGATAATATTTAATTACAAAAACAAGCCAGATTGGACCCTTGGCCATAGTTTGCCAACCCCAGCCATAGAGCTTACATTTTATGGAGGGGAGACCAAAGAGCCTAGGAACAAAAAATAAGAAAACCATAACAACGTGAGAAAACTATGCAGCGAAAGAAAATAGGTCATTGGGTGGAGAGTGATGGGGAGGGTGCTGCAGGCGGAGTGGTCGAGGAGACGTGTCTGAGGAGGCGGCGGGCACACTGAGCGCTGAGGGACAAAGGAGCTGGCCATGGTGAAAATCAGAAGGCAGAGCGTTCCACACAGTCGGAGCCACAAGCCTCAAGGCCCTAAGGCTGGAACAAGCTTCGGGTGCTTGAGGACTCAAGAGGTGCACTGTGGCTGCATTGGGTGGGCAGTGGTGGTCGTTTGAGCTGATGCGGGAGTTACGGGCCCCCGTGTGTGGGGCTTTGCCCCCAGGGTGAGGAGGTTTGTCTTAGTCTTCTTCCCATGATGGAAAGCCACAGGAGGGGTACCCCAGGAAGGGCGACATAATTCCTCCTTCCCGTCCCCATGGCAGGCCCAGACTTCAGGCTGAGGGATGTTCCTCCTCGATGGATCCCCTCTCCCGGGCCGGCCAGAGGGGCCAGGAGTCTGTGAGGCAGGGTCTCTGGAGGGTACTCTTTGTCTGCCTAGAAAATCCTTTCTCTGGCATTTTGCCTGTTCCTCACTCTTACTTGAGCTTTGGTGGGGAGAGGTGAGCTACTTGGTGCCAGTATCTGGGGGCCAAACTGAGCCCAGGGTAACAAGTTCTCTGTTACCTCCATTTTTCTGGCCTGAATGCAGGTACCTCTGGGTCCACTGGGGGGAGGGGTCAACGGTCACATTGTCATCCAGTGTTTGATGATAACTATGATAGTAACCACACCCATTATCACCACTTCGGGGGGTGACCAAGCAACCAAGCAGCTCACTTGGTCACCCCCCAAATCCAGTACTGCAAGGGAAGTTATTATCCCCATTGTGTGGAGGAGGACGTCAAGGCTGGGAGGCAGAATCCCCCAGAGATGAACTAGTGTTCTGTCCATGTGGTTCCTCCAGGGCAGGAAGACAACCCCATGTCACCTGAAAAGGGGCAGCTCTGCCCAGAGGGCATCCCTGCTCTGAACAGAGGACAGCGGGGTAGGGCCTGGGGGATGCACCGACCTGGGGCCCCGGAGGCCTGGGGGAGCTGAGCGACCCTTGCACGCATGGGGGCCGTGTGGTCTCCAGTTCCAGGACGAGATTCTTCATGTCTGGGGAGAGAAGCTTCAAGGCAAAGCGACACAGGTTACAGGTCAGACTTGGGGGACAGAGAAGGGTCACCTCCTGGACACAGACCTGTTCTATAGCCCAGGCCCTGAGGCTGGCGGTTCCCTGACACCCCAGCGGGCGTCTCAAGAAGGCGACCTCTGGGTCCCCAGTTTCCATTCTCTCATCTGCTCTGAGATGAATCTGGTCTGAATGGATTACAGAGAGATAATGACTTCTCGGATGGAGTTAGGAAGTTCACTCAGGGGCCTTTTATCTAATGTCCAGGACAGCCCCGTCCAAGAGAAATAAACTGTGAGCCACCAATGCGAGACACCTATATAGTTCAAAATTTCCTGGTAGCCACATAAAAAAGGTAAAAGGAAACAAGTGAAATTAATTTTAATAAGTATTTTATCTTACCCAATATATCCCAAGTATTATTACTTCAGTGTATATTCAATGTAAAAAAATTACTGAGATATTTTACATTCTTATAAAATGCATCCAATGTGTATTTTACACTCAGCACATCTCAACTGGAGCTGGTCACATAGGGCCAGTGGTTACTGTACTGGAGGGTACAGGTCTAAGAGGTTCTGGAAAGATCTGAGCATCTCAAATCCCTGAAACGCCCTGGCCAGTTGTCTTCTAGGTCAGCTTCTCCGATCCTGTTCTTTCCTCACCTTTTCCCCTCTCCCCACTTCCGTTCCCTCTCACAGGACTGTGTCCTGTGTCACCTCATGGATATGGTGTAAGTTCAGTTTGGGCTGTGGAAGGGAATTTCACAAGCACTTGGGGAGAAGAAAGACAGAGGGGAAAATGCCATGTCCGAGCCACTGATAGGAGCCCAGAAAGTTATAAATTCACCTCAATGTTTTTGAGAGGACGGGACACTTTGCCAAGTCCAATTCCCTACTGAGAAGCATTTCCCTCCATCACTTGTTTAAGGCGGTGGGAGAACAGACACGTACCAGAAACAGCTCAATGTCCAATCTGGGCTCCACCTGCCACGTGAGGGCAGAGAGCTAGATCCCTCCGGACTGACTCCCACTGAGCAGTGGGGGAGGAGGTGGGATGTGTGGTGGCCCTGGGACCTGCATTTCTGCTCTCTCACGAGCCCAAAGCTACTCACCGGACTTCGGGCCCCTCTAAAGAACGGCGGTGGGAAGAGAGGGGGTGGCGGGGGGGTCAGCAGGCAGCACGCTCTGTGGCCGCCACGCTTCTTCTGATCCAGGCCGGGAAGGGCTGTTTGGAGAAAACAGTGCTCATTAGCGTGGGGTCAGCGCTAGGGCCTCTGGGTGTCCACCACCCCCGGGAAGACTACGTCTCATTTCCGAGTCTCATTTCCAGCCTGTTGGGTGTGAGCGCACCTCCTGCCTGTACCTGGCCTAGCCCTCCCCTGCCTTCACTGGATAAATGAACAGATGGTGCGGCCACTGTGACCATCACGAGGTCCAGGGCTCCTTCTCCAGACACTGACTGGTCACTCTGTAGATGGGACAAGGAAGGCCAGGTTCAAACTTACTCATAAGGTGCCCCCAACAGTTGGGGAGAAGGCAGTGTCTGTTAATACCCTTGATACTGTGCCCAGAAGGAGCTGTTCTGAGGGGGGAGGCAGCGGGGCTGGGGGCAGCACTGATCAGACCCAGAGCCAGGATTTCAAACATAGATTTGACTCCAGACTCTACACAGACATTCGAGGTCACCCATGCTCATTGGAGAGCTAAGGTTTAATGTCTCCAGACACAGGTGTGAGGAGATGAAGAGAGGGCCCTGGATACGTACAGCTTCCTTGTCACATGCCCGTGTTCAATGTTAGTACATGTTCAGTGTTGAAGTGTACCTGGCAGAAAGGACACGGATCCTAAGTGTACAGCCCACTGGATTCCTGCAAAGTGGACACACCCTAGAAGCCAGCACCTGGGTGGAGACACAGAATTCCTGGCCTCTAGAAGCCCCTTCAGCTCCTGTCCAGTCTCTGCACTGCTCCTTGGCTGCTAGCCCTGGGGAGTCCTTGTGCCTGTATTTGAACTTTATATGAACGTGAATTCTTGTGTCCTTCTTTCGCTCTGCATAGTGTCTGTGAGGGGCTTCCTGGTCATTGCCTGTCGTTGTTATGCTGCTGGATAGGGTCCCTATTCAGGACCCGGCCACAACCTATTTGTCCATCCTGCTGCTGCTGCACACGGGGTTGACACCACTACACACCCACCAGAGTGCCTGAACTGAAAAGGACAGAAAATAACAAACGTCAGGTAGGATGTGGAGCAACCAGAACGCTCATCCATTGGCTGGTGGGGGTGAAAATTGCTTCAACCTCTTTGGAAAACTCTAGGCATTGTCTACTGAAGCTGAATATAGGCACATACAATAGCTCAACAGCTCACTCCTAGGTGTTTACCGATGGAGAAGTGAGTGCATGTTCACCCAACACACGTACTAGAACATTCATAGCAGTGAGATCCATAATCACCCAAAGCTGTAATTTTCCAGCTCCCAGTTTTGGTCTCGTGATGGCACCTCCATCTCCACCCTTTCTCCAGACTTCTGATCTCACAGAACATGGGTGGGTTTCCCCCCACCCCCTGCACTCCTCTTGCCCTGAACCCAGTTTTCAGTCTTGTCTCCCAGGGGACAGTGCTCGCCTTCTCTTTCCACCCTGTGATCCAGGACTTGCCTCACACATCACGCAACCAAAAGGTGCTCCCCAGAAGGCACCCGGTGTGGGGCGGCTTGTGTCAGCTCCAGTGCCCTGGGAATCACTGCCCCGAGCCCACCCACACCCTCACACCCAGCAGAGGAGCATCCACTGGCAGGGCCAATGGTCCTCAGCACCCTCAGACGCAAGGCCCCCATTGGTAAGGAATATTTTTAAAGACCCCTTTGTTATCCTAAAATGAAATTCATAAATAATACAACATACCTATACAGTTAAAAAATCAATATAATGCTCTGAATATAATATAAAAGAGAACTCTCAGAAAAGTGATTTATGATATAAAAATGCATATTTTGACTATAAGTGGTCAGGCACTAGCACATCAGGAAACACGATGATGTAGTTAGATGCTTGCACCTGTATGTGAAACCGCAGTGAATGTAACAGCTATGAACACAAGGTGCAGTAGAGGTAACACAAATGCTTCAAGTGATGTGCCCGCTGTGCGATGTGATTTTCTCAAATGATGAAAAACACTGGGTAAAATCCCAACCAAACAAAGCACAGTCATTACTCAGCAGTTGTAGTCTCAGAAAACTCAGTTTCATACTAGAACCGTTCAACAAATTTGATGTCAAAGAGAATTAGTTTCTAGGATGAGATAATTATAAAGGGTATGTATCTTCCATGTGACATTTCAGAGTCATGGGGGACATGGAACCACTCTTCATGTATGATTCTGTCCTACTCTTTGCAGGAAACCTCTCACCTCAGCCACTGTGACAACTGAAAATGAAAATTTCCAACGTGGCCCCAAGAAACACTCTCTGACATAAATTGTAGCAATGTTTTCTTAGGTCAGTCTCCCAAGGCAATAGAAATAAAAGCAAAAATAAACAAACGGGACTTAATCAAACTAATAAGCTTTTGCACAGCAGAGGAAACCATAAACAAAACAAAAAGACAACCTACAGAATGGGAGAAAATATTTGCAAATGATGCAACCAGCTAGGGATTAATTTCCAAAATACACAAACAATTCATACAGCTCAACAACAAAAAAACAAACAACCCAATCAAAAAATGGGCAGAAGACCTAAATAGATATTTCTCCAAAGAAGACATCCAGATGGCCAATAGGCACATGAGAAGATGCTTAACATCACTACTTATTAGAGAAATGCAAATCAAAACTACAGTGAGGCACCATTTCACACCAGTCAGAATGACCATCATCAAAAAGTCTACAAATAACAAATGCTGGAGAGGGTGTGGAGAAAAGAGAACCCTCCTCCACTGTTGGTGGGAATGTAAATGGGTACAGCCACTATGGAGAACAGTATGGAGTTTCCTTAAAAAGCTAAAAATAGAGCTACCGTGTGATCTAGCAATCCCATTCCTGGGTATATACCTAGATAAAACTCCAATTCAAAAAGATACATGCAACCCTACGTTCATTGCAGCACAATTTACAATAGCCAAGACATGGAAGCAACGTAAATGTCCACTGATGGATGGATAAAGAAGATGTGGTGCATATATACAATGGAATACTACTCGGCCATAAAAGAGAATGAAATAATGTCATTTGCAGCAACATGGATGGTCATAGAGATTATCATACTAAGTGAAGTAAGTCAGAGTAAGATAAATATATCACTTATATGTGGAATCTAAAAAAATGATACAAGTGAACTTATTTACAAAACAGAAACAGACTCACAGACATAGAAAACAAATTTATGGTTACCAAAGGGGAAAGATGGGGGAGGGATAAATTAGGAGTCTGGGATTAGCAGATACAAACTACTATATATAAAGTGGATAAGCAACAAGGTCCTTCTGTATAGCACAGGAAACTATATTCAATATCCTGTAATAAACCATAATAGAAAAGAATCTGATATATATATATATACACACATACATATATATATATATGAATCACTTTGCTGTATACCAAAAACTAGCACAACTTTGTAATTCAATAAAATACTTCAATAAAAATTAAAAAATAGGGCTTCCCTGGTGGCGCAGTGGTTGAGAATCTGTCTGCCAATGCAGGGGACACGGGTTCGAGCCCTGGTCTGGGAAGATCCCACACGCCGCAGAGCAGCTAGGCCCGTGAGCCACTACTACTGAGCCTGCGCGTCTGGAGCCTGTGCTCCGCAACAAGAGAGGCCGCGATAGTGAGAGGCCCGCGCACCGCGACCAAGAGTGGCCCCCGCTCACCGCAACTAGAGAAAGCCCTCGCACAGAAACGAAGACCCAACACAGACAAAAATAAATAAATAAAATAAAGAATTAAAAACAAAAAAAATAAAATAAAAAATAAAAAAGTAACAAACAAACAAACAAAATAAAACAAAATGGCCCCATTAGAAACTGTTGGCTTATCCCATGTTTGGAGACTGGCTTGGTCATGAACAGTCCACAGAACCTGGTTCCCAACAAAAGCAGCATCTGTCCCAGGCCAGGTAAGTTAACAAGGAACTGAGGGAATTCAGAGAAGCAAGGAAGAGGTGATGACCAGCTGGGAGGGACATGGGAGCCTTTCTGGAGAAGGTGGCATTCCTGCTAGTTCTGGAAGATTGGGGAAGATTCAGACAGGAAGTCTTCCAGACCCAGGAACTGTCTATGGCAGTCAGGGGCACTGGAGCTAGGCCTTGAAGGACTGGATGGGGCAGGGGTGATGGAGGAGGAAGGCTCCACACGGGGAGGGAGGAACAGCAGGTAGAGACAACGGGGAGGGAGGAACAGCAGGTAGAGACAACGTCTATTCAGGCCACTTTGACTGCCAGAAGCAGACGTTCATTCACACCGGCTCAGGTGGGAGAAAAGGGAGGTTTATCGTAAAGCTGACAAATGTTAGGAAGAGCAGGAACTGAAACTCCTGGCAATCCTCTTCCCCTCCCCCCTCCTCTCTCTTCCCCTGTCCTTCCCCTCCTTCCCCTCTCTCCTCTCCCCCTTCCCACCTCCTCTCTCTCCCTCTCTCCCCTCCCTCCTCTCCCCCTCCCCCTCCTTTCCCCCTCTCCTCTCTTATGCTTCCTTCTGTGCATCTGTTCACCCTGTCTGTTTTTTATTTCCTCTTTGATTTCTGCAGTGATCCATTGGTTGTTCAGCAGCATATTGTTTAGCCTCCACATGTTTGTGTTTTTTAGTTTTTTTCTTGTAGTTGATTTCTAATCTCATAGTGTTGTGGTCAGAAAAGATGCTTGATACGATTTCAATTTTCTTAAATTTACCAAGGCTTCCTTTGTGGCCCAGCATGTGATCAATTCTGGAGAATGTTTCATGTGCACTTGAGAAGAATGTGTATTCTGCGGCTTTTGGGTAGAGGGCTCAATAAATATCAATCAAGTCCAGCTGGTCTAATGTGTCATTTAAGGCCTATGTTTCCTTATTGATCTTCTGCCTGGATGATCTGTCCATTGATGCAAGTGGGGTGTTAAAGTCCCCCACTATTATTGTGTTACTATTGATTTCTCATTTTATGGCTGTTAGCATTTGCCTTATATATTGGGGTGCTCCTGTGTTGGATGCATATATATTTAGAATTGTTATATCTTCTTCTTGGATTGATCCATTGATCATTATGCAGTGTCCTTCTTTGTCTCTCGTAACTGTCTTTATTTTAAAGTCTATTTTGTCTGATATGAGTATTGCTATTCTAGCTTTCTTTTGGCTTCCATTTGTATGGAATACCTTTTTCCATCCCCTCACTTTCTGTCTGTATGTGTCCCTAGATCTGAAGTGGGTCTCTTGTAGACAGCATATATACAGGTCTTGTTTTTGTATCCATTCACCTAGCCTATCTATGTCTTTTGGTTGGAGCATATAATCCATTTACATTTAAGGTAATTATCAATATGTATGTTCCTATTGCCATTTTCTTGGATTTGTTTTTGCAGGTCCTTTTCCTTCCCTTCCTCTTTTGTTCTCTTCTCTTGTGATTTGAGACTAACTTTAGTGTTGTGTTTGGATTCCTTTTTCCTTTTTGTGTGCGTATCTATTGTAGATTTTTGGTTTGCAGTTACCATGAGGTTTTGATATAGCAGTCTGTATATAAACAAGATTGTTTTAAGTTGCTGGTCTTTTAATTTCAAATGCATTTCCAGTATCCTGCACTTGTACTCTCCCTTCTCACGATTGTTGGTTTTGATAGCATATTTGTGCACAGATGATTTCCTGTTTTTACTTTATTTTTGCCTTTACTGGTGAGCTTTTCCATTTGTAATTTTTCTTGTTTCTAGTCATGGCCTTTTCTTTTCCGCTTAGAGAAGTTCATTTGGTGCAAAGCTGATTTGGTGGTGGTGAATTCTCTTAGCTTTTGCTTGTCTGTAAATCTTTTGATTTCTCCGTCGAATCTGAATGAGAGCCTTGCTGAGGAGAGAATTCTTGGTTGTAGGTCCTAGCCTTTCATCACTTTAAATATATCGTGCCCCTCCCTTCTGGCCTGCAGAGCTTCTGCTGAGAAATGAGCTGATAACCTTATGGGAGTTCCCTTGTATGTTATTTGTTGCTTTTCCCTTATTGCTTTTAATATTTTTTCTTGGTCTTTAATTTTTGTCAGTTTGACTACTATGTGTCTTGGCATGTTCCTCCTTGGGTTTATCCTGCCTGGGACTCTCTGTGCTTCCTGGACTTGGGTGACTGTTTCCTGTCCCATGTTAGGGAAGTTTTCAGCTATTACTCTTCAAATATTTTCTCAGGTCTTTTCTCTCTCTCTTCTCCTTCTGGGACCCCTATAATGCAAATGTTGGTGCATTTAATGTTGTCCCAGAGGTCTCGTAGACTGTCTTCATTTCTTTTCATTCTTCTTCCCTTTATTCTGTTCTGTGGCAGTGAATTCCACCATTCTGTCTTGCAGCTCACTTATCCGTTCTTCTGCCTCAGTTACTCTGCTACTGATTCCTCTTAGTGTGTTTTTCATTTCAGTTATTGTATTGTTCATCTCTGTTTGTTTGTTCTTTAGTTCTCCTAGGTCTTTGTTAAACATTTCTTGCATCTTCTCAATCTGTGCCTCCGTTCTTTTTCTGAGATCTTGGATCATCTTCACTATCGTTACTCTGAATTCTTGTTCTGGCAGATTGCCTATCTCCACTTACTTATTTGTTCTTCTGGGGTTTTATCTTCTTCCTTCATCTGGGACATATTCCTCTGCTGTTTCATTATGTCTGACTTTTTGTGATTGTGGTTTCTGCTCTGCAGGCTCACGGATTGTAGTTCTTCTTGCTTCTGCTGTCTGCCCGCTGGTGGACGAGGCTATCCAAGAGGCTTGTGCAGGCTTCCTGATGCGAGGGGCTGGTTCCTGCCCACTGGTGGGTGGAGCTGGGTCTTGTCCCTCTGGTGGGCAGGGTTGTGCTCAGGAAGACTTTAAGCTGCCTGTCTGTTGATGGGTGGGGCTGTGTTCTCACCCTGTTGGTTGTCTGGCCTGAGGCATCCCAGCACTGGGGCCTATAGGCTGTTGGGTGGGGCTAGGTCTTGGGGAGGAAATGGCAGCCTCCAGGAGGGTTCATGCCAATGAGTACATGCCAGAACTGCTACTTCCAGTGTCTTTGTCCCCACAGTGAGCCACAGCTGCCCCCTGCCTCCACAGGAGACCCTCCAATACTAGCAGGTAGGTCTGTCTCAGTCTCTTATGAGGTCACTGCTTTTTCCCCTGGGTCCCGGTGCCCATGTGACTTTGTGTGCACCCTCCAAGAGTGGAGTTTCCGTTTCCCCCAGTCCTGTGGAAGTCCTGCAATCAAATCCCATTGGCCTTCAAAGCCAGATTCTCTGGGGGCTCCTCCTCCCATTGCCAGACCCCCAGGCTGGGAAGCCGGACGTGGGGCTCAGGACTTTCACTCCTGTGGGAGAACTGCTGTGGTATAATTGTTTTCCAATTTGTGGGTCGCCCACCCAGCGGGTATGGGATTTGATTTTATTGCAATTGCGCCCCTCCTACCATCTTGTTGTGGCTTCTTCTTTGTCTTTGGATGTAGGGTATCTTTTTTGGTAGGTTCCAGCGGTTTTTTTGTCAATGGTTGTTCAGTTATGATTTCGGTGTTTTTGTAAGAAGGGGTGAGCTCACGTCCTTCTACTCTGCCATCTTGCTGGCCGTAACTAAGAAGCCCTCAGGCAGATGGCTTCTGGCCGGGCTGTACCTGGAATTCAATGACATCAGCAGGAATCGTCTCTCCTGACCTCTTGTCTCTGCTTACTGGTGTCATCCTCACTCAGGTGGCTCTGCCTTTATTTTATGAGAGCAAGATGGGCACTAACTGCCACAGGCTGACCCACCCAGTCTTTTTTTGCATCTTTACTCCCCCCATCACTGCACAATGGCTGATCCAGTCTCACCTCCAATCTTTTACCTCCAGCATCTATTTTGCCTGGAACATCCCTTTGTGGCTCTTGTTTCAAATATCCATGACGGGGACTCTGATGGCCCTACACATTTTTTCCAGCCAAGTGACAGGTCACTGGGGTCACTGGGGTGTCTGTGCAGACCCGCCCGGGACCAGGCCCAATCTTCAGCAGAATCTCAGTGTGTTGCCAGCTCCACTGAGGCTATGGGAGAAGGTTCTCGGGAAGGGGGCAAGGGCAGGCAGACCCTCTAAATTAGTTAAATAGAGCACAGAAGCAAGAAGTTTTAAGGTGTAGGTCTAATGGGAGAGGAGGTTCTGCAAAGAAAAGCGTAGGTGAGGAAGGCTGGAAAGTTAGTTTGGGGCTTGATTGTGCAGTTTTGGATCCCCCACCAAAGGGTTTGGGCTTTATTCAAAATGTAGTAGGGGGGTTTCCCTTGTGGCGCAGTGGTTAAGAATCCACCTGCCAATGCAGGGGACACAGGTTCAAGCCCTGGTCTGGGAAGATCCCACATGCCGTGGAGCAACTAAGCCCGTGCACCACAACTACTGAGCCTGTGCGCCACAACTACTGAGCCTGCTCTCTAGAGCCCGCGAGCCACAACTGCTGAGACTGCATGCCACACCTACTGAAGCCCGCACGCCTAGAGCCTGTGCTCCGCAACAAGAGAAGCACCGCAATGAGAAGCCCGCGCACCGCAACGAAGAGTAGTCCCCGCTCGCCGCAACTAGAGAAAGCCCACGCACAGCAACAAAGACCAATGCAACCAAAAATAAATAGATAGATAAGAGGGTTAACATAAATTAAAAAAAAAAAATGTAGTAGGGAGCCACAGAAGATGCTGAGTGAAGGAGTAATAGGATCAACACGGTGCTGGGAAAGACGGTGTAGGGGCAAGGTGGGCAAGGAGAGCTCAGAGAACGGCAGGCAGCGAGCAGGCTGCAGGTCGGGTGTGGAGATATCCTGTCAGGGCCTGCGCTGGCATGCAAGCAGTGAGGGCCGGAAGGAAGGGGCCACACAAACATCCTGGGGAGAAAGAAACTGGGGGGTCAGTGCACTGCAGGGGTGAAAGAGGAGGAAGGATCAGGGTGATTTTGATGTTGCAGGGCGCCTGGGGCAACAGTGGTCAGAGTCTAAGATGGAATAGTCAGAGAAGGCACTGGTTTGTGAGGAAAGCTTCCAGCTTTAGTGTGAGACATTTGTTCATCTGTGCTTGTGCTTTGCCAGGCACTGGACTAGGCCTTGTGGGGGCAGAGCGGTGCCTAAATGTGCCCCTGCCTGTAGGCAGCTGCCGCGCCCTCTGCTCAGGGCCCACTCTGCCCTCCCGCACCCAGCCCCGTCCTGGAGACGCTTACTCTACAGCAAGAACTGTCAGGTTCACCCTCCACCAATAAGCTTTCCTCGATTCCCAGGCCAAGACGGAGGGATCCTGCTATGCTTTCTCCGGGTTTACCCCATGTTAGCTCTTATCCGTGGGGTGTTTCCTTGTGCTCTCTGTGAGGATGGGCGTCAGTTTTGATCCATAGGGTCTAGCACAGCACCTGGCATACACTGGATATTCCGAATATGTTTGCTGAATTAATTTTTAAAATTTACTACATGCCACACACCATTTAAATGCTTCACACATATAAATTCACCTACTCCTCAGAGCAACCCTGAGAGTTAAGTACTATTATTACCATGATCATCATCCCCATTTTACAGATCCAGTAGCTGAGGCAAAGAGGTGAAGCAACTTGCCCAAGGCCATACAACTAGTAAGCAACAGAGCCAGGATTTGAACTCTGGTTCCAGTGTCCTTCCTGTTGATCTGGACACTATGACTGCATGTGTGTGGAAATAAAGATCGGGAGCTAAGAAGAAGGCCAGGGGTTCCTGGAACAACCACCTGAGATAGAAAGTGCCTCATCGCCATGAGGGAGGATGCGCACTAGGGGACCCGTCGGCATCTTGGTAAGAGGCGATGAGAAAGGATTTATTCTAGGAGTTGGGCTTTCGCTACGTGATGCTGGGGGGAGCTTATGGGGAAGCCAAGTCTGGCCTCGCTCTGGACTGGCTGCTGTCAGGACATGAGGGTTAGTCTATGACTGCATCTTTTTTTTAAAAAATAAATAAATTTATTTATTTATTTGTTTGTTTGGCTATGTTGGGTCTTCGTTGCTGCGCCTGGGTTTTCTCTAGTTGCGGCGAGCTGGGGCTACTCTTCGTTGCGGTGCGCGGGCTTCTCATTGCGGTGGCTTCTCTTGTTGCGGAGCACAGGTTCTAGGCGTGCGGGCTTCAGTAGGTGTGGCACGCAGGCTCAGCAGTTGTGGCTCGTGGGCTCTAGAGCGCAGGCTCAGTAATTGTGGCTCACGGGCCTAGTCGCTCCACGGCATGTGGGATCTTCCCGGACCAGGGCTCGAACCCGTGTCCCCTGCATTGGCAGGCAGATTCTTAACCACTGGACCACCAGGGAAGTCCTGTGGCTACATCTTAATTCTCATCCAGAAGAAGAGGAGACAGGAGCTGTGGGCATAAAGCAGCAGCACAGTTTCCCACGTGAGCAAGGACAGAGGGCCTGCTGGCTGGGGCATAGTCTTGTTGTGTCCGTGTCTGGCATGGTGACAGAGTAGCCTTGCTTTTATCTTGATCCATCACGGTCACAGAGTGGCCCTGTCGGCTGTCGTTCTGTGAGGTTGTCTGTGTCCAACAAGAGGAGCCGCGGCCGAGCCGGAGGGCAGGCAGCCGGGTCGCCGTGCTGTTACAAGACTTGACGTCAGCAGCAATGGCACTCCTCTCCCCGTTTCTCCAGGTTTCTCTCCTAGAGTGTAAGCTGCTGCGGCTGGCCCGGGGCAGGCGGGCAGCTCTCCAGAGCCCTTCCCCGGCCCCAGCTGCAGCCTCTCCTTCGCCTCGGTTGGGCCTCAGCGAGGGCTGAGCTGTGGTTCTCCTCACGGCCTCTCCCAGCTGGGGGCACCTGGGGGGCGGCAGGTCCGCGTGCCGAAGGCGCACTGCTTATCGCTCCTGTTTCCAGACCATATAGGGCCCCAGTGCTTCCTGCAGTCCTCACCCTCTGCAGCCTCCACTGATGAAAGACACTGGCTCCTTAGAGCCGTCCCTCCTTCACTCCCTCCTGGAGGCTGGAGCTCCCTTAGGGAAGACACACTATCAGTTGCTTCCCCTGCTGAGGCTACTGCATTGTCCACCCCTCCCCCTCCCTCTGTCCCCTCCCCCTCCCCCCACTTCATTTTCAGCAGGTGAGGACCATCTATTTCTGCCTGCCCCCAGCTCCCTGGAGAGGTTTGTTTTTAGCACCGTCTAGTTTATTTCCAGCTCATTCCAGCTCAGAATATTTCCATCAGGTGGACGTGTTTGGGAACAGCTTCCCCCCTCGCCTCTTCCTCCCAATCACTAAAACAGGCCTTCACATGTCTATTTTGGTGTCATCTGAGTGGCCTGTGGGTCTCCCCAGACTAGGCTGCCTCCGTGGAATCGTGTCTGAGCCCGGGTCCAGCCTGGAAAGCCCCAGAGGCTCTGTTGTAATGGAAACAATCCTGTGTGTGTGTGTGTGTGTGTGTGTGTGTGTGTGTGTGTATACACGGCTCCTGCAGAAACCTGGGTGCCCCACGTGGCTCAGCCCCAGGCAGCTGCCTTGGAAATGCCAGCCCCCATGGAATTTCGGGACTGCCTGCCCTGACTTACAGACACCAAAGCCATCTTGTGCGTGGCCGCTGCAGTGCCACATCACAGGTAGAAACAATGCTGAGGGTAATGCAGGCTTTCGGCAAACATTTGGGTTTTCTTATTTTTGCTGTTGTTGATGCTGTTTCTGCCCTTTGGACAAACTACGCACTTGAGTCTGGTGCATATCCTTGGAAAGTGATTCACTCCGACCTGCTCTTGGAAACATAGGCACTTGGATCAAAGTGAGTCCAGGTGCAAGTGACCATGGGACCCGGCGCGACTCCCTTCTTCAACCTGAGGCTCCCCATCTGCACCACAAGGAATTTGGCCCAAACCACCTCCAAAGTCCTTTTTTTACACATATGACCCCAGGATCACCACTGTGTCCCTCTGGGTCTCTCACTCACCAGACCAGCCCATCAGTAGGGCACTAGAGACAGCCTTTTCTGTTTCTGCCCCCTTTTTTTGCATCAAGCAGCAACCCCTCAAATCAAGCAAATGTGTCATTAGAAGGCAGCAAAGGAAAGACGTGACACATACATCCTGCCTTTGCAGGTTGGGAAAATTACAGGTGCAGCCACGCACTAACTGCTCCACAGCTGCTAGGGCTCGTTACTTCCGCCCCCTCCGCTCTGGGCCTCCCCTGCCTGTTGGAACTTGCGCTCGCAAGAGCCCGAGGAGAGGAGAGGTGAGGGCACACGCTCGTGGCATCACTAAGGGTTCTGACCGTGAGTCAGATGGCTCAGCTACAGCCAAGTTCTCACCCTGACCAGCAGCAGTTCGCCTGGTTTTCCCCGATTCACAGATTCCAGAGAAGGCTGCACCTTACAACTTTCCTCACACCAGCCCCACTCATACCACATACACCTTGAGAAAAATATTCTGATCCTAGAGCTTGAAGGTATTTGAACTCCTCTGAAAGACCCTGTTAGGAGTTTGCTGTCTTGCGATTTGACTGAGCTGCGATTTGACTGAGCAGGCCTTGGGGGGCAGGTGAGGACACAGCCTACAGAGAAGACATTTGCCCCTGGGATGACAGTGAGCTGCATGACCCAGCCTGGGGCTGCCAGCCAGCCTGGAGGAAGATGGAGAGTGTCTTGGCCACCCGGTGCCAGGGTGGCCCCGGACCACAGAACACCATACTACTTCAAAGCCAAGGGAGCAGCAGCTGCCAGCCTGCCACTCAAGGTCACACACACACAAACACACACACACACACACACACGTGCGCCAAGATCCCCATCAATTCCAATGTCAAACCCCTTTACGTTGCAATTCCAACACCGGCGGAGGAGTTTAAAATTTAAAGGCTGCTGAAACCTCCAGAACAAGTTTGCTTTCCAAGAGTCTTTTTTCCAAAACAACACACACACACACACACACACACACACTCACACAACTCACCCAAGCAGCAAGCTGAGTAACAGAGCAGTCCTGAAATGGTGAGCAGATGAGTGAGGCTGAGGGATGGGCCCGTCATCATGGGCAAGGCCCCGGCGGACTGGCCGGGGGACACCCGCTGGAGGCTGGCTGAGATTTGTCACGCCCCCAGCGCTCCCAGCGCCTGGCCTGTTGGGCATTTGGGGTGGGAGTCGGCCAATCCCTGCTTTGGTGTCGCTTCTGCCCCAGATGCCAGGGGTCCGGAGGCCAGTCCTGAGCTCCTGGGAGCAGGAACGGGAGGCAGAGCTCTGGTCTCTCAGGAGGATGCACTGGGGGTGGCTTGGGAGAGGAAGAGTTCCCCAGGGAGAGCCCAGGGGAGGAGGTGGGGCTGGAGCCCAGGATATTGATGCCCCTGCAGCAGAGGGGAAACGGAGGGTAACCCGTTAAACAGGCTGCTTTGCACTCTGGCAAGCCTCACAGGGCCATCCTCACTGTCACCCCAGCCGCGGTGGGAGTGGGGTTGGGGGGAGTCTGCCCGCCTCAGCTCCAGGGAAGGTCTGTTGCTTCACCACATCTACGCCAGTGCTGGCAACAAAGCTAAACTTAATTTTTTAAATATGTATTTATATATATATTTCCAAAGGGCCCATGAGGCAAACTTTTTTAGATGAAGCTTCCCTGTAAAATGATTAAGTGACATATACCAGATACACGTGGAAATCTGTCTGACACTTTATAGGCACCCAATGCACAAGCATGCGCACAAACATACAGAATATTCTAGATCATAAAAGCAGTAAGCACTGCTGTTTTAACCAGCTTAGTAAGGACCATGAGCTATAGCAGGAGTTGGCAAACTTTTTCTGGAAAGGGCCGGATCGTGTTTTAGGCTCTACGGGCCTCATGGCCTCTGCTGCAACGCAACTCTGCCATGGTGCATGAAAGCAGCATAAATACAGGTAGGAATGCGTGTGGCCATGTTGCAATGAAACTTTATTTACAAAAATAGGAGGCAAGCTGGATTTCGTCCCCAGGCTGTAGTTTGCCAACCACTGAGCTACAACCTTCAAAAGAAAGCATACTTCTTGTATTCATTCATTCATCTGCTGTTTCATTCATTCAGAAATACACAGTGAGTGAGTGCCAAATGCCTGCAAGACACAATGACTAGACATAGTCCCTGCCCTCGGAACGTCTCAGTCAGTGTTGTGGAAAGAGTACAGGCCCTAGAGTCGGGCAAACTTGGGCTGCAGCCCTGCTTTTGCCACTTACTGGCTATCTGAACTTGAGGAAGTTACTCACTTTCTCAGAGTCTCGGCTTATTTACCTGTCGAGTGGGTATGGCGAAACTCATCTAGCTCATTCGTTGTAAGGATTAGAGCAAGGCTTTTGGAGTTCCTAGCACAGAATAGGGGCTCCTTTATCAACATTTTCATAGATAACTTGTACGAGGTGGAAAAATAAAAGCGGCTAACATGGGGCTGGGGTGTCTGGAGGGATTTACAAGAAGAAATGATGGGTACCAGTTGGGGCAGGGGATACAAGTGAGAAATCAGGGAAAGCTTCCTGGAGGAGGTGGCATCTGAGCTATGCTTTGAAAGTAGAGAAGATCTTCTGGGGAACTTCCCTGGTGGTCCAGTGGGTAAGACTCCACACTTCCAGTGCAGAGGGCCCGGGTTCGAGCCCTGCTTGGGGAACTAGATACCGCATGCATGCCACAACTAAATGCTGCAACTAAGAGTGCACATGCCTCAACTAAGAAGTCCGCATGCTGTGGCTAAAAGATCCCGCATGCCACAACTAAGACCCAGTGCAGCCTAAATAAATAAATAAATAAATAAATAAATAAATAAATATTAAAAAGTATATATATCTGCTGGTACCATGATGGGAGGAATGAGGGAGGAGAGGGTTAGGCTCTGTTCCTTCTCTGGAGCATTTCCCTCTGTTCGCAGAAACATCAGGGAAGACAGCACAGAGGGCACGGAGTCCTGAAACCCAGCCCAGGGCAGAAAGGTCTTCCGCGTCACATTTACCCAGATCCCCCGGTGCCAGGGCCTGTTCCTGCAGCTCATCAATTTTTCAAGCCTCATTTCAAAAACCCTTAGAGATGGAAGTTTTGCCATTTTAAGCACCTGAAGCATTTATTTTTTTACCAATCCACATCAAACTTCTCCTCGAAAGGCTTACACAAGTGAACCACTCAGCTATAACTTTGTTTCATGATTCTCAGAACGAAGGTGGCTGACTAGAGGATCACTGAGGTCCTGTCCAGCCCTGCAGGTGTCCGCGTCTCTACTCCCAACCTAATGTCTCAGGCTCACCAATGTCTCTTTCTGTCTCCCTCCTTCTGTGACTCTCCTTCTTGCCTCGATCCCATTGTCTCTCTGTGTCGCTGTCTCTAACTTGGTCTCATTCTCTGTCTCCGTCTCTCCAGGCACTAGCAGTTGAATTTCCTTAAGTCAAATGCCTGGAGGTGTGCTCACTGCCTAATGGCCCCTCAGCCAAGCGTGCCAGCTTGAGATCAGGAGTCCTGGCCTCCAGTCCTGTGTGGCCAGTAACTTGCGGTGTGACCTTGGAGAACTCACATCCGTGCTGGGTGTTGGTTTTCCCAAATGTAAATGGGAGCGTTGGACCAGATGCGCTCTAAGCCCATTCCAGCCCCGGTTTCTCCCAGGGGAGGTGGCTCCTAAGACTCTCCTCTCCTCTCCCCTGGAGAGCAGTCCTTGCCCTCGATGCAGCCTCTTGTTGGCCCAAGCACCAGCTCACCCAGCAGAGCTGCCTGCAAAATCTAATTCATAGTAAAAGTTTCCGGGGCCTTCCTGCAGCTGTCAGCAGGTGTCATATTCACAGTATTTTGTCTTAATTGCAGCTCTGGGATTCATCACCCAGGCCAGAAGACCCTTCTGGAATACTGCCTCCCAGACACCAGGCCAGCACCCCTGTCCCCACTGCTGCCACATGCAGACCTGTTTCCTGCTGAGCCCCCCAAAGTGGAGTCTGCTTTGCATCTTCCCCTGGCCGTGTCTCCCACCCCTGCTGCCCAGAGAGGCTGTGTGGCCTGGCTAACTCGGCACCCTTCCCAAGGACTCAGACTCCCCAGAAGTAGGCTGGAGGACCTGGGGTCTGTCTTCTCACTGCCAGACACGCTCTCCTTGACCAAACTTTGGTCAGGCTCTGAACCAGGCCCCCACCTTGGGCTTCCTTGCTGAGTCCAGTTTTAGCAAGAAGCCTGCTAAGTCAGTTTAGAGAGAATCGCCACCCTTGATATCTGTTCACCCTTGATATCTGATCAAATTCCTCACCTCCCCCATCCCTGATATCTTATCGCCTGGCCTGCCTTCAGCGAGAATCCTGTTAAGTGGCTTTAGCAAGATCCCCCTACCCTTGAGGTCTCTTGGTAATTTTCCATCTACCAACCCCTCAACCTGCTCCTTGACTACAAATCCCCACTTGTTCCTGTTCAATTCAGAATTGAGCCCAATCTCTCTCCCCTCTTGAGAGAGTCTTGCCACCCACGGCAATAGTCTCCATCAAGGTCGCCCTTACTCTTTCAACAAGCATCAGAATCATTTTTTCTTTGACACAGATCCAATGTTTTGCCCACAGCAGAGCCCTGTAACAGATCCCACTTCAGCCACAAACACTTATTGAACACGTACTATGTTTCAAGCCCTTGCTATGCCACCAGGATGGAGAGACAAAAACGCCCACGGTCTAGCCTCTGGAGGGCAAAGAGTTTTCACATCATCTGCTAACGCCAACGATTGGTGCAGATTTCCTGGAACACTGTGTTAAGAAGGACTCTGAGGAAAGAGGGTCACGACTTATTGGTATTGCCTCCCAGAGATGAGAGGAAGGAGTGGCATCTGCGCTGCTTACTTGCTGGGCCTTGTTTAGCAAAATCCATGAAACAATGACAACACCGGACTCAGCACATCCCACGCATTATTGCACTGAATCCTCAGAGTACGATTACCCTCCGTCTATAGAGGAGAACTCTGTACATTTCAGATTGGTCCAGGCCACACGGCTAGGACTGGGGTCAGAGTTCAACAGGACTCTCGTGCAGCCCTGGGAGAAGGTGACCTCCTGGTGGCCGCTTCCCCAGCCCCGGGGATGGCTCCTGGTCAGACCGCCCTCCCCGCTCCTGCGGCTTTCCCTGCTCTTGTGGGCCAGGCGGCTCCCCTCCGACCTGACCCTTCCCTGGCGGCTGGCTCTCTCTACTCTTAACCCCCAGCCGCTGACTTTACATCCCAGGACCTCCTCAGAGTTGGGGCTGTGAGGAGAAGGCTGGAACTCCCCCAGAATGTGTGCTCCCCGCCACCCCACAGGCCAGAGCTATCCCTGAGAAGCGGTGGTGCTACCCAGCTCCCCCGCAGTGAGGGTAGCTGGGGCGTGTGGTTACATGACTCTTCCCACCGATGGTTCTGCCTGGATGCAGAAGACACCAGCCCTGGGCGATGCTGGAGCCAGGACGGAAAGGGCCTGCATCTCTGGATGCCAGTGAGGAGGCCGGCCACCCCCCAACCAGGGCCGCTGGACTCGGGCGAGCAGAAAATGAATTTTGACTAGACGAAGTCACTGACATGTTGGCGTTTGTTTGTCACAGCAGGTGGCATTACCCCAACCGGGGGTGAAGCGCCAGCCACAGGAACATTCGTGAGCATTCGGTACCCTTCCCTGGTCCCCACAGCCACTGCACACAATGATATCAGTATCATCAGCCTCGTCTCCAGACGATGGTCAAGATCTAAGGATACGCCTGAGGTCACACACAGCCGGTAGGTAGTTGGCCAGATGTCTTGAATTGAAGACATCAGCTGAATCCAGATGTCTGACCCTGGAGACTTCTGGAGGTGACCAGCACAAAGCGGTGACCTTGCCCCACACCCTCACCAGCTGGCGAGAATGAGCAGGGAACCTCAGAAAAACGCAGGTGTGTCCCAGCCAGCTGGGCTTGGAGGCGTTTCCAACACCCAGTCCCATGTCTTTCTAACCAAACCTCATGATCACTCATCTTCGGGTCCTAGTTTCCTGTTTGGTAAATGCAATCCGACCTCCCTGACTATCCTGGCCGCAGAGAGGGTTCAGTCATGTGTACATTTACTTTCTCTGTTGAATAGTTTACTCTTCAAGGTGGGCAAGGGATCTGCAACTCATTTTGAAATTCATCGAATAAAATAAGGTGGATAAACAGACAGAGGATAGAGTAAATATAGCAAAATGATAACGACTGCAGAATCTATGTGCTGGGTGTATTTGTTTGCTAGGGCTGACATAGCAAAGTACCTGGGCAGCTGAAATAACAGAAATACACTTTTCCTAGTTTGGGAAGTTAGACGTCCAAGACAAAGGTGTCAGAAGGTTCGGTTTCTTCCAAGGCTTCTCTCCTTGGCTTGCAGATGGCTACCTTCTCCCTGTGTCCTCACATGGCCTTTGCTCTTTTCAAGCATCCCCGGTGTCTCTTTGTGTGTCCAGATCTCCTCTTCTTATAAGGACACCAGTCAGATTAGACCAGAGCCACCCCTATGGCCTCACTTAACCTTAGTCACCTCTCTAAAGGCCTATCTCCAAATACAGTCACATGCTGAGGTAATGGGGGTTGGGACTCCAATATATGCATTTTGGGGGAGGGGGGAGATGCAAGGCAGCCCATAACAGTAGGCATACCAGTGTTCCCTGGACAATTCTTTCCACTTTTTTTTGAATGTTTGGGATTTTCCCTAATGAAAAAGAATAAACTTTAAAAAATTTAAGTAGGCAACAGAGAACCAGAAGTTACCTCCACAGGGTTAGGATTGGGGGTGGGCCATCCAACACCCTTGCTAGCAAATATCTGGGCACTCTGGAGCTGCACACAGAACCAGGACACCAGTGTCACCTGGAGGAGCCTGTAGCCATTAATCAGGAGACCTTGAGCAAGTAACCAAATCCTCAGGAAAGACATGAGGTGGACATCCCCTTCTGCACCCCACCCCCCCGATAAGGCTGCCCAAGCCACAAGGATGAAGGAAAGTCACCTCACACTGGCCATTAATTTGTAGTAAGTCATGTATCAGAAGTGACTCCTCTGTGCATAGATCTAAGGAGACAAACCCATCTCTCCTTCCTCCCACAAGAGAATTTTTTGGATGTTATCTAAACGAAGGCATCTGCTTTTCTGAGTTCAAGTTCTAATTTGACCAAATGGCATGTGGTAAATGGAGAGGAAGAAGGAGGCAATGTTATTAGGAGCTGAGGGAACATCAAGAAACCTCCTCAGGGCTGGATGTGCCTTGGCTCTGAATTTGATTATGGCGGCCAGGATAAATCAGCGAGTCCTATTAACTCTTCTGCTTTGGCTTGATGGGGGAGGCCAAGTTTCTAGAGTTATTCGGGAGATCTGGCCACAGGTCAGAGATGAAACCCTGCAGCTGCATTGAGCCCAAAGGGTGGGCTGTTTCCAACATGTGCTGACAACTGGGGCTGAGTGGAAAGACCCTGTATTTCCACCAGATATGTTCCCACGCCTTCATTTATCCATGGTGACATTTTAGCTCTACGGACACTTGTGATTCAAAACCATGTGGCTCACTTAGCCCTTTCCCTAGAGCCTCCATCCCTGCCCCACTACCTCCAGTAATTGTTATCCGAGGGTCCACAGCAGGTGGGGAAGAGGGAAGCAGGGTCCCTGTGTGCCCGTGGCTGCCCACTGGCACAGTGAACACTTCTACCCATTGGTCTCATGAGTCACTGAAATCCCTGGATTCCAGAAAGTGGGGGACCTTGGGTTGACCCCCTTGAACTCAATTGAGCAATAGAGCTTACTGACTGAACAAGTTGGCAAAAGGAACCTTATAAACACTGCTATAATTATGTGATTCTACCATTCTGGAAATTCTCTGAGATCTCAATTCCCTTTGCTAATTTGGGTCTAACAGATTTTTCAAGACAGAAAAATCCCCTCCTGTGCTCCAGATGAGAGGCTGTGTTTTGTATGTCTATATAGGATTTTGTCTAATTGTTTAGAAAATATAATATATTCATGTGATTCAAAATTCAAAAAGTATAAATGCGTATACTTGAAAACTCTCTTACCCTGTCCCAGTTCCAATTATTTATTATCAATTAGTCTCCTGTGTATTCTTCCATGAATATTTTCTGCATACAGAAGCAAATAAGTAGGTATAATATTTCCCTCTCTTGCTCAAATGGTTACCTGTAATATATTACTATACCTGTGATACTTCACAGTATTTCTAAGAGTATTCTGTATTACTGCATAAAATGCATACACATTCCCTCCTATGGCTATGTAATATTCTTTCATTTGGAAGAACCATAATTTGTTCACCCTGCCCTGTACTAATGTGCATTTGGGTGATTTGCAAACATTTGCTGATATAAACAATGATACACCAAAAATTTATATGGAATTATAACAGACCCAGAATTGCTAGAGCAATCCTGAGGAAAAAAAACAAAGCAGGAGGCATAACTCTCCCAGACTTCAGACAATACTACAAAGCTACAGTAATCAAAACAGTGTGGTATTGATACAAAAACAGGCATAACGATCAACATAACAGAATAGAGAGCCCAGAAGTAAACCCACACACCTACAGTCAATTAATCTTCAACAAAGGAGGCAAGAATATAAAATGGGAAAAAGACAGTCTCTTCAACAAGCGGTGCTGGGAAAGTTGGACAGCTGCATGTAAATCAATGAAGTTAGAACACACCCTCACACCCTACAAAAATAAATTCAAAATGGCTTAAAGACTTAAACATAATACATGACAGCATAAAACTCCTAGAAGAGGACATAAACAAAACATTCTCTGACATAAATTGTGCCAATGTTTTCTTAGGTCAGTCTCCCAAGGCAATAGAAATAAAAACAAAACTAAACAAATAGGACCTAATCAAACTTACAAGCTTTTGCACAGCAAAGGAAGCCATAAAAAAAAAAAAAGAAAAGACAACCTATGGAATGGGAGAAAATATTTGCAAATGATGCTACAGACAAGTGCTTAATCCCCAAAATACACAAACAGCTGATACAACTCAAAAACAACAACAACGACAAAACAAACAACCCAATCGAAAAATGGGCAGAAGACCTTAATACACATATCTCCAAAGAAGACATACAGATGGCCAACAAGCACGTGAAAAGCTGCTCAACATCACTAATTATTAGAGAAATGCAAATCAAAACTAAAATGAGGTACCACCACACACCAGTCAGAATAGCCATCATTTAAAAGTCTACAGGAAAGGATTAACCAAGATGGCGGAGTAGAGGACGTGCTCTCACTCCCTCTTGTGAGAGCACCAGAATCACAACTGGCTGCTGGACAATCATTGACAGGAAGACACTGGACTTCATCAAGGAGGATACCCCACGTCCAAGGACAGAGGAGAAGCCACAGTGAGATGGTAGGAGGGGTGCAATCAGAGTAAAATCAAATCCCATAACTGCTGGGTGGGTGACTCACAGACTGGCGAGCACTTATACCACAGAAGTCCACCCTCTGGAGTGAAGGTTCTGAGCCCCACGTCAGGCTTCCCAACCTGGGGGTCTGGCAACGGGAGGAGGAATTCATAGAGAATCAGACTTTGAAGCCTAGTGGGAATTGATTGCAGGACTTCGACAGGACTGGGGGAAACAGAGACCCCACTCTTGGAGGGCGCACACAAAATAGTGTGTGCATTGGGACCCAGGGGAAGGAGCAGTGACCCTGGGGGATACTGAACCAGATGTACCTGCTGGTGTTGGGGGATCTCCTGCAGAGGCGGGGGCTGGCTCTGTTTCACCGTGGGGACAAGGACACTGGCAGCGGAGGTTCTGGGAAGTACTCCTTGGCGTGAGCCCTCGCAGAGTCTGCCATTAGCCCCACCAAAGAGCCCAGGTAGGCTCCAGGGTTGGGTTGCCTCAGGCAAAACAACCAACAGGGAGGGAACCCAGCCCCACCCATCAACAGTCAAGTGGATTAAAGTTTTATGGAGCTCTGACCACCACAGCAACAGTCAGCTCTACCCACCACCAGAGCCTCCCATCAAGCCTCTTAGATAGCCTCAACCACCAGAGCGCAGACAGCAGAAGCAAGAAAAACTACAGTCCTGCAGCCTTTGGAAGAAAAACCACATTTACAGAAAGATAGACAAGATGAAAAGGCAGAGGGCTATATACAAGATGAAGGAACAAGAAAAAACCCCAGAAAAACAACTAAGTGAAGTGGAGATAGGCAAGCCTCCAGAAAAAGAATTCAGAATAATGATAGTGAAGATGACCCAGGACCTCGGAATAAGAATGGAGGCAAAGATTGAGAAGATGCAAGAAATGATTAACAAAGACCTAGAAGAATTAAAGAACAAACAAACAGAGATGACCAATACAATAACTGAAATGAAAACTACACTAGAAGGAATCAATAGTAGAATAACTGAGGCAGAAGATTGGATAAGTGACCTGGAAGACAGAATGGTGGAATTCACTGCTGCGGAACAGACTAAAGAAAAAAGAATGAAAAGAAATGAAGACAGCCTAAGAGACCTCTGGGACAACATTAAACGCAACAACATTCGCATTATAGGGGTCCCAGAAGGAGAAGAGAGTGAGAAAGGACCTGAGAAAATATTTGAAGAGATTATAGTCGAAAACATCCCTAACATGGGAAAGGAAATAGCCACCCAAGTCCAGGAAGCGCAGAGAGTCCCATACAGAATAAACCCAAGGAGAAGCACGCCAAGACACATAGTAGTCAAATTGGCAAAAATTAAAAGAAAAATTATTGAAAGCAGCAAGGGAAAAACGACAAATAACATACAAGGGAACTCCCATAAGGTTAACAGCTGATTTGTCAGCAGAAACACTACAAGCCAGAAGGGAGTGGCATGATATACTTAAAGTGATGAAAGGGAAGAACCTACAACCAAGATTACTCTACCCGGCAAGGATCTCATTTAGATTTGATGGAGAAATCAAAAGCTTTACAGACAAGCAAAAGCTAAGAGAATTCAGCACCACCAAACCAGCTCTACAACAAATGTTAAAGGAACTTCTCTAAGTGGGAAACACAAGAGAAGAAAAGGACCTACAAAAACAAACCCAAAACAATTAAGAAAATGGTCATAGGAACATACATATCGATAATTACCTTAAACGTGAATGGATTAAATGCTCCAGCCAAAAGACACAGGCTTGCTGAATGGATACAAAAACAAGACCCATATATATGCTGTCTACAAGAGACCCACTTTAGACCTAGGGACACATACAGACTGAAAGTGAGGGGATGGAAAAAGATATTCCATGCAAATGGAAATCAAAAGAAAGCTGGAGTAGCTATACTCATATCCGATAAAATAGACTTTAAAATAAAGAATGTTACAAGAGACAAGGAAGGACACTACATAATGATCAAAGGATCAATCCAAGAAGAAGATATAACAATTATAAATATATATGCACCCAACATAGGAGCACCTCAATACATAAGGCAACTGCTAACAGCCATAAAAGAGGAAATTGACAGTAACACAATCATAGTGGGGGACTTTAACACCTCACTTACACCAATGGACAGATCATCCAAAATGAAAATAAATAAGGAAACAGAAGCTTTAAATGACACAATAGACCAGATAGATTTAATTGATATTTATAGGACATTCCAGCCAAAACCAGCAGATTACACGTTCTTCTCAAGTGCACACGGAACATTCTCCAGGATAGATCACATCTTGGGTCACAAATCAAGCCTCAGTAAATTTAAGAAAATTGAAATCATATCAAGCATCTTTTCTGACCACAATGCTATGAGATTAGAAATGAATTACAGGGAAAAACACATAAAAAAGACAAACACATGGAGGCTAAACAATATGTTACTAAATAACCAAGAGATCACTGAAGAAATCAAAGAGGAAATCAAAAAATACCTAGAGACAAATGACAATGAAAACACGATGACCCAAAACCTATGGGATGCAGCAAAAGCAGTTCTAAGAGGGAAGTTTATAGCTATACAAGCCTACCTAAAGAAACAAGAAAAATCTCAAGTAAAAAATCTAACCTTACACCTAAAGAAACTAGAGAAAGAAGAACAAACAAAACCCAAAGTTAGCAGAAGGAAAGAAATCATAAAGATCAGAGCAGAAATAAATGAAATAGAAACAAAGAAAACAATAGCAAAGATCAATAAAACTAAAAGCTGGTTCTTTGAGAAGATAAACAAAATTGATAAGCCATTAGCCAGACTCATCAAGAAAAAGAGGGAGAGGACTCAAATTAATAAAATCAGAAATGAAAAAGGAGAAGTTACAACAGACACCGCAGAAATACAAAGCATCCTAAGAGACTACTACAAGCAACTTTATGCCAATAAAATGGACAACCTGGAAGAAATGGACAAATTCTTAGAAAGGTATAACCTTCCAAGACAGAACCAGGAAGAAGCAGAAAATATGAACACACCAATCACAAGTAATGAAATTGAAACTGTGATTAAAAATCTTCCAACAAACAAAAGTCCAGGACCAGATGGCTTCACAGGTGAATTCTATCAAACATTTAGAGAAGAGCTAACACCTATCCTTCTCAAACTCTTCCAAAAAATTGCAGAGGAAGGAACACTCCCAAACTCATTCTATGAGGCCACCATCACCCTGATACCAAAACCAGACAAAGACACTACAAAAAAAGAAAATTACAGACCAATATCACTGATGAATATAGATGCAAAAATCCTCAACAAAATACTAGCAAACAGAATCCAACAACACTTTAAAAGGATCATACACCACGATCAACTGAGATTTATCCCAGGGATGCAAGGATTCTTCAATATACGCAAATCAATCAATGTGATACACCATATTAACAAATTGAAGAAGAAAAACCATATGATCATCTCAATAGATGCAGAAAAAGCTTTTGACAAAATTCAACACCCATTTATGATAAAAACACTCCAGAAAGTGGGCATAGAGGGAACCTACCTCAACATAATAAAGGCCATATATGACAAACCCACAGCCAACATCATTCTCAATGGTGAAAAACTGAAAGCATTTCCTCTAAGATCAGGAATGAGACAAGGATGTCCACTCTCACCACTATTATTCAACATAGTTCTGGAAGTCCTAGCCACGGCAATCAGAGAAGAAAAAGAAATAAAAGGAATACAAATTGGAAAAGAAGAAGTAAAACTGTCACTGTTTGCAGATGACATGATACTATACATAGAGAATCCTAAAACTGCCACCAGAAAACTGCTAGAGCTAATGAATGAATATGGTAAAGTTGCAGGATACAAAATTAATGCACAGAAATCTCTTGCATTCCTATACACTAATGATGAAAAATCTGAAAGAGAAATTATGGAAACACTCCCATTTACCATTGCAACAAAAAGAATAAAATACCTAGGAATAAACCTACCTAGGGAGACAAAAGACCTGTATGCAGAAAACTATAAGACACTGATGAAAGAAATTAAAGATGCTACCAACAGATGGAGAGATATGCCATGTTCTTGGATTGGAAGAATCAACATTGTGAAAATGACTGTACTACCCAAAGCAATCTACAGATTCAATGCAATCCCTATCAAATTACCAATGGCATTTTTTACGGAGCTAGAACAATCATCTTAAAATTTGTATGGAGACACAAAAGACCCCGAATAGCCAAAGTAGTCTTGAGGCAAAAAAACGGAGCTGGAGGAATCAGACTCCCTGACTTCAGACTATACTACAAAGCTACAGTAATGAAGACAATATGGTACTGGCACAAAAACAGAAACATAGATCAATGGAACAAGATAGAAAGCCCAGAGATAAACCCACGCACCTATGGTCAACTAATCTATGACAAAGAAGGCAAAGATATACAATGGAGAAAAGACAGTCTCTTCAATAATTGGTGCTGGGAGAACTGGACAGCTACATGTAAAAGAATGAAATTAGAATACTCCCTAACACCATACACAGAAATAAACTCAAAATGGATTCTAGACCTAAATGTAAAACCGGACACTATAATACTCTTAGAGGAAAACATAGGAAGAACACTCTTTGACATAAATCACAGCAAGATCTTTTTTGATCCACCTCCTAGAGTAATGGAAATAAAAACAAAAATAAACAAATGGGACCTAATGAAACTTCAAAGCTTTTGCACAGCAAAGGAAACCATAAACAAGACGAAAAGACAACCCTCAGAATGGGAGAAAATATTTGCAAACGAATCAATGGACAAAGGATTAATCTCCAGAATATATAAACATCTCATTCAGCTCAATATTAAAGAAACAAACACCCCAATCCAAAAATGGGCAGAAGACCTAAATAGACATTTCTCCAAAGAAGACATACAGACGGCCACGAAGCACATGAAAAGATGCTCAACATCACTAATTATTAGAGAAATGCAAATCAAAACTACAATGAGGTATCACCATACACCAGTTAGAATGGGCATCATCAGAAAATCTACAAAGAACAAATGCTGGAGAGGGTGTGGAGAAAAGGGAACCCTCTTGCACTGTTGGTGGGAATGTAAATTGATACAGCCACTATGGAGAGCAGTATGGAGGTTCCTTAAAAAACTAAAAATAGAACTACCATACGACCCAGCAATCCCACTACTGGGCATATACCCAGAGAAAACCGTAATTCAAAAAGACACATGCACCCGAATGTTCATTGCAGCACTATTTACCATAGCCAGGTCATGGAAGCAACCTAAATGCCCATCAACAGACGAATGGATAAAGAAGTAGTGGTACATATACACAATGGAATATTACTCAGCCATAAAAAGGAATGAAATTCAGTCATTTGCTGAGACGTGGATGGATCTAGAGACTGTCATACAGAGTGAAGTAAGTCAGAAATAGAAAAACAAATATCGTATATTAACGCATGTATGTGGAACCTAGAAAAATGGTACAGATGAGCTGGTTTGCAGGGCAGAAGTTGAGACACAGATGTAGAGAACAGACATATGGACACCAAGGGGGGAAAACTGCGGTGGGGTGGGGATGGTGGTGTGCTGAATTGGGCGATTGGGATTGACATGTATGCACTGATGTGTATAAAATTGATGACTAATAAGAACCTGCAGTATAAACAAACAAACAAACAAAACAACTAATACTAAACTATCATTGGGTTATTTGTATGGAAATATGTTAATATAAATGTTTCAGACATTACATGAAATTTCTAAAAATCTTATATGTTCTGGTATAATAAGTCATAATCCTAGTTATTACTTTAAAATGTATATCTCAGAAATAACTAATTTTCTTGTCAACTGCATTATTATGAAGTTTCATCAAATCTTTAACCGTGGTCATTTTTAAGTCTTTTGTCATTTACAGACAGTTCTGGGTGTACTCTGATGCTTTTGTAAATATGTTCCTATAAAAGGGTTTCATCTTCAGGAAATTCATGGAAAAGACTCTGACAAGTACAGGTTTCTGGTAACTGACTGTACTGCTGAACTGAATGAATAAGCATTTTCAGAACTCTAATGAAAAACTGATGAACTCATAAAAGTGCTAACAAAAGATCAAGACAAAAAAAAAATTAATTACTTGGGACTGAGTGAACTGATGAGGATGAGTATAATTTTTGTGACTTTCTGTTTGAATTTAAAAAAAGAAAAAATCTCACAAGGACTCAGAGGCAAAGAATATACAAATCAATTTTCACTGCAAAGTAAAGGAGCTGTTACAGTGGAGGATTACTGGACCGAATGTCAATATTATGACATAGTATGAGTGTGTTTCATGTTTGGTAATTGCAATCATTGTTGCTTTTGTTGTGGTCATCCATGTACAATGCTTGGTGTCAGTCTATTTATCTCTTGTAAAAATAAAATACAGTGTGTGTGTGTGAAAACAAACAAGTAAACAAAAGTAAACAAAATAAAACCAAAAAAAAAAAAAGTCTACAAATAACAAATGCTGGAGAGGGTGTGGAGAAAAGGGAACCCTACTACACTGTTGGTGGGAATGTAAGTTGGTGCAGCCACTATGGAGAACAGTATGGAGGTTCCTCAGAAAACTAAAAATAGAATTACCATATGATCCAGCAATCCCACTCCTGGGAATATACCGAGACAAAACTATAATTCAAAAAGATACATGCACCCCTATGTTCATAGCAGCACTATTCACAATAGCCAAGACATGGAAACAACCTAAACGTCCATCAACAGATGAATGGATAAAGAAGACGTACATATATACAATGGGATACTACTCAGCCATAAAAAAGAATGAAATAATGCCATTTGCAGCAACATGGATGCAACTAGAGATTATCATACTAAGTGAAGTAAGTCAGAAAGAGAAGGACAAATACCATATGATATCACTTACATATGGAATCTAAAATATAACACAAATGGGGACTTCCCTGGTGGTGCAGTAGTTAAGAATCCGCCTGCCAGTGCAGGGGACACGGGTTCGAGCCCTGGTCTGGGAAGATCCCACATGCCACAGAGCAACTAAGCCTTTGTGCCACAACTACTGAGCCTGCGAGCCGCAACTACTGAAGCCCACACACCTAGAGCCGTTGCTCTGCAACAAGAGAAGCCACCGCAATGAGAAGCCTGCACACCGCAACAAAGAGTAGTCCCCGCTTGCTGCAACTAGAGAAAGCCCATGCGCAGCAACGAAGACCCAATGCAGACATAAATAAATAAATAAATACATATATTTATTTTAAATAAATAAATAAATAAAATATAACACAAATGAACTTATCTATGAAACAGAAACAGACTCACATAGAGAACAAACTTGTGGTTGCCAGGGGTGGGGGGAGGGGAAGGGATGGAGTGGGAGTTTGGGATTAGCAGGTGCAAACTATTATATACAGAATGGATAGACAACAAGGTCCTACTGTATAGCACAGGGAACTATATTCAATATCCTGGGATAAGCCATAATGAAAATAATATGAAAAAAGAATGTCTGAATGTGTATAACTGAGTCACTTTGCTGTACAGCAGAGACTGGCACAACATTGTAAATCAACTGCACTTCAAAAAAAAAAAAACACAAAACAATGATACAGTAAAATAACCTTTTGCATGCATCTTTGTATATGTTGTTAAGCATGTCCATTGGAGGAATTTCTAGAATAGAATTGCTAGATCAAACAGTGTGTGCATTTGTAGTTTTTACACATTATGACTAATTCATCTCCACAAAGTCTCCATCAATTCACATTCCGTCCCACAAGCAAAGGATGAGGGTATCTATTTCCACATACCCTCACCAGCACATGTGATGTCAGACCTTTTGAATTTCACCCACCTGATGGATGAAAAATGGCACTTCAGTGTGGTTTTAATGTGCATTTCTCTTACGGTGAATGAGGCTGGGATATTTTCACACGTTTTAGAGCCATATGTATTTATTCCATTTTTCCATTAGGTTGTTGGTCTTCCGTTATAAATTTTTTTAAAAAGCATCATTTTATTATATGACTTGCAGATATTTCCCCCGGTTTGTTTTGGCCTTTTGACATTGTTTTTTTAATTGTTTTTCCCATACACAAATTTTTTCTTTTTATCTGGTAGAATCGATTGTAGAAGCCTTTTTTTATGGCTTCTGGGTTCCCCCCCCACTAAAATTACCCCCCAAATCCCCCAAGATTTCTTCTAATAATTTTATGCTTTCATATCTTATGTTTAAATCTTAATTCATTTGTGATTTATTCTGGTATAAGATGTAAGTGTGTTTGTTTGCTTGTTTTCCAGGAGACGTTTTATCTGTGACCTAAAGCAGGAAACAAAAACATTCTCTAAACTATGAAGCCTGCAAACATCAACTATCACAACACTCGGTGACATGAGTAACATGCACGGTAGGAGTGGGACTTGAGCCCAGATCAACTGTGTCCTTATCCTCACTGCTCTGTTCATTCAAATGCCAACCACCTGTGCACCCCAGATACTGCTACCGTGACCCACTTCACTTCTCATTTATTATTTCATCTGTGGTTTTTTTTTTTTTTTTTTTTTGGCTACACCATGAAGCATGTGGGATCTTAGTTCCCAGACCAGGGATCGAAACTGTGCCCCCTGCATTGAGAGCGCCAGAGTCTTAACCACTGGACCGCCAGGGAAGTCCCATCCATTTGTGTTATTTTAATGTCACAAACAGACTGTGGGCTCCTTGTGTTAGTTTGTCTTGTGAATCTTCTTGTTCAATATAATAGTTAAGTATATAGTAGGAGGTGCAATAAAAATTGGTCATTTGATTGATGGGATGTGTATCAAAAGCTACATTTATCAAGTAATAGTCATAATTAATTTAGAGACAGAGACAGATTTAAACATGCTAACGATGATGAGGAGGAGGATGATGGTCTGAATCCATTCAAATGGATTTTATTGCCTCATGTAGGAAAAAAAAAATCAAACAAAATGCAAAGTGGCAGCAGATGGTTATGCGGCCAGAAAACTGAGCATCTTTGTCAAGTCAGCCACCATTTGCTGGCATTCCGTTTGAAATTTTCATGTTTAATAATCTGCCTCTGATTTCCCAGGAGGACCCACACTGGCAGGCCTGGTGATTTGACACTGCTGTCCATTTTGAAGGGCGCAAGACTGTTATTCCACACAAGGCAGATGCCACGTGGACAGAGGGCCCCGTTCTCCTGACTCGGATGAACTGGATATGGGAAGTGACTTGTCTACCAGCTGGATCCACACAGGGTTGCACAACTTCCAACGGGGGGAATGCCCTCAGGCTGCAGCGCTCTGGGGGCTCCGAGCGTGCTCACCCTGTCTGGGGAGGTGACAGCTTTCTCCCTCACAGCTCAGGGAGGCACTGTGGGTGGACTTTGCCCATCAGCTCAGGACTCGGTAGCTAAGGCATCATGCCCAGGTGTGAGCCCGTGCTTTCCAGATCGTGCCCTCCCATGCTTCCTCCTTTGATTCTCACCACAATCCCTCGAATTACCCTCTATTATGCCCCCCTTTTCCAGGTGAGGAAAACTGAGGCTCTGACAGTTAAGGTCCTATGGAGCTGGGCTTCTGAGCCCAGACCTCCGGTTCCGAAGCCCACGCACTGTGATGGTTCCCGCTCAGTGCAGGCTTTTGATGGAGACTCTGAATTCTGAAACTCTTCAGCACCAGGAGCAAATCTCTCCAGCCACTGAATAAGAGCAGGTGGGATTATAGTAAAAACGAATCATCCCGGGAGAAGGCAAGCAGCCTGGATTCCAACACTCTCACTGCCATTTGGCATAATGGTTGCAACCAGTGACCGAGAGCTGAACTATGTTCCAGGCACAGTGCAAAGCTCTGTACCTACTACACTGTCATCTGATGAGGCAGGTACTCTTACTAACCCCATTCTACAGAGGTGGAAACTGAGGTGTTAAGAAATCAAACCAAGACCACTTGGCCAAGATCACTCAGCTAGTGGGTCACAAAGATGTCACTCAAGTCCACAGCTGTCTGAACGTGAACCCCATGCCTTTTCCTGCCACCATCGTGAGTTCTCAGGTGCCAATGCTCGGAAGAGAAACATGTGCCGAGACCCCTTCTTTGTGGAGGAGCTAATTCTGTAAATTAGCAAGTGACTTGCGAGCCACAAAGTCAAAGAAAGTCTACGGCTAAAAGGATTCTTGGAATCTGGTCCATCCCTTCATTTTACAGACGAGAAAACTGAGTCTCACAGACAGCAAATGGCTGGTCCAACAGTACACGGGTCCCAGAGTCAGTGGCAGGTCAGAGAGAGAACCCAGGTTTCCCGAGTTCCACCTCAGTGCCTTAGCACCGCCACTGTTCCCTCTCAGGGAACATTAGTAAGCAGGCAGGTGGCCAAGCCCGCTGGCTAACCGTCCCCACGCCGCCGCCTTCTAGTCGGACCTGGACAAGAGCAGCTGAGCAGCAGGCCCCGTGCCGGTCAGGCGGGTGCCCTCTCGCTTTCCTGACTGCGCAGCAGAGGAAGTGCAGGCTGGACGCTCAACTCGGATACGGAAGGGAAGAAAAGAAAAGAAATCATTTACTCAGACACTCTGGGGAAAGCGCTGCCAGGGCCTGAATCGTCCAGACAGCCTTTCGGCCTCCCGGTGCTCGCTTCGTGGGCAGCCACGGAGCGTGGAGGAGCGCCACCCAGCCCCAAGGCCTCCCCTCAGGACACTCGTGCCCACCGTTGACTTTCCCCGCCACGACCTGCCCGACACCGCTCTCAGGAAGGCGGACAGGAGGGAAAGGGTTGTCCTCGTTTGGAACCCCCCTAAATCCTGAACACTAATCTCAGCAGCGGAGAATCTGGTTTCTGGATGACCACAGAGGACCTGGAGGCCTTTTGGGGGCCACCCTGTGAGGTCCACCCCAATGCGGATGATCTCAGAAACCAAGCCAGTTCAGTTTGGGCAAAAAGGGCAGTCTGGTTTCAACCCTCAACAATAATGACGCACCTGGCAGGCCCCTCATAGAGGTCCCTCGTACCTCCTCAAACACTTGAAGAAACCCCGAGTCACAGCAAAGTAAGAGAGCCCCAGTCCGGCAGGTAGGCCTCCACAGGTAGGATGGCCATCATCACCCCATCCCCCATCGGCCTGGGTCCCCAAGACCCCCATGCCAGGTCTCAGAAGGTCCTTCCTGGAGCAAGTGTCCCAAGAGAAATCTACCAGCTGCAGCAGGAAAGCTCCAGTGCTCTCTCCAGGCTTCTCAGAAAGATACCAAGAAGACCAGGTGAGCGGTGGCGGGATGCGTGAGGAAAGGAGCAGGGAGGCCCAGGAGGGAAGCCTGTCCAGTTCCCATTCACAGTTCCTTCTTTTCTTTCCTCGCTTTTTCCAGACCTCAGCTGGTTCATGGTGCAAGCCCTCAGCAGCCACCGGGCCTCCCCTGCAGCTGTCGCAGCTCCCAGCACCTGCCTCCCGCTTGTGCTTATGTTGGTTGCTGTGGAGACATAAGGGCGGGCTTGAATGGAGTCGAATCCTCCGGGCTGGGCGATGGAATAGGGCCAGGTGTATTTTTAAAGCCATCTGGGAAAGCTGGTCATCACGAGAAGAGCCTCCTTCCCTGGTCAATGGGTCCCTGCTTTAGGGACTGGTTCACAAATGCAAAACGGATAAAAGCTGAGCCCCTCTTTTGGCCTTAACCCACTGGATATTTTAAGCAAAAAGTTACTGTTTGTACTGTATTTGGGACTTTTGCCTTTTGGCACAAATGCACCTTAGGGGAAATCATGACCTCCCGGCATGTGTAGAGACAGCGTGAGGTTCTGGACATAATGAGAGAAAAGGTTTATACATCACACACCAGGCACTTTTTACAGTTCTTTGCGTTCATAATTAGCCCACTTAATCTTCACAACTGCTTTGTGAGTGAAACCCTACTCTGAGCCCCGTTTTACAGGCAGGGAAACTGAGGCACATAGAAGGCAATTTGCCTGCCCAACATCACAAAGCTAAGGGAGACACAAGATTTGAACCCAGGCAGCATGACACCAGAGGTCCTACTCCTAATCAATAGGCTGTTGTGCCTCTGCAATAATTTGGGACCCAGAAAGTCCTGATTTGGAAATTTGGCCCTGGCACTATGTGACCTCAGGCAAGTGACTGCATCTCTCTGAATGGTAGTTCCCTCTTTGGTAGAACTGGGGTACTAATGTCTTGTGAAATTGTTGTGAAGATTAGAAGTCAGGTACGTAAAGAGTCTAGCAAATAAGCAGTGCTCTATGCAAGGTAACTTTATTAGTGTTAGTGGGGGCTCTCTTAGCTACTGGACCTCAGCTCTGGTATCACAGCTGGGGGGTGCTGAGCTGTAACCACCACTGCCCAGAAGGGGCGGGTGGGCAAGCAACTGCAAAAGGGCCAGCAGGACCACAGCTGCTGGCAGATGCTGCCGTTTCCCTGCCATAGGCCTCCACACTCGCCAGGCCCCGTGGGCTGCCAGCTCCTGTCACAAGCACCTGTAACTATGCCAGAAGGCTTCCCCAGTTGTGGAAGTTGCCTGGGGAAGCGTGTCCCCAGGAGCTGGTGGATCAATATTCCAGTCCCCTGTCTCCCTGAGGTCCTAGGAGATCTGAGCCCCAGCTGCCCACAGCAGGAATCGGCTCGTGAACTCCCCCAGGACTGACGGCCTTCCCTTCCCTGTCTTGGTTTCCCAACACCCTACTGGGATCACCTCCCAAACACACCACTTGCACCCAAATCCTTGTCTCAGGGTCTGCTCTGGAAAGGGATCCAAATGACGACAGTATTCATGCCTGTGCCTCTGATCCTGATGTCCTTAAAGAAAGCACTCGGGGGACACTTGACCCAGTGGAATAGGTAACTGTAGGAGAATAACTGATTAAAGGCCCCCAAAGAGGTCCAGACCCTAATTCCTGGAGCCTGTAAAGGTTACCGTATACGACAAAAGGAACTTTGCAGGTGGGATTAAATTAAGAAATTTAGGAGGGGGAGATTATCTGGGTGGGCCCTAAATGTAGTCACAAGTGTCCTTATAAGAGAGAGGCAGAGGAAGACTGACACGGAAGAAGAAGGCCATGTGACCACTGAGTGGCCATAGGAGACTAATACAGGAGCTCAGGGGCAACCTTGAGCAGTGGTCCTCAAAGCGTGGCCCGTAGACCTGCAGCGTCAGCAGTGCCTGAGATCTTATTAGAAGTGCAAAGTCATGGGAGCCACTCCAGACCAACTGCATCAGAAATTCCGGGGGTGGGCCCAGCAGTCTGTCTTAACAAACCTCCCAGGTGACGCTGATGCTGGCTATAATGGTTAGCCATGGCTGGGCGTTAGAATCACCTGGGGAGCTCTCGACACTCTCAGTGCCTGATCCCATGCCCCAGAGAGTCTGATGCAATTTGTCTGTTCAGCCTGGACGCTGGGCGCCTGTAAAGCATCCCAGGTGATTCTCGTCTCTCCAGAGCTGAGAACCAGTGCTGTAGTTTGAGAACCACCGATCCAGAACATTAACTTTCAAACTGAGCTTTGCAGAGCTTGGGAAGTCTGGAAAAATGCATAGACTGCTAAAGAAGGATGAGGCAGGGTCCAAACCAGCAGGGCTTCTGACCCAGATGGTCCAGATAGGCAGAGGTAAGGAGGAAGGCAGCCCAGGTGTAAGACGGGAGCGTGCAGTGGGGACTCGGGAGCTGCTCCAAGCCGAACAGTCGCTGTGGTGTGGGTCAGGACTGCCAGGTTGCCCTGGTTTCCAAGAGGTTTTTTGGTTTTTAAGAGACATCAGAAATAAATTTTAAAAATTTGTTAAATCACTTGAGTTTTAAATGTTAGCAACTAAGACAATTTTTAAAAGTTTTCCCTGTCTCTCTCTTTTTTTTTTTTAAGTACTGCACCGTGATGGCTGAGTACAGCTCCACATGAAGACTGGACTCGGTCCTTGGGCAGCTGGTTTGCGAGCTCCAGCTCTACTGTAAGGGTCTTTCATTCACCCCTTGAGCCCAGGAGACTAGTCTTCTCAGGGTGATGACAGGAACTCCATGTGGGCAGGATGTTTTTGTCTGCTCACTGCTGCATCCCAGTTCCAGGTACCAGGGTTGGGACTTACTAAGTGTTTGTTGAATGAATAAGTGCTCATAGCAATCCTGTGAGACTACTATACCCATTTTACAGATGAGGGAGTCGGGGCTCACACCACAGTTACGGTGTGAGCGTCCCACAATCACCCAGAGGCAGGATTCAGACCCAAGGCTCCCACAGCAGGGACAACTGTGAAGAGCAAATACACTGCAGCTGTGGAAAAGCTTGGCAAGATAAGGGGTTTGGGGGCACTTGGTACCAATTATAAGAGCAATGCGAGCAGTAGTTACGACGTGAACTGCCTTTCAAGAAGACGGGTCCCCAGCCTACTTGGTGACTCATAGAAGTCAGAGGGGTTTCTGTTCCTTCTGGAGCTGCGTTGTTTTTGTATGGTCGTGGGTCTGAGGAAGGAAGGCTAGGGTGTGGTGAGTGACAATGTCAGTGCTTGGCCTGGATCTCTGGAGAGAAAGTCCTTGTCTCTCACACCCACCCCTCTGTGAGCTGGAGAGGGGTCCACTGCTTCATTCAGAGGCTTGGGGTGGGGTGAAGTGGGCAAGCTGGGACCCCTGGAGGGCCCTTTAATTTAAGGAGCCTCTCTGATTATATTACCCAGAGGAAATATGGGGAGCTAAATCGGAGGAGATGGCTGGGAAGTACATTACGGAACATTAAACAATAGCCGACCAGCATCAGACACAAATAAATGGCCCATAATCTACTGCCAAGAACATGATTGGTCCCAAGCAGTGGCCTGGCTGGCTTCCAGTCAGGGGAGTGCAGGGCTGGACACCACGTCCTATAGGCCACAAAACGCCGGCCCTGGTCACGTCCCAGCACCCACAGGAGAAGATTGCGGCACCCAGACAGAACTCACAAGCTTCCAAAAGATCTCACTCTCCAGGACTGGAGGTGGGTCTTCTCTCCATCTTGTCCTGAGCCCTGGACCCAAACATCATCGGGAGAGTTCCTGCCTACCTGAGAAATCCCATGTTGGAGAAGGGAAGCCACGTGTGTCTGTGGGCATAGGGTCGTTTGGCTCACACCCCTGAAGAGAATGTCTGTGAAATGGGGTTCCTCTGGCTCCAGGAAGCCTCATTCCCCAAAATGCCCAGGTTGAAGCTCATCTCACTAGAGCATCCTTTAGCTTAGATCTTTAACTCCTGTTACAACACAAATACCGCCAAAGAAAGATAAACCAGTACCCTGGCAAGTCACGCACCCTCTAGTATGAAGTCCTTGTCTCAATCGTTTGCTAAGAGCTTCAGGCACTGATGTCCTGAGGAGAAGGCAGGAGAGTGCAGAGGATAGAGACCTGGAGCTGGGTTTTTGGAGGCTGGGGTACAGGGCCTTAAAAGCTACTATTGGGCTTCCCTGGTGGCGCAGTGGTTGAGAATCTGCCTGCCAATGCAGGGGACACGGGTTCGAGCCCTGGTCTGGGAAGATCCCACATGCCGCGGAGCAGCTGGACCCGTGAGCCACAATTACTGAGCCTGCACGTCTGGAGCCTGTGCTCCGCAACAAGAGAGGCCGTGATAGTGAGAGGCCCACGCACCGCAATGAAGAGTGGCCCCCGCTTGCCACAAGTAGAGAAAGCCCTCGCACAGAAACGAAGACCCAACACAGCCATAAAAAACGAAAAAAAAGCTACTATCACCGTTTATCCATGGCCATAGCAGATTTGGTCTACATTGCTAAGAGCCCTGGACTTAGAGTCAGTGGGCAGGGTTCCAGTCTCCAGCTCTCCCCACACCAGCTGTGCCATCTCGGGCAAGTCACTTAACCTCTCTGAGCCGTCATTTCTCCATCTGAAAATCGGGAGTGAGGCCACACCCATCCTGGGTGCTGTGAGAGACTGAAGTGTGCAGAAGGTCTTTCATTCTATAAATATCACTGTCCTTGGGTCTGTGCCACCACATTCTAGAAACTGTACAACAACAGAGCCGCATCCGTGGATGGACCCTGGGGCTGAGTCAGTGCACAGACCACAGTGAGTCCAGCCAGGCCCGCCAAACCCAGGCCAGATCAGCTGACCCTTAGCTGATCCACAGACACATGAACTTCAACAATAAACAACTGCTGTTCAGCCACTGAGTGTTAGGGTGGTTTATCGCCCAGCAGGGGTTAAAAGAATACACCAAAGTTAGGGCTCCTGACACTTTAAATCTTAGGGCCATGTTCAATAGAAATTAATATATCTGACACGTCTCTGCCTTCTTAGGCAAAATGAAACACATTTTGTGTGTTTCACACATCACAGTGCAAACCAGTCAACAAGCGGTAAGACAGGGGCGCCTTCAGGGGATACATACAGAATGGAGGTGCTAGAAATAATTCCGACCGGCTATCCTTTTTGATCTCAGAACTATTCCCTGGTTCTTTGCCATTTTTCCTGTAATCAGGTTTATCAGCTGTCTTTGTTGTTCTTGCTGTCACTGTGTCTATCTTAAGCAGCAGTCCCCTCCCCAATCTACTGTGCTACGGCTATGTCACCACCCTCAAGAACTCAGCCTGGGAGGATGATGTCCCACTTGAGAGTTCACAGGCTTGGACTGAGGGCCTGAGCTAGTTTTCTCTGCACCCAGGGCAGGTGCTTTAGTGCTGGGATTGCTATCACCAGTTTTGGTCTCTTTGATGCTTTTTGCTCCCTCCTGCTCCTCTCGGGGACCCGATAGCGGAGGCTGCCAGGCAATGAACATCTGATCCAGAGAGCTGTGCTGTGTCTGGCGTTGCTGGAATCCAGTCTTTTCTGAAGAGAGTGAAGGAAAGAACCAGCCCACAGGCCTGTAAGAGCGCTTCCTCCATCCCAGCCCGTCTCTGGGGCCTGCGCTGCCTGCGGTTCCCCCAGACCAGAGCCGCGTCCTGCTTGTCTTGTGTCCCCTGCGGCACTTCGCACAGTGCCAGGCGCACAGTAGGCGCTCACTAAGCTACGGTGGGTGGAATGAAAAGACTTCCTGGTGGCACTTTTCACTATGTGCACGGGGCTGGGCTTCTTCAGAAGAGTTAAGAATCTATGAGCTTCTGAATACAGACTATTTCACATCAGGTTGTAGGAAACTATTTTGAAAGGATTAAAGTTCTCCTGTGTTAAGGAACAGTTCCCGTTTCAGGGCGTAAGTTTATTTCTGAACTGGGCTATCAGGAAGCCCTGGCGACAAGAAGAAGGGGACAAAGCAAAGTGAGGAAGCAGGAGGAAGCAGATGTCTTCTTTTGCTCTGTTGAGCTGACACCTTAGTGATTCCCCCCAGAGCTACCCCATGGTTTTACCAAATGTTTAAAGAGCACATCCCCCACCAGAAGACCTGGATTTGGCAGTTTACGAGGAAGTGCCTCTGGACAGGTGGGTTACCTCTTCTCAGTGCCCACTCCCTTCACTCAGCCAGGGGCTGACCCCCATGACTGCATCAAGGGGCTCCCCTGCCCCGGCTTCCGGGTGGGTTTGGCCATGAGAGGCACTGCCAAGAGGTGGTCGGATTGGAAGGGAGAGCGATCGGGGTATTTCTTCTGCGCTCGCTCTCTGCTTTGGGTCCCTTTGTGACCAAGGCTCCTCTCAGCGGCCCCTCCTCCAAGGTCCCAAATCTCCCCGGGATCCAGTTCCCCACTGGTCCCAAATCTCCCCATCCAGTTTGTCCTCTTGCTTCCTCAAGCACCGGGGTGGTAAAGGCTTCCCTGGGCTGCTCATTTCTCAACCTTCCTTCTTGGTTCCCCTAAGCCCACCCACACCCCTGAAAGCAGGCCCCTCATTCCAGTCTTTTCACGAACCATCTGAGTTACTTCTCCTTCCTACTGTTACCCTGACTGGAACGGTCTGTACCAAGTCTTGCCTAAGAGATGTCTAAGCTATGCCGAGGCTCTCTCGAGGGCAAGGAGTTCAAAGAAAATCAGAGGTCCTCTTCTCTCCAGCTTTCAGAACTCATGAGCCATTTTGGCTGTATCTAAATTAAGTGGTACGAAATGATGGCAGACTCCAATCTACAGATGAGAAAAGTTTTCATTCCTTCATGCACTCATCCACTCACCAACTATTTATTGGGCATCTACCCGATATTTCCCCGCGTAACTAGTGATAATGGCCAAGACAGACACAGTCCCTGCCCGCATCATGGTTCTTACAGTCTACCGCCAACCACCTCCCAGAAGCCAGAGAGCCCGCCAGAGGCAGGGCTGGGACCAGAAGACCGAGTTTCTTTGAGTCCTGAGCCTTTGGCAGATCCTCCAAGGAAGCTATGGCCCAAACAAGGTTAAGAACCACCAAGCAGACCAAGTTAACTCTGAAGCTTCCCCCCTGGATCGGGGAATGATGACCCACTCACTCCCAGAAGCCTGGCGCTCTCAGCCTGAACTGGGGGTGGGACATGCCGACACACGCGTGGCAGCACAGCTGTCCACCTTTCCTGCCCCCCACCGCCAACATTCTCCACAAACTCCCTCCACTCCTCCCGCTCCTCACACGGTTATAATTAGCCCCACGGCCTCCTCTGCGTCCCTCCCTCAGGGCCCACAGACGCTGGCAGCTCCACAGGTCGCTGAGCCATTCTTATGAATGGAGAGGGCTGGGGACTGCATCCAGAGCTGTGCCCTCCCTCCTGGAGAGCCTGTGTCCAGCAAAGGCAGTGGGAGTGAAACTTCTGCCTCAACTCAAGTACCTCTGAGGTGCGTGCTGGAGGGTGTGACGGAAGCGGCTTTTTCTGGGGAGAGCCAGGGGTGACCGAGGAGAACTGAGGGGGGCTGTGATGGGACCGGCTGCCAAGCCTGGGGTCCTCAAACCCTCCGGAAACATCCGAGTTTCGTCAGAAAGGTTTAAACGGGCCATGCCGGTAACCCAATACTTCCCCTGCCCAGGGTCGGGCAGGACAAGGGCGACAGCCTGGAGCCCTCAGGGGAGGTTGCCAGGCCGGGGGCGGAAGGAGCCCTCTCCCCACCCCCAGTGCTAGCCCAGCTCCCAGCTCCGGGCCTGCCTGCCCCCTACAGCCCCTCCACCTCCCCTCTTCGCTGAGGCTGAAGAGAAGCCCACCTCGGGGAGAAAGCCCAGCAGGAAAGCCCACGGGGCCGGAGAGACGGAGACCTGGTCCTGAGGCTGCAGGGGCCCCCGGACCCGGGACAACCACCGGGACTCCCTCCCGGTCAGCCCGCTGCACAGCACCCCCTGTGGGCCGAGCCCCCCGCGAAGGGTTCAGGGGTGTATTTATAGAGATGTCTGGACGACTCACTTGCCTTCCTCTCTGCCTCTGTTAAGCTCCCCACAATTCCCGACCCAAATGCAACCCTGCAGCCAGTGAGGAGAAGAAACAGTCTGTTCAAGGGTTTCTGGCTTTGAGCAGCCAGGCGGGGACAAGGACAGAAGGGGCGTCCCAACGGGGTCTGGCCGGGTGACCGGAGGCTGCTGGGGCCCGCTCCCTCCCAGCCTCCCTCCACCCCGAGGGGAAAGGGAGAAACATCAGGACGGCTGCAGAATAGCCCTCCTCCCTCCCCTGCCCGACAGAGGGGAGACAGGGAAGTTGTGGTCCTGCTTTACCTGCTGAAATTGGAAGCACGCTGGTGAGGAAAGTGGGCTGAGACACGACGAAGCGGAAGAAAAGCTGAAGATAAATTCCCAGGGTCACTGGATTCAGGACAACCATGCTGGCTGCGGTCTGGAAAGTGTCAAGTTCTCAAGGAAGGGCTGCAAGGAGCCTCGCTTATCTGTGCTTTGTCTTCCCCACGCTGTTTGCCTCTCTCTCTCTCCCTCACTCTCTCTGCCTCTCTCTCTCCGTCTCTCTCTCTCCCTCACTCTCTCTCCCTCTCTCTCCTTTCCCCATGCCTCTACCAAGAAAGAATGCCAACCATTTCCCACTAAACCTTCTCCGTACTACACAGGGTTATATTTATCTTGAGCACTGGATCAAATGCCCTCATTAAAATGAAGATATCTGAATTTTCTTCTTTGGTGACTGAGGTAAGAGGCCATTGAAGACATGATTAAAAAGGCAGCCAGATCTCGAATGTCCACTAGAAGCAGTCCTCAAGGGCAGACAGATTTCCTCATTGATTATCCACCAGTGCCTATCGCCCCGCAGCTGAGGTGTCCAGCGGCATCACAGAATCCATTCGAACCTCTGGATTCAAACTGAATTTCCGTGGAGATAAATCCTTCTGCTGTCAGTCTGTGACATTTTTACCCACTGGGGGACAAATGTAAAGCTGACCCTGGATTTTTTTTTCTTTAATCATCCAATAAAAGGCGGAGGTGTGGGTGGGGAGATTTTATAGTTTCCAAAACAGCTTTCTCCATAAAAAAGTGTTTATCTCTCTCCAGAATTTGCAGCCTTTATCCCATGCAAAGCAGTGCATGAAAAATGAAAAGAGTCAATGGATTGCAAAGTGAATGGTTATTGATCAAACTGCATTTGGGAAACAACATCATTGACTTGACCTTTGGCTAGACAAAATTCTTCAAATAAAAAGTGTCACATCCTTCGATGAATCCTCTTATGAGTTTATAAAGACTGTTACAGAGATCCTTGGGTCTCTATATATAAATAAATAAAATAATAACCCACATTTTGCTTTAATCTACATAACATACTCCCAGGGCCTCACAGGAGCTAATTCAGAAATGGTGTGGTAGCTCCTGACTCTGGGGTCCGGTAGCTGAGCCTCACTCTGGGGGAAGGTGGGGCTGGGAGAAAGCATAGGATGAGGTGATACCCACAGTGCCAGCACCAGAGGGGCTTTGACTCCAGCTCTGCTGTGACCGTGGACAAATTGCTTGATCTCTCTAAGCCTCAGTTTTCTCATACAATGGAGGCGTTCCCCTTTAAAGCCCTGTTGGAAGGGTTAAATGAGGTAACGCGGGATGACTCATACATGAATTTAAAATTGTGTATAGAGGCAGCCAAAATGAAACCCGCGGAGCCATGGTAAATGGGCGGCAGATATGGCCACCAACAATCTCTCCCATCCCTGTATGTACACTCCACTCTTCCCAACAAAAGGTGGGGTCAGTTTCCCCTCCCGTCCAGTCTGGGCTGGCCTTGTGACTAGCTTTGACCAACAGAATATGGCTGAAGTGACACTGTGCCATTTCCGGGCCTAGGCCTTAACAGGGCTGGCAGCTTTTGCTTTTGCCTTTTCTTGGAAACCAGCTGCCACATTAAAAAGTCTGGACTATTGAATAGGCCACAGGGAGGGGGAAGCAGCAGGCCCCTGGCTGTCTGGCCATCTCAGAAGAGGCACTAGACATGAGAGTGAGGTCAGTTTGGATCATCTGGCCTCATTCAGGTCCCCAGATGATGGCAGTCACAGAAGTGACCAGGGGAGACCAGCTGAAGAACTACACAGATGAACGCAGCCCAAATTACAGATTCATGAGCAAATGAGATGGCTGTTGTTTTTGCCTTCGGTGTCCTGAAGCCACTAGGTCTTAAGGTGATTTGTTATGCAGCAACAGCTAACTGATACAGGATTTATAAGAAAAGCATGAAGAATATCCTTGAGTTACATTCAAAATTAACAGGGCAGCTTAAAGAGGGGGTACCCCACGTCGCTGTTCCCAAAATGTTTAAGCAGAAGGATCGTGATTGTTGGCCAAGTCCAACCAGGAAATTCTCAGGCTTGTTCTCATTAATTCTGGAAACCTCTGGCCCCAGCAGCGGGCTTTGGGTGGCTTGGAGAAGATGCAGGCTACGTAGGGGGAAGGTAACTTTTGAGTAACTTGGTGCCAGAATCTGAACTTTTACCGTCCAGCTCTGATTCCTCCTGTGAGAAGCAAAGGGATTTCTCCTTCTCTCAGCGCACAGATTTCACCACCACTGACCATGCAGTTGGCACAGATTATGTCACTATGTCCTGCCCGTGACACCTGCTGGTATTGTTTTTGAACTGTTTCTAAACCACCGTATGTTGCTATTTAACCTGTGTTAATGTCTCTAAAGATGAGAGACTGGGACTTCCCTGGTGGTCCAGCGGCTAAGACTCCACGCTCCCAATGCAGGGGGCCCGGGTTTGATCCCTGGTCAGGGAACTAGATCCCACATACCGCAACTAAGAGTTCACATGCCGCAACTAAAGATCCTGCATGCAGCAACGAAGACCCTGCATGCTGAAACTAAGGCCCGGTGCAGCCAAATACATAAATAAATATTTTTTAAAAATATATGGGGGACTGTTCCAGAGCTCTGTGCACCCCTACAGGCCCCAGGACAGTCCTCGTCACCTAGTAGATCCTCAACAATGTCAGTTAATGTGATCCAATCATAAGATGAAAAGAAAGTAGGAAAAGTGACACAAACTTATGCTCCAGCCATACTAAGCTGTGGGCCAGGGCCTTGTCCAGGGAGGGCTGGGGCGAGCGTGGAGACTGTGGACAGTGGCCTGCATACAGGAGGCTGAATGTACACTCAGGCCACCGGGGGGAAGTCACTACTGATGTAAAGTTACGACGGGAACCTCTACCCTCTGGGGAGGCCCCAGCACAGAGGTATTTATAAGCCCCCAATATTTATTAAATCGTGTTTTGTAAATTTCCGTGTCCCATGGACCATGTGTTTTATGAGCCTATTTCACATCAGGTGACCTTAACTGACTGAAGCAGAAATTATTATCTCTCTTCAAACCCTTCTGGAAGGGATCTGAATCTTTCAGAATCTAATCACACAAGCTATTAGATTTTTCCAGAAAGAAATGATCTGAGATTTGTGAAAGGCTTACACCAACAAAGCCAATCAAAGTTAGAGCCTTCCACCCCTTGTAGGTGGGGTGGATACTACGAAACAATCTGGGGTCCCCGTCACTTAACACTTAACATGCACGTGCCATCTCACCCAGAGGTTCCGCAGAAACACTCATTCAACTGCCCAGTGGTTTAGAGGCAAAAGGATATTCATCACAGCCTCAGATGTGAAACAGGCTTTCGCTCCATTCAGTGAAACGTTATACAGTCATTACAAAGAATAAGGTAGTCTCTGCAACAAATGGTGCTGGAAAATTGGTCTTCCATGTGCAAAACAAACAAAAATGAACCATAACCCTTACATTGCCCCCTACATAAAAATTAGCTCAAAGTAGATCATAGACCTAAATGTAAAAGCTAAAATCATTAAACTTTTAGAAGAAAACAGGAGAAAATCTTAGTGGCCTTGGATTAGGCAAATATTTCTCTTTTTAAAACAATTCTATATATTTAAGGTGTAACAACATGATTTTTTTGATGTACGTATACATTGCGAAATGCTTACTACAGTCAAGCTAATTAACATATTCATTACCTCACATGGTTTTTTTTTTCTAGTGAGAGCACTTAAGAAGTACTCTCTTAGAAGATTTCAAGTACACACTACAGTATTATTAACTATAGTCAACATGCTGTGCATTAGAACTCTAGAACTTATTCATCCTACATAACTAAAACTTTGTTCCCTTTGATCAATATCTTCCCATTCTCTCCCTCACCCCTAGTGACCGTCCCTGCTTCTGTGAAAAAAGATTTCTTAAATAGGACACAAAAAGCATAAACAATAAAAGAAAAAAATTTTTCATGGACTCATCAAAATTTTTCTGCTCTTCAAAAGACAATGTTAAATTGAAAAGACAAGCCAAAAACTAGAAGAGAACACTTGCAAAACACATATATGATAACGGACTTGTATTCAAAATATATAAAGAACTTTTACAACTCAATAATAATGAAATGACCCAATTAAAATAAATGGGCAAAAGGTGTGAATGGATACTTTACCAAAGAAGATACATGCATGGCAAACAAGCACATGAAAATATACTCAACATCATTAGTCATTAGGAAAATGTAAATGAAAACTATAGTGAAATACCACTACATACTATTAGAAGGGCTAAAATTAAAAAGACTGACAATTCCAAGAGTCAGTGAGGATGTGGAGCAACTGGAACTCTCCTAGTTGCTAGTGGGAACCCAAAATGGCACAACCATTTTGGAAAACAGTTTGGCAGTTTCTTTTTTTTTTTTTAATTTTATTTATTTATTTTATTTATGGCTGTGTTGGGTCTTCGTTTCTGTGCCAGGGCTTTCTCCAGCTGTGGCAAGCGGGGGCCACTCTTCATCACAGTGCACGGGCCTCTCACTATCGTGGCCTCTCTCGTTGCGGAGCACAGGCTCCAGACGCGCAGGCTCAGTAATTGTGGCTCATGGGCCCAGTTGCTCCGCGGCATGTGGGATCTTCCCAGACCAGGGCTCGAACCCGTGTCCCCTGCATTAGCAGGCAGATTCTCAACCACTGCACCACCAGGGAAGCCCTGGCAGTTTCTTATAAAGTTAAATATATACTTACTACACTACCCAACAATTCTACTCTTTGGTATTTGTTTAAAAGAAATGAAACATATTTCCACCCAAAGACTAGTATGTATGTGCATGTTAATAACCACTTTATTTGTAATAACCAAAAACTAGAAACAACCCAAGTGGCCATTAACTGGTGACTAGATAAACAAACTGTGTACAAGGCAACCGTAGTCAGTAACATGTGATGAACTGCCGAAACGAGGGGCATGGCTGAATCTCAGACGCATCATGCAAAGTGGAAGGAGCCAACACAAAACGTTAATCCTGCTTAATTCCATGTGCACAGCCTTCTGGGAAAAAGAAAACTCTAGGGATGGAGAAGAGATCAGTGGCTGCCAGGAGTTAGGGGTGTGACGAGGAAGTTGACTGCAAAGGGAACTTTTGGTGGTGACAGCAGTGTTCTCTATCTTGATTGGAGTGGTTGTCTCCTATGTCAAAACACAGCAAACTGTACTCTTAAAAACAGTGAGTTTTACTTTATGTAAATTTTCCCTCAACATGGGACTTCCCTGGCGGTCCAGTGGTTGAGACTCCGCACTTCCACTGCAGGGGGCATGGGTTCAATCCCTGGTCGGGGAACTAAGATCCCACAAGCCACGTTGCACAGCCAAAAAAAAAAAAAATTTCCCTCTATAAATGTGACTTTAAAAAATAAGAAAAAGATAGTTCCCATTTATGCTCTGACATGGAAGCTTGTCCATGTTGAGTGAAACTGGAAAGTTGCAGTGAACCTGACCAAAAAAGCAAATCTATTTATCAATTATTTATACGTGCAAAGAGAAAGGCAAAGAGAAAGACTAGAACAATGTACACTACACACTTGGGGATGGAAGCATGTGGGCTAAGGGGAAAAAGAGGGAAACTTTCCTTTTCATCTTATACAAATAACACCTTCATAGCCTTCTATACCTTTTAAACCTTATACAAATCATATTTGTATTAGTGGAAATTTTTACAGTGAGCATTACTTACTTTGCAATTTAAAAATAAAAGGATTTTTTTCCCGAAATCAAATTCTTGGCTATCTTAGGAGTACAGAAGAAAGAAGAAAGGGAAAAGGTGTCTTTCCTTCATGTCCGAGGTCCAACAAGTCCCTGCCGACGTGCTGAGCGGGGCAGACAGACCATTATTGTTTGGTCCTGGCAGAGAACAGAGCTGTGAGCCTGGTCTTTCTGGCCCAGCATGAAGGATGATTCAGTCACACCAAGGCCCCCCGGCCACCCCCTCCGGCAGCTGCTGTCAGCAGCAGGCAGACAAGACAGGGCAGCTGGGAAGCCCGGGAGAGCCCTTCCTCACAGCCCTGTCCCGCAGCAAAGGCTAAAGTCGGAGCCAGAACTGACGGAGCCTCGCAGCGCAATGGAAAGCTCGGCTGAGAAAGCTGCTGGTAAGTCTAAGGCGCCTAGCCAGCCTCCCCGAGGCCGTGAGCCTGCTGGTCCTCTCCAGGGCAGGAGGTGGTTGTCCTCACTTTCAGGGAAGAGATTTGCACTGGGCGGGCCTTGAGCCACTGCACCTGGAGTGCAGTCACAACAGTGACAATAACCTTACAACACAGCCTTCCCCCAAGCTGAGCTGGAGGTGCACCAATTCTAACTCCGTTTTTAAAAAGCAGACGAGTTTAAATAAATTGAGAAATGCGGCCTATTGTATGTCCCTCTTGGCAATGTATACCATATACTAGCATACCAAAGCCCCTGGGAAGTTCTGCAGAAAAGAAACCCATTTATTTTGCTTTTTCCCCTAAAAGGACCTTGACCCCAAATCTATTTTTATTTAATTCCTATTTTACTTTATTGTTTAATTTCCTATTTTTTATTTAATCCCCCCTTTTACTTCTGTTTTATACAATAAACATGTCATTGGTGTGCTAAATAAATAATTGTGATGTAGGGCTTTACTTTTTTTTTTTTTAAGTGAATATATAAATGTTTCTGTAATAAATTTATTTATTAATATTTTTGGCTGCATTGGGTCTTCATTGCTGCGCATGGGCTTTCTCTGGTTGCGGTGAGCGGGGGATACTCTTTGTTGTGGTGCGTGGGCTTCTCATTGCGGTGATTTCTCTTGTTGCAGAGCACGGGCTCTAGACGTGTGGCCTTCAGTAGTTGTGGCACGTGGGCTCAGTAGTTGTGGGTCACAGGCTCTAGAGCGCAGGCTCAGTAGTTGTGGCGCATGGGCTTAGTTGCTCCGTGGCATGTGGGATCTTCCCGGACCAGGGCTCAAACCCATGACCCCTGCATTGACAGGCGGATTCTAAACCGCTGCGCCACCAGGGAAGTCCCAGGGCTTTACTTTTTATAAAATCTAGTTTAACAGTTTTTTTTTTTTCATTTGACGGTCACGAGCAAGGCAGCAGGACTAAAGTTAATAATTCCTGTTTTACAGATGAGAAAATTGAGGCTTATGTGAGGCTCCAGGGGCAGCAGCAAAGATTCAGGCCACTGTCCGGCAGGCAGAGCGATCACTGGCAAGACTGGACCTGAACCCCTCACGCTGACACCCGAGCCAGATGCCACGGTTGCTCCAAGGCCTCAGGCCAGACTTGCTCCCCAAGGGAATATCATCATTCAACCTACCAGACTCAGAAATGCTGTGGGTCCAAGAATCATTCAGCTATGAAGAGGGGAAACCACATTCTTGGTAGGGAAATGGGAAGGTCACAGCTTTAAGACAGGAAGTCAGAGAGGGCTCGAGATGCCAGAGGAGACCCCAAAATCGTCTGTGACAACCAAGGATGGATGGCGCTTGAACTGAAGCCCACAGGCAGGGAAAACATCCTGAATCTTGAGCAAAGCCAGTTTCCTGATGTCACGTATTTCAAGAATCACAGAAATAAAAGAGCTCAAAAGAATTGTTAAGCCACCAAAGGCTTACATGTAACACAATACATACCTACACAACAGACCTCAGCCCCACTCTCGCAGGTGGGGTGGTGGGTCTGCCTGAGGTTTCCCAGAGGGTGAGCCCTAGAAAACATAGCTGACATTCATTTCATCATCTTCTAGCCAGACCAAACGCATGTTCCTAGTTTACTGTCTGTACTGGCCATGATATCTTTTTTTTTTTTTTTTTTAATTTATTTATTTCTATTTATGGCTGTGTTGGGTCTTCGTTTCTCTGCGAGGGCTCTCTCTAGTTGTGGCAAGCGGGGGCCACTCTTCATCGCGGTGCGCGGGCCTCTCACTATCGCGGCCTCTCTTGTTGCGGAGCACAGGCTCCAGACGCGCAGGCTCAGTAACCGTGGCTCACGGGCCCAGCCGCTCCGCGGCATATGGGATCCTCCCAGACCAGGGCTCGAACCTGCGTCCCCTGCATTGGCAGGCAGAGTCTCAACCACTGCGCCACCAGGGAAGCCCCCATGATATCTTTATTGCGAGAACGTTATCACTCCCAACCCCATCACCTCCCCGACCTCACCTCACGCCCCTCCCCATCACCATTACCATCCCACCTTGGATCTCAAGAGATTGGATGGGGTGGGGAGGAAGGGCCGTGCCATAATTTGACCTGGCCCAAGGTAAAGGCAAAGCATCGATCTCAAAGCTTGGATCTAGTCTCTGTGCAGCTGAAGGTGGAGATCGAGGGCGTGGGGCTGTGCTGTTTGCCGAGGCCCTGGAACAGGGTGGCTCGCTCCTAACACACTGCCAGGCCAGGGCTGCCCAGGACTCCACATGGTGGGAGAGGAGCAGGGCCCCAGCTCTGTATAATTACGCACACGCCCACCCCTGTTGTGGGAAGGGGCATCTTGGCCAGTGCAAGCAATACCAGCAGCTGCTGAGGGACGTTTTAGAACCACAGACTTTAGGAAAAAATAACCTGAGAGACAGAGGAGAACACACACAGGCATGGCAGCCCCTCGCCGCTTTGGGGTTTGCGTTCAGTGAGGCCCTGTGGTTCCTGCAACCAGGAGGTTCCCCATCCTGCAGGCTGTGTGGGAACAAACTGTGCAAACCGGGGCCTCAGCATGTGCAGTACTTAATCCCCTCCTTAAAGTCTTAAAGTGCTTTAAAAATGCTCAGCCACAGGGAAAGGGCTATCTGCAAGGCCAAAATATATACCTACACAATCTGGGTTAAGAGAGCAGTGATTTTTTTTTTTTAAGCACTAGAGAGATTAAAAGAAAAATGTTCCATGCAGTTACCATGGATTATGTGATAACCTGTTTCCTTATATACAGTTACCGAATGTTTTGCAAACACACGTGTGTCCTTAGGAGGTGGATGGACAAGGTTAAACTGGAGAAGATGGAAATGGAAAAAAAAAATGATTCAGGGGGCTTCCCTGGTGGCGCAGTGGTTAAGAATCCGCCTGCCAATGCAGGGGACACGGGTTCGAGCCCTGGTCCTGGAAGATCCCACATGCCTCGGAGCAACTAAGCCAGTGTGCCACAACTACTGAGACTGCGCTCTAGAGTCTGCGAGCCACAACTACTGAGCCCGCATGCCACAACTACTGAAGCCCGCACGCCTAGAGCCTGTGCTCTGCACGCAACAAGAGAAGCCACTGCAATGAGAAGCCTGCGCAACGCAACGGAGAGTAGCCCCCGCTCACCGCAGCTAGAGAAAGCCCCACGCGCAGCAATGAAGACCCAATGTAGCCAAAATAAATAAATAAATTTTTAAAAAAATGATTCAGGAAGGTAAGAGAGAAGTCAGAGGATTCATTCATTCAACAAATAATTACTGAGTTCCTGCTGTGTCCCATGCAAAGATCTAAGAGTCAGGGATTTAGCGTGAACTGAATATATAAAATTCCTTGCCCTCAGGAAATTGCACTGTAGTGAAGGTGTCAAGACAGACAAGAAGCGTAGTCCAGGCGTTCAGTGTGATGCAGAATGGAGAGAGAACTAATCAGGGAGGGTCTCCCTGAGGAGGTGACATCTTGGCAGAGACCTGAGGGGATGTGATGTGTCTCAGGCGCAGAAAGGAGGCCTCTGTGGCTGGAGTAGAATAAGTAGGGGTGGGTGAGGGAGAAAGGGTGGGAGAAGCCACAGGGGCCAGGTCATGTAGAGTCTGGGCTTTGTTTTAAGGTGGAAGCCAGTGGAGGGTTTTGAACAGAGGAGGGACAAGCTCTGACTCTTGTTTTAACGGGATCACCCTGGCATATAAATGGCAAGAAAGGGACTTAGAAATGGATGTGGGAGGATGCAGGAGGCCCATTAGGAGGGTCCTGAAGGTGGAGATGAGAGAGACAGTGAATAATGACCAGATTGGGTGTATTTCTAGGGTGGAGTGTGGCCGATTGTGTTTTCCCAAGGCGGCTGCACCAATATGCACCCTTCCTACACCTCCTCCTTACAGTGTGATGTTGCCACACCTCTGCTGAGCCCGGACCCCTAGCCTCTCCTCAGCCCTCTGGACCTCTCTATCTTTTTCACATCACACCGGCCCCAGTCAAAGGCCTCCTCCTCCCCACCCCCCAGGACTTTATAAAGTTACTAGAACCGATGAAGGGCAGATTTCTCACAGACACTGGGCTGGTGTAGGACAAAGTAGAGACTGGGCAGGATAGAAAAGCCTTTCCTTGGAATCTGCAGAAGTGCTGAGGAGACTTGGAGTGACCAGGACTGTGGAACCGGGGTCAGAGGTGATCTGGGGAGGGCCCACCGCCGTCTAGATTACAGGAATTTGGCAGGAGGCATGCCAGAGCCGATGAGGAAGGTAAGAGGTGAGATTTGACTGTAGTTCTCAGGGAGGGATTCATGGAAGACTCTGAGGCCTTTCTGATCTTAAGGGATAAAAACACTGATGCCAATCACCGGTCATCAAACACCTATTATACTTGCACGCTTGTTATTTCTTGAAAGCCTCACAGCAACTCTGGGAGGTAGCTGTCACTCCCTCCATGTTACAGATGCAGAAACAGAGGCCAATGAAGGCAGCTTAGGTGACCTGCCCAGGGCCACAGAGCTAGAACACCAGTACCCCGAAGCCTGCATTCTATACACCACCAGCCCCGGTTCAGACACCACAGGGAATGGGGAGGCACCTGAGGGGACCTGCCCGGGCACAGGGTGGGCGTGGTCATGGCCCTTCCGGGGGCCAGTGGCAGGGCCTCATGGCCAGAGAGTCCGCAGAGGAAAGAGAACAAGCTAAGATGCTGGATGCAGATCTTGGTGGCCTGGGACACAGGAGGTCGCTTCCCAGTGTGAACGGCTGGGCAACGGGGGAAGATTCTACATGTGTGCGGGGTGTTCCAGCTCCTGCTCCTGCTGCGAGCTGCCAGCAGGGAAGGCTGGCCTCACGTTTCCCTCCGATTTCCACCTATTCCAGAATCCCTGCTCTCCCCTCCGCTGGGAAAGCCCCCCTCCCTTCATGTCCAAGTCCTCCCAGTTCTCCCAAGTCTAAATGTCCCCTCCTCCGTGAAAACTCTGCCAGGAGGGATGCATGTGCTCCTGGGAACGTCCCCAGTGGTTCCCTCATCTTCATTCTTGCACGTAGAGGGCAGTGTGCATGGTGGCAACAGCACTACGGTTTCAAGTCAAACGGTAGCTGGTTGGAATCCCGGCTTGGCCGCTCACCAGCTGAGGAAACTTCTCAGAGCTCAGTGGGGATAACACCCCTGATGGGGCTCTGAGGAAGGGTCAGGGATGCACCCTGAGGTTCCCTGCACTAGGAACAGCCAACCTCGGGACTCACCTCTCCCCACTCAGGACCTGACTAGGGGGCTGCATGCAAGTCTCAGCACCCAAGTGGGAACTGGGGACACTTTAGTAATTGTGGTAACAACCAAGACAGATTCTGGCAAAGGCTGAGCTGGGGAATGTGGGTCAGACCTGGAAGCCACAGAGGGTTGCTTCTTCCTCCCCAGGGAATTGAGACGACCAGCCCTCCTTTGGGCTTCTGCTCCCCTCCCCTCCAGAGACAAGAATGAGGAGGGTGGGGGGACAAGGCCAGACCTGGGTAAGCAGCCCCTAGGAATTCTCAGGAGGCCACAGAGCTGATCTTTAAGGCAGAGTGAGCCCACCCATGAGCAACACGGCCCTGTGAGGATCCTGGGTTCTGACCCATCAGACCGATAACTCCTTTTTTTTTTTTTAATTATTTTTTTATTTTTTAATGCTATTCTTGTCTGCTTACATTCTTTTTATGTATGTATGTATGTATGTATGGTATGGCTGTGTTGGGTCTTCGTTTCTGTGCGAGGGCTTTCTCTAGTTGTGGCAAGCGGGGGCCACTCTTCATCGCGGCGTGCAGGCCTCTCACTATCGCGGCCTCTCGTTGCCGAGCACAGGCTCCAGACGCGCAGGCTCAGTAATTGTGGCTCACGGGCCGAGTTGCTCCGCGGCATGTGGGATCTTCCCAGACCAGGGCTCGAGCCCGCGTCCCCTGCATTGGCAGGCAGATTCTCAACCACTGCGCCACCAGGGAAGCCCCCGATAACTCCTTTTTTTTGGAGGGCATGGGCACATGGCCTTAGAAGGGGTGGCCCAGGGTGTAAGTGTGGGGAGAGGGGTCTCCTCCTCCACACTATGGATTCAATATACCACTTCTCTCTTTTTATTTTTTTGGCCACGCCATGCAACATGCAGGATCTTAGTTCCCAGACCAGGGATCGAACCCTTGCTCCCTGCATTGGGAGCGTGGACTCTTAACCACTGGGCCGCCAGGGAAGTCCCTCAATGTACCACTTCTAAAATGCCTTATACAATGCCTTGCCACGTGGTAGGAGACATTTAAACTATTCAAAAAGAAGAATACTTATGTTCGTGTGTATGTTATATGTGCTAATATAAATGGAGCTCTACTCTGTGCTTTCAACCTTGCAATATAGTTATTTTGACGCATGTCTTATTTCTCTGAGTAGATTATTAATTCCTCGAACACAAGGCCCATGACTGGTCCTTCTCTTTATCCACCCAAGTGTCAAATCTGATACACAGTAGACGCTCAATAAACGTTAAATGAATTAATGAATTCATGTTATATGCAAAATAGTAAACTACATTGCAAGATATCCAAAATCCCTAAGAGTAATTCAGCCTGGGTCAAGATTCCCCTTGCAAAGTCTCAAAACAGACTTGTCTCTTGCCAAGAGAAATGCAAGTTTGCAGCTGCAGAGGCCTTAGCTGTAAATGAAATGATATGTGTAAGGCACTTTCACACAGTCTGGCCTATAAATGTTAGGTTCCAGAGCCCCCTGTGTAAGTTGAGGGTTGGGTGAGTGCATTCTCCCCCTGCCTCCCCCAGGCTCTCTCCACCATGTGCCAGACACCTCCCACATCAGGCCTGCACCTAGCCTGGAACAAAACAACTAGCTCTTCCCAGCTCTGGCTTCCATGCCTCAATGCCATGTCAGCAACTCCTGAAAAATAGTCTTCAGAGGAGAAGATGCTGACATATCCTCAATTACAGTCTGTGATTCTCCACATGCTGTCTGGAAAATGCATTAGTCCAGTATATTCATTTGCTAGGGCGGCCATTACCAAAAGACCATAGATTAGGTGGTTTAAACAACAAATGTATTTGCTCACAGTTCTGGAGTCTAGAAGTCCAAGATCAAGGTGTCTGCAGGTTTGGTTTCCTCTGAGGACTCTCTCCTTGGCTTGTAGATGGCCACCTTCCAGCTGCATCCTCACATGGCCTTTCCTCTGTGCATGGACATACCTGTTGTCTATGTGTCCAAGTTTCCTCTTCTTATAAGGATAGCAGTCAGATTGAATTAGGGCCCAGCCACAAGGCCCTATCTCCAAATACAGTCACAGTTTGAAGTACTGGGGGTTAGAGCTTCAGGATATAAATTTGGGAGTGGATACAATTCAGAAGAACTGGATTCAAGTCCATTTCCTGGTTGTGTGATCATAGGCAAGTTGCTAAGCCTTTCTGAGCTTTTGCTTCCTCATCTGCAAACTGGGCTCCTGGGTTTTGTGAGAATGAAAGGAATTACCATGTGGCAAGTGCCTGGCACACAGTGGGTGCTTAAGGAATGCTGGTTTCCCTCTCAGCCTATATGTGGGAATATTTAGACTCTTGTATATATAAGACATGTTGCTTATGGACCTGGTGGGGTCGGAGGAGAGGACTGCTCCTGGCTTCTTTTAGCCCTGTACTACCCCATGAAGAAAGAAGGCTGCTATAGAGCAGATGCATTAGAACGTTTTTCCGACCACTATGATGGTGCAGGGCACAGGAAACAGATCAGGTGTCAAGCATGTAAGAGAGCATCAGTAACTCTCTTTAGGTGTGGGCACCTAACACCCCTTGGCATTTGAACTGGATGAGAGGTTGAAGTTTTGGTATGGATTGAGCTGGACTTTCTAAAGCCTGAAAATGAGAGTTGGTTTATACCTGAACCTGACAGCAAAAGCTATGATTCCTGTTTGAACTGTTGCCTGGGATCTGTGAAAGGGGGATGTGATACAGCTTGTTTAAGAACCTAAAGCTTTCTGGGACTTCCTTGGTGGTCCAGTGGTTAAGACTCTGCACTCCCAATGCAGGGGCCTGGGTTCAATCCCTGGTGAGGGAACTAGATCCCACATGCCACAACTAAGATCGCATATGCCGCCGCTAAGACCTGGCACAACCAAATACATAAATAAATATTTAAAAAAAAAAAAAGGAACTTAAAACTTTCAATAAACTGGTTAAGGGCTTCCCTGGTGGTGCAGTGGTTAAGACTCCACACTCCCAATGCAGGGGGCCCAGGTTCAATCCCTGCTCAGGGAACTAGATCCCATATGCATGCCGCAACCAAGAGTTCGCATGCCACAACTAAGGAGTCTGCGTGCTACAACTAAGGAGCTGGTGAGCTGCAACTAAGGAGCCCACGAGCCTCAACTAAGGAGCCCACCTGCTGCAACCTAGATCTGGCACAACCAAATAAATAAATAAATAAATAAATACTTTAAAAAAATTTTTTTAAAAACTGGTTATTAGTACTTGTTATTTCTTGTATCTTTGTTGTCTTATGTCCCTTAATACCCCTCAAAGTACCAAAGATTCAGATCTTTCAACTTTTCCCACAATACAAGGGTCAATTTAAAGCATTCTCTTAATTGAGTTTTCCCCTTTGAATAAAACCTTATATCTCACTTGATTTTACCAACTTTCCACAGAAAACCTCTTACAAAGCACTTTTTAAAAAGCATGTTAAAATAAAGACCATATATGACAAGCTGACAGTTAACATCATACTAAATGGTGAAAAGCTGAAAGTTTTCCCTCTACTATCAGGAACAAGAAAAGAGTGCCCACTCTCATCATTTCTATTCTATATACCACTAGAAGTCCTAGCCGGAGCAATTAGGCAATAAAAAGTAATAGAAGGCATCTAAATTGGAAAAGAAGAAATAAAATTTTCTCTGTTTGCAGATTACATGGTATTACATAGAGAACACCTTAAGACTCCAAAAACAAGCTATTGAAACTAATAAACACGTTCAGTAAAGTTGCAGGATATAAAATCAACATAGAAAAATCAGTTGTCTTTTTATAATTAACAATGAAATATCTGAAAAAGAAATCAAGAAAACAATTCCATTTTCAATTGCATAAAATAAAATAAAATACTTAGGAATAAATTTAACCAAGGAAATGAGAGATCTGTACACTGAAAACTATAAAACACTGATGAAAGAAATTGAAGAAGACACATATAAATGGAAATATATCCTGTGTTCATTGATTGGAAGAATTAATATTGTTAAAATTTCAATGCTACCCAAGGCCATCTAAAGATTCAGTGCAATCCCTATCAAGATTCCAATGGCAGTTTTAAAAGAAGCAGAAAAAACAATCCTAAAATTTGTATGGAACCACAAAAGACCCCGATAACCAAAGCCATCTTGAACAGGAAGAACAAAGCTGGAGGAATTACATTACCTGATTTCAAAATATATTACAAAGCTATATTAATCAAAATAGTATGATACTAGCATAAAAACAGACATGTAGACAAATAAAAGAGAATAGAGAGCCCAGAAATAAAATCCACACATTTATGGTCAATTGATTTCAAAAAAGTGCAACAACATACAATGGAGAAAGGACAGTCTCTTCCATAAATGGTGTTGGGAAAACTGGATAGCCACAAGCAGAAGAATAAAATTGGATCCTTATCTCACACCATATACAAAAATCAACTCAAATGGATTAAAATCTAAAACATATGATCTGAAACTATAAAAATACTGGAAGAAAACATAGGGGAAAGGCTTCTTGACATTGGTGTGTGCAATCCTTTTTTAGATAGGACCACAAAAAGCATAGGCAATGAAAAAAAGATAGTCAAATGAGGTTGTATTAAACTAAAAAGCTTCTGTATAGCAAAGGAAACAAGAAAGAGTGAAGGAACTACCTATGGGATGGGGAAAATATCTGCCAACCATACATCTGATAAGGGATTAATATCCAAAATATATAGGGAACTCAAACAACTCAAGTAAGAATACAAATAATCTGATTTTAAAAAGGGCAAGAACCTGAGTAGATATTTTTCCAAAGACACCCAAATGGTCAACAGGTATATGAAAAAGTGTTCAACATCACTAATCATCAGGGAAATGCAAATCAAACCACAATGAGCTATCACACCACACCTGTCAGAAAGGCTATTATCAAAATAACAAAAGATGAAGTGTTGATGAGAAAAGAGAACGCTGTGCTCTGTTGGTGCAAATGTAAATTCGTACCGCCATTATGGAAAACAAAAACATTCAGATCACAGCAATAGATGAACCTGGAGGACATTACACTAAATGAAATTAAAGAAGCCAGGCACAGAAAGATAAATACTACACTTATATATGGAATCTAAAAAAGTCAAATTCATAGAAGCAAGGAGTAGAATGGTGGTTGCCAGGGGGTGTGGGTGGGGTATTTGGGGAGATGTTGGTCAAAGGGAACAAAGCTGCAGAATTACGCAGGATGAATAAGTTCCAAAGACCTAATGTACAGCATGGTGACTAATATTAACAACACTATATTGTATACTATTTGAAATATGCTAGGGGAGTAGATCTTAAGTGTTCTCACACCACCACCACCCCAGATGGTAACTATGTGAGGAGTTGGATATGTTAGTTAGTTTGACTGTGGTAATCATTTCACAATGTATACATATCTCAAAACATCATATTGTAAACCTTAAATATATATCATTTTTGTTTGTCAATTATGCCTCAGTAAAGCTGCAGGAGGTGGGGGGGGGGTACTTCCCTGGTGGTGCAGTGGTTAAGAATCCGCCTGCCAATGCAGGGGACAGGGGTTCAAGCCCTGGTCCAGGAAAATCTCACATGTCGCAGAGCAACTAAGCCCGTGCACCACAACTACTGAGCCTGTACTCTAGAGCCTGTGAGCCACAACTACTGAGCCCACGTGCCACAACTACCGAAGCCCACGCACCTAGAGCCCGTGCTCCGTAACAAGAGAAGCCACTGCAATGAGAAGCCCGTGCACCGCAACGAAAAGTAGCCCCCGCTCGCCGCAACTAGAGAAAGCCCGTGCGCAGCAGCGAAGACCCAACACAGCCATTAATTAATTAATTAATTAAATGAAAACGAAAGGGAAAAAAAAAAAAAAAGCTGGGGGGAAAGCATGTTAAAGGTGCCACCAACACAACTGCAGCCTGTGTCTTTGTAATACGGGTTTCTCCAGGCTTGGAGGTATGACCTGCTCATAATAATAGTTCAGCCCTTCTGTGGGGAGTTCAGGTCCTCAATGCCCTCCCAGGTTCTCCCTATAGGAAGTACTCCTGTTCAAGTCTATATTCAGATAGCCCTAAGCTGTTAATCCTGATGCCTCCTCACACGGGGCTGGAGACGTGTTCCTGCTCACCGCTGCTCTTCCAGCTCTGAGTACAGGCATTTCTGGTGCCGTAGTGCCAGGCAACAGGGAGAGGTCCCCTGTCGTGCTCACTCGTGTATCTATTCCCACCGCTCTTCCCTCTGCCCCTGCAGGGGTGGGCTGTAGTCTAAAGAGGGGGAAACACACAGAGATCCCAGTGATTTAAGGTCCTCCTCTTCTGAGGGCTCGAGTGCAAGGGTGGGTGATGGGAGGGGTAAAGGGCGGAAGCCAGGGCCATCTGAGTCACACTGTGGGGCAGGGCAGGGGGTTGCAGGGGGCCTAGTCTCTGCAGTCATCTGAAGGTCTGGCTGGGGCTGGAGGCTCTTCAGAGACCTCAGTTCTTGGCCACACAGACTTTTTCACAAGGCTTTGTGAGTGTCTTCATGACACATCAGCAGGCTTCCCCAAGAACGAGCGATCCAAGGTGAGAAAAAGGAAAAGGCCACAGCCTTTTGTGACCTAGTCCTGGAAGTGACACACTGTCACTGGAACCAAGTCACTGAGTCCAGGCCACAGTCAAAGGAAGGAGAGTTAAGCTCCACCTCTTGAAGGCAGAGCACCATAAAAACTGTGGCCATTCCCCCACTATCTGCTCTTCTTGAGTCGAGCCTGTGCTTTCCAACCTGCTCTTTCCTTCTCAGAAGGCTACTTGGTTCCTTATGCATCCTCGCCAGCTCTCCGCCCTGAATCTGCAGGGGGCACACAGCTGGTCCTTCTCTTGAGCTTAGCACTCTTTCTCCAACTATGTGACATTGTCGCCCAGAACGAATTCACACCCGACACCGTCTTCCTCCTCCTGACACCCTGTGCTTTGGAAATGAGGCACACCTGAATAGCAGAAAAATGGACCAAGTTTTCTCTCTTAGATGCCTGGAACTAAAAACTTATGAATCTGGGGTAAACAGGTCTAACTTGAGCGTGCATCAGATCACCCAGAGGACTTGTTAAAACACAGATTTCTGAGTTTCCAAGACTCACAAGTCTTGGAAGTTGGGTGGGGATTTGCAGTTCTTATGTTTCCAGGTGCTGTTGGCTGGTCCATGGACCACACTTTGATAACCACTGGTCTAAGGGTTAAGTTAGCAAAATAAGTGTATCTTCAGTGACTGAATTATTAGGGTATACTTACTCAGATGACCGTTTTCCGCAGGGAAATTTGGATAAACTTACAACTTCCTTGGAAAATTCTACTTTGTGGCAGTCTTCTTCTGGTCTCTTATCTTCTCCCTATGTTCCTCCCCTCCCTTTAAACATCACATCCACCTTAAAAGCATACATAACTGTATTTTAAGATTTCCGTTTGTAACTATATTTCAATTCATCGGAGTACAGATTCTCAGAATTGAGGCACTCTGGAAGAGGCCTGTGGTTTGCAAATTCAAAAACATATTTTGAACTGAGGTCAATTTAAAATATATATCATTACTTCTTTTTGGCCTTTCTTACATGCTCCAAATTTCTTTTACCATCGCCCCCCCCACCTTATATATCAGTTTCAATCGTCTTTATAAAAGTGAACAGCTCTTGAATTAGAAACTTCACAAACTCAAGGCAACTGATAAGTGATAGCATCCAATATTCAAATGACCTTCTAAAGTAATTTTCCATTTTTATTCCTGCCCTATTTCAGTCAGTCTGGGAGATTCCTGGAAAGAACATGTGCTAAAAGCATTTCCATTTCCATTATTAGGTGGATCCATAAATAGCCAATTTGTTTTATTTTTCTGTGGATCATTCTCAACCCTATTTGCCCAAGTTGAGTCACACTGTCAAAGAAAGCTGAAATGGTTTATATTCAAAGAGCTCAAACTTGTTTGTCCTGGTGTGCAATTATAAACACATTTAGAGAAAAAGGAAAAGAAAGCCATACCAATATATACTATTTTTCTGTCAGTGACCTCTCTCTCTCCGGTCTATTTTTATTTAAAATGGAGTCCAGCTTTTAAAAAATAATGAATGTAAAGCGTTTATTACATAATGACTTAGAGGCAGGATCACTATGTATTAAAAGACCTACTGGGAGGCAATTTTCCAAGTTAAGACCCCAAAGCCAAGGTCTTTGAGGAGCCCTTCCTCCCCCGTGTCTGCAGGTCTCATGAACGCCATGTCCTGTTCTGGTGAGTTCCTTTAGACAGGAATTTGAGGAGCAGCCTCAGCTGCACACACGCAAACACGCTGCCATGTGGATTATCGTTGAGGAGCTGGATTTATCCTCAGGTGCCTGTTGCTCAGGGCCCTGAACCCTTCTACATCCCTACAGCAACCCTCCTCATGCTCACCTGCAACCTCTCTGTTTTCAATCTCATGGAGTCAAACCTCAGCCCATTGCTGTGCAAAAGCTTTTAAGTTTCATTAGGTCCCATTTGTTTATTTTTGTTTTTATTTCCACTTCTCTAGAAGGTGGGTCAAAAAGTATCGTGCTGTGATTTATGTCATAGACTGTTCTGCCTATGTTTTCCTCTAAGAGTTTTATAGTGTCTGGCCTTACATTTAGGTCTTTAACCCATTTTGAGTTTATTTTTGTGTATGGTGTTAGGGAGTGTTCTAATTTCATACTTTTACAGCAGTAAAAAAACTTTTTACCAGTTTTCCCAGCACCACTTATTGAAGAGGCTGTCTTTTCTCCACTGTATATTCTTGCCTCCTTTATCAAAGATAAGGTGACTATATGTGCGTGGGTTTATCTCTGGGCTTTCTATCCTGTTCCATTGTTCTATATTTCTGTTTTTGTGCCAGTACCATACTGTCTTGATTACTGTAGCTTTGTAGTATAGTCTGAAGTCAGGGAGCCTAATTCCTCCAGCTCCATTTTTCATTCTAAAAATTGCTTTGGCTATTCGGGGTCTTTTGTGTTTCCATACAAATTGTGAAATTTTTTGTTCTAGTTCTGTGAAAAATGCCCAGTGGTAGTTTGATAGGGATTGCACTGACTCTGTAGATTGCTTTGGGTAGTAGAGTCATTTTCACAATGTTGGTTCTTCCAATCTAAGAACATGGTATATATCTCTCCATCTATTTGTATCATCTTTAATTTCTTTCATCAGTGTCTTATAATTTTCTGCATACAGGTCTTTTATCTCCTTAGGTAGGTTTATTCCTAGATATTTTATTCTTTTTGTTGCAATGGTAAATGGGAGTGTTTTCTTAATTTCACTTTCAGATTTTTCATCATTAGTGTATAGGAATGCCAGAGATTTCTGTGCATTAATTTTGTATCCTGCTACTTTACCAAATTCATTGATTAGCTCTAGGAAACCATAAACAAGACCAAAAGACAACCCTCAGAATGGGAGAAAATATTTGCAAATGAAGCAACTGACAAAGGATTAATCTCCAAAATTTACAAGCAGCTCATGCAGCTCAATATGAAAAAAACAAACAACCCAATCCAAAAATGGGCAGAAGACCTAAATAGACATTTCTCCAAAGAAGATATACAGATTGCCAACAAACACATGAAAGAATGCTCAACATCATGAATCATTAGAGAAATGCAAATCAAAACTACAGTGAGATATCATCTCACACGGGTCAGAATGGCCATCATCAAAAAATCTACAAACGGGACCAGCCCCGCTCTCCCCGCCCCGCTCCCCACGTAGGTGGGATCTGGTCCAGCCCAGCCGGGTGGCGGGTTTAAAAAAAAAAATCTACAAACAATAAATGCTGGAGAGGGTGTGGAGAAAAGGGAACCCTCTTGGTGGGAATGTAAATTGATACAGCCACTATGGAGAACAGTATGGAGGTTCCTTAAAAAACTAAAAATAGAACTACCATACGACCCAGCAATCCCACTACTGGGCATATACCCTGAGAAAACCATAATTCAAGAAGAGTTATGTACCAAAATGTTCATTGCAGCTCTATTTACAATAGCCAGGACATGGAAGCAACCTAAGTGTCCATCATCGGATGAATGGATAAAGAAGATGTGGCACATATATACAATGGAATATTACTCAGCCATAAAAAGAAACGAAATGGAGTTATTTGTAGTGAGGTGGATGGAGTTAGAGTCTGTCATACAGAGTGAAGTAAGTCAGAAAGAGAAAAACAAATACAGTATGCTAACACATATATATGGAATCTAAGGGGAAAAAAAAAAAAAGGTCATGAAGAACCTAGTGGCAAGACGGGAATAAAGACACAGACCTACTAGAGAATGGACTTGAGGATATGGGGAGGGGGAAGGGTAAGATGTGACAAAGTGAGAGAGTGGCATGGACATATATACGCTACCAAACGTAAAATAGATAGCTAGTGGGAAGCAACCGCATAGCACAGGGAGATCAGCTCTGTGCTTTGTGACCACCTAGAGGGGTGGGATAGGGAGGGTGGGAGGGAGAGAGACACAAGACGGAAGAGATATGGGAACATATGTATACGTATAACTGATTCACTGTGTTATAAAGCAGAAACTAACACACCATTGTAAAGCAATTATACTCCAATAAAGATGTTAAAAAAAAAACCAAAAAAACCTCAGCCCAAAGTTAGTCTGGCGGCCCCATTAGCGGGTCCAGGGCTCGAGCTGTGTCTCGTTTCTTTTCTCAGATGAGGAATCCAGAGGCTCACGTTTTCCACACAGAGGGTTAGCAAGTGAATGGCACTGTGTGATCTATTTCTTTCTCACTTTATCACAACTGTTCTCCATACTTTGCCATGATTGTTCTTTAGGAATCCTGAGGTTTTTCCCCCCTAAAAGCCCAGTATTTTGCAAGATAATCAAAATGGAAAAATTGAAACGTTCTCATTTAAATTCACAGGCCCATTAGTTCTCTTTCAAATCTTTTTCTTTTAAAATTGTCCCTTCAAGATAAAACCATACAATATGCGACCTTGGAAAACTCCCTTGATTTCCCTGAGCCTGTTTCCTTATCTGTAATATGGGAATTACAGATAATCTGTAATATGGGAATAATAATAATCCCTCCTTTCAAAAGATTGCTGTGAAGATGAAATAAATTATATGTATGAAAGTTCTTAAGAGTTATATAAACTTGATTATCATTACTTCAAATTCAGATCAAAACAATACCGACAATCAATATTAATGCTGCCTGGGAATTCCCTGGTGGTCCAGTGGTTAGGACTCCGAGCTTCCACTGCAGGGGGCCCAGGTTCGATCCCTGGTTGGGGAACTAAGATCCCACAAGCTTCAGGGTGCAGCCAAAAAAAAAAAAGAAAATAATTAAAAAGAAAAAAAAAAAACCTATTAATAGCTGCCTAAAACAGAACAGCCCTCACTGTTGCAGATTTCCTAGAAAAGTTATACTAAATACTTAGATTTTATCCATTTTCTCTTGCGCATTTTTTTCTTGTTTTCCCAAAGCCCCCCATTCCTTGAGTCAGTGGCATTCGCTACCTCAGAGGATGGGTAAGTCTACCAGGTCTGGGGAATCCCCAGCACAAGGGGCCTGAACCCCCCGAGTGTGGACCCCAACGAGAAGCCACATCCAGCATGGCACGTGGTGGTAGCATTACAAGGTCTGAGGGAGAAGCCCAGGCAGCTGGGCCTGAGGGAGGCCTGCAGAGACCTGGGCACCCCAGCACAGTGTGGGGAATGCGGCCAGAAACTCCCCATGGCCCCGGAGGGAAGCCGAAGGGACTGAGCAGATAGCAAACTAGAAGAGCTCTGGATGTTTGTAGAGAGTGGATGCTCTCTGCAGATTAGCAGGGCCTGAGGCTGAAACCCGAGGCAGATGACGCCTAATGATGGAACGCCATGAGAAGAGAGGACAGTGGTGGCAGCTGGCCTCCGAAGACGGCCCCCAATGAACCACACCTCCTGACAGTCTCGTCCCTGTGCCGTCCCCTCCCACGCTGAGTCTGGGTTGGCCTGTTACTCCCTGTAACCGACAGAGTGCAGCAGAAGTAATGCTGTAACCGCTCCAGGCCTAAGTCTTAAGAAAGCCTGGCAGCTTTTACTTTAATCTTTGTGGAAGTCAGCCACCGTGTGAGAAGCCCAGGTCCCCTGCTGGAGAGAGCAGCCCATGGAGAGGCCCTAGAGGGGAAGATACCACCGGTGGAGAGAGACCATGTGGAGGAGTGCCAAGGCACCAGGGTTGTCCTCCTGACAGCTTACGACTGTCAGGAACAAACTGGCCTGACAAAGCCATGTGTATTGAGCCACTGCAGAGACAGACCACACCCCAGAGGAACCATGGGGCATCTCACCAAACAAAAGTAAAGCAGAGTTAGCATAAGGTTTGGGGGAAGGGTGGGGTTTAGCGGAATACAAATGAAGCTGAGATTTTTGTTTGCTTTTAATTGAAAAACCAGTTTACTAAATTGAGGTCATCAAAGAAACTCACTGTAAAGTGGCATTAAGAGCCAACAATTTTCCATGCCAAGCGGCTTGTCTATCATTTTAAAAACTGAGATGCCGTATTTCACAGGCCATAAATTCACATACCATAAAATTCACCATTTTAGAGTATACAATTCGGTGATTATGGTATTGAATCAAAGTTTTGATAGGCTCAAAGCAAAGCAGGTTCCGTGTAAAGGATTCCACATCTGCTCAGGACTGTGAGATGGACGCCAGGGTCGTGTTTCCTCAGACACTATAGGGTTATGATAGAGGGAAAATGCCGTGTCCAGAAACTGCACCTGAGGAGGTGCATCTGAGGTTTGCCCAGAAACAAACCAAGGCTGTTTCTCTGTGTCCAAGTGACTTAGCTCCTCTGGGCAAAATCGGGGCGTGTCATTCTTACTGATGAAAGTTTCTGATAGTCTATGATTTTAGAAAACAAAGTTACTCAGGAATAAAAAAGATGGTTTTTAGGCCTTTCCCCTTGCAGTGAGTCCCTGGGATGGAATATATTCTGTCAATTCTGCATATCATTCAATCCATGTCTCATACTCCAGCCGGATGAAAGGCTGAGCAGATTTTTACATTCTTAGCCAGAGTTAATTTTTACTTTCTCAGAAAAAGAAGGCAACCCAGACCTTCCAGCTCAGCGGGGCCTCTGGGACCCAGGTGCAGCTGCCGTCAGAACGCAGCTGCTCGAGATCTCAGGTGAGGTGAGAAGAATCGGCTGAGCCCCCATCAACCCACCAAACTGTGAGAGAGAATGTCTTATGTTTACCCACTACATTTGGGGATGGTCTGTGATACATAAATAGATTACTGAACAGCCGTGCCTGAAGCAGACCTCTCCTCTGGTGGGAGACCTAGATCACTCTCCAGGAAGAAGGAGACAGGGCAGAGGCATGAACCTCAATTAGAGGAAGCAATTAGTCAAAGGAGACTTGAGTGTTACCCTCTGGTAATAGAAGTTAGAGCACAGTTACCTCTGGGGGATGTAGGGCTGGGTGGAAAGGGCAAGAGGGAGCCCTCTGGATTGCCAGGGGGAAGTGTTAAATATCTCAATCTGGGCAGGGCTTACATGGACGCACACCTACGTAACAATTCACTGAGCTGTACACATAAGACAGCAAGCAGAACTGGAGCTCAGGAGCTAATTTCTATTAGAGTAACAAAGAAAAGTTAACCAATTCTGTGAAATGTATACCTGCCACAAACAGGCTGTATAAGTGAACACAAGGAATTATGACAGATGCATGAAGTAAATAAATATTTATGCAGGAAAAAGGTATTAATTATGAGTCTAAACACTGATTGACCAAGATGCCAAAGAAGAACATGATTGAGAGCAGGGAATTTAAGAAGAATATAAAATCACAAAATTGCTGGAATATTCACTCACACAATTCCTATTTTATGAATTAAATTAGAAGTAGGTTGTACCCTCTTCAAGATCACTGTCAATGGAATTAGAGATGGAAGGAAGCTTTGAAATTGTCTTTTACTGGTTCTCAAACTGGTCTGCACACTGGCATCACCAGGTGAGCTTTAAAAGACACTGACGCCTGGGTCCCACCCTAGAGATTCTGATGTAATTGGGCTGGGGTGTGGCCTGAGAACCAGGATCTTTAAAAGCTCCCCAGGTAAAGTAAAAGAATGATCCCTTTTAAAATCGCATCAAAAAATATATAAATAAATAAAGGAAGTGAAAGACTTATATGCTAGGAACTATAAAACATTGATAAAGGAAATTGAAGATTATTCAAAGAAATGGAAAGATATCCCATGCTCTTGGATTGGAAGAATTAACATTGTTAAAATGGCCATACTACGCAAAGCAATCTACAGACTTAATGCAGTCCCTATCAAATTACCCATAACGTTTTCCACAGAACTAGAACAAATAATCCTAAAATTTATATGGAACCATAAAAGGCCCAGAATTGCCAAAGCAATCCTGAGGAAAAAGAACAAAGCTGGAGGCATAACCCTCCCAGACTTCAGACAATACTACAAAGCTACGGTAATCAAAACAGCGTGGTATTGGCACAAAAACAGACACATAGATCAATGGTACAGAATCAAGAACCCAGAAATAGACCCACACACTTACAGTCAATTAATCTTTGACAAAGGAGGCAGGAATATACAACAGAGAAAAGACAGTCTCTTCAGCAAGTGGTGTTAAGAAAGCTGGACAGCCTCATGTAAATCAATGAAGTTAGAACACACCCTCACACGATACACAAAAAATAAACTCAAAATGGCTTAAAGACTTAAATATAAGACATGACACCATAAAACTCCTAGAAGAGAACATAGGCAAAATGTTCTCTGACAGAAGTCATACAAATGTTTTCTTAGGTCAGTCTCCCAAGGCAATAGAAATAAAAGCAAAAATAAACAAATGGAACCTAATCAAACTTTATAAGCTTTTGCACAGCAAAGGAAACCATAAACAAAATGAAAAGACAACCTACGGACTGGGAGAAAGTATTTGCAAATGATGCAACTGACAAGGGCTGAATTTCCAAAATATACATACAGCTTAATTATCAGAAAACCAAACAACCCAATCAAAAAATAAGCAGAAGACCTAAATAGACATTTCTCCAAAGAAGACATACAGATGGCCAACAGGCACATGAAAAGATGCTCAGCATCGTTAATAACTATAGAAATATGAGTCAAAACAACAAGATATCACCTCACACCAGTCAGAATGGCCATCATTAAAAAGTCTACAAATAATACATGCTGGAGAGGGTGTGGAGAAAAGAGAACCCTCCTACACTGTTGGTGGGAATTGTAAATTGGTGCAGCCACTATGGAGAACAGTATGGAGGTTCCCCAAAAAACTAAAACTAGTGTTGCCATACAATCCAGCAATCCTACTCCTGGGCATATATCTGGAGAAAACTCTAATTGCAAAAGATACATGCACCCCTATGTTCATAGCAGCACTATTTACAATAGCCAAGACATGGAAGCAACCTAAACATCCATCGACAGATGAATAGATAAAGAAGACGTATACACACACACACACACACACACACACACACACACACATACATACACAATGGAATACTATTCAGCCATAAAAAGGAATGAATAATGCCATCTGCAGTAACATGGATGGACCTAGAGATTATCATACTAAGTGAAGTAAGTCAGAAAGAGAAAGACAAATATCAGATGATATCACTTATGTGTGGAATCTAAAATATGATACAAATGAATTTATTTACAAAACAGAAACAGACTCACAGACATAGAAAACAAACTTATGGTTACCAAAAGGGAAGGTGGGGGAGGAATAAATTAGGAGTTTGGGATTAGCAGATACAAGCTACTATATATAAAGTAGATGAACCAAGGTCCTACTGTATAGCACAGGGAACTATATTCAATATCCTGTAATAAACCATAATGGAAAAGAATATGAAAAATAATATATATGTACATAGCTGAATCACTTTGCTGTACACCAGAAAGTAACACAACATTGTAATTATTTCAATTTAAAAAAACTTAAAAAAAAATAAAATAGAAGCTCCCCAGGTGATGGCAGTGCACTCACCACTAGGGTTGAGACCTTAGGGGTCAATTTCAACCACTTTTCGCAAATGAGTACAGGGAGGTCCAGTGCAGACAAATGGCTGTGAAATATGCATTAATTGGCTGTAGCCAATTTTCTCTGATGTGCCCTAACAGGAGAGAGCTGTGGCATGGATAATGCCAAAGAGTGAATAATCTAAAAATAATTTGTTTGGTTTGGGAAAGCAGCACGTGACTTCCCGGCCGCAGACTGGCCTGGCTAATTCAGTTTTGCTCAAATGAATGCGCCTTTTCCTGATTTTACACTGACAGCCCAGGCCTGTGCTGAGCTGTGGAAGGAAGGTGGCCAAATTAAAAGCTGGCTGTGGCCAGTTTCCCAATGGGAACAGACAAGCTGTCAAAGGCACACAGTCACTATAGGGACATGGGGACTTCTCTTACCACAGTGGGACAAAGCTAGCTCTGTGACTCCATGAGGGTTGGGGGCCAGAGGCAGAAGAGGGTGTGAAGGGAGAGGGGCTAATGGTGATCAAAGCGCTCTTTTGTGCAAGGTTTCCTGCTAAGCATTTCTGTAAACACACATGCTCCAGGCAACTCTGAGTTAGGTGTTCTATTTCCTCCCCCCATTACAGAGATGAGGAAACTGAGGCTCGGAGTGGTATAACCACCAAAGCAGAGCAGGGTGGAAATTCAGGCTTACTATCCTCTGCCCAAGAGGAGTGTCCCCCGCCCAAAGCTGAAAAATGAGCTGTTCATGGACCTGGGTCAGATCCTTAGATTTTAAGTCTTGGTGAATGAACTTTGGCCCCGTTATTTTTCAGCTCTAACAGTCTTACGGCAGCAGTAGAGAGACCTCCAGAAGTGCCCTGCGGCAGCGGAACTGACAGAGAGCCCCAGTGGAGCCTCCCTGAAACCTGTCTCTGGCATCCGTGCTGAGCCTGCATCTCCCAGGCACCATGCGGCTCCCCTCCCATGTCTGCGTCCAGAAGGATGTGAAGGGGGGGCCCATTCCCGGGAGACACGGATCTCGGCTAGAAGCCTTGCCAAAGCTTCCTTGGACTGCATGGCAACCAGGGTGCTCCCAGCCAACCTTCCTTCCTGCCCTCCTTTCCTGGGGTCCGGTCTTCATCGCGTCTGATGGCCCTCCCAGCCTTCCCAGCCCCTCCCATTTCCTCTCACACAGATGTTTCCCTTAATAAAATTCTCACGTTTAATCCCATCTTGGGATCTGCTTCTCAAAGGACCTGGACTAAAGTAATGCCTCTCCCCACCGGTGCCCCAGCCACGCACACAGCCCCATGGGTGGAAGAGGGAGCAAAGGAGGTCACCTTCTGCTGATTCACCTGGGGACCTTGGCCTGAGATTCTGAAGGTGCAGATGACAGAGGCAATATATTTGCCTTCGTCACTGGTCTCAGTGCCATGAAGGAAGGAAGTCGAAGTGGCAAGTAATTGACTAGCACTCCCATTTGCCCTAATTCAACTGCCAAGAAGTCACTTTTTGTTGCAGGTGACCACAAGCACAAACAGGAGTTTGGATTCTTTCCCCATCTTGTTATGTCCCTTGGGGAAGATATTCAAGCCCTGCACCCTCAGTAACTCCTTGTGGGGAGATTTTCTTGCCATCTTTTGCTCCCCGTGAAGGAACAGAGCACATAAACGATATCCTGATTCTAAAACACCTAGAAGGAAGTGGTCCACGGTCATCAGTATCATTTAGCATTGCTCTGGAAGTACTAGCCAATGCCACCAGATGAGAGAAAGGAAGAAGAGGTTAGAGAGAATTCATTAAGGTACGGAATTAGTATACAAAATATGCAAACAACAGCCAAATATAAATATAGTGGAAGATAAGAACTTATTTACAGTAGTGACAAAACAGAATAATGTCTAGGAACAAGTTTAACAAAAGTTGTGTAGTGCCAATAGGATGAGAATTTTAAAACTCCATGGAGGAACAGAAAAAATAATAAATTCAAAGATACCTTATTCTTGAATATAAATAAAATTTTAAGAACCAATTATCCAAATATTCATATTTAATACAATATTTAATACATATGCATTTAACGCCCCTCTGTATTAACCACATCTTATTTTCTATAATGCTGATGCTTTGACACCTGGGCCTTGCTGACCCCCAGAGACTGCCCCTCCCAGGTTAGCTAGTTCCCGGTTGGCAAACAACTCTCTTTTTATATGCAAATCAACCCTGAGCCCAGGATCCCAACCTCCCTCTTTATAGTGCTCTGTATTGGGCGCTCACATTCCAGGCCTCTTATCTCCCTGCCCTAATCACCACAGGGTCAGGTACCAGATGCCGGGGGCAGCCCCTGCACCCTGGAGCCCATGGATATTGTTCAAACTAGCCAATCCTAAACCTGCTTAATCTGCCTCACCTGTTTCTTTCCAAGGACAGCACGGTAAAGGCTTCAGCTGTAAGTTGCCTCTTTCTCTGTGCCCAGAGACCACCCTCACCCTTTCCCTGCACAGCCCTGCACGGTGACCCTCTCCTCCCCAGAACTGTGAGTAAGAAACTATCTTTTCTTGGCAATCGTCTCCTCATCTGTTGGCCTTGCTGAATGTGACGTCCTTCTATTAATGAACTAAATTTTAAAATGTACTCCAATGAAAATACTAGATTTGTTGTGCTACTAGAGTTAATACAGAAAAATAATCAAATGAAGACAAGCATGAAAGCTCTGAAGAAGAATGACGTCGGCAGAGTGGTGGGGAGAGGGAACAGCTGGACCGTGGACGAAGGGCGGGGGGCGAGAACAGCACTATGAGTTACGAAATGGAGTTAGGAGAGTAGTGGATGTAAATTTCAGCGCACAGCTCTCAAGTGTGAAAGAAATATTTATTTCCAGTAACTCAACTTTACTTCTGACCTCCATTTGGAGGAGGAACTTGGCCCAGTTCCGTCAGGGCCTCGAGGCCCAGACCCCACCCCTACATGGCTGTAAGGCGGTGGGGCTTGTCTAACCCAGGCACCAGGGCTGGGCTTTGCTTCTCCATGGCTCACCTCTCCACGCTGCACCCTCAGAATCGTCTGCCACGGCTTTTGTGATATAAACCCCCCCAGGTCGCCACCCCTGCAAGAAAATGTCCGTGATGTACATATCACTATATACACTTAGCAATATGTAGATTCTTCAAGGCGGAGCCCACAGAGGAGCTTGCCAAACAGAGCAGGAGGACGCAGGCCCTGGAAGACGAGGGGTGGGTGACGTCTGGGTACACAGGCACTCGGTCGAGGTGGGAAGGGAGATGGGAATTCGATGCATCATGAATATCATGAGTAGTGAAGAAGGTACACGCAGGGTGCTGTAGGAGGCCTGGGAGAGAGGACGGCTTCACGGAAGAGGTGACAACATGGCTGATACCACACGGCAAACGGCGGGGAGCACACAGAGCTCAGGCTAGGGTGAAAGCGGGTCTGATTTCCTGAGCCCTCCCTGATCACTGGGGTGAGGAGGCAGTACCTGGGAACACGCTGGGACCAGAGAATGAGCCTCAGGACGAACCAGGTAGCTGTAGATTAAGCACTCCACAGAGCTGGCCCCAGTGACCCCTGGGAAGAAGATCACGGATGCCGTCTCCGGATACTTCCAGGCCTGAGTCAAAATTTAAAGTGTTCCCTTCAAACTTTGAAACTGGAGATCCAGGGGTTTCTCGCTGTGCCTTTTCTCTCTGCTCCCTAACTGCAGGGGTAACCACACAACCTGGATTTACCATGGGTTCACTGACCAGCTAGCCTCTCTCCTAGAAGAAAAGGCCTCGGAGGGGAGGGACGAGCCAAGATAATCCAGTGAAAACCAGAGGCTTAGGCAGCCGTGCCTGTCAGATCTGAACCCAAGGTGTACTTTAATCTGCACCTCGTCTTTGGGAGGATTTCACAGGATCTTCAACTTCCTTTATCCACGTTACTCCACTATTCAGATGAGCAGCAGCAAATGCAACCAGAAAACACCAGATGATTCAAACGTCATCTGTATACATTTCACTCTCCACAGCAGTCAGCAGAGTCAGTTTTACCAGAGTTTCTCAGTCATAATTCCCATCTGGAATTTAACTGGTTTCCAACTTTCTTTTTTTTATTTTTTATTTTTTTTATTTTAACAGAGTCACGTCTCTCACTTTACTAATTCTCAAAATATACGGTTCCTTTTTACATACATACACAAACACTTTTAAACATAAATACCAAATTCAAGAGAATCAGATGGGTAGATAAATTCAGGAAGCCAAGAGCACAGAAGAAAAGGCCAGTCACCAGATTTTACAAATGATCATCTGAACTCCTTCTCTGGACATTCAACTTGATATATTATCCTAAATATCCCATGTCACATGGTCCACAAGGTCTTCCTTTAGGATTCGGAAGCAATCAATAGCCATACTTATCATTAAGATGGGTCCTGCCATCTCCACTTTGGCCTTCAGGTGGGACCCACACACAGTAATCTGGATCATCTTCTGGATAGTTGGAGGAAAGTGTCAGTGGAAGTTTGCCTCGACCAGGAGCTTTCTTTTTCTTCAATTCATCTCTACTTTTCTCATATTCATTCTTTGATGCTGAGGGTTCCTCACATGATGCAGCTGTCTCACTAATCTCTTGGTAACCTTTATTCTGTTCCACTTGGCTGAGTTGAGACATGTTTTCATGATTTTTTGTTTCTTTAGAACATGTGAAATCTGTGGGAGGACCTGTTTCCTGCACTGCTCCTTCTGGCTCTACCTCCTGCTGTAGCCTACTGCTTCCTGCCTCCATTTTCTTCTTTTCATGCTCCTCCTTTTCTTTCTCCTCTTGCTCTTCCTCCTCCTCCTCCTCCTCCTCTTCTACTTCAGGCTCATCCTTCATTCTCATTAGAGTTGGAGGGAGTTCTGGACGCTTCGGGGGTAACTTCCCTATTGTTCCAGTTTTTAATTTGAATTTGCTTCCTCCTTTCATGGCACCAAAGAGAGGCAGTGTAAGCTTTTTAGCTTTGTTTTCTCCATCTGTAGTCTGACTTTCAGTTTTTTTTAGTTCTGGAATCTTTGCTGGCTTTACAATTTTTATCAACCCTTTAAGTCTCTGCTGTTCTTTTCTCAGTTCAAAAGTTCTCAGGTGAAGTTTCTTCCGGGACACACCATCTAATGCATTCCCTGATTTCATTTCTGACATGAACGCATCTAAAGAGTCCTGAAATGGTGACTCTGATAGAGCTTTGCCGGAGGCTTTCAGTCTCTCAGAAATTTCAGAGTTCCTTTTCAGCATCATTTAACTTTGCAACCAATGATTCGAAGGTCTCTGGCTTCTCATCAATCTTCCCAGCCTTCTTCATTCGGTTCAGACGCTTCTTTTCAACCAGGCCAGTCCGATCAAGAAATGTGTCATCATCACTATCATAAAAGTCTTCATCCTCCCAGTTCTTGGCTTTCCTTTTCCGAGATACTGCCTCCTGCCGCAGCAATCCCAAAGTATCAAGGATTCGACAAGCTTCCAGTGAGCACTGGATCATTGCCTCTTTTTTCTTTCCTGAGTGAATAGCCTCAGCCACTAGCTGTTTTCCAGTTGAATCATCCACAGGTAATCTCACCCTGCAAAGCCAAGTGCTATGACCCTGTTCATCAAATTCATATTCTAATTCTTCTCCTTCTCGGTCAAAAAAACCTTGGAGAGCCTTTTTTGGATCCTTTATATAAAAGGCCTCTCTTTCCTGCTGAAACTCTAAGACAATAGGGTTCTCTTCAGCCTCATCCTCTACAGCAGCTTCTCCCATTCCCCAGGTGCAGCCCATTTCATCATCCTGACTACTAGTATTTCTTTCTTTCAGCTGTATCCGTTTCCTCTTCTTCATCTGAGTCTTCTCCCAGCATCTTCTTCTCCAACATCATTTGTTGCTGCTTGCGCAATTCCTTCAATTGCGTTACTGTCAACTCAGATTCTGCCTCTCGGTCTTCCTCTGGTCCCTGAAAAAGAAAGAGCCGAGTGCTGCCTCCAAAGCAAAGAACATGCCCGACGTGGACCCGACAATAGGTGCGGGGGGGGGGGGGGCGGGATGCGGGTTTTGTTAAGAAAAGTGCCGTGGGTGCTTCCCAAATCGTAGAGGTAGAAGCCAGGCCCGTGGCCGTCACATTCTGCCTCGGGACCGGACACCCTGTGCTGCAGCACAGCGTGGTAGCGAGACACCGAAGGATGCTCCAGGCACACGTTGCAGCTAGCGAGCCTTCCGAAAAGACAGCAACTCATCCCTTTCAAACTCCGGGTGCCAAGGATGGTGCCGCCCTTCAGTGTCTCTAGGCTGTAGGGGGCCGTGGCGGGGCCGCCCCACGGAGGCTCTCGGTAAGGGGGAGCCCGGGCCGGGCCGCCAGGGGAAGGAGCTGCTGTGGGGGGCCGTGGCTGCTCCTCCGCTGGACCCCTAATCTCCCCGCTGTCCAGCAGGGCTGGCGGGACTTCAGGCTCTGCGGAATCAGAGTCCAGCAGCGCCGTGGGCCTTTCCTTCTTTACCTCCTCAGGGTTTGAAGGATTGGTGGCCGGGGCTTTGCCCCGCACCGCCGGGGGCAAGGGCAGGACTGGCTTCTTGAAGTCGCCATTGAGTTCCTGCGAAGCCAGCGGCTCGGACTGAGAGGGACTAGTGGCCATCATCAAGCGCGTGCCCCAACTTTCTTAATACACTCATATGAAATTCCATCCTAGTCACTCTGAGTTTGCATTTATCAATACTTTAATCATGTGCCACTTCTTCATGGCAGTGCACTGCTTCCCCACTGCCTAGAGAAGTGTCTTAAAAACAGTAAAGGAAGTTGGTGCAGCCGCTATGGGAAACAGTATGGAGGTTCCTCAAAAAACTAAAAATAGAACTACCATACAATCTAGCAATTCCACTTCTGGGTATTTACACAATGAAAATAAAAACATTAATTCAAAAAGATATATGCACCCCTATGTTCATTGCAGAATTATTTACAATAGCCAAGGTATGGAAACAACCTCAATGTCCATTCACAGATGACTGGATAAAGAAGATATGGTGTAAATATATACAATATACTACTACTCAGCCATACAAAGAATGAAATCTTGCCATTTGCAGCAACATGGATAGATCTGGAGGGTGGTATGCTAAGTAAGTCAAACAGAGAAAAACAAATACTGTATGATTTCGCTTACATGTGGAATCTAAAAAACAAAACAAATGAACAAAATAAAACAGACTCATGGATACGGAGAATAAACTGGTGGTTGCCAGAAGGAAGGAGGGTGGAAGGATAGATGAAATAGGGGACAAGGTTTAAGAGGTAAAAACTTCCAGCTATAAAATAAATAAGTCATGAGGATGTAATGTACACATAGGGAACATAATCACTAATATTGTAACAACTTTGTATGGTGACAGATGGTAACTGGTCTTATTGTGGTGACCATTTCATAATGTATAAAAATATCAAATCACCATGTTGTACACCTGAAACTAATACAATATTGTATGTTTCTTATAATTCAGTTAAAATTAGTAAAAGAACAAATACATTTTTGGAAGCAATATTGTTTTCATTTTCCTTTGGTGTTCAAAATCCTATTATTTCTTTGTAACAGATTTGAGACCTTTTTCCCTAAGGAAAACATACTCAAGTCACATAATAAGCTGAGCTACTTCAGAGGTGCATATGTGAAATAACCATAGAAAATATCCACTGAGCTATTTCCAAACATCATGAATTCTCATTCAGCTATTATCCAGTGAGCCGGTGGCTGTTTATGGAAATAAAAACACACAGCCCCTGTCTTCCAGGACATGACTCATCTATTTGGGAAATAAGACCCATTTACTTGCAAAGTGAAACCACACTGCTAAATAGGACACAATTCCAGCCAGCATTCTCCTCTTCTCTAAAGTTGCATCTTCCTAAAACACAATGGCATTTATTGAGTGCCTTCTATACACCGGGCACTGGGCTTCTGGATAACTTTTTGAACCCCTAGACAACCCCATGAAGTATGAAAGGTTTGGGAAAGAATATCAGTAGAGGAACTATCCTGATAAGTCATTTCCAAGCCTGAATTCTCATCGTTCCTAAATTAAGAAAACAACCATAATCTTTCAAAGTTCAGTTTTTATGAGGCACTTGAGTATTCAACATACTAGGATCACGTAAGAATGTTCCTTATTAAACTAGGGGATACAAAATATTTACCAAGTAAACTTTGACTATCAACCAACAGATTCATTTTAGAGGGGCTTATTCAATATCTTATCCTTCTGAGGAAAGATCCCATTTATAAAGCAGGCAGTCAGTGGACAGTGCTCCTGGACTATTCTGATCTTTGTTCAGACTGACCTCTGCTGGTCAGCCTATTAACCTGCCAACTTTTTTTCTCTCTTGAGATAATATGACTAGAGAAGGAGCCTTTTCCCCAAATTACATCTAGTATCCAGATTTATATAGTTCAACTCACAAATATTCATCAAGCCCTCAACCTTTCAGCAAAATCTTACATAGCACTTGGCCGCCAGAGGCCAGTGTCCACGGGCAGAGTAGGACACTGATGAGATTACATAAGCCGCCCACTCTCTGCCCTCCTTGGATATTCCCTATGCTCTTCCGCAGCCCAGGCTCTCTAGTCTGTATCTCAGAACTACATAAGAGGACCTGCCAGGGGGCCTGATATCAAGGGCCTGTCAGGTAAAGCCACAGCTCCCTTCAAGTATCTCCTGGGTTCACACCTCGAAGCTGGAGTCCACGACATTGTGGAGGTCACTCAGGCCCCTAACTAGCCAACGGATATAAGTCTGATGTGTATGGTACAGTCAAACTAGCTGAACTTGGATATAAAGTCCTACACTCCAACTCATATATAAAACTGCGGATAATAAACAAGAATGACCCTGATAATAAGGGATACTTTTCCATTTCTAATATTTTCTTAAAACAATGTCTGTTTCTGGTAATACAATTACATAATTATTTTTACTTTAAAATCTTATAAAAGTAGGAAAAAACATAAGAAGGAAATAAAAATTACTTAAATCCCATCACCAAGTTATATTGAAATTTTAGTTTATTTTGTGCCCACCCTTTTTCTCTATGTATGTATTTGAGTAAAGATGTATATCCTGACCTGGACCCATCCATTTTTATAGCTGTGATTATTTCTCCATTAATAAATATTCATTCTTTAACACAATTTTTATTTTAGGATGTTGACAGATCATAATTTACATAACCAATGTCTTATTATTAAACATTGTGGTTGTTCCTAAATAAAACTATGCTGAATGGCCTTATATATAAATATTTGACCAAATATTTTATTATTTCTTTAAAATACATTCTTGAAATAGGCCCACTGGGTCAAAAGTTATGGGGTATGAACATTTTATGATTGCAAATACAAGGAATGCTAGAATTCCTCTATGGAATTTGTACCAATTTCATCTTCCACCCCAGCACAGCACTCTCCTCTTCACTTCACCCTCACCAAATGCTGAAAATTATAATTTAAAAAGTGCTTTGCTAAGTGGCTGGGGTAAAAAAAAGGGTTTTCTATTTAACTTACGTACTCATTTGTATTCATACTCATACTTTTATTGATCATTTGTGTTTTTCTGTTAATTGTGCATTCATGCCCTTTGCCCATTTTTCTACTAGTGCATTAATATTTTTCTTATTTATAAGAGTTCTTTATATATTAAGGCTGTTGATTCTGTTGGTCTCAATGTGGTACACATAAACTAAGGTTGATAATCCAAATATACCCTGAAATTATTAGTTTGGGTGTGGTGTGATTTCTCCTTTGGCTTAGTAAGTTCTTTCCTGAAAAACAAAACGGAACAAAAACCCAACTCATAAAATGTAGAACAAGCCCCGTTAAATACTGGTTAGACTAAGGTATGAAGTGGTCAATGGATAAACTATGAAGGAAGATAGTCTAGGTACCCCAACTTACTGAACATGCCTCTACATTGCATAGTTCTTGAAGCTTTTTTCTTCGAAGATGTTATTAAAAGATATGTGACTTTAAGAATGGATTTACTTAAAAGAATACTGATGTGTCATTCAATAAACCAGTTATGATGCTATTTAATAAACCCCTTCTTTCATCTGTAAATGGTTATTTCTGTGGTAGAATACTGGTATCTTTTTATGTTTTTAATCAATTCCTGCACTATAAAATGTCATTTAGAAATGTTTTTTATTTTTCTTTGCAGAACAATTTTAACATTATAGTAATTTTGCTGTGGAAAATAAAATTCCATCTTACGGGAAAGAGAAAACTCCTCAAGTCACTCATTGGCATCTTTATTTACATATTAGAGCGGGTCAGCCAGTGAAAATCCTAGAAAAAGAAAAGATAACAAACATTCAGTCAAAAGAAATAACTGTGTCAAACTATAACCTGTTTTGCTTGCTCTAAAATCTAAAAGTCCCACTATAACCACACTAGCCACAGTGGTGGTAAAGTGAAGTTTGTCTTTGGTCTAGAGCTTTTCCCAAAAAGGAGCTAAAAATCCATTAGTCAATCTTGCTGTCTTGTCCTACAAAACAACCTAACATCACTTTCTGGATCTTCCCCCATTAACAGTAATCAGGGCACAAAAAAACTAGAGTCTGAAAGAACCAGAAGTACATGCAAAAGAAGAGAGGAATCTACAAAACAGAAATAGAGTCACAGATGTTGAAAAAAAACTTACGGTTACCAAAGGGGAAAAGGGGGAGAGGGATAAACTGGGAGATTGGGATTGACATATATACACAGTATTAAATATAAAATAGATAACTAATAAGAACCTACTGTATAGCACAGGGAACTCTACTCAATACTCTGTAATGTCCTATATGGGAACAGAATCTAAAAAAGAGTGGATATATGTGTATGTATAATTGATTCACTTTGCTGCACAGTAGAAACTAACACAACATTGTAAATCAACTATACTCCAATAAAAGTTAAAAAAAAAAAAAACAAAAGAGAGAGAGGGGATGAAGGAGGCCCAAAGAGGACCGCAAGCTCCCATGTCTAAGAAGAGCTTGAGGAGAAAGAGCAGTGCATGCAAGGCTTGCCCAGGACTAAGACCATCCTACCCATGCGGCCTGGACACAGGCAACTGCAGAGATGAGGTCTTCCCTGTATCTACAGCAGGAAGCAGCCAGCTACACCATGAACTGATGACAAATGGTAACCACTAGTTTGTTCTCTATATCTGTGAGTCTGTTTCTCTTCTGTTATATTCATTTGTTTTATTTTAGATTCCACATATAAGTGATAATATACAGTGTTTTTCTTTCTCTCTCTGACTTATTTCACTAAGCATAATATCCTCTAGGTCCATCCATGTTGTTGCAGATCATGGAATTTCCATCTTTTTATGGCTGAGTAATATTCCATTGTATATCTATACCACATCTTCTTTATCCATTCCTCTGTCGATGGACACTTAGGTTGCTTCCATATCTTGGCTATCGTAAATAATGTTGCTATGAACACTAGGGTGCATGTATCTTTTCAGACTCACAGATACAGACAACAAATTAGTGGTCACCAGTGGGGAGAGGGATGGGGGGAGGGACAAGATAGAGGTATGAGATTAAGAGACACAAATTACTATGTATAAAATAAATAAGCTACAAGGATATATTGCACAGCACAGAGAATATAGCCAATATTTTATAATAACTTTATGAATAATTTTATGAAAGTATAATCTATAAAAATATTGAATCACTATGTTGTACACCTAAAACTAACATGATATTGCAAAATCAACTATACTTCATTTTTAAAAAATGACAAATGGTAATGGGCACACAATCAACGAAAAATAAACAGCTTAGATACTATAATATATGGGGAATTCTACTGGAATGAAGATAAATAATGTTGAAGTGGTAGATGCAAAAAATACAAGGATAATCCTCATGAAATTATACAAGAGGAAATAACTTGTATTCTCCAGCAATACCCCCCAAATTCATAGAGGATTCAGAGAATAGACCATTAGAAGCAGATCATTTAGAAAGGCATTAGCAGAGAAGGGACAATCAATTAGGGCCCTTCTGTGACTAACACAGGTCTCAAGTCTATTTTGTCTGTGTGCTCTGAACGTGCTTACCAAGCCTCTTGTGGCTTTAGTTTCCTTAGTGCTCTGATGCCCTGATGCCAGGAGGAGGGCATCCTGGTTGCAAAACTGACATCCCAGCTACTGAAAAGCAATACTCAGCTACAGATAAATGACATGCGATTTTAAAACCTATCTATTGGGTGTCTAGCTTGCAGAAATCATTTCAACAAATAGTTTTTTTTTCAAGGCAATCAATAAACCCACAAAGGTACTAAGTAGGTTCTGAAAGTTGTTAATCCTACCTGAAAACAGTCTGCCTGCTTGCTCCACATAAATCCCTGCTAATGCCACCTACCCCATCACGTTTCCGGCCTAGCCCTTCTATGGTCACCATCCCCATCACCATGCTTCTTCTTAAGCATCTCTTCTCTCTGCTATGAGAAGAGCCTACGAGAGGCTATGCCAAAGCCTCTCTCTTTCTAAATTTTAATTGAAGTATAATAGACAACCTTATATTAGTTTCAGGTATACAACATAATGATTTGATATTTGTACACATCGAGAAATGATCACTACAATAAATCTAGTTAACATCCATCACCATATATAGTCACAGAAATTTTTCTTGTAATGAGAACTTTTAATATCTATTGTCTTAGCAACTTTCAAATATGCAATGCAGTATTATTAACTACAGTCACCATGCTGTGCATTACATCTCCAATGTCTTTATTTTATAACTGGAAGTTTATACCTTTTGACCCCCATCACCCATTTTGCCCACTCCCCACCCCCCAACTCTGGCAACCACCAATCTGTTTTCTGTATCTATGAGCTTGGTTTTTTTGTTTGTTCTAGGTTCCATAAGAGAGATCATATGATACTTGTCTTTCTCTATCTGACTTAAGTCATACAGCATAACGCCCTCAAGGCCCATCCACGTTGTTGCAATGCTAAGATTTCATTCTTTTTTTATGGCTAAATAATAATCCATTGTGTATATATACACCACATTTTCTTTATCCAGTCATCCATTGTAGACTGTTTCATATCTTGGCTACTGTAAATAATGCTGCAATAAACAAGGAAGTGCATGTATCTTTTAGAGTTAGTGTTTTAATTTTCTTCCCATAAATACACAGAAGTGGAATTGCTGGATAACATGGTAGTTTTGCATTTAATTTTTTGAGGAAACTCTATATTGCTTTCCATAATGGCTGCATGTATTTATATTGCCACCAAGAGGGCACAAGGATTCCCCTTTTCTCCACATCCTTGCCAACACTTATTTCTTGTCTTTTGATAACAGCCATTCTAACATGTATGAGGTGATACCTCATTGTGGTTTTGATTTGCACTTCCCTGATGATTAGTGATGCTGAGCATCTTTTCATGTACCTGGTGACCATCTGTGTGTCTTCTTTGGAAAAATGTCAATTCATATTTTCTGCCCATTTTTTAATTGGATTGTTTTTTGCTATTGAGTTAAATGAGTTCTTTATATTTTTTGGATATTAACCCCTTATCAGACAATATGATTTCAAATATTTTCTCCCATTCAATAGGTTGCCTTTTTGTTTTGTTGACGATTCCCTTTACTGTGCAGAAGCTTTTTAGTTTGAGGTAGTCCCACTTTATTTTTGCTTTTGTTGCCTTAGCTTTTGTGTCAAATTCAAAAAATTATCTCCAAGATCAGCGTCAAGGAGCTTACTGTCAGTTTTCCTCTAGGAATTTTATGGTTTCGGTCTTATATTCAAATCTTTCATCCATTTTGAGTTATTGTGTATAGTGTAAGATCGTGGTCCATTTTCATTCTTTTGCATGTGGCTGCCTAGTTTTCTCAACAGCATTTACTGAAGAGACTGTCCTTACCCCACTGTATATTCTTTTCTCCTTTGTCATAAATTAACTGATCATATATGCATGGCTGTATTTCTGGGGTCTCTATTCTGTTCTATTGATCTATGTGTCTGTTTTAATGCCAATACCATACTGTTTTGATTAATAAAGTTTTGTAATATATTTTGAAATCAAGTAATTTAATGCCTCCAGCTCTGTTCTTTCTAAGATTGCTCTGGCTATTTGAGGTCTTTTGTGGTTCCACACAAATTTTAGGATTGTTTGTTCTATTTCTGTGAAAAATGCCATTAAAATTCTGATAAGAGATTGCACTGAATCTGCATATTGCTTTGGGTAGTATGGACAGCTTAACAATATGAATTCTTCCAATCCGAGAGCATGGAATAGTTTCCATTTCTTTGTGCCTTCTTCAATTTTTTTCATTAATGTCTTATAGTTTTCAGTGTACAGATCTTTCATCTCCTTGGTTAAATTTATTCCTAGGTATTTTATTCTTTTTTGATGCAGTTGTAAATGAGATCGTTTTCTTAATTTCTCTGATAGTTTGTTGTTACTGTATAGAAACACAACAGAATTCTGTGTGTTAATTTTGTATCCTACAACTTTACTGAATTTATTATAATAGTTTTTCAGTGGAGTTTTTAGGGTTTTCTATATATAATGTCACGCCATCTGCAAATAGTAACACTTCTACTTCTTTGCTTCCAATTTGGATGCTTTTCATTTCTTTTTCTTGCCTAATTGCTCTGGATAGGACCTCCAATACCATGTTGAATAAAAGTGGCAAGACTGAGCATCCTTGTCTTGGTCCTGACCTTAGAGGAAGCTTTAGTTTTTCACTGTTAAATATGATCTTAGCTGTGGGCTTGTGACACATGACCTTGATTATGTTGAGGTATGTTCCCTCTATAACCACTTTGTTGAGATTTTTTAATCATAAATAGATGGTGAATTCTGTCAAATGCTTTTTTCTATATCTGTTGAGATGATCATATGATTTTTATCCTTCATTTTGTTAACGAAGTGTACCACACTAATTGATTTGTAGATATCGAACCATCTTTGCATACCTGGAATAAATCTCACTTGATCATGGTATATAATCCTTTTAATGTATTGTTGAATTTGGTTTGCTAATGTTTTATTAAGGATTTTTACATCTATGTTAATCAGGGATACTGGCCTGTAATTTTCTTTTCTTGTGGTATCTTTGTCTGGTTTTGGTTATCAGGGTAATGCTGGCCTTGTAAAAATGACTTTGGAAGTGTCCCTTCCTCCTTTAATTTTTGGAAGAATTTGAGAGGAATTGATATTAATTCTGCTTTTAATGTTTGGTAGAATTCACCAATGAAGCCATCTGGTCCTGGACTTTTGTTTGAGAGGCTCTGATTACTGATTCAATCTCCTAACTTGTAATCGGTCTGTTCAGATTTTCTATTTCTTCATGACTCAGTCTTGGCAGGTTATTACGTTTCTAGGAATTTATCCATTTATTCTAGGTTATCAAATTTATTGGTATATAATTGTTCATAGTAGTCTCTATGAAATTTTGTATTTCCATGGTATCAGTTGTAATGGCTCATCTTTCATTTCTGATTTTATTTATTTGAGTCCTCTCTCTTTTTTTCTTGGTGTGTCTAGCTAAAGCTTTGTCAATTTTATCTTTTTAAAGAATCAGCTCTTAGGTCCAGTGGTCTTTTCTATTGTCTTTTTAGGCTCTATTTCATTTATTTGTGCTCTGATCTTTGTTATTTCCTTCCTTCGACTAACTTTGGGCTTTGTTTTTTTCCTAGTTCCCTCAGGTGTAAAGTTAGGTTGTTTGATTTTTTTTGTTGTTGTTTTTTGAGGTAGGCTTTTACTGCTATGAACCTCCTTCTTCAAGCTGCTTCTGCTGTGTCCCATAAATTTTGATATGTTGTATTTCCATTTTCATTTGTCTCAAAGACATTTAAAAATGTTTTTGATTTCTTCTTCCACCCCTTGGTTGTTCAGTGGCATGCTGTTTTATCTCCACATATTTGTGAATTTCCTAGTTTTCTTCTTGTAATCCATTTCTAGTTTCACACCACTGTGGTTGGAAAAGATGCTTGATATGATTTTAATCTTCTTAAATATATGAAGATTTGTTTTGTGGCCTAACATATGATCTATCTTGGAGAACATTCCACGTGCACTTGAAGAATGTGTATTCTGCTGCTTTTGGATGGAATGTTCTGAATATATCTGTTAAGGCCATCTGTTCTAATGTGTCATTTAAGGCTGATGTTTCCTAACTGATTTTCTGTCTGGATGAGCTATCCATTGATGTAAGTGGGTATTAAAGTCTCCTACTATTATTGTATTGCTGTCTATTTCTCCTTTTAGGTCTGTTAATATTTGCATATGTATATATGCGCTCCTATGTTGTGTGCATATTTACAAATGTTATGTCCTATTGTTGGACTGACCCCTTTATCATTGTGCAATGCCCTTCTTTGTCCCTTATTACAGTCTTTGTTTTAAAGTCTATTTTATCTGATATAAGTATAGCTACCCCAGCTTTCTTTTGGTTTCCATTTGTATGAATTATCTTTTTCCATCTCTTCACTTTCAGTCTCTTTGTGTCCTTATATCTGAAGTGAGTCTCTTATAGGCAGCATATAGATGTGCCTTATTTTTAACCATTCAGCCACTCTATTTATTTTGATTCAAAAATCTAATCCATTAATACTTAAAGTTATTATTGATAGGTATGTACTTATTGCCATTTTGCTGTTTTCTGGCTGTTTTGTAGTTCCCCTTTGTTCCTTTCACCAACGTCCTTGATATCTGTCTTATAGAAACAGAATTTCAGTAGAATTCTATATATTTCATAGTTTCCAAATTAATTTACATTTCATTGATTGTCCAGGTATCCGTTCTGCCCATTTGTCCACTGCCTGCCTTGTTCAAAAAAGAAAAAAATCTAACAGCAGATACATGTATAAAGAACCAAGACAGAAACTACTTGAAAAAAAGTAAAACACTGAAAACAGCAGCTGATATGCAAGGTGCAGGCATGGAGGCCAGGTATATAAGAGAAAGCAAAGTAGCTGGACCAGACTCAGAGTACAAAGTATGAAAAGCAACTTAACCTGGGATGGGAGAGGAACATACTACACACTGTCATTTATTTTACTGCTATAGTCTACACCGTAGTTTTGCTTTAAAGGCCAAAGTAACTAACTCTGAATATAATTGCATAAATTACCCTATTATAGTCTCATATCCCATTGTGCTTCCTCCTCCACTCTCTGTCTTCCAGCCACTTTGGCTTTCTTTCAATTCCTTGGACTTGCCGTGCTCCCTCCTGCCAAAGAGCCTTTGCACATCTTTTCCCTCGCTTCTTTGCTGAGTTTGTCCCTACTTATCCTTCAGCTCTCAGTTTAAGCATCACTTCTGAGAAGTCTTCCTGGTGACTCCAATATAAATTGAATTCCTTTGTGGGGTTTTTTGTTTGTTTGTTTAAATTTATTTTATTGAAGTATAGTTGATTTACAATGTTGTGTTAATTTCTGCTATACAGCAAAGTGATTCAGTTATATATGTGTGTGTGTGTGTGTGTGTATACACACACATTTTTTTTCATATTCTTTTCCATTATGGTTTATAATAGAATTTTGAATATAGCTTCCTGTGTTATACAGTACGACCTTGTTGTTTACCCATTTTATATATAATAGTTTGCACCTGCTAATCCTAAACTCCCAATCCATCCCTCCCCCACTCCCTCTCCACCTTGGCAACCATAAGTCTGTTCTCTATATCTGTCTGTTTCTGTTTCGTAGATAAGTTCATTTGTGTCATATTTTAGATTCCACATACAAGTGATATCATATGGTATTTGTCTTTCACTTTCTTACTTCACTTAGTATGATACTCTCTAGGTCTATCCATGTTGCTGCAAATGGCATTATTTCATTCTTTTTTATGGCTGAGTAGTATTCCACTGTATATATATATACTACATCTTCATCTGTCATTGGACATTTAGGTTGCTTCCATGTCTTGGCTGCTGTAAATAGTGCTGCAGTGAACACTGAGGTGTGTGTATCTTTTCAAATTATGGTTTTCTCCAGATATATACCCAGCAGCAGGACTGCTAGATCATGTGGCAACTCTGTTTTTAGTTTTTTGAGGAACCTCCATACTGTTTTCCACAGTATGGAAATTTACATTCCCATCAACAGTGTAGGAGGGTTCCCTTTTCTCCACACACCTCTTGGGTTCCTTTGTTTTATGTTCATTCAGAACTGGGTTTCTTTTCTTCAGAGGAATTGCCTCACTCTATTGTGATACATTCAGTTGAGAGGTGACTGGACTGTACTCTCCTACTGGACAGTAAACTCCATGAGGTGAGGGCCGAGCCTGGTTTGCTCACTATGCTATTCTTAGCACCTGACACAGCACACCTAACACATACCTCAACAAATATTCATTGAACAACAAATGAAAGTGACAAGCTCAGAAACAGTTTAGACAGAACTCAGTAAATAACAGGGTGTTCTATTTGGTAGATACTTTTGGGGGTGGGAGGGGAGATGCATTTCTGCTTTCTGCTTAGCAATCATCTTTACCTGGGCTTTCCGCATGGCTTGCGGCTCAATCATGATGTTGATAAGACAGGGTTTAGTTGTGTCTGCCAGGCTCTGCCTCAGGGATTTCTGGAGTTCTTCTGGTGTTTGTACAAAATACCCTTTGCCTCCAAATGCAGTCATGACATGCTCGTAATGTGAGTGTGGCAGAAGACACATTGGAGGGGCCCTGAAAAAGAAGGTCACAAGTCAATAGAAAAAATTCTCTAAAATAATTTGTGGAAAAATTTCGTATAAAATGAAAGGCATACTTTTACGTAAACTGAGATGCCAGTACATTAAACTTTCCATACATTTTTTATTGTATGTATAGCAATGTCCAATAGAACTTTCTATTGATGATGGAAATTTTTATATCTGTGCTGCCCAGTATAGCAGTTACTAGTGACCTGTTGTGGTGAGCACTTGAAATGTAACTAGTTAAAAAGAGTAAGTGAATTTTTAATTTAACTTAAACAGCCACATGTGGCTAGTGGCTACTATACTGGGCAGTGAAGGCTACACCATCAACTATTATGAATCCCCCCTCCAAAAAAAAGAGGAAAAAAGGAATGGTTACCACAAAACAGCAAATAACGACAAAACAACAAACAGAGTCAGCGAGCCATAAGCAAACATACCCACAGCCTGCTCCCCTGCGGCTGACTCACAGATTCACAACTTCCTCATCCCACAGCCAGCCACAATACTGTCTCAGTTTGGCAGTCATCAAATGACCAAGATTTAGCTAAGCGGTAAAAGGAAGGAAGACCTCTATATCATAAATAATATGTAAACATCTGTATTCCTACATGGTGTAGTGGGAATAGTAGGACTGGGAGCATTTGCAATAAGCCTTTTCATTAACAAGGCTCAGACATGAAACTCATTCACCCGAGCCTTCAGTGGCTCCCTGATCATAAAGTATTCATTGAAGTGCCAGTCAAGGATGGTTGTGCAAAAAGGAACCATGCAGACAGGGTTCCTGTCCTTCAGAGCAGCTGACCATGAAAACAAGCAATACTGACACCACAGGAGAAGGTTTCCAGTAGAGCAGACTTTTTAAAGAGAGATTAAAATAGATGAGAAAACATAAATATACACTGTTCTGGGTTACTTACACTGTAGTAGCATCTCCAAATTTTAACATTTCCTTCCAAGTATCTGTATCAAAACCTTGGTAAATTCCATTGTTATTCACCACCAAAAGTATGATTGGCAAGTTGTACCTAAAATTGAGAGTAAAATATAAAGGAAATAATTTTTCATTCTGAAGCAATTTCTTTTCATTGGATTGAAATTTTAACTTGAAAATGGATAGTTTTCTATAAGCTTTTTTGTAATATTAGGGTAAGACCAAAAATTAAGCATTTGTTATCCTAATAAAGACTATCAAATTATTAACAGAAACATCATGGAGCAGTAGAAAGAATGCATGGTTAGTGGCTGGCAGACCTGGTCCCACCACTATGCAGCTACGGACCTCAGGAAAATGACTGAGCTTTTCTGACCCTTGGTTTTCACAGATCTGGGAGTTAATAAGAATGACACCTTCCATACTTAATTCCCTCTGAAGCACTTGCTCCTCACAACTGTCCTATAAGGTAGGAACTAGTACGACTCCTATCCCTACTTTAGAGGAGACTTAAGTTTGGTTAAGAGACTTAACCCTAGTCACCTGGGTCTGATGTGGTCAAGCCAGTATTTAAGTCCAGGCCAACTGACCCAGAGGCCGTTCTTTTAACCACCAAGCTCTGCTATCTCCATGCAGAAAACAAGCTTTTATCAGACCAGAACTTTTTTTTCAGTGACCTAAAAACTACTCCCCAGTTTTGCAGGTTTTGGGCATGTGGTAGAGAGATCATGAACATGCTGTCCTGGATGAGACAGACCCCAGGGTATTTATACTAGTATTCTCAGGACACAGCACAGTGCCATGCACGGGGCACCTGCCACATGGTGAACGCTTGGTAACTATTTGTTAGGCAAGTGGGTCTTGGGTATAATTTTTCATATTTTGGAAAAAGAAATGCTGACTCAGGATGCTGCTTTACCTGCAGATGGTTTCCACTTCCATGCCAGAAAATCCAAATGCACTGTCTCCTTCCACACAGATGACCCGCTGCCCTGGGTTTCTATCTTTAGCCACTAGAGCAGATGCAATGGCAAATCCCAAACCGACTCCCATTGTTCCGAAAGTACCAGCATCAAGCCTGTTGGGGAACAGAGCTAAAATGAAACCCTCTGGGGCATATCACAGATGGTGGGGTTGGCACAAATCTAGTCATTTTTACATGGCTCATGGAAAAATAAAGAACAATAAAACATTCTCCTTATTATTAAGTTTTTAGACTGTGAGGAACTAATTTGTTAAGGATAAGCAAATGAATGGGAGAAATCACTCATGATTTCTTGGAAGACTGTGAATATATCCTCCGAACACTGAGTATACAAATTATCACATGATCTCAGGACATACCAAGCATAGAAACACTACAAAACGTCACCTAAGAATACTTTTATGAAGTATGTCCTTACACTGGCCACGTATAATTTTCAAATGTTTTCTCAATCTGCTTTTTGTAGTTTCTAATTTAACACGTTCCAATTCATTATAATTTCCTTTACCTGTGACGAGGAAGGTAGTTTTGAAGCACAGTGCGCCCAATATCCATAGTATTTGCTCCTTCGCTCACCACAAAACAGTCTCTGGGCAGTTGTTCTTGAATGTGGTAGAATACTGTGTAATAATTCATAGGCAGGGATTTTTTGAAAGCTAATTCCTAAAATATCAGAGGGAAATAGAATCAAATTAGATTAAGATACAGTGAAAATAAACAGCATCAATAAGCTACTTCCAAACTTACTTGCAACAGCCAAAGGCTATGAAATTCCCAAATGGCCACTAGATGATGACTCTGACAAGCTAACTGATCTGTAAACAGTTCTAGGGGACAGCCTAAGAAAAACGGGTCCCAGTCCCAATTTGGGACACAATCAAATAAGGCAGGAAATATCCCTCTTCCTGGAGATCCACAATGCACACTAGCATATTAAAGACTAAGACGTCCTATAGTAAAGATAGCTGAAGACACTGGGTTAAGCAAAACTAAACAGTCTTATTTGAGCACTTTCAGGGAAACACTGCCTTAGAAAAAGTGAAAAGTTTATTCTAGAATATTTTCATCTAAAATATGACCCTACACTTAAAATTAAAAATGAAGTCAGGGTTTTAGAAAATCTAATCTTTCCCCACATGGAAAGGGGATATGCTTCACCCACTACTCTGGAGGGTCTCTAAATGGAGGGAAAACAGCAAGGTTATTGCCCTTGTCTAGCCAAATGCCTTTTAGAGCTTCAGCAGCAAAGCCCCACTGCCTCTTCACCTGTACTACTTTGGTCTGCTGGAGATCATACCCAAGATGGATGAGCGACCCTCCTATACTCGTGCACCAGAGAAGAGAGGCAAGATCCTTCCACCTTAAACTAAGGTGATTCCTATGGAAAAGAAGGAATTAATCACTATACCATTCAGGAAAGAAAACTGAGACTGGCTCCTGATAGGAGAAAGTCATTGATTAAAATTCCAAAGAAAGAAAGAATCATATAGAAACAACTCTACTTGTTTGGAAAATGCAAATTTATTCCAAGACGACTGATATATTAGGGAACAATATGAGTAAAGCTGGAATTTCGTATTTGCTTATGAATGATTCCATCAGTTAGAAACACTACATGAACCCAGAAAACTGCACCCAACTGAACCAAGATGCAGAGGAATACACAAAACAGCAAAAAAAAAAAAAAAATCAGGAACAGCTGGAGAGGAGCTTGAAGATGGCAGAAGAGTAAGACATGGAGATCACCTTCCTCCCCACAAATACATCAGAAATACATCTACATGTGGAACAACTCCTACAGAACACCTACTGAACGCTGGCAGAAGACCTCAGACCTCCCAAAAGGCAAGAAAATCCCCACGTACCTGGGTAGGGCAAAAGAAAAAAGAAATAGCAGAGACAAGAGAATAGGGATGGGACCTGCACCAGTGGGAGGGAGCTGTGAAGGAGGAAAGGTTTCCACACACTAGGAAGCCCCTTCGCGGGCAGAGACTGCGGGTGGCAGAGGGGGGAAGCTTCGGAGCCACGGAGGAGAGCACAGCAACAGGGGTGCAGAGGGTAAAGCAGAGAGATTCCTGCATAGAGGATCGGTGCCCACTAGCACTCACCAGCCCGAGAGGCTTGTCTGCTCACCCACGGGGGCGGGCGGGGGCTGGGAGCTGAGGCTCGGGCTTTGGAGGTCAGATCCCAAGGAGAGAACTGGGGTTGGCGGCGTGAACGCAGCCTGAAGGGGGCTAGTGCGCCACAGCTAGCTGGGAGGGAGTCCGGGAAAAGGCCTGGAGCTGCCAAAGAGGCAAGAGACTTTTTCTTGCCTCTTTGTTTCCTGGTGCACGAGGAGAGGGGATGAAGAGCACCGCTTAAAGGAGCTGCAGAGACGGGCACAAGCCGCGGCTATCAGCGCGGACCCCAGAGGGGGGCATGAAACGCTAAGGCTGCTGCTGCCGCCACCAAGAAGCCTGTGTGCGAGCACAGGTCACTCTCCACACCGCCCCTCCCAGGAGCCTGTGCAGCCCGCCACTGCCAGGGTCCCGTGATCCAGGGACAACTTCCCCGGGAGAACGCACGGCGCGCCTCAGGCTGCTGCAACATCATGCCGGCCTCTGCCGCCGCAGGCTCACCCCATACTCCGTACCCCTCCCTCCTCCGGCCTGAGTGAGCCAGAGCCCCTGAAGCAGCTGCTCCTTTAACCCCGTCCTGTCTGAGCGAAGAACAGATGCCCTCAGGTGACCTACATGCAGAGGTGGGTCCAAATCCAAAGCTGAACCCCAGGAGCTGTGCGAACAAAGAAGAGAAAGGGAAATCTCTCCCAGCAGCCGCAGCAACAGTGGATTAAATCTCCACAAACAACTTGATGTACCTGCATTTCTGGAATACCTGAACAGACAACGAATCATCCCAAATTGAGGAGGTGGGGAGGTGGACTTTGGGAGCAATGATACACATATTTTTTTCCCCTTTTCTCTTTTTGTGAGTGTGTATGTGTATGCTTCTGTGTGTGATTTTGCCTGTATAGCTTTGCTTTTACCATTTGTCCTAGGGTTCTGTCTGTCCTTTTTTTTTTTTTTTTTTTTAGTATCGTTTTTAGCACTTGTTATCATTGGTGGATTTGTTTTTTGGTTTGGTTGCTCTCTTTTTTCTTTCTCTCTTTTTTTTTTATTACTTTAAAAAAATTTTTTAAAATAATTTTTAATTTTAATTATTTTATTTTATTTTATTTTATCTTCTTCTTTCCTTTTTTTCTCCCTTTTATTCTGAGCCACATGGATGACAGGCTCTTGGTGCTCCAGCCAGGTGTCAAGGCTGTGCCTCTGAGGTGGGAGAGCCTAGTTCAGGACACTGGTCCATGAGAGACCTCCCAGCTCCACGTAATATCAAATGGCAAAAATCTCCAGGGATCTCCATCTCAACAACAAGACCCAGCTCCACTCAACGACCAGCAAGCTACAGTGCTGGACACCCTATGCCAAACAACTAGCAAGACAGCAACACAACCCCCTCCATTAGCAGAGAGGCTGCCTAAAATCACAATAAGGCTACAGACACCCCAAAACACACCACCAGACGTGGACCTGCCCACCAGAAAGACAAGATCCAGCCTCATCCACCAGAATACAGGCACTAGTCCCCTCCACCAGGAAGCCTACACAACCCACTGAACCAACCTTAGCCACTGGGGACAGACACCAAAAACAACAGGAACTATGAACCTGCAGCCTGCGAAAAGGAGACCCCAAACACAGTAAGTTAAGCAAAATGAGAAGACAGAGAAACTCACAGCAGATGAAGGAGCAAGGCAAAAACCCACCAGACCTAACAAATGAAGGGGAAATAGGCAGTCTACCTGAAAAAGAATTCAGAATAATCATAGTAAAGATGATCCAAAATCTTGTAAATAGAATGAAGAAAATACAAGAAATGTTTAACAAGGACCTAGAAGAACTAAAGAGCACACAACAGTGAAGAACCACACAATAAATGAAATGAAAAATTCTCTAGAAGGGATCAATAGCAGAATAACTGAGGCAGAAGAACGGATAAGTGACCTGGAAGATAAAATAGTGGAAATAACTACTGCAGAGCAGAATAAAGAAAAAAGAATGAAAAGAATTGAGGACAGTCTCAGAGACCTCTGGGACAACATTAAACACACCAACATTTGAATTATAGGGGTCCCACAAGAAGAAGAGAAAAAGAAAAGGACTGAGAAAATATTTGAAGAGATTATAGTTGAAAACTTCCCTAATATGGGAAAGGAAATAGTTAATCAAGTCCAGGAAGCACAGAGAGTCCCATACAGGATAAATTCAAGGAGAAACACACCAAGACACATATTAATCAAAGTATCAAAAAATAAATACAAAGAAAAAATATTAAAAGCAGCAAGGGAAAAACAACAAATAACACACAAGGGAATGCCCATAAGGATAACAGCTGATCTTTCAGCAGAAACTCTGCAAGCCAGAATGGAGTGGCAGGACATATTTAAAGTGATGAAGGAGAATAACCTACAACCAAGATTACCCAGCAAGGATCTCATTCAGATTTGATGGAGAAATTAAAACCTTTACAGACAAGCAAAAGCTAAGAGAATTCAGCACCACCAAACCAGCTTTACAACAAATGCTAAAGGAACTTCTCTAGGCAGGAAACACAAGAGAAGGAAAAGACCTACAATAACAAACCCAAAACAATAAAGAAAATGGTAATAGGAACATACGTATTGATAATTACCTTAAATGTAAATGGATTAAATGCTCCAACCAAAACACATAGACTGGCTGAATGGATACAAAAACAAGACCTGTATATATGCTGTCTACAAGAGACCCACTTCAGACCTAGGGACACATACAGACTGAAAGTGAGGGGATGGAAAAAGATATTCCATGCAAATGGAAATCAAAAGAAAGCTGGAGGAGCAATTCTCATACCAGACAAAACAGACTTTAAAATAAAGACTATTACAAGAGATAAAGAAGGACACTACATAATGATGAAGGGATCAATCCAAGAAGAAGATATAACAATTGTAAATATTTAGGCACCCAACATAGGAGCACCTCAATGCACAAGGCAAATGCTAACAGCCATAAAAGGGGAAATCGACAGTAACACAATAATAGTAGGGGACTTAAACACCCCACTTTCACTAATGGACAGATCATCCAAAATGAAAATAAATAAGAAAACACAAGCTTTAAACGATACATTAAACATGATGGACTTAATTGATATTTATAGGACATTCCATACAAAAACAACTGAATACACTTTCTTCTCAAGTGCTCATGGAACATTCTCCAGGATAGATCATACCTTGGGTCACAAATCAAGCTTGGTAAATTTAAGAAAACTGAAATCGCATCAAGTATCTTTTTTGACCACAACATTATGAGACTAGATATCAATTCCAGGAAAAAATCTGTAAAAAATACAAACACATGGAAGCTAAACAATACACTATTAAATAACCAAGAGATTATTGAAGAAATCAAAGAGGAAATAAAAAAATACCTAGAGACAAATGACAATGAAAACACAACAAACCAAAACCTATGGGATGCAGCAAAAACAGTTCTAAGAGGGAAGTTTATAGCAATACAATCTTACCTCAAGAAACAAGAAACATTTCAAATAAACAACATAACCTTACACCTAAAGCAATGAGAGAAAGAACAAAAAAACCCCAAAGTTAGCAGAAGGAAAGAAATCATGAAGATCAGTTCAGAAATCAATGAAAAAGCAATAAAGGAAACGATAGCAGAGATCAATAAAACTAAAAGCTGGTTCTTTGAGAAGATAAACAAAACTGATAAACCATTAGCCAGACTCATCAAGAAAAAAAGGGAGAAGACGCAAATCAACAGAATTAGAAATGAAAAAGGAGAAGTTACAACAGACACTGCAGAAATACAAAGGATGATGTGAGATTACTACAAGCAACTATGTGCCAATAAAATGGACAACCTGGAAGAAATGGACAAATTCTTAGAAATGCACAACCTTCTGAGACTTAACCAGGAAGAAGTAGAAAATATGAACAGACCAATCACAAGCACTGAAATTGAAACTGTGATTTAAAATCTTCCAGCAAACAAAAGTCCAGGACCAGATGGCTTCACAGGCGAATTCTATCAAACATGTAGAGAAGAGCTAACACCTATCCTTATCAAACTCTTCCAAATATAGCAGAGGGAGAAACACTCCCAAACTCATTCTACAAGGCCACCATCACCCTGATACCAAAAACAGACAAAGATGTCACAAAGAAAGAAAACTACAGGCCAATATCACTGATGAACATAGATGCAAAAATCCTCAACAAAATACTAGCAAACAGAATCCAACAGCACATTAAAAGGATCATACACCATGATCAAGTGGGGTTTATCCCAGGAATACAAGGATTCTTCAATATATGCAAATCAATCAATGTGATACACCACATTAACAAACTGAAGGAGAAAAACCATATGATCATCTCAATAGATGCAGAGAAAGCTTTTGACAAAATGCAACACCCATTTATGATAAAAACCCTGCAGAAAGTAGCCATAGAGGGAACTTTCCTCAACATAATAAAGGCCATATATGACAAACCCACAGCCAACATCGTCCTCAAAGGAGAAAAACTGAAACCATTTCCACTAAGATCAGGAACAAGACGAGGTTGCCCACTCTCACCACTGTTATTCAACATAGTTTTGGAAGTGTTAGCCACAGCAATCAGAGAAGAAAAAGAAATAAATGGAATCCAAATCGGAAAAGAAGAAGTAAAGCTGTCACTGTTTGCAGATGACATGATATTATACATAGAGAATCCTAAAGATGCTACCAGAAAACTACTAGAGCTAATCAATGCATTTGGTAAAGTAGCAGAATACAAAATAAATGCACAGAAATCTCTTCCATTCCTATACATTAATGATGAAAAATCTGAAAGTGAAATTAAGAAAACACTCCCATTTACCATGGCAACAAAAAGAATAAAATACCTAGGAATAAACCTACCTAAGGAGACAAAAGACCTGTATGCAGAAAATTATAAGACACTGATGAAAGAAATTAAAGATGATACAAATAGATAGAGAGATATACCATGTTCTTGGATTGGAAGAATCAACATTGTGAAAATGACTCTACTACCCAAAGCAATCTACAGATTCAATGCAATCCCTATCAAACTACCAATGGCATTTTTCACATAACTAGAACAAATAATTTCACAGTTTGTATGGAAACACAAAAGACCCCGAATAGCCAAAGCAATATGGAGAAAGAAAAACGGAGCTGGAGGAATCAGGCTCCCTGACTTCAGACTATACTACAAAGCTACAGTAATCAAGACAGTATGGTACTGGCACAAAAACAGAAATATAGATCAATGGAACAGGATAGAAAGCCCAGAGATAAACCCACGCACATATGGTCACCTTATCTTTGATAAAGGAGGCAAGAATATACCGTGGAGAAAAGACAGCCTCTTCAATAAGTGGTGCTGGGAAAACTGGACAGCTATATGTAAAAGAACGAAATTAGAACACTCTCTAACACCATACACAAAAATAAACTCAAAATGAATTAAAGACCTAAATGTAAGGCCAGGCACTATCAAACTCTTAGAGGAAAACATAGGCAGAACACTCTATGACATAAATCACAGCACGGTCCTTTTTGACCCACCTCCTAGGCAAATGGAAATAAAAACAAAAATAAACAAATGGGACCTAATGAAACTTAAAAGCTTTTGCACAGAAAAGGAAACCATAAACAAGAACGAAATGACAACCCTCATAATGGGAGAAAATATTTGCATATGAAGCAACTGACAAAGGATTAATCTCCAAAATTTACAAGCAGCTCATGCAGCTCAACATGTAAAAAACAAACAACCCAATCCAAAAATGGGCAGAAAACCTAAACAGACATTTCTCCAAAGAAGATATACAAATTGCCAACAAACACATGAAAGAATGTTCAACATCATTAATCATTACAGAAATGCAAATCAAAACTACAGTGAGATATCACCTCACACCGGTCAGAATGGCCATCATCAAAAAATCTACAAACAATAAATGCTGGAGAGGGTGTGGAGAAAAGGGAACCCTCTTGAACTGTTGGTGGGAATGTAAATTGATACAGCCACTATGGAGAACAGTATGGAGGTTCCTTAAAAAACTAAAAATAGAACTACCATACGACCCAGCAATGCCACTACTGGGCATATACCCTGAGAAAACCATAATTCAAAAAGAGTCATGCACCAAAATGTTCGTTGCAGCCCTATTTACAATAGCCAGGACATGGAAACAACCTAAGTGTCCATCAACAGATGAATGGATAAAGAAGATGTGGCACATATATACAATGGAATATTACTCAGCCATAAAAAGAAATGAAACTGAGTTATTTGTAGTGAGGTGGATGGACCTAGAGTCTGTCATAGAGAGTGAAGTAAGTCAGAAGGAGAAAAACAAATACCGTATGCTAACACATATATACGGAATCTAAAAAAGAAAAAAAAATGGTCGTGAAGAACCTAGGGGCAAGACGGGAATAAAGACACAGACCTACTAGAGAATGGACTTGAGGATACGGGGAGGGGGAAGGTTAAGCTGGGACAAAGTGAGAGAGTGGCATGGACATATATACACTACCAAACGTAAAATAGATAGCTAGTGGGAAGCAGCCACATAGCACAGGGAGATCAGCTCGGTGCTTTGTGACCACCTAGAGGGGTGGGATAGAGAGGGTGGGAGGGAGGGAGACACAAGAGGGAAGAGATATGGGGACATATGTATATGTATAACTGATTCACTTTGTTATAAAGAAGAAACTAACACACCATTGTAAAGCAATTATACTCCAATAAAGATGTTAAAAAAAAATCAGGAACAACTTTTCTCACAGTCAAAGAGGAAACACTATCCATATACAAAGACTTTAAACAAAAATTGCCAAATCCTGCAGAAGTGGCTCATTTTAGTGCTAACAGTGGATGGTTTGGTAGTTTCATACATTACTATAAATTCTAAAGCCTTCAGCTATCAGGCAGAGCCATGAATGCAGATGAGGAAGTTGCAAAAGAATTTCCAGCAGTGATACAAAAGTTAATTGAAAAAGAAAGCTACAAATGGTCTCACTAATATAAAATGAAATGAAGTGAAATGAAATTAAATGAAATAAACGTGAGGGGATGGATGTGTTAACTAACTAGATGGGGCGAACTCTTTCACAGTGTGTTTATCAATGCACCATGATGTAACTTTAAATATCTTACCATTTTATACGTCAATTACGCCTCCATAGGGACTTCCCTGGTGGCTCAGTACTTAAGAATCTGCCTGCCGAACAGTCAGCTCTACCCACCACCAGAGCCTCCCATCAAGCCTCTTAGACAGCCTCAACCACCAGAGGGCAGACAGCAAAAGCAAGAAAAACTACAATCCTGCAGCCTGTGGACCAAAAACCACAGTTACAGAAAGACAGACAAGATGAAAAGTCAGAGGGCTATGTACCAGATGAAGGAACAAGAAAAAACCCCAGAAAAACAACTAAATGAAGTGGAGATAGGCAACCTTCCAGAAAAAGAATTCAGAATAATGATAGTGAAGATGATCCAGGACCTCGGAATAAGAATGGAGGCAAAGATTGAGAAGATGCAAGAAATGATTAACAAAGACCTAGAAGAATTAAAGAACAAACAAACAGAGATGACCAATACAATAACTGAAATGAAAACTACACTAGAAGGAATCAATAGCAGAATAACTGAGGCAGAAGAACGGATAAGTGACGTGGAAGACAGAATGGTGGAATTCACTGCTGCGGAACAGAATAAAGAAAAAAGAATGAAAAGAAATGAAGACAGCCTAAGAGACCTCTGGGACAACATTAAACGCAACAACATTCGCATTATAGAGGTCCCAGAAGGAGAAGAGAGAGAGAAAGGACCAGAGAAAATATTTGAAGAGATTATAGTCGAAAACTTCCCTAACATGGGAAAGGAAATAGCCACCCAAGTCCAGGAAGCGCAGAGAGTCCCATACAGGATAAACCCAAGGAGAAACACGCCGAGACACATAGTAATCAAAGTGGCAAAAATTAAAGACAAAGAAAAATTATTGAAAGCAGCAAGGGAAAAACGACAAATAACATACAAGGGAACTCCCATAAGGTTAACAGCTGATTTCTCAGCAGAAACTCTACAAGCCAGAAGGGAGTGGCATGATATACTTAGTGATGAAAGGGAAGAACCTACAACCAAGATTACTCTACCTGGCAAGGATCTCATTTAGATTTGATGGAGAAATCAAAAGCTTTACAGACAAGCAAAAGCTACGAGAATTCAGCACCACCAAACCAGCTCTACAACAAATGCTAAAGGAACTTCTCTAAGTGGGAAACACAAGAGAAGAAAAGGACCTACAAAAACAAACCCAAAACAATTAAGAAAATGGTCATAGGAACATACATATCGATAATTACCTTAAACGTGAATGGATTAAATGCCCCAACCAAAAGACATAGACTGGCTGAATGGATACAAAAACAAGACCCATATATATGCTGTCTACAAGAGACCCACTTTAGACCTAGGGACACATACAGACTGAAAGTGAGGGGATGGAAAAAGATATTCCATGCAAATGGAAATCAAAAGAAAGCTGGAGTAGCTATACTCATATCAGATAAAACAGACTTTAAAATAAAGAATGTTACAAGAGACAAGGAAGGACACTACATAATGATCAAGGGATCAATCCAAGAAGAAGATATAACAATTATAAATATATATGCACCCAACATAGGAGCACCTCAATACATAAGGCAACTGCTAACAGCTATAAAAGAGGAAATCAACAGTAACACAATAATAGTGGGGTACTTTAACACCTCACTTACACCAATGGACAGATCATCCAAAATGAAAATGAATAAGGAAACAGAAGCTTTAAATGACACAATAGACCAGATAGATTTAATTGATACATATAGGACATTCCATCCAAAAACAGCAGATTACACGTTCTTCTCAAGTGCGCATGGAACATTCTCCAGGATAGATCACATCTTGGGTCACAAATCAAGCCTCAGTAAATTTAAGAAAATTGAAATCATATCAAGCATCTTTTCGGACCACAACGCTATGAGATTAGAAATGAATTACAGGGATAAAAACGTAAAACAGACAAACACATGGAGGCTAAACAATACGTTACTAAATAACCAAGAGATCACTGAAGAAATCAGAGAGGAAATCAAAAAATACCTAGAGACAAATGACAATGAAAACACGATGACCCGAAACCTATGGGATGCAGCAAAAGCAGTTCTAAGAGGGAAGTTTATAGCTATACAAGCGTATCTCAAGAAACAAGAAAAATCTCAAGTAAACAATCTAACCTTACACCTCAAGAAACTAGAGAAAGAAGAACAAACAAAACCCAAAGTTAGCAGAAGGAAAGATCAGAGCAGAAATAAATGAAATAGAAACAAAGAAAACAATAGCAAAGATCAATAAAACTAAAAGTTGGTTCTTTGAGAAGATAAACAAAATTGATAAGCCATTAGGCAGACTCATCAAGAAAAAGAGGGAGAGGACTCAAATCAATAAAATCAGAAATGAAAAAGGAGAAGTTACGACACCGCAGAAATACAAAGCATCCTAAGAGACTACTACAAGAAACTCTATGCCAATAAAATGGACAACCTGGAAGAAATGGACACATTTTTAGAAAGGTATAACCTTCCAAGACTGAACCAGGAAGAAACAGAAAATATGAACAGACCAATCACAAGTAATGAAATTGAAACTGTGATTTAAAATCTTCCAACAAACAAAAGTCCAGGACCAGATGGCTTCACAGGTGAATTCTATCAAACATTTAGAGAAGAGCTAACACCTATCCTTCTCAAACTCTTCCAAAAAATTGCAGAGGAAGGAACACTCCCAAACTCATTCTATGAGGCCACCATCACCCTGATACCAAAACCAGACAAAGACACTACAAAAAAAGAAAATTACAGACCAATATCACTGATGAATATAGATGCAAAAATCCTCAACAAAATACTAGCAAACAGAATCCAACAACACATTAAAAGGATCATACACCACGATCAAGTGGGATTTATCCCAGGGATGCAAGGATTCTTCAATATACGCAAATCAATCAATGTGATACACCATATTAACAAATTGAAGAATAAAATCCATATGATCATCTCAATAGGTGCAGAAAAAGCTTTTGACAAAATTAAACACCCATTTATGATAAAAACTCTCCAGAAAGTGGGCATAGAGGGAACCTACCTCAACATAATAAAGGCCATATATGACAAACCCACAGCAAACATCATTCTCAATGGTGAAAAACTGAAAGCATTTCCTCTAAGATCAGGAACGAGACAAGGATGTCCACTCTCACCACTATTATTCAACATAGTTCTGGAAGTCCTAGCCACGGCAATCAGAGAAGAAAAAGAAATAAAAGGAATACAAATTGGAAAAGAAGAAGTAAAACTGTCACTGTTTGCGGATGACATGATACTATACATAGAGAATCCTAAAACTGCCACCAGAAAACTGCTAGAGCTAATGAATGAATATGGTAAAGTTGCAGGATACAAAATGAATGCACAGAAATCTCTTGCATTCCTATACACTAATGATGAAAAATCTGAAAGAGAAATTATGGAAACACTCCCATTTACCATTGCAACAAAAAGAATAAAATACCTAGGAATAAACCTACCTAGGGAGCCAAAAGACCTGTATGCAGAAAACTATGAGACACTGATGAAAGAAATTAAAGATGATACCGACAGATGGAGAGATATACCATGTTCTTGGATTGGAAGAATCAACATTGTGAAAATGACTATACTACCCAAAGCAATATACAGATTCAATGCAATCCCTATCAAATTACCAATGGCATTTTTTACGGAGCTAGAACAAATCATCTTAAAATTTGTATGGAGTCACAAAAGACCCCGAATAGCCAAAGCAGTCTTGAGGGAAAAAAATGGAGCTGGAGGAATCAGACTCCCTGACTTCAGACTATACTACAAAGCTACAGTAATCAAGACAATATGGTACTGGCACAAAAACAGAAATATAGATCAATGGAACAAGATAGAAAGCCCAGAGATAAACCCACGCACCTATGGTCAACTAATCTATGACAAAGGAGGCAAAGATATACAATGGAGAAAAGACAGTCTCTTCAATAAGTGGTGCTGGGAAAACTGGACAGCTACATGTAAAAGAATGAAATTAGAATACTCCCTAACACCATACACAAAAATAAACTCAAAATGGATTCGAGACCTAAATATAAGACTGGACACTATAAAACTCTTAGAGGAAAACATAGAAAGAACACTCTTTGACATAAATCACAGCAAGATCTTTTTTGATCCACCTCCTAGAGTAATGGAAATAAAAACAAAAATAAACAAATGGGACCTAATGAAACTTCAAAGCTTTTGCACAGCAAAGGAAACCATAAACAAGACGAAAAGACAACCCTCGGAATGGGAGAAAATATTTGCAAACGAATCAACGGACAAAGGATTAATCTCCAAAATATATAAACAGCTCATGCAGGTCAATATTAAAGAAACAAACACCCCAATCCAAAAATGGGCAGAAGACCTAAATAGACATTTCTCCAAAGAAGACATAAAGACAGCCACGAAGCACATGAAAAGATGCTCAACATCGCTAATTATTAGAGAAATGCAAATCAAAACTACAATGAGGTATCACCTCACTCCTGTTAGAATGGGCATCATCAGAAAATCTACAAACAACAAATGCTGGAGAGGGTGTGGAGAAAAGGGAACCCTCTTGCACTGTTGGTGGGAATGTAAATTGATACAGCCACTATGGAGAACAATATGGAGGTTCCTTAAAAGACTAAAAATAGAATTACCATATGACCCAGCAATCCCACTACTGAGCATATACCCAGAGAAAACTGTAATTCAAAAAGACACATGCACCCCAATGTTCATTGCAGCACTATTTACAATAGCCAGGTCATGGAAGCAACCTAAATGCCCATCAACAGACGAATGGATAAAGAAGAAGTGGTACATATATACAATGGAATATTACTCAGCCATAAAAAGGAACGAAATTGAGTCATTTGTTGAGACGTGGATGGATTTAGAGACTGTCATACGGAGTGAAGTAAGTCAGAAAGAGAAAAACAAATATCGTATATTAATGCATGTATGTGGAACCTAGAAAAATGGTACAGATGAGCCGGTTTGCAGGGCAGAAGTTGAGACACAGATGTAGAGAATGGACATATGGACACCAAGGGGGGAAAACTGCGGTGGGGTGGGGATGGTGGTGTGCTGAATTGGGCGATTGGGATTGACATGTATACACTGATGTGTATAAAACTGATGCCTAATAAGAACCTGCAGTATAAAAAAACAAACAAACAAAACAACTAATACTAAACTTTCATTGGGTTATTTGTATGGAAATATGTTAATATAAATGTTTCAGACATTACATGAAATTTCTAAAAATCTTATATTTGTATTTGTATGGAAATATGTATGGAAATATGTTAATATAAATGTTTCAGACATTACATGAAATTTCTAAAAATCTTATATTTGTATTTGTATGGAAATATGTATGGAAATATGTTAATATAAATGTTTCAGACATTACATGAAATTTCTAAAAATCTTATATGTTTTGGTATAATGTTATAAGTAATAATCCTAGTTATTACTTTAAAATGTATATCTCAGAAATAACTAATTTTCTTGTCACCTGCATTATTATGAACTTTCATCAAATCTTTAACTGGTCATTTTTAAGTCTTTTCTCATTTACAGACAGTTCTGGGTGTACTCTGATGCTTTTGCAAATATGTTCCTATTAAAGGGTTTCATCTTCAAGAAATTCATGGAAAAGACTCTGACAAGTACAGGTTTCTGGTAACTGACTGTACTGCTGAACTGAATGAATAAGCATTTTCAGAACTCTAATGAAAAACTGATGAACTCAAAAAAGTGCTAACAAAAGATCAAGATGAAAAAAAAAATTTAATTACATGGGACTGAGTGAACTGATGAGGATGAGTATAATTTTTGTGACTTTCTGTCTGAATTAAAAAAAAAAATCCCACAAGGACTCAGAGGCAAAGAATATACAAATCAATTTTCACTGCCAAGTAAAGGAGCTGTTACAGTGAAGGATTACTGGACTGAATGTCAATATTATGACATAGTATGAGTGTGTTTCAGGTTTGGTAATTGCAATCATTGTTGCTTTTGTTGTGGTCATCCATGTACAATGCTTCGTGTCAGTCTATTTATCTCTTGTAAAAATAAAATACACTGTGTGTGTGTGAAAAAAAAAAGAATCTGCCTGCCAATGCAGGGGACACGGCTTTGAGCCCTGGTCCAGGAAGATCCCACATGTCGCAGAGCAACTAAGACCGTGCAGCACAACTACTGAGCCTGTGCTCTAGAGTCCATGAGCCACAACTACTGAGCCCACGTGCTGCAACTACTAAAGCCCAAGCACCTAGAGTCCGTGCTCCGCAACAAAGAGAAGCCACCACAATGAGAAGTCCACGCACCACAACGAAGAGTAGCCCCCGCTCACCACAACTAGAGAAAGCCCGCGCGCAGCAACAAAGACCCAACGTGGCCAAAAATAAATAAATAAATAAATTAGAAAAATTATACCTCAATAAGGCAGAAATTAAAAAAAAAGAAAAAGGTGGCTATACATTAGATCAAATTTTCAGTTTTGATGAAACACCTGTCTATTATAAATGCATGCCTTGGAGAACTTAAATCTTACAGGACAAACATGCCCCAACATGCCCCAGGATTTAAGGTTCCAAAAGATCTCTTGTGATTTGGTGCCAAGGTCAAACTGAGGACAAGGAGCCACACCCATCCACATTGGCTCTTACGACTCTCTGTCCAATGTCAGATCCCCTCTTTCCACTGCTTCACAGTAACTCACGAGCTATAACCTTTCCAATGCCCACTTCCACAAGAAACTTCAGGTGCCATATTTATTGTAATACATATATGAATGTGTGTGTGTGTGTGTGTATCTTACACATTGTGATTTTAGGAATGCAAATGTCATGCTATGACAGAACTAACTCAACCATGGACCTGAAGTGTTCTTGAGTTTCATTGGGTCCCATATTACCTTGGATAAAGCTTCATTGCTCTTCATTTTTTCTCTCAGAATTTTCCACCACTTGCTCTCAGGAGGATACTGCCATGGTGTTTTCTCAAATTGTTCTAAAAGCTAAAAAACCAGAAACTTTTTCTTTCCTTTTTGAAAATAAACTTAAATCATATTAGCATAAAAATCTCTTCTAAAAAAGACAATACAGCTACACTATCCTACCTTTCACATCACTCATACTCTGTTTTTCATCTGGGCAGTAAACAACTGATAGAAGATAAATAGGTACCACGGAAAGCTTCTGCTTGGTTCAGTGATGACTTCTACCAGTAACTGGGATCCCATAAGACAAAGCAGAACTGTAACCCCCTCCATACTTCACAGGCAGGGGGGCTCGTAAGCCTTCCTCTGCCTCTGACAATAGAAGGAAAATCACCCTGCCAAAGAACCCCTGCAAGAAGACTCATAGCCCCAATACCCAGGGATTCCCATGATACAGACTAAATGCTCCAGAGTGTTTTAATATTGGGGATTACATCCTAATTTTGTATAATCATGATAATGATACCAATTTGTATCCAAAGTCATGGGACAAATGTGCCTACATTTTGTCTGTCACAGTGAAATGTATAAATTATATACAAATAATAAGAATCTGGACAAGTTACTGATTACAGTTTGAAGAGTAAAAATCTCTTTATTGCCTAAAGAAATACTAAGTTAGATTTTTTCCAGTACATAAAGCCATTTCTTGGCTGTAAGTTCAATTCCTCTGGAAGCTGTATTATAATCTTTCAGATAGCTGAAATCAGTTTGCCGGCTGAATGCCTTTAAATTTTCAATCACCTTTCAAAAATGCTTAACTTACCCACATACAAATTATCTATACATAAGGAGCTGGATTTACCAAGTTCCATAGTTATATTTAAGAATAGCTTTCCATCATAAATTTTATTTAAAATAGATATTAATAGACCTGTCACCAAGTGAATCAAGACTGAAACATTTTCAAGAACTGACCTCCGTAAAGACCAAGCCACATAAACTAAAACCCAGGCAAAATCTCTCACCTGTTTAGTAACAGCATTTATGTCTCCTAGCAAGGTCACAGCAGGTCTTACATTATTCCCCAACTCTTCTGCACAGATATCAACCTAAAAAAGAGGCAAGGCTGAAGAACAAGCTGTGTTTATTCTTAAAAATCTTTAAGAACTAAGACAATAAATGGACTGTGCATGTTACACATAAGCATATGATTAAGATTTGATATTCAAGAAGTTCCTTGATAAAAGAATAAATCCACGGAACTATATGAGTATCATAGCTAGTATAGAAACCTCACTATCACTTCAAGAAGTAAAATTGCTGTGTCAGTTAGGCTTGAACATTTAAAATTTTATTAAACCTTGTGTAATTGTTCTTAAAAAAAAAAAGAAACCTCACTATCTTCCCTCATTTTAAAATCTATTCCGGGGACTTCCCTGGTGGCGCAGTGGTTAAGAATCCGCCTGCCAATGCAGGGGATGTGGGTTTGAGCCCTGGTCCGGGAAGATCCCACATGCCAAGGAGCAACTAAGCCCGTGGGGCACAACTACTGATCCTGCGCTCTAGAGCCCGCGAGCCACAACTACTGAGCCTGCGTGCCACACCTACGGAAGCCCGCGCACCTAGAGCCCGTGCTCTGCAATGAGAAGCCACCGCAGTGAGAAGCCCGCACACCGCAATGAAGAGTAGCCCCCGCTCGCTGCAACTAGAGAAAGCCCGTGTGCAGCAACGAAGACCCAACACAGCCAAAAATCAATAAATAAAAATTAAAAAAAAAAAATCTACTCTGTAGAACTTTAGTATTGTTCCACTATACTCACAGGAATGCATTTGACTTGATCAATTACAGTTTTGAATGTAATGAATAATAAGGTTCTACTTAATTACCCTGGAATTCTTATTCAGAGCAGGAGTTCTCAAATTTCAGCATATATCAGAACCGCCCGGTAGGCCTGTTAAGCCACAGACTGCAAGAATCCACCTCAGAGTTTCTGACCTCAAGAGGTCTGGGGTGGGCCCAAAAATGTATATTTCTAACAGGTTTCCCAGGAGGTGCTGATGCTGCTGGTCCAGGAACCACATTTTGAGACCCACTCCCAGGGAACGGCATGATTACGTCCGGCATGATTCCGTCCTATTTACTCAGAAGCTCCATTTCTGGATGGCCATGGGCAAGCTTCATGGAAAACAGCTTCTTCGAGGAAAAGTAATTTAGGCACACCAAAGGGGATGCACTTTATTCTGTAATCAAGAGGCAGCATCTTCCAGTACAATCCAGGTCTTGCTTGTTTGTGGTTTTAGTTTTCAATGGCCCCTATCAGAAGTTGACTTAGGAAGTAAAAGGTAAGCAGGGAGAAGACAACAATTGCAGCGAGGCCATTAAAATACCTTCACACAATCTGTGTAGGGCAAACAGGTTTGTAGGCAGTACTTTTCACATCAGTAAGGAAACTGGTTTATAAAGAGGGGTCATAAAGATACAAGAGCTTATTCCAAACACATAGTTTTAGCACCATTGTTTAGAGATTTCCAGCCAAAGGGTGTTTGAAGGTTTTGGAATCTAAAAGAATAACTTGATCCCTAACAATGCTGAATGTTTTGTTCTAATCTACCTCCTACTTGAACCTCTTTTGTCTACCTTTAAATATACTTGAACTATGAAGAAGAGGCAAATTATGCTTTTCAAACTATTTAAAACTTGATTTTGAAAGGTTTTCTGGTTAGCAGTAAAGTGGTACATTATGTTTCATAGGCTTGAAAAGGCAGCTTACTTTGGTACCTGTAATTATGCCAGACAATTTATAAAATTCTACTTTTGTAAAAAGAGAAACAGTTCTTTACAAAAGCCAAAAAGAAAGTGGAGCTGATAACGGCTGAGAGAATAATAAACTACACATAGCTCTGATTTTAAATCTCTCCTCTTAGGACTTCCCTGGTGGCACAGTGGTTAAGAATCCACCTGCCAATACAGGGAACGTGGGTTCGAGCCCTGGTCCGGGAAGATCCCACATGCCAAGGAGCAACTAAGCCCGTGTGCCACAACTACTGAGCCCGCGCTCTAGAGCCTCCAAGCCACAACTACTGAGCCTGCGCTCTAGAGCCTGCAAGCCACAACTACTGAGCCTGCGTACAACAACTCCTGAAGCCTGTGCGCCTAGAGCCTGTGCTCCACAACAAGAGAAGCCACTGCAGTGAGAAGCCCGCACACCGCAATGACGATAAGCCCCCGCTCGCTGCAATTAGAGAAAGCTCAAGTGCAGCACTGAAGACCCAACGCAACCAAAAATCAATCAATCAATCAATTAATCTCTCCTCTTTGAGTACCTGGATAAACTTCACATCTGGCTGATATCTTGGAGGCAGTCCAAAATGTAAAATCCAATTTAATCTGGCACCAAATAACACAATTACATCAGCAAATTGCAAAGCCCTATTAAAAAGAAAAATCTGATATAACAAAAAGGATATCTACATTCTTATTTGAATTATTCTAAAGTTAATTTCTAAAGTATTTGGAAAAGTCTAAATAATTTGCATCTTGTACTGGTCTTGAGAATCAGCTTATACGGTAAATTTGATCTTTCAAACTGAAATAATTTATGAAGCCATTCTATTTAAATGGTAATCCAAAAGACGAAATAAGTAGAAAATACTACCATAAGACTTTATCTATACTCTATATCATTTATTACTTTTTTATCATTAGAAAAATTAATACAAGTATACTGTAGATAATCTGGAAAAAGCAGAAAAGTATAAAGAAAAAGCCAAAATCTCCCAATAATACTATCAACTTATAAAGTATTATTAATATCCTGGCATAATTTCATCTAGTCTTTTTTTCTACACATGTGTATTTTTATATAGTTGAGCTTATATACTAAATACTGTCTCATGCACTTTTGCTTATCATAAATGTTTTCCTTTATCATTAAGTTCTTCTTAAATACAAATTTTAAAGGCTACACATTTTGTTGAACACAAATTTATTTCACCTCTTCTCAACTGCTGGATATTTTCTTTGTTATTAACAGTACTGGGTTGCACATCTTCATTTGAATCTTAATATATACTTCATATTGATTCCTTGAAGCAGGTATTTTTATGATGATTGATTCACTTTCCCCAACTGCTTTCAAAAAATATTACACCAAGTGTATTTCTAATGGTTTTATATACCTTAGTATTTTTGTCACTATAACTTCAATTTTTTGATATTTACTTTGATGTCCACTCTGATATTAATAACCCTTGCTCTCCTTTTGTTTACCTCATGCGTCTTTGCTTGCTTTTACACTGTATCATTTTGTTGCCGATGTGGCTCTAATGATGCACACAACTGTCATTATTATTGATCCAATTGAAACGTCATGCCTTTTTCCAGGATAATTTTTATTATAATAATTGCCGTGGGTTTTCTTTTTTCTACTTCTTGGCTATTTCCCATTTTTCTTATCTTTTGTCCAAAGAGGATCTGTTTGTTTTTTTTTTTGCTTTTATCTTCTGCAGTGGCTTATGCTATTTTTCACAGAAATTCAGTTATTATTTCAACTATATAGTCAAAAAAGCTATCCTCATATACTGTTTTGGTCCTGTGGGACCCAATTTAACTAACAGATAAAAACTGAAAATGGAAGGATAGATTTGCTTATAGATACTCCAAAATTTGAAATTGTTGATACTTGAAATTGTTGATACAATTATTTATAGCCCCTTACAATCTTTTCTATATTATTAATGTCATTAATATTATCTTCTTAAAATTCAACAGGAATGAAGATAAACTTCAGCTCAACCCAAGTTAAGGTATATTAAAAGAAAAAACCTTGTAATAATTAATTTGGCTACTGTACAATGTATACTAATATGAAAAAAGTAAACGTATAAGCTTATTAAAATAGCATTAAATGAGCAACATTAAAGATTGAACAGGAAACATGACATTTAAAAACCCCTCAAAATTAATTTAGTGTTTGTATGACAACATGAAAATTACCAAATGTAGAACAGTGGTAAACTGTGGAGAGGGAGGGAGGAAATGGGATCAGGTAAGATATGCAGGGACTACAAACAAATCTGTAATTTTTTGTTTCTTAAAAAAAAAACTTAAAGCAACAACATACTACTTAATATTATATTTGATAAAGTTGAGTGGTGGTTACATAGTGCTCATTAAATTACTCTCTCGTTTGTATATTTATAATATTTCATAATAAAGAAATTAAAAAAAAAACACATGGTTTATCAGAAAGTGTGTTTTAAAAATTTAAAAAGAAGAGGGGCTTCCCTGGCGGTCCAGTGGATAAGACTCCAAGCTCCCACTGCAGGGGGCGTGGGTTTGATCCCTGGTTGGGGACTAAGATGCCACATGTGGCAGGGCAAAAAAAAAACAGTAAAAAGAATGAGGTGAAGTCAATTAAAAAAAAAAATCTAAGAAGAAGAGACTTCCAGTGCCAGCCAAGGCTGGGTAATCCCACTCCAGCCTAGCTCTCCCACTGATACAGTGGAAACTCTGAACAAACTATAAAAAGCAACTACCTGAGGCTTCTGAAAAGTAAACAACAGTAGGTGGACCGGGACGAGATCAAAGAAGTGACCCATGCAGGCGGTGAGTTTTTAAGGTTTTCCCCTCTTTTATCTCTTCGCTTTGATTCAGAGCAGTCCTAGTTGCAGAACTAAAGGAAAGCAAAAACTTGGAGAGAAACCGTGTCTTTTTGGCCAGAAGATCAGGAAAAGGGACCCTGCATGCCTGAGAGCATGGGGGGAAAGCTCCAAAATTTTCTTTTTCTCTATTTCTCTCTCACAGCTGTGCTGTGAGGGCAGCACAGTGGCACTGTGGTAAGTCCTAAGCAGCTAAAATCCCAAGAGAAACTTCATTTTTCAGGCAAGAGGAACTGGGAAAAGGGGCCCCTGTGGTCTGGAGAATATGAGGGCATCCCCCTTATCTTTCATCTTTCTTTTTTTTCCTGCCACTTTGCCTCAAAGGCAGCACCTGTTGTGTGGTATGATAAGGTAGCAGCAAGGGCCAGGAAAAGGGACTCTGGGAAATGGGTGGGCTATGTCTTAAGAGAGAAAAGGAATCCCTAGTTCTGGATATTAACCAGCATGTTTATATCCAGAACTGGGGCTGGGGCTCACCCCTGGGCTGGGCATGTGTGGACAGACCCAAAGGAGCATAGCAAAGGCTTTGGAAATCAACTGACCCTGGAACCATGCTCACAGTGAGTGAGTGAGTCAGAACCTGCAGTCTGAATCTAACCAAGCTAACTGCTTGCTAAAACAAACAAACAAAATCAGCATTCTACAGAGGATTTTGGTATGACCTAGAATCTCACAACACAGTATTCAAAATTCTAGGATACAATCCAAAACTACTCAAAACACAAAGAACCAGAATAATGTAACCAATTTCAAAAGAAAATATAATGAATAGATGCCAATTGTACTGATGACCCAGATGTTAGAATCAGTAAACACATACTTTAAATCAGCTATTATAACTATGTTCCATAAGGTAAACAAAAATACTCTTGAAATAAATGGGAAGATAAACATTCTCCGCAGAGAAATAGAACATATAAAGTAGACAAAAGGATTAAAAAGAATTAAACAGTTATTCAGGGACCTATGGGACAATATCAACATGCCTAATATTTGTGTTACTTCAGAAAAGAGAAAGAGATCGGTGTAGAAAAAAATATTTGAAGAAATAACGGCCAAAAACTTTCCAAATTTGGTGAAAGGTATCAATGTACAGATTCAAGAAGATTAGAGAACCCCAAACAGGATAAACTAAAAGAAAACCGTGTCCAGACACATCATAATCAAACTGCTGAGAAACAAAGATAAAAAAAAATTCTGGAAGGAGCCACAGAAAGACAACTACATCAGCGGACAGAGATTCAAATGACTACAGATTTCTCATCTGAAACCATGAGAGTCAGGAGATAGAGGACAACATCTTTAAAGTGCTGAAAAGTCTAAAAAGAAACAGATGTGCTTAAAATTATGTGATTCTTTCAGAACTTCTCCTAGATTCATTAAAGTCACAAAATAATTTAAATTAGCCTGGAATCTGCCAAGCCATTGTATTTAAAATCTGGAGCGCCACGTACCTGGATCTGGCAGCACCTACACAGTTTGGATGGTTGTCAGGGATAACACCCTTTCCCATGGGGGTGGGCAGAAATGGCAATTTACATTGCTCCACCAATTTCCCGATACTCTCCTCTGCACGGGCATAAGCAGCACCTACAAGAAATCGAAATGTATTGGACAAGTCAGTTAAGCTCCAGACACTGTGACCCTTAAAATAGTTCATGTGAAATTGCTTTTAGAACTTCTCAAACATTCTCCTGCTCAGGGCTTAAACTCAAAACAAATTGTGACTATGGTTTTTGTTTTTTGGCCACGCCACGCGGCACGTGGGATCTTAGTTCCCCGACCAGGGATCAAACCTGTGCCCCTGCAGTGGAAGTGCAGAGTCTTAACCACTGGACCACCAGGGAAGTCCTGTGACTACGGTTTTTATCTTTGGTATTTTACAATGTTTAAGAGGGCAATAGTTCTAATTTCCCCCCCAAGTAATATTATCAATTATTCTGAACGACGTCTACCCCCAAACAAAGGTTGCACTTCACATCTCTTGCTGCTCTTAACTGTCAGTTCTATGCTACTTTCCTATTGGATTACTACTCACAATTCCCTGGACACACATCTACTGGTAGGCGCAGGTGGGAAAGGAAGGACTTTGCCCTGACAGGGAAGAGCAACCTCACACGTTGCTCCCCACCACCAGCTAACCAGGACTGCACAGTCATCTAGTCTGCGTACGGAAATTCTAACAAGGCGCCTGCGTTTCTAAAGCTCTGTAGATCGCTTCATAGGCTCTATAATCCTGTGATCACAACAGGACTAACTCGAATGGGTCACATCATTTGTTTTTACAGTTGTGTGCCTGCAGAATAACCATATGCTTTATGCCCTCAGTGGCACTGAAAACAACTTACTGTTTGAATATAGAAATGATTTCGTTTCTAATGTCATCAAGGCCATCATTTTAGCTATTTAACTTTATGCTCTTTCTGAGGGTTAGTAGAATATTACTCCATATCCAGAACTTATAATTCTCTACTGAGTCTCAGTAAATAGTATAGTATGTTCAGATTCAATTTAATGCTCCCTCCTATAAAACTACCTTAGAATCTTTTGTCATCCATGTAGGATGAAAAATAATCCCTTTTTTTTAATCCAGAAAGTTTCCTTCTATTCTCCTTCTTGCCTCAATATTTGTCCATTCAGTTCCCTCTTCCTGGACTGCGTGGGTTCTCTGTGTCCACTCAGTGACCGGTCACCCATTTTTTCAAGGGGTGGCTACAGCGTCATCTCTTCTGAACGGTCTTTCCACACCACCTACACAAGAACATTGTTGCTGCTTCCCCTGGGAATCCACCTCAGCTGTCTACACACACCCCACTTATTTGTGACCAGGTCTGTCTACTTATAAGTAGGAACCATTATTTCTCTATATACCTCACAAATGTTTTCTATAATCCCTGCCTTATCATAAAGACTCATTAAATGATGGTTAAAGGAAGTACAAAAACTAGCATCCACTGAGCTCTATTATTTTGTTGTTTAATTGTAACAATACTGTTGAGGTAGCTAATCTCTACTTTACAAGTGAGGTAACTGAGACTCAAAGCAGTTTTTGCCAAGGTCACAGAGCTAATATATCACATAGCTGTACACAACTCAGCTCTGACTTCAATTTTTTTCTGTTGTCCACCATTTTTACTAAAACTGTTTTTACTTTCTATGTAGTTATTTCCTAAGTAGTTGATAAATGACTAGCATGGTCATAGATGATTCACAGCCCCCTCAGGTCTAGAACATATAATGGATACTATAATAAATTGCTGACATGCGTATAAATTGGTACAATACCTTGGGAGAAAGCAATCGGACAATATGCTCCAAAGGCCTTAAAATATGAATACATTTTAACTTAGTTAATTTTCTTTCTGGGAATCTATCTTATATCCTAAGTATGGAAAAAGCTTTAAGTACAAACGAGTCTGTTGCAGCTATTCTAAACACAAACAAAAACTGGCAAAGATTTAAATATTTGCCAGTAAAGTATTAGTATATACATGAATGGACATTAAAAATATTTGGGAAAAAATCTAAGACCATGAGAAAATGTTATTCTAACGTTAAATGAATTAAGTATAATACGAAACTGTCTAATAGCGTGGCCATTTGACCCAGCAATCCCACTCCTAGGTACATACTGAAGAGAACTGAAAATATACATCCACACAAACATTTGTACATGAATGTTCATAGCAACATTTTTCACAGCAGTTCAAAAGTGGAAACATCCCAAATGTCCATTAACTATGAATGGATTAAATTAAATGTGGTATATCCGTACAATGGAATAATAACAATAATAACTATGAATTACACTTATTATTATATTATATATAATTATAATAAATATATTATCACTATTATTCAGCAATAAAAAGAAATGATGTACTGATACACGCTACAACATGGATGAACCTTGAAAACATTACGTTAAATCAAAAAGGTCAGTCACAAAGGACCATACATTATATGATTCTATTTAAAAGACGTGTCCAAATAGGCAAATCTATAGAGACAGAAAACAGATTCACGGTTGCTTGGGGCAGAGGGCTAAGGAGGTTTGGGGTGACAGCTAAGGGATGTGGGGTTTGGGGGAGGGTAATGACAATATTCTAAAATTGATTGTGGTGATGGATGCACAACTTTGTAAATATACTAAAAGATATTAGATTGTATACTTAAAAAAAAACTGTCTATACAGTATGATCACAATGTATAAAATATACATGCAAAAAGGAATACAAAAGTACTACATGTTAAAATGTAGTACTTCTTTGGATGAAGGGATTTCTTCTTTCTAATCTTCTGGATTTTCCAAATTTTTAATAATATTCATGTGTAATCTTCATAATGGAAAAAAACATATTTTATTCATAAGAAATGTAATAGGGACTTCCCTGGTGACGCAGTGGTTAAGAATCTACCTGCCAATGCAGGGAACACGGGTTCGATCCCTGGTCTGGGAAGATCCCACACGCCAAGGAGCAACTAAGCCCGTGTGCCACAACCACTTAAGCTTGTGTGCCTAGAGCCCACGAGCCACAACTACTGAGCCCGCGTGCCACAACTACTGAAGCCTGTGCGCCTAGAGCCCGTGATCTGCAACAAGAGAAGTCACCACAATGAGAAGCCCGCACACAACGAAGAGTAGCCCCCGCTCGCCACAACTAGAGAAAGCCCACGTTCAGCAACGAAGACCCAACGCAGCCAAAAATAAATAAACTAAATAAATTTACAAAAAAAAAAAAAGAAATGTAATAGGTGATATTCCAGGCATTCTAGAATAATTCTATGATTTCAAAACTAATAAATAATGCTAAATGAATAAAGAGAATTTTTATTCCAATTTCAAACATTAGAGCCGATGCTAATAAATCATGAAGACAATTTCTAAACAGAATCAGCATTCTTTTGAAAGCCTAGCAAGACTTAGAGTTCCATTCAGTGCTACCTTTCCCGATGATAAGAAGGGGCTGTCTGGCATTCCTAATAACAGATGCTGCCATACATACAGCAGAGCTTTCTGCCATACTAACAGGAGGGGGCGTGCAGCACTCCACGTACCTGGAAACAAAGAGCTCTGTTAATTAGGAGGCCAACTTTTAAACTTTTTTATTGTGAAAATATCAAATACATAAAAAGGTAGAAAAAATAGTATAATAAACTCCATATGCCCACCCTGTAAATTCAACTACTAATATTTTACCGCATTTGCTTCACACATACACACATAAATATACATATACATTTCTTCCTAAACCATTTGACAGTAGATTACCGCAGCAAGACTTAAAAATTAAAAGATAAAGACTTTCTCCCATATAACCATAATATCCTTGTCATACCTGGTAAATTAATATTTATTCCCTAAGATCATCTAACAACCAAAGGAGCAATTCACTGACAGGAAATCTGAGTTAATGGCTTCACACTGTCGTAGTAGTTGTTGTTGTAGTAATAATAAAAAACATACTAAAAGTTAATATTTCATACCTACTATGTGCCATTTATCCTTATTTAATTTTCAAAATAATGAGATTAGGTATTACCATTATCTCTGTTTCACTACTGTGAAAAAAAAAAAACTCAAAAAGTAGGTAACTTGCCTGGGGTCCCCAGATGGCATATGGCAAAGACTGGATTGAAAATGGTTGTTCTGTCTCGAAAGTCCATGCTTTTAACTACCTCACTATATTTCCACTCACTGAGTAAGTCAATATTTTAGTACCACAATATGCATTAGTAAAAGAAATATTAAATATTAAAACTGTCATAGTTAAGTATTTCTAGACACCAACTCCTCAGTGTTTTAGTTCATTTATCCCAATTAATAAACATCATACTGTACAAAACTTGGGCATATAATACCAAAAAAGGACATCCAAATCTTTACAAAAATTTTAAAGAAGGCTTACAGAGTTAACTTACCTAAGGTACATCTCCCCCCAACCCCAATAATATTATTTTGATTGTCATGTTCAGGTATTATGAAGAACAGATGTCCTTTTTGTCTGACTCTCCCAAATGGAAACCTCTACTTGGTATCCTGAGTGAACAGAAGTGCCCACTGTCTCTCTGTAGTCACTAGGTCCATGACAGCAGGAATGTGCTAAATGGTACTCAGGGTGATGCATTAACCCAAGTACCCATCCTTACCAGGCGTGACTTAGATACCAATTTATTGTACTTATTGTTCACTCAGTGTTTATTTATGGAATAAGGGAACTTGGCAAATCACAGTAACATCTGGTGTTGAAATATTTTTAAATCACAGAGACAGACTAAAATTTTTTATGCTGAGTTCTTACTAGAACTATTTGAAAATTACTATTTTTCAATAGTCACTTCATCTCTTGGTTTATACCATGAAGACTCTAAGTAACCATACTGCATGAGGATTAGTTTTTTATGGTTACTGAAATAATAATTTCAAATGAGGAGTTTGGGAAGCTCCAAGTATTTGATGTAGTAATTAAACCCCAAAATAATTCCTAAATAATGCCATTTTAATTAAGAGAATTAAGCCCTTTGGCCAGGATTCAGTTTAATTACTAAATCTTCAAAAGTTAAGACAAACTGAAGATTAACTTATAAACTGCTAGGTAAATTCTTTTTAAAAGGTAAGCATTATGGTAACACAATTAAGAAAGACTCCACTTAACTATTACTCACCTTATAGAATCCACATTCACCTGGAGGTTCACAAAATCTGCAGGTATGTCAACATAGCAAGCACCTGGACGACCATAAATACTGCTTCTCACTGCCTAAGTTCATTACAAATGGAAGAAAATATTTTAAAAATCTCAATCCTTATTATCACATTCCACTCAAAGAGAATTTAAAATTGTGAAATGAACACTATTTTGATTTTTCTCGACATCCTTAGTTGATGCAACATCCTTAGAAGTAACCAATTTTAATTACATTGAAATGCCCTCTATTGATTCTATATATTTTAAAAGATATTTTTGTTTAAAAGGGGAGAGATAAGAAAGAAATACGCACTTAGGGCTTTAAAATTCATTTTCTATTACACTTTAGTCCTAGAAATTATCTACTAGGTTCTGCCTACCAGTCTTTACTTTATAACATTACTTTCACCTGCTTCCTAATTCTAATGATTTGGCAAAGGTTTCAGAAACTGTGATGTTGTAACATGTATCAAATGGTTTCTATAACACATGGTTTTTGAAACAGCTCAAATGTAACTTCACATATAAAACTAATTTATAATACACTGTTTAATCAACTAATAGATGGTCTTATATTAATACTAATGTAAGTACTAATTATCAAAAACTTAAGTAAATTTAAGTAATAATACTTAAATAATTTAAGTAATAAGTACTAATTTTCAAAAATTTAAGTAATTTAAGTAATAATACTTAATAATATAAGTATTATTTTCAAAAATAATCTTGCAAAAGCATAAGATAAAGGGTACCCAGGATTTCATTATATCCTTCTTTTTACTTTTCCATAATTTAAAAAAATTTAAAAACTAGAGGGGAAATTTTTTCAAAATAATTTACTTTATCTGTTTCTTTAAGTTAATGACAGTGAATATTAAAATGTACATAGCTACTTATCAATATCATTGCTAACTGCCTGAATATATTCCAAATTGCTACTCATTCTATGGAGAATAAAAGTAACACAGGTATAAGCAATTCAGAAAAAGCAGCTGACTTGGAGAGCTTGTAATTAAATACTGTACCTTTTCGATAATAGAGGGAATAGCTTCTATGCTACTTGGCCGGGCAGAGAACTTGCTATATAATCTACAAGCTTCAACCTATATGTGAAAAGAAAATCACTTAAAATTCAGCTCATGTATCATATTACTCTTCTGAAAGAAGACAAAATCTTAAGCCATTACTTTCCATTATGTTTAGAGGCAAGATGGAGAAAAATGCATTACCTAGATTGTTTCTTAAAAGCCTATTCAAAGTACAACCAAATCTCTGCCTTGGTGTGATTCAGGAAGAAAATCAAAACAAGACACAATTTTCATTTCTTAGACTGGCAAAAATAAAAAAGTTAGATAATACCCAGCATCTACCATAATATAGGAAAACAGGCACTCTCATAAACTCTGGTGAGAATATAAATAGGAAGGGAAGTTGACACTGTCTCCTAAAAATGTAAGTAAGTATATCCTTGGGCCCAGAAATTCTACAGCCAGGAATACACAACTTCATCTGTTATATCTCATTACAATAATAATCTATTTTTACATTTCTGCCAGTTTTCCTGTTATATATTTTGTTGTTATGCTGTTTGGCATAAATTCAGTAGTGTTAATTTTTCACTGTTTCATGTGCTTTGAAGCACTGTATATTCCATAGAAACCGTTTCTCTTAATACTTTTTGATATAAAATCTACTTAACAGTTGGTAGTCTTAGTCCCACAGGTATGAGTAGGAGTTTTCCTCTCAACTTTTCTCTTCCTCCAAGTCTGAGAGTCCCAAACCATTTTTATTCCTGCATTTTCTTGACTCTTTGAAGAACTTATTTTCAGAGTTTAAATTTCTGTCAAAAAGGTGTATTTCTTGGAAGATTGCTCCTAAACAGAACCTAAGCTTTCTTAATAACCACACTGAGAGTTTCTTGTACTTGAGGAAAATTACCTTTAAAATATCTCAGGTACTTTTATTTTAATTGTTTATTTTGCAGACAGGAGTTTTAATTTCTTCTCCCTAAATCTTAATGGAGTATACTTAGTTACTAAATGATAGAGGGAAGATCTTAAGAGTTGGGTACCTGAGGAAACTCCTGAAAGGCCCCCATTGTTTCCTGACTTCTTTCAGAGGAACCACCAATCACAATCAAGGGCCTGAAATATTAATTTTTTTTAAAGAGAATTACAAATGAGATCAACACATAAAGTACTCAGCAAGTGCCCAATGAATAATAAACACTCAATGAATGTTAAAAAAGAGAGAAAGAGAGAGAATTACATTTTCCCTTAAAAACTGCCAATTTAGAAAGATTTAGGAAACAACTTCGTGTGAGAGAACACTTCCTCAATTTTGGAAAAATCTGTAATTTGTAGTAAATATTTTTCCTCCATGCCCCTCTCTCCCCTGCCTCTTTTGGATACTGATTCTAAACCTCTGGGTGTGATGATGTAAAATGAATTGTTATGCCCTTCCTATTATTCTTGAAATTAAGAGAAGGAAAAAACTTTTGTCACACTTTCCTAAATGAGTCTATTTGGAAATGGCAGAATGAAAAAAATTCCTCAGCAATAAAATTCTTATGCTTTGGGGAGAAAAAAGAAAAGATACAGCAAAGTTAAACTTACTCAAAAATTATCAGACACTAAGGTAGATAAGAAAGAGAAAGTGTAGTAAGGATGAAAGAAGTCAAACCCTAAAAAGTAGGAAACACATGGCAAGAAAGAAAACAATGTCCTTCCCACAGGAAATTTAAACATTTTATGAATTGATCAAAACATAGCCCCCTTTAACATGATCTTATCGGTAAAGAACCAGAGATGGGATTAAGGGCAAGAGCAACTAATCTGCTTATAAAGCCAACTCAATAAATATAAGATTTCAATTATCCTGCTAGTTATGCAAGACCAAGTGAAAAATTAAATACATTCTTGCATATTGAGCTGGGATCTTTGATAAACAGTTCTTCACTTAAAGAGACTTATACACACATTCACAAATATATATATATATATATATATATATATATGGAATATACACATATTCATTACAAAATATTAATAGTCTTTTTTTCTAGGTAAGAGAGCTGTTGATTTTTTTTCTTATTTTCTTCCTAACTCTCTCAATTTTTCACTAAGCCATTTCCTCATGCACCTGACCCCTGGTCTTCCCACCACAGATCAGTGGTTGCTCCACTAGGTAAAACCATGCGTTGAGATTTTTAAGAAAATGTTTTAAGTAATTACCAACAGTTCATGTTTGCATTTGCCATACCACCCAAAGCATGGATGAGACCTGGGCCAGAAACAACAAGGCAAACTCCCGGCCTAAAAGCAAAACAGAATTAATTTTATTAAAAGCAGGTCAAATGCAATACTTGATTCATATCACTTTAGGGTGAAATGTCACCTTCTTGGACTTCAAAGGCAGGACATATAGATCTTTACTACAATTGTAAAACAATTATTAGAATATATTTTTAATTAGAAAAAAAAAGGTTATATCAGTCTTCCTGCAAGAAATAAGGTACCTCACACTGTATTTCACTAACCTCTTTATACTTTGCTCCTATTATATTTGGGCTAAATCAAGTTGATTGCATACAGAAGCAAATTTTTGACTAATGGTTACATTTCTGTATGGAAAAAAAGTGTTTTAAAAAATTTTCTTAACAAATAAATATATAATGTAAATTGGTCTTTGCCAGAAAGTAATTCTGAAATGTAGTGCTCTGCCCCAATTTTTTAAATTGAACTTGAATGCTTTACCCCAGATGACTTTTTAAGCTTAAAGCACTGAAGAAAAAGGTATCTCCATATAATTCAACTTGCCATTTTCAATTTATAAAGTAATTTCTTAAGAACCTCTATTTAAGACAGTCTTTAAATTGGTGCAGCCACTGTGAAAAACAGTATGGAGTTTCCTCAAAAAACTAAAAATAGAACTACCATACAATCCAGCAATTCCACTCTGGGTATTTATCAGAAGAAAACAAAAACACTAATTCCAAAAGATGTATGTACCCCTATGTTCATGCAGCACCGTTTACAATAGCCAAGATATGGAAGCAACCTCAGTGCCCATCCATGGATGAATGGGTAAAGAAGATGTGGTTGATACACACACACAATATTACGCAGCCATAAAAAAGAATGAAATCTTGCCATCTGTGTCGACATGGATGGACTCGGAGGATATTATGCTTAGTGAAATTAGACAGAGAAAACCAAATACCATATGATTTCACTTACATGTGGCCTCTTAAAAACAAAACAATGAACAGAAAATAGACTCAGAGACAGAGAACTGGTGGTTGCCAGAGGGGAGGTGTGTGGAAGATCGGATAAAATAGGTGAAGGGGATTAAGAGGTACAAACTGCCAGCTATAAAATAAATAAATCATCAGGATGAAATGTACAGCATAGGAACACAGTCAATAATATTGTAACAACTTTGTATGGTGATAGATGGGAACTGGTCTTATGGTGGTGACCATTTCATAATGTATAAAAATACTGAATCACTATGTTGTACACCTAAAACTAATATAATACTGTATGTTAATTATAACTCAGTTTAAAAAAAGAAGTTGAGATAAAACATAGACTTGAATTTACCTGCCTGTCAGATATCCAACCGCAGAGGCAGCATAACAAGCCTACGAAGAAAAAACACTGGGACTTAAGCATTTTGGGACTCTTATAGTATTAAATTGTATTAAGTAATAAGTATTATTAAGTATTATACATGTATTAAGTATGTATATAATAATTCACTCTCAAGTAAGGGGGAATTGGAACATTTTTCATTCTAACAAGTAATGTTCTACCTGTAAATTTCAAATAATGGTTTAAGCATCTAATTCTAATTTTTAGTTTTTCAAGGAATTTGTCCATATCATCTAGTTTATTCATAGTATCATCTTATAATTGCTTAAACGTCTGCAGGATCAATAGGAATGTCCTCTTTTTTATTCCTAACATTGATAATTTGTGTTTTTTCTCTTTTATTCTTCATCAGTCTTGCTAGGGATTTACCAAATTTATTAATCTTTTCAAAGAACCAATTTTTGGATTTGATTTTTTTCTATTGTTTCTTTGTTTTCTCTTCCATTGATTTCTGCTTGTTTTAAAAAAATTTATTTATTTATTTATTTATTTTTGGCTGTGTTGGGTCTTCGTTGCTATGCGTGGGCTTTCTCTAGTTGCAGTGAGCGGGGGCTACTCTTTGTTGCGGTGTGTGAGCTTCTCATTGTCGTGGCTTCTCTTGTTGCGGAGCATGGGCTGTAGGCGCGCAGGCTTCAGGAGTTGTGGCACGTGGGCTCAGTAGTTGTGGTACGTGGGCTCAGTAGTTGTGGCTTGCGGACTCTAGAGCTCAGGCTCAGTAGTTGTGGCACACGGGCTTCGCTGCTCTGCGGCATGTGGGATCTTCCCGGGCCAGGGCTCGAACCCGTGTCCCTTGCATTGGCAGGCAGATTCTTAACCACCGTGCCACCAGGGAAGCCCAATTTCTGCTTTTGTACTTACTATTTTACTACTTTCAGTTTGGGTTTACTTTGGTTTTCTTTTTCTAGCTTCTTAATATGTAAGCTTAGAGCATTGATTTTTGATCTTCTTTACTAAGTATAGATTCATTTAAAACTATTTCCTCTAAGAACTGCTTTAGCTGTAGCTTACATGTTTGAGATCTCATCTTATCATCATCATTCAATTTAAAATGTTTTCATTTTCCATTGTGATTTCTTCTTCACCCCACTGGTTATTTAGGGTCCATGGTGACATCCCCTTTTCCACCCCTGACACTGGTAATTTGTATTTTTTCTCTTTTATTCTTAATCAGTCTGCCGTGAAGATTATTGATTTTATTAATCTTTTCAAATATTTACAAAGGATTCAAATGTATTGAATTTCCAAATGTTTGGGGATTTTCTATCTTTCTGTAATTGAATTCCAGTTTATTTCCATATGGTCAGGTCACATATACTGTTTGTTTCCAATCCTTGGAGATTTGTTGAAATTTCCTTTATGGCCTTCATATGGTTAGTTTTTATTTTTAAACTGCACTTCAGCTCATTACAGGAAGACAGGGAAGGTGCTAAATTAAATACAAGATAACCTGGAAAAATGCTAAATGCCCTTTAGGAAGAAATGAGACTGGGTTGGCAAAATGTCCTAACTTCCTTTCTTGTGCTTCCAATAAGCCTCCAAGAAGGGTGGCAAGGCAATGAGGTGGAATGAGCACTGGACTGGGGCTTAGGACACCTCTGGAGTCCAATCACGGCTTTATACCATTTGTGATACCCGTCACCTTGCAGAGCCACCTACTGTACAACATGAGACAGCCTTCACCCATTCACCCTGCAGGTACTACCAGACCTCCTATCAAGTGCAGGCTCTACCTACACACTGGGGATACAGATGTGTCAAGAAGAAATAATATCCGTGACCCCCTGGAGCTCAGAGCCTAATAGGGAAGTCAGACGGGACAAATAATACACAGACACAGACACATAATAATAGTTAGTTACAGAGTGAAGGTCAGGGGGCCAGGATTCAGACCAGGTAAATGTCCCTTCCAATTCTGACACTCTAGACTGCGCAGAGTACAATACTGTATAGTGTAAGAGCATGGACTCCAGACCCAGCATACCTAGGTTCAAATTCTGGCTCTGCCAATACCAGCTGCCTCCTTGAGCAAGTTTCTTAACCCCTCTGGGTCTCACTTTTCTCATCTGCAACTAGGATTAACAATGGCTCTTGCCTCCTAGGACTGTTGTGATTGATACGTGTTGAGTATTAGAGGAGAGGTAAGCGGCGACTGTCCGCAGTGAAAATTTGCCATTACTATTACTCATCCCCAATCATGCATTCGGCTCTCCGAGTCCATACTTACCGCCTGCTCGTTCCTCATCCCGATGTATCTGATGCCCACCTCCTGGGCAGCAAGGGCGATTTCGGTCACCGGGATGCCTACGATGCCAAACATGTAATTCACATCCTGGGGGCCAAGAACAGAGGAATGAGGCCGCTAAAAGGAAAACCTCCAGCAAAGCTCCCTCCTGCCCGCCCCCGCCGCTTTCCCGTTTCCAAGACAACGTCTCGGCCCCGTCGGCTGCCGTAGGAGCCTTTCAATCAGGAAGGTCCAGCACACCTGTGTTTTCAGGGCCTGGGCGACGACTTTAGCACCAGACACCAGCCTCTCGCGTCCGTCGCTGCGCTCTGCCAAGTTACTTTCCGACATCTTCCACCTGAAGTTCGAGGCCCTCTCGCAGTGGACAGCAGGCTGACGCGGAGTCGCCCAGCCAAACCAACCCCGGAGGCACCAACTGTGGGGCCGCTCCTCTGAGTGAGGAGGAAGGCGACCCACCGTTTTAAACGGCGGGGAGGAGGAGGCGGGGCTGAAACCAGTCCGCTCGGGGTGAGGTGAGATGTAAACACACTCTCTCTCCTGTCACAACCGGGCCTTTTCCAGGGCCCTCCATTCGCGGCCGGCAGAGTGTCAGGAGGAGGCGGGACTAGCTGGAGGTGGAAGCCTGTGCCGAGCAGGTGAGAGGTCGAACCGCGGAGGCCTGTCGTCTTAGTCCGCCACCCGGAGCCATTTCGAGACCGCGTAGGGCGGGTGGTGCTTACGCAGAGTCGGGGCGGAAGGGGGGCTAGGGGCTTGGGCAGAAGGGGGCGTGGCGCGCGCTCCAGGCCCCGCCCCCGGACGCGGTGCTCTCGGGGCTGCGCGCTGGTTTCGCAAAGGCTGCTGGGACGCGGGTGACTGGGTGGCGCTTGGTGCGCGGCGGGGGTCGTTTTTGGGTTGCGTTGTCATTCTTCCGCGCCCTTTAGGCTCTAGGCTTTGACTTCCACGTTTTTTGGTTTGTACGCTCATATCTTTGTGGCTTTGCAATCCGTAAAGATTAATACCCGTCAATTAAATCCGTAAGCGGATGTGTACTCTTTACGCCGCGTTTTAGGGAAGGACACGTAATCTCCCAAGCGAGAGATAAAGTAACTTACCCAGAGCCATTGGACCAGACCGTGCTTCAGACTAACAGTCTTGGGCTCTATTCACTGTTAAGCCCTTTGGCCACAGGAGATAAGAGGAGCCCCTTGAGCCTAGTTACTTTTGACCGTTATTTTCTCTAACCCTTGCCAATAACCCTCCACTCTTGTCTTTACAAAGTCAGGAAATGGGGGGGTTTTGTGATTCTTAAGAGTCAGTCCCTCACCACAACCAGCTCCTGCAGCTGAGAACCCTTTTTTAAAAAAAAAAAGTTTACTGATTTAAAAAAAAGTCAGTAAATAGTTGATTTACAATGTTGTGTTAATTTCTGCTGTACAGCAAAGTGATTCATTATACATATATATGCATTCTTTTTCGTATTCTTTTCCATTATGGTTTATCACAGGACGAGAACCTTTTAAAACACATTTTTGAGTGAAAAAATGTCCTTACAATGTGTGATTTATGAGGCTGTGGCCTCAGGGTCATTAGACCATCTATCTGCTCAGTAGCAAACAAAATCGCCAATGGTAAGGAAGAGTGGAACTTTAAATTTTTGAGGATTTGGAGTGTTTTAAAGCAAAAAGACCAGTAATATGTGGAAAGTAAAGAAGAAGAGAGAGGAGTGGGTCATGGGTACTAAAATGAATGAAAAACATTAGAAGTGAAAGGATTTCTAAAGCCAGTGGGACCTTCCAAAAAGGTTTCCCCTCGAATTTCAAGCCCTAATGCCCACCCTGGCCCCGTTGGATATGGGTACCTAGCCTAAGGTAGTCCATCTAAGAGGGAGATTTCTTTGAAGTCTCAGAGTTCATCTAGAAAATAAATGCAGATCTTGCATTGTATTCCAGAATCTATCCATATTTTAATATAAAAGTGATCTTTTTATTGAGGTAAACATACACTTATATGTACAGATCTTAAATGAGTTTTGACAATTGTATATACCTATGTAACCACCACCCGAAATACAAATGACATTTTAAAATATTTACCTGTCAAATAAAATTGACATTCCAGAAAGATGCACAGTGCTCTTTGTGTGGCTTTGAATAGTCCTTGGTACAGTGTCTCCTGTCTCTGAGAAGCATAGACCCTATACCTCTCTACCATGTGGGATTGTTTATATCAGTACCTGTATGACGGTTTCTATCCCCAAGCATCAGAATCACTTGGAAAGCTTTTTAAACAAACAGTTGCTTGGGCACTACCCCATATCTTCTGAATCAGCATCTTAGGACAAATTAGGCACCTGTATTTTTTTAAAGCCGCTACCTAAATTTGATTTGCAGCCTGACTTGAGAACCACTATCTCTGTACTCATGCTAGAGGCATGAGTTAATAATTAAATGTGTGATTGCCTGTTACCAAAAACTGTTGCTTAATTTGGATTTATGGGTTCAAGGCTGGTTTGACATCAATAGCACAGACTGTGTAGATGGCAGTTAGTCAGTTCATGTGGACTTGTGTTCAAAGAAGAACTGTGTTCTTCTGTCCCAAAAGAGTCACTGACAGAATCACTCAGTATAAAGTGAGAACACTAAACTATGGATTGGAACAAATCCCCTGAATTCAGAATAACCAATTGTGCAAAGGGACAAATTCTCAACTGACTGGACTCTGCCCTTTAGCAGAGGGAGTCGGTGAGACTGTTGAAACTTGCTTCACCTTTACGGCTTTGAGTTCAGGGCCCAGCATTCCATGGTTCACTTGGGTCTGATGATTCAGCAAAAATCGTTTACTTTACTTTTCCACATATTACTGGTCTTTTTGCTGAGAGTCTCACCCCAAGATTTGCAGGCACTTGGAGCAACTGCTTTCAATCCAACGGCAATGACAGGATTCCAGGATTCTTTTGTAACTTACCCAAGGCCTTTTGTGCAGACATTGTAAGCATTAACCACGTTCTTTATTACTTTCATTGGTGGTAGGCATGGAATTTTGTTTGTTTTGCCTTGTTTGTTTACTCATGGAAAGAGGTCAAAGGAGGAGTAAGTCTAGGTTTTTTTTTTTTAACAGGAAAGGCTAAAGTAATGATTACATGCTCTCCAAAGAGCATACTGGTTACTGTATTTGTGGGCTCTGGACCTGAGATTATGAGGGAGATATTTGGTGGCTTTCTTACATCTGGGTGAAGAGAATATCCAGGCAACCAGGTCATTTCCTTAGAGGTGCAAAATAATACCTGGAGAAAATATACTTGCTAAAGATTTAAAACAGGCAGCTTCTACAGTAACTTCTTAGGCCCCAGAATTATAATATGTTTTAATTTCAGTAAACTAACTGCTATGAAGACATAAGTGATGTATGTCAAATGGCTTAGAAGTCATAACATAGTATTTCTCCATATGCAAGTACTCCACACTTGGAGGTGGCCTGTGGTCTAGGGGTTGGTCAACCATCACGTATGAAACACGGTATCAGTTTTTAAATGTTTCCTGTTTTCATTTGTTTCTTCTGTTTTGCCATCAGCTTTCATTACAGCCCCTTCCTTTAGCTATTTTTTTTAAAATAAATCTATTTATTTATTTATTGGCTGTGTTGGGTCTTTGTTGCTGCGTGCGAGCTTTCTCTAGTTATGGCAAGCGGGGGCTACTTTCCATTGCAGTGCGCGGGCTTCTCATTGCGGTGGCTTCTCTTGTTGTGCAGCATGGGCTCTAGGCACGTGGGCTCAGTAGTTGTGGCTCATGGGCTTAGTTGCTCCGTGGCATGTGGGATCTTCCCAGACCAGGGCTCGAACCCGTGTCCCCTGCATTGGCAGGCGGATTCTTAACCACTGCACCACCAGGAAGTCCCGATATTTTTTTTTATATATTTTTAATATATTTATATATACTTAAAGATGTCATTTATGACATCTTTCAGACACATGAATAAGAACAGAGATTAATACACACCCATGTGTCCAGCGCTAGCTTAAGAAACACTTAACGAATAGAACGAAACCCCTATGTTTCCTTCCCCCATCACATCTCCTGCCCTGTGCCATAGAGGTAACCACTGTCTTGAATTTGGTGTTTATAATTCCCACCTGTGCATTCTTTAGGTGATTGGCATTTAGGTTGTTTTAAGCTTTTTAGTGTTATAAACAGTTTTCTTTGAATATTCTTGCATGTCTCCTTGTGCACAAGTGTGAGTTTTTATGTATATGTATCTAGCAGTGTTATCAGAGGGTAGGTTCTTGTCTCATAGCAGAAAGAATTCAGAGATGAGACAGGGAGGTCAAGAAAGCAAAGTGAGGATTTATTTAAGAGAAAGTATGCTCTCAAGGGAAGAGCAGGCAGTCTCAGGTGAGCAGCTGCACTGAGTTTCTTCAGCAAGCTGGTTTGTGGGGCGTAGAAATGAAGGGGTGGAATATTCACTGGGGAGGGAAGGGGTGGGCTCATATTCCCTGATTTTCCTCCCAGCTCCACCTTCCCGAGGGGAGGAGGGATTTCTGTCCTTATTTAGCCTTGATCAGAAGTGTCATGACATTGGTGCATGATGAGTACTTCTTATCTGCAAGGCTAATTTTATTGTAATGAGGGTATATTGAGCGAAAGGTTACATTCAGACACTGGAGATTCCCGCCTTTCCCCACCTTTCTTTGTCTCCAGGACACTTATCACCCCCCAAATGTGTGGTTTCCTGTCAGTCTGGAGGTTCCTGCTTTTCTTTGTCTGCCCAAGGACGCCCATTGTTTACAAGATGTATGGTTTCCTGCCATTTGGCCCCTGCTCCTCTTTCTCTGCTCGTATCTAGCTAACTGCCTGCTTTAACAGGGGTGGGTCATCATCAATTTTACTAGATATTACCAAATTGGTCTCAAAAGTTATTGTACCACTTTATACCCCTAACTTCTGTATATAAGAACTCCCCTTTCTCTGCACCCTCAATTGTGGAATTTAAAATTTTTTGCCAATTTGATGGTTGTGAAATGGATTTTCATTTCCATTTCCCTGACTACTAATGAAGATATCTAGATATAGATTATATAGTTATATATTTGGATTTACCATTGGGATTTCTTCTGTGAATTACCTGTTTATATCTTTTGTCCTTTATTGGATTGTTTATCTTTTTCTTATTTATTTGTACATGTTCTTTATATATTCTGGATACTTATTCTTCATCTTTTAACTTTGTTTATAGTTACTTTTGAGGTACAAAATTTTGTGTTTTTTCGGTGTGTTGTCACAACTGACAATTTTTCTTTTGGCTGTGACGCACAGCTTGCAGGATCTTAGTTCCCCAACCAGGAATTGGACCCATGTCCCCTGCAGTGGAAGTGTGGAGTCCTAACCACTGGACCACCAGGGAATTCCCACAACTGACAATTCTTTTCCTTTATTTTATACTCTTTGTATCTTGCTTGAAAAAACTTTCCCTAGGACTTCCCTGGTGGTGCAGTGGTTAAGAATCCGCCTGCCAACGCAGGGGACACGGGTTCGATCCCTGGTCTGGGAAGATCCCACATGCCACGGAGCAACTAAGCCCATGCACCACAACTACTGAGCCTGTGCTCTAGAGCCCATGAGCCACAACTACTGAGCCCACGCACCTAGAGCCTATGCTCTGCAACAAGAGAAGCCACTGCAATAAGAAGCCCACGCTCCGCAACAAAGAGTAGCCCCTGCTCGCCGCAACTAGAGGAAGCTCACGTGCAGCAACGAAAACCCAACGCAGCCAAAAATAAATAAATAAAAATTTTAAAAAAAGAAAAAAAAACTTTCCCTAAACTGAGGTTATGTGGAGTTATTTTTCTATATTTTCATTAAAAAGTTTAGTTTTTTTATATTTAAGCCTCTTGGTCTCCCTGAAATTGATTTGTATATATGATGAGAAGTAGCAATCCAGGGTTTTTTTCCATATAATATATATATATATATATCAATTAGATTTTGATGTGTAATTAACCACTCTAAAACTCACTGACCTAAAACAACCACCATTTATTTAATTTATAATCCTGTGAGGCTGGGCTCAGCTGGGCTTCTTCATGTGTCTGTGGTCAGTTGCTAGTCAGCTAGGTCACTCTGCCACTGGAGGTTGACCCCTGGTCCCCAGCGGTGGCAGGCTTATCCCCACTGTGCCATATATCTTTCATCATTCAGCAGGCTTCCCTGGGCTTCTTTTATTGGCAGCAGGTTGCAAAAGGGGACAAATCCCATGGCAGAAGCCTTTGTGTGCCCATGTTTGCTAACATCGCATTAGCCAAAGTAAGTTATAGGTAGAGCTCAGTCTCTGAGTGGGATGGCATTAATGTTACATGATAAAAGAAAATGAACACAGAGAGGGGAATAATTGCTAGCCATTTTTGTAGTCAATTTACTAAACTACCTGTTGTCCAAGCACCTTTGATGGTATAGTTCATTCTTATCCCAGTGATCCATAATGTTATCTATCAAGTTGCCATATATGTGTGGTCTGTCTCTGGACTCTGTGTTCTTTTCCTATCCCAACACTAGTCCTACACTATCTTAATTTCTATATTTTCAAAATAAGTCTTTATGTTGGTAGGACAAGTCCTTCTACTTTGTTCTTTTGAAACCATCTTATCTATTGTAATTAGTTTCCTATCACTGCTATAACAAATTACCACAAAATTAATGGCTTAAAACAACATAAATTTATTATTTTAACAGTTCTGTAGTTCAGAAATCTGAAATGGGGTTCACTGGGATAACAGCAAGGTGTTGGCAGGAGCACATTCCTTTCTGGAGGCTCTAGGAGAGAATCCATGCCTTTCTCCTTCTAGCTTCTAGAGGCCTCTCAAGTTCTTGGCTCCATCTTCAAAGTGAGCAGTATCAGGCCAAGTCCTTCTCATGTTGCCATCCCTCTGGTTCTCCTTCTTCTGCTTCCCTCTTTCACTCCTAAGGATACTGGTGATTACATTAAGTTTACCTAGATAATGCGGGATAATCTCCCTATCTCAGAGTCAGCTTATTAGCAACCTTAATTCCCCTTTGCCATGTAACCTAACATACAGATTCTAGGGATTAGGATGTGAACATCTTGGCAGGGCCATTATTCTGCCTCTAGGTTTATTCTTAGCCTTTTTCTCTTTCATACATATTATAGAATCAGTTTATCGAATTCCATGAAATACTCATTGGAATTACATTGTTCATAAATTAATTTGGATAGAACAGGATCTTTATATTGAGTCTATCTTGCCATGAGCATTATATATCTTTCCATTTATTTTACTCTTCCTTAATCTTTAAATTAAAATCTTTTATTATGTTTATTTCTAAGTATCTTACTGTTATTTGCATTTTCTAGTTTTGGGGGGCTGATGTATTAGAATGCAATTAATTTTCTTATGCTGGTCTTAAATTTAACTACTGTATTTTCTTTTTTTTTTTTCATTTTTTAAACATCTTTATTGGAGTATAATTGCTTTACAATGGTGTGTTAGTTTCTGCTTTATAACAAAGTGAATCAGTTATACATATACATATGTTCCCATATCTCTTCCCTCTTGCATCTCCCTCCCTCCCACCCTCCCTATCCCACCCCTCTAGGTGGTCACAGAGCACCGAGCTGATCTCCCTGTGCTATGCGGCTGCTTCACACTAGCTATCTATTTTACATTTGGTAGTGTATATATGTCCATGCCACTCTCTCACCCTGTCACATCTTACCCCTCCCCCTCCCCATATCCTCAAGTGCATTCTCTAGTAGGTCTGTGTCTTTATTCCCGTCTTGCCACTAGGTTCTTCATGACCTATTTTTTTTTTCCCTTAGATTCCATATATATGTGTTAGCATACTGTATTTGTTTTTCTCTTTCTGACTTACTTCACTCTGTATGACAGACTCTAACTCCATCCACCTCACTACAAATACCTCCATTTCATTTCTTTTTATGGCTGAGTAATATTCCATTGTATATATGTGCCACATCTTCTTTATCCATTCATCCGATGATGGACACTTAGGTTGCTTCCATGTCCTGGCTATTGTAAATAGAGCTGCAATGAACATTTTGGTACATGACTCTTTTTGAATTATGGTTTTCTCAGGGTATATGCCCAGTAGTGGGATTGCTGGGTCGTATGGTAGTTCTATTTTTAGTTTTTTAAGGAACCTCCATACTGTTCTCCATAGTGGCTGTATCAATTTACATTCCCACCAACAGTGCAAGAGTGTTCCCTTTTCTCCACACCCTCTCCAGCATTTATTGTTTCTAGATTTTTTGATGATGGCCATTCTGACCGGTATGAGATGGTATCTCATTGTAGTTTTGATTTGCATTTCTCTAATGATTAATGATGTTGAGCATTCTTTCATGTGTCTCTTGGCAATCTGTATATCTTCTTTGGAGAAATGTCTATTTAGGTCTTCTGCCCATTTTCGGATTGGGTTGTTTGTTTTTTTGTTATTGAGCTGCATGAGCTGCTTGTAAATCTTGGAGATTAATCCTTTGTCAGTTGCTTCATTTGCAAATATTTTCTCCCATTCTGAGGGTTGTCTTTTGGTCTTGTTTATGGTTTCCTTTGCTGTGCAAAAGCTTTTAAGTTTCATTAGGTCCCATTTGTTTATTTGTGTTTTTATTTCCATTTCTCTAGGAGCTGGGTCGAAAAAGATCTTGCTGTGATTTATGTCATAGAGTGTTCTGCCTATGTTTTCCTCTAAGAGTTTTATAGTGTCTGGCCTTACACTTAGGTCTTTAATCCATTTTGAGTTTATTTTTCTGTATGGTGTCAGGGAGTGTTCTAATTTCATACTTTTACATGTACCTGTCCAGTTTTCCCAGCACCACTTATTGAAGAGGCTGTCTTTTCTCCACTGTATATGCTTGCCTCCTTTATCAAAGATAAGGTGACCATATGTGCATGGGTTTATCTCTGGGCTTTCTATCCTGTTCCATTGATCTATGTTTCTGTTTTTGTGCCAGTACCAAACTGTCTTGATTACTGTAGCTTTGTAATATAGTCTGAAGTCAGGGAGCCTGATTCCTCCAGCTCCATTTTTCGTTCTCAAGATTGCTTTGGCTCTTCGGGGTCTTTTGTGTTTCCATACAAATTGTGAAATTTTTTGTTTAGTTCTGTGAGAAATGCCATTGGTAGTTTGATAGGGATTGCATTGAATCTGTAGATTGCTTTGGGTAGTATAGTCATTTTCACAATGTTGATTCTTCCAATCCAAGAACATGGTATATCTCTCCATCTATTTGTATCATCTTTAATTTCTTTCATCAGTGTCTTATAATTTTCTGCATACAGGTCTTTTGTCTCCTTAGGTAGGTTTATTCCTAGATATTTTATTCTTTTTGTTGCAATGGTAAATGGGAGTGTTTTCTTAATTTCACTTTCAGATTTTTCATCATTGGTGTATAGGAATGCAAGAGATTTCTGTGCATTAATTTTGTATCCTGCTACTTTACCAAATTCATTGATTAGCTCTAGTAGTTTTCTGGTAGCATCTTTAGGATTCTCTATGTATGGTATCATGTCATCTGCAAACAGTGACCGCTTTACTTCTTCTTTTCCGATTTGGATTCCTTTTATTTCTTTTTCTTCTCTGATTGCTGTGGCTAACACTTCAAAACTATGTTGAATAACAGTGGTGAGAGTGGGCAACCTCGTCTTGTTCCTGATCTTAGTGGAAATGGTTTCAGTTTTTCACCATTGAGCACAATGTTGGCTGTGGGTTTGTCATATATGGCCTTTATTATGTTGAGGAAAGTTCCCTCTATGCCTACTTTCTGCAGGGCTTTTATCATAAATGGGTGTTGAATTTTGTCGAAAGCTTTCTCTGCATCTGTTGAGATGATCATATGGTTTTTCTCCTTCAATTTGTTAATATGATGTATCACGTTGATTGATTTGCGTATATTGAAGAATCTTTGCATTCCTGAGACAAACCCCACTTGATCATGGTGTATGATCCTTTTAATGTGCTGTGGGATTCTGTTTGCTAGTATTTTGTTGAGGATTTTTGCATCTATGTTCATCAGTGATATTGGCCTGTAGTTTTCTTTCTTTGTGACATCTTTGTCTGGTTTTGATATCAGGGTGATGGTGGCCTCGTAGAATGAGTTTGGGAGTGTTCCTCCCTCTGCAATATTTTGGAAGAGTTTGAGAAGGATAGGTGTTAGCTCTTCTCTAAATGTTTGATAGAATTCACCTGTGAAGCCATCTGGTCCTGGGCTTTTGTTGGAAGATTTTAAATCACAGTTTCAATTTCAGTGCTTGTGATTGTTCTGTTCATATTTTCTATTTCTTCCTGGTTCAGTCTCGGCAGTTTGTGCATTTCTAAGAATCTGTCCATTTCTTCCAGGTTGTCCATTTTATTGGCATAGAGTTCCTTGTAGTAATCTCTCATGATCTTTTGTATTTCTGCAGTGTCAGTGGTTACTTCTCCTTTTTCATTTCTAATTCTATTGATTTGAGTCTTCTCCCTTTTTCTCTTGATGAGTCTGGCTAATGGTTTATCAATTTTGTTTACCTTCTCAAAGAACCAGCTTTTAGTGTTATTGATCTTTGCTATTGTCTCCTTCATTTCTTTTTCATTTATTTCTGATCTGATCTTTATGATTTCTTTCCTTCTGCTAGCTTCGGGGTTTTTTTGTTCTTCTTTCTCTAATTGCTTTAGGTGCAAGGTTAGGTTGTTTATTCGAGATGTTTCCTATTTCTTGAGGTAGGCTTGTATTGCTATAAACTTCCCTCTTAGCACTGCTTTTGCTGCATCCCATAGGTTTTGGGTCGTCGTGTCTCCATTGTCATTTGTTTCTAGGTATTTTTTGATTTCCCCTTTGATTTCCTCAGTGAACACTTCGTTATTAAGTAGTGTATTGTGTAGCCTCCATGTGTTTGTATTTTTTACAGATCTTTTCCTGTAATTGATATCTAGTCTCATAGCATTGTGGTCGGAAAAGATACTTGATACAATTTCAATTTTCTTAAATTTACCAAGGCTTGATTTGTGACCCAAGATATGATCTATCCTGGAGAATGTTCCATGAGCACTTGAGAAAAATGTGTATTCTGTTGTTTTTGGGTGGAATGTCCTATAAATATCAATTAAGTCCATCTTGTTTAATGTATCATTTAAAGCTTGTGTTTCCTTATTTATTTTCACTTTGGATGATCTGTCCATTGGTGAAAGTGGGGTGTTAAAGTCCCCTACTATGATTGTGTTGCTGTCGATTTCCCCTTTTATGGCTGTTAGTATTTGCCTTATGTATTGAGGTGCTCCTATGTTGGGTGCATAAATATTTACAATTGTTATACCTTCCTCTTAGATCGATCCCTTGATCATTATATAGTGTCCTTCTTTGTCTCTTGTAATAGTCTTTATTTTAAAGTCTATTTTGTCTAATATGAGAATTGCTCCTCCAGCTTTCTTTTGATTTCCATTTGCATGGAATATCTTTTTCCATCCCCTCACTTTCAGTCTGTATGTGTCTCTAGGTCTGAAGTGGGTCTCTTGTAGACAGCATATATATGGGTCTTGTTTTTGTATCCATTCAGACAGTCTGTGTCTTTTGGTGGGAGCATTTAATCCATTTACATTTAAGGTAATTATCGATATGTATGTTCCTATTCCCGTTTTCTTAAATGTTTTGGGTTTGTTATTGCAGGTGTTTTCCTTCTCTTGTGTTTCTTGCCTAGAGAAGTTCCTTTAGCATTTGTTGTAAAGCTGGTTTGGTGGTGCTGAACTCGCTCAGCTTTTGCTTGTCTGTAAAGGTTTTAATTTCTCCATCACATCTGAATGAGATCCTTGCTGGGTAGAGTAATCTTGGTTGTAGGTTTTTCTCCTTCATCACTTTAAGTATATCCTGCCACTCCCTTCTGGCTTGCAGAGTTTCTGCTGAAAGATCAGCTGTTAACCTTATGGGCATTCCCTTGTGTGTTATTTGTTGTTTTTCCCTTGCTGCTTTTAATATGTTTTCTTTATATTTAATTTTTGATAGTTTGATTAATATGTGTCTTGGTGTGTTTCTCCTTGAATTTATCCTGTATGGGACTCTCTGTGCTTCCAGGACTTGATTCACTAATTCCTTTCCCATATTAGAGAAGTTTTCAACTATAATCTCCTTAAATATTTTCTCAGTCCCTTTCTTTTTCTCTTCTTCTTCTGGGACCCCTATAATTCGAATGTTGGTGTGTTTAATGTTGTCCCAGAGGTCTCTGAGACTGTCCTCAGTTCTTTTCATTCTTTTTTCTTTATTCTGCTCTGCAGTAGTTATTTCCACTATTTTATCTTCCAGGTCACTTTCCTGTTCTTCTGCCTCAGTTATTCTGCTATTGATCCCGTCTAGAGTATTTTTAATTTCATTTTTTGTGTTTTTCATCGTTGCTTGGTTACTCTTTAGTTCTTCTACGTCCTTGTTAAATGTTTCTTGCATTTTGTCTATTCTATTTCCAAGAATTTGGATCATCCTTACTATCATTATTCTGAATTCTTTTTCAGGTAGACTACCTATTTCCTCTTCATTTGTTAGGTCTGGTGTGTTTTGACCCTGCTCCTTCATCTGCTGTGTGTTTTTCTGTCTTCTCATTTTGCTTATCTTACTGTGTTTGGGGTCTCCTTTTCACAGGCTGCAGGTTCGTAGTCCCGTTGTTTTTGGTATCTGTCCCCAGTGGCTAAGGTTGGTTCAGTGGGTTGTGTAGGCTTCCTGGTGGAGGGGATTAGTGCCTGTGTTCTGGTGGATGAGGCTGGATCTTGTCTTTCTGCTGGGCACCTCCACGTCTGGTGGCGTGTTTTGGGGTGTCTGTGGCCTTATTATGATTTTAGGCAGCCTCTCTGCTAATGGATGGTACTGTGTTCCTGTCTTGCTAGTTGTTTGGCATAGGGTGTCCAGCCCTGTAGCTTGCTGGTCGTTGAGTGAAGCTGGGTCTTGATGTTGAGAAGGAGATCTCTGAGAGATTTTCGCCATTTGGTATTACGTGGAGCTGGGAGGTCTCTTGTGGACCAGTGTCCTGAAGTTGGCTCTCCCACCTCAGAGGCACAGCCTTGACACCTGGCTGGAGCACCAAGAGCCTTTCATCCACACAGCCGGCCTGCGGTCCCCAGGACTGTCGCGGCTTCGGCCTCCGGGGCCCCTCCAGAGCCGGCAGCCTCAGTGAGGCCACCCTCCCCTCCGGCTCTGGGGCAGTTCAGTGATGGCGGAGGGAAGAGACCCCGAGCCAGGAGTTCCAGTTCTGCGGAAACACGGGCTCCGTTCTGGGCGAGGAGGTGGGACCACTCTCTGTATTTTCTTCTTAATTATAATTTGCTTATAGATTCTCTTGGGTTTCTTTGTAGATAATCATATCATTAATGAAAGTTTTGTTTCTTCTTTTCCTATTATATCTTTTATACTTCTTTTTCTTTTTTTAACATTCCTAAATTTATTTTTATTTTTTAAAAGTTATACTCCATTTAAAATTATTATAAAATATTGGCTATATTCCCTGTGTTGTACAATATAGCCTTGTAGCTTACTTTATACATAATAGTTTGCACCTCTTAATGCCCCTTCCCTCTTCCCTCTCCCCACTGGTAACCACTAGTTTGTCCTCTACATCTCTGAGTTTTACTTCTTTTTTGTTATATTCACTAGTTTATTGTATTTTTTAGATTCCACATATAAGTTATATCACACAGTATTTGTCTTTCTCTGTCTGACTTATTTCACTTGACATAATACTCTCCAAGTCCATCCATGTTGTTGCAAATGGCAAAACTGCATTCTTTTATGTGGCTGAGTAGTATTCCATTGTGTGTGTATATGTATGTGTGTATATATATACACACACATACCACATCTTCTCTGTCTGTTCATCTGTTGGACACTTAGGTTGCTTCCATATCTTAGCAACTGTAAATAGTGCTGCTGTGAACACTGGGGTGCTTGTATCTTTTCGAAATTAGTGTTTTTGGTTTTTTTAGATATATATACCCCCAGGAGTGGAATTGCTGGGTCATATGGTCGTTTTATTTTTATTTTTTTGAGGACCCTCCCTACTGTTTTCCACAGTGGTTATACCAATTAACATTCCCGCCAACAGTGTACAAGGATTCCCTTTCTCCACATCCTCACCACATTTGTTATTTGTGTTCTTTTTGATGATAGCCATTCTAACAGGTGCAAAGTGATATCTTATTGTGGTTTTGATTTGCATTTTCCTGATGATTAGTGATGTTGAACATCTTTTCATGTGCCTGTTGGCCATCTGCATTTCTTCTTTGGATACACTTCTTTTTCTTATCTTATTGCACCGGCTAAGACCTCCTGTACAATATAGATAAGAAGCACTGATAAGTCACATTTTAATTTCCTTTAATTTATTAATGTGGTGAATTAAGTTGATACACTTTCTCATATTAAATGATCCATCATTCTTGTGATAAACCCAACTTGGTCATGATGATTTTCTTCTTAGACATTGCTTAGTTAGTTTGCTATTATTTTTATTTAGGCTTTCTGCATTTGTGTTTAAGAGTGAGAGTCAACCATTATTTTCCTTTCTTAAACTATCTTATCTAGCTTGGGTTTCAAGGTTATACTGTCTTTTAAAATTTTTCAGAATAGTTTGTATAAAATATGTATGTATAAATATGTTTGTATAAAAAAGATACAGTATGTGTCTTTCCCTTGAATGTTTGGGAGAATTCCACTGAAAAATATACCAGTATTGATGCCTTTAGAGAGAGTCTTTGATAATTTAATTTTTCTTTTTTTTTTTGAAGATTTTGTTTTTTTGATGTGGACCATTTTTTTTTTAAGTCTTTATTGAGTTTGTTACAATAGTGCTTCTGTTTTGGTTTTTTGGCCCCAAGGCATGTGGGAGCTTAGCTCCCCAACCAGGGATCGAACCCGCACGCCCTGCCTTGGAAGGCAAAGTCCTAACCCCTGGACCACCAGGGAAGTCCCCCAAATTTAATTTTTCTTGGGTAATTGGTCAGCTTCATTTTTCTATCTTTTTTGGACTTAGTTTTGGTTTTATTTTCCTAGAAAATTGTGCATTTCATCCACATATCCCTTTAACATACATTTGTTCTAGGGCATCCAATAATCAGTTCTAAAATTTTTGTTGTAATCACAGTTATGTTCCCTTTTAATTTTTTCATGTTCATGTGTGTATTTGTTTACTTTTCTCCTTAATCAGTCTTGATGGAGTCTTGTTTACTTCATTAGTCTTTTCAGAGAATCGTTTTCTACCCAAGGCTTCTTGGCAAAATGGCCACTTCCAGAGCTGAGCCAGGAAATGTACACAATAAGGTTGGGACATCTTTTAATGTTAGATTACAAAAAAGGTATTGGAAACTATTAGGGTAATGTAGGATGAGTTTCAATAATGATAATAATTGCAATGGAAAGAAATCCATGAAATATGTTTAAATCCATGAGTTCATAATATTTTTAAAAAATTGGTCACCTTCAGAAAATAATAGAGATACCAGTTTCTTATTTTGAAAACTGATTTTAAAAAGAAGGGGAGGGACTTCCCTGGTGGCGCAGTGGTTGGGAATTCACCTGCCAATGCAGGGGACATGGGTTTGAACCCTGGTCTGGGAAGATCCCACATGCAGCAGAGCAACTAAGCCCATGTGCCACAACTACTGAGCCTGCGCTCTAGAGCCCGGGGACCACAACTACTGAGCCCACGTGCCACAACTACTGAAGCTCACACGCCTAGAGCCTGTGCTGTGCAACAAGAGAAGCCACCGCAATGAGAAGCCTGTGCACCGCAAGAAAGAGTAGCTCCCACTCACCGCAACTAGAGAAAGCCTGCGTGCAGCAACGAAGACCCAAGACAGCCAAAAATAAATTTAAAAAAAATAAAATTAAAATAAATAAAAATAAAAAGAATGGGAGAGAAGCAATCCCACTCCTAGGCATATACCCAGAGAAAACCGTAATTCTAAAAGATACATGCACCCCGAAGTTCATTGCAGCAGTGTTTACAATAGCCAGGACATGGAAGTAACCTAAATATCCATCAACAGAGGAATGGATAAAGAAGATGTAGTATATATATACAATGGAATATTAGCCATAAAAAAGAACAAAATAGTGCCATTTGCAGCCACATGGATGGACCTAGAGATTCTCATACTGAGTGAAGTAAGTCAGATACAGAAAGACAAATATCGTATGATATTACTTATACGTGGAATCTAAAAAAAGGGTACAGATGAACTTATTTGCAAAACAGAAGTAGAGTCACAGCTGTAGAAAACAAGCTTATGGTTACCAGGGGATAAGGGGGCAGGGATGAATTGGGAGATTGGGATTGACATATACACACTACTATATATAAAATAGATAACTAACAAGGACCTACTATATGCACAGGTAACTCTACTCAATACTCTGTGATGTCCTATATGGGAAAAGAATCTTAAAAAAGGGTGGATATATGTGTATGTATAACTGATTCACTTTGCTGTATACCTGAAACTAATACAACATTGTAAATCAACTATACTCCAATAAAAAGTTTTAAAAATTAAAAAAAAAAGAATGGGAGAGGGAATCTAGCATTTATCCTGCCTTTCCTGTATGAACTGTACCATTAGATAACCAAATAGTAGATAAAATAAAATACCTCTTTTTAAAAAGTATTCCAATTAATGAATAAAAATGAAATGATAGAATTAGAATACCAGCATTTTGCAATCCCCAACGAATAGAAAATAGTATTAAGGGTTAATGTTTTGTGCTAAGATCATAAAAAGAGAGTCAGACATAAGCCTCATGTTGAAAGAACCTACTACCACCATAGTCTTCCTAAAAGGATGGAACCTGAGTCCAGTACAATCTCTGGATTCAGCTGTCGATTTGCAAGAAGTACCAAGGAAAGGGGAAAAGTTTGAATCTTACCATGCATGTGCAAGCAAAATCCATTCTGTTGGAAAATCTACAGGTCAAATGACCAGGCTTCTTCAACAGGCTGATTTTTTTTTTAATTAATTAATTAATTAATTAATTATTTTTTGCTGTGTTGGGTCTTCGTTTCTGTGCGAGGGCTTTCTCTAGTTGCGGCAAGCGGGGTCCACTCTTCATCGCGGTGCGTGGGCCTCTCACTATCGTGGCCGCTTTTGTTGCGGAGCACAGGCTCCAGACGCGCAAGCTCAGTAGTTGTGGCTCACGGGCCTAGTTGCTCCGCGGCATGTGAAATCTTCCCAGACCAGGGCTTGAACCTGTGTCCCCTGCATTAGCAGGCAGATTCTCAACCACTGCGCCACCAGGGAAGCCCGAACAGGCTGATTTTAAGGAAATAAAAGGAATGGAAAAGGAACCTATAGATTAAAAGAGACTTAAAGGATATATCAGTTTTTTTAAATTGGGAAGACGAAACTATACTGCCTAAGGATATACATTAGGTGATAAAACTTTATTTATTTTTTAAAAGAAGTGATAACTATAAAAATCAGGGTAATGGTTACTTGGCCAATTATGGGTAGAATTACCAGATATAGAAAAACAAAATGAACAAAACAGGACACCCAGGACTCTCAGCTAAATTTGAATTTCAGGTAAATAATGAATAATTTTTCAGCGTATGTTCCAACATCCAAACTCAAACTTAACTGTGCCTCCTATATTTTATCTGGCAAAATCTTGATTTTATTCAAGATGGTAATGCAGCTTACTCCCCAGCCTTCCTTATAGCTCAGAGTGGTCATGAGTTCCCTTGTTGGCCAGAGCAATTTTTTTTTTTTTTTTTGGCCACGCTGTGTGGCTTGCAGGATCTTATTTCCCTGACCAGGGATGGAACCTGGGCCATGGCAGTGAAAGTGCCAAGTCCTTACCACTGGACTGCCAGGGAATTCCCTGGCCAGAGCAATTTAAATGAAGTCAGTGGGCAGGGCTTTGGGGAAAGCTGATTGAACCGGCAGATACCCTCCTACTCTTCCACGCAGCATGGCATTGGACTTGTAGCAGTCTTCTTGCGACCACAAGGTGACCCTGAAGATGGTAGCTGCTGCATGCTGAGGACAGAGAAGCACAGAGAGGAAGATCCGGGATTCTAGGTAACATCGTGGAACTTTGTTATATTTTGTTATCAGAATTTCCTCACTTCATTTGAAAAACTTTTCTTCTTTTACTATGTTCTGGTACACTGAGTAGCATTGGGATTATCTGCTCCTTTATGATTAGGAAGAATTCCTCTGGAAACTGTCTGGGCCTGCTTTGAGGGTGGAGGATGGGAAGGGAATAGTTGTATGATAACTTTGTTATTTCTTCTGTGATTGTTGGCTTGATTCAGTTTTCTCTTTTAACTGGAGTAAGTTTTGATAAAATACATTTTCCTAGGAAATTAACCATTTTATCTAAACTTTCAAGTTTATCAGTATGTAATTGAATGAGGAGCTTGTTTCTTATTCTTTTAATTTCTCCTTCATTTGTAGATATTTCCTCCTTATTGTTACCCATTTTGTATATGTTCTTTTTTTTTTTCCCCTTAATTAGGTTAGATGATGATTTATCTATATGTTTGGGTTTTTTCCAAAGAACAACTTCTTGGACTTATTTAGTCTATCATTTTCTGTCTGCTAATTTATCAATTTCCACTTTTGTTTCCTTTCTTCTGCTTTCCTGCACACTGCACTACTCTTTCCCCCATTCCTACCCACATTTTTTTGTTTTATCATTTCTGTGTTGTCAGAGTCGAAAACATTTGTATTGTGTTCTATAAACATATTCTTCATATTTATTTTATATTTAAGGATCAGTGTCAGTTCATTCACCATATTTTTTTTTTAATTTTTTAATTTTTTAAATTTTTGGCTGAGTTGGGTTTTCATTGCTGCGTGCGGGCTTTCTCTAGTTGCGGCAAGCGAGGGCTACTCTTCATTGTGGTGCACGGGCTTCTCATTGCGGTGGCTTCTCTTGTTGCAGAGCACGGGCTCTAGGCGCGTGGACTTCACTAGTTGCAGCATGCAGGTTCAGTAGTTGTGACACATGGGCCCTAGAGCCTGTGGGCTTCAGTAGTTGCAGTGCATGGGCTCAGTAGTTGCAGCGCATGGGCTCTGGGGTGCACGGGATTCAGTAGTTGTGGCACGTGGGCTCAGTAGTTGTGGCTCACAAGCTCTAGAGCGCAGACTCAGTAGTCAATAGAGCACAGGCTCAGTTGCTCCGCAGCACATGGGCTCTTCCTGGACCAGGGATCGAACCCGTGTCTCTTGCATCGGCAGGCAGATTCTTATCCACTGCGCCACCAGGGAAGTCCCACACCATATTTTTAAAATTACCTCTTGGTTGGCAGTTTATCCTATATGAATTTTTTCAAGAAAGACTGATGGGACTTCCCTGGTGGCGCAGTGGTTAAGAATCCTCCTGCCAATGCAGGGGACAAGGGTTCGATCCCTGGTCTGGGAAGATCCCACGTGCTGCGGAGCAACTAAGCCTGTGCGCCACAACTACTGAAGCCCACGCACCCTAGAGTCTGAGCTCCGCAACAAGAGAAGCCACCGCAATGAGAAGCCCGCACAGTACAACGAAGAGTAGCCCCCGCTCGCCGCAACTACAGAAAGCCCACGCGTAGCAACAAACACTCAACGCAGCCAAAAAAAAAAAAAAGACTGATAAAAATAACATTCCCTGAGTTGTCAAACCTATTATCTCTGATTTTTATACTTCAAACACAGTTTGGCATAGAATAAAATTCCTGGTTCATATTTTCTTTTTTCAAAAGGACTCTATGTAGGCTTTTACTAACATTGATGTTATTGTGGTGAAGTCTGAGGATAGCCTGATTTTTTGCCCTTATAAATGCCCTTGATCTTTTTATTTGGCTTCCGAAGTGATTCTTATTTAACTTTGAAGGTCAGGAATTTTACTAGGCTATGTACTGGTATTGACATTTTGTCCCTTTTTTCCTGAGTTTGGTGTGTCCTTTCAATGTATAAATTCAAATCTGCTTTTCTTTATGGAAAGTTTTCTTCAATTACATCTTTAAATAATTTTCCTCTTCCATTATGTATTATCTATTGTTTGTAACAAATTACCACACATTTAGTAGCTTAAAATATGACACATTTATTATCTCATAGTTTCAGTGGTCAAGGAGTCTGAGCATGGCTTAACTGCCTCCTCTGCTCAGGACCTCACAAGACTACAGTGAAGGTGTCAGCTGGGTTCACAGTTTCATCAGAGGCCGAGTCCTCTTCCAAGCTCAACTGGTTTTTGGAAGAATAATTTCCTTGCAACTGTAGAACTCCTGGTGGCTTTATTCTTCAAGGACAGCAGGAGAGAAAGTGTCTGACCTCAGGAAAGACTTCAGTTCCTCTTTTAAAGTCTTTCACCTGATTAGGTCAGGCCCACTCAGGATAATCTTTTAAATAACTCAGAATTAGCTGATTTGGGATTTTAATTACATATGTGAAACCTGTTCACCTTTGTCATATTCTATTGGCTGGAAGCAAAGCATAGTTTCTACCTGCACTCAAGGGAAGGGTATCACCTTAGGGTGTGTCCACCACACATTATTTCCCTTCTCTTTTATGGATTTCCCAATTACGTATATGTTGGATCTCATTCACCAGCCCTCCCTATCTATCATTTTCTCTAGACTGCTTTGCGATTCTGTATTTCCATTCGTGTTGCTCACTTTCTCATTCCTGACCTCTTTGTCACTTATGTTATTTACAGCATCATCTGATTCTTTTGTGCAGTTTCCATACTTGCTTTAATTTCTTTTTTTAAAATTTAAGTCAATATTTTAAATTGAGGTATAATTGACATATAAAATTATATTAGTTTCAGGTGTACAACATAAGGATTTGATATTTGTGTACATTACTAAATGATCACCACAGTAAGTCTAGTTAACATTGTCACCATACATAATTACAAATACTTTTTTATGGTGAGAACTTTTAAGATCTACTCTCTTAGCACCTTTCAGATATGCAGTACTGTATTATTAGGTGTAGTCACCATGCTGTACATGACACCCCATGACTTACTTATGTTATAACTGGAAGTATGCCTTAATTTCTTTGATGGCTTTATTTTTTTTTCTGCTTCTGTCTTGAGCTCTCCCAGATAATATTTCATTTCCCCCACTCCCTGTTCTCCTTCCCCCACCTCCTCTCTCCTCCCCTTTCCCTCCCCTCTTTCTCTTCCTTTTTATTAATTATTTATTTATTTATTTATTTATTTATTTTTAAAATATTTGAGTGGAAGTTTTTTTTTTTAATTTTATTTATTTATTTATTTATTTATTTTGGCTGTGTTGGGTCTTCGTTTCTGTGCGAGGGCTTTCTCTAGTTGCGGCGAGCGAGAGCCACTCTTCATCGCGGTGCGCGGGCCTCTCACTATCGTGGCCTCTCTTGTTGCGGAGCACAGGCTCCAGACGCGCAGGCTCAGCAAATGTGGCTCACGGGCTAGTTGCTCCGCAGCATGTGGGATCTTCCCAGACCAGGACTCGAACCCGTGTCCCCTGCATTGGCAGGCTGATTCTCAACCACTGCGCCACCAGGGAAGCCCCTCTCTTCCTTTTTAAAATGGTTCTGTGCTTGGTGGTTTTTTGTGGTTTTGTCTTGTAAACCAATTGTTTGGGGTTTTTTCATTCATGGCAGAATGTTTGGTCACAATTTTTATGTGCTTTGTGGCAGTTTTCTGGAGAGTAATCTTAGTTTGCTTTTCATGAAGTATCTTTTTAAAATTTAATTTAATTAATTAATTAATTTTGGCTGTGCCATGTGGCTTGTGGGATCCTAGTTCCCCAACCAGGAATTGAACCTGGGCCCTCGGCAGTGAAAGCACAGAGTCCTAACCACTGGACCACCAGGGAATTCCCTTTTGTAATATATTTTACCTGATCTTGCCCTTTTTTTTACTTATTCATTTTTGAGTGAGAGTTTTTCCTGGACTGTTTATTTGCAGGAGATTTATGTGGGAGGTGAACAAGACCATTCTGAGTTGATAGTTATTTACCTTCAGCACTTTGAAGATCATATTTTTAGCTCCATGGCTGGTCTTGAAAAGTCTGCTGTTCTTCAAATCACCATGACTTTGAAAATAATCTCTTATCCCTCTGGTTGCTTCTAAGACTTTTTTTTTTTAATATTTGGTATTCTGAAGTTACTTTATGATATGAATAGGTATAGGGTTCTTTCTGGTTATCCTGAATCTGTGGATTCTGTATTTCATTGATGTGGAAAATTATTCCTTCAAATATATGTCATTTCCTTTATTTCCTCCTTCTGAAATTCCATTTAGAAATATAATGCAACATCATCCATATCTTCCATGTCTTTTATCCTCTTTTTTCATTTCTGTCATCTCTCTGGTACATTCTAAGCAAAAATTTCTTCAGCTGTAAACCCCATGTCACAGAATCTCTCCATCTGGTTTTATTTGACAGTATTTTATTGTTTTATCTGTCTTAGATTCCACTGGAAACTTCTTTAATCATCTCAAATGTACTCATTTGATAATCTGTGCTAGATACTGTCATCTGAAGTTGTTGGGGGTCTGATTTGCTGTGTTCTTTGGACTCTCTTCCATTATAGTTTCTTTTGCATGATAGTTTGCTTCCTTGCATGTTCAATAATTTTGGATTGTGAGCTCATGATTACGTGAAGATGAGCTCCTTTAGAGAGGATGCGGATTAGCTTTACTAAGCACCTGAAGACCATTTTGTGTTCGTTTCTTAGCTTGAGGGTTACCTGGTTCATGTACGTCTGTGAATTTGAATCCTAAACCCACATAAGGAAACCTTTGTTATAACTTCTCAGGGGATACTTTTTCCCCCCTTCAAAACCCAAGATGAGATGTACCAGTTTCTATGTCAGATAGTTACTTTTGCTGGCAGGCAGCTGTTTATGTTTGTCTGACATATCATTATTGCCTTATTGCACTGGGTATTGCATTATTATTTGGATAATGTCATTATTACCCAAAGTTTGTAGTTTACATTAGGATTCACTTAGTGTTATATGTGCATTTTGTGGGGTTTGACAAATGTATAATGAAATGTATCCCCCACTATAGTATCATACAGAATGGCTTCACTGCCCTAAAAATCCTCTGTGCTCCACCTGTTCAGCCTTCCCTTCTGAACTTTTTACTGTCTCCACAGTTTTGCCTTTTCCAGAATGTCATATAGTTGAAGTCACACATATATACCCTTTTCAGATTGGCTTCTTTCACTTAGTAAAATGCATCTAAGTTTCCTCCATGTCTTTACATGGCTTAATAGCTCCTTTCTTCTTAGTGCTGAAAATATTCCATTGTTTGGATGGACCACGGTTTATCCATTCACTTACTCTCAGTTGCTTCCAAGTATTGGCACTTACGAATAAAGTGGCTATAAACACTTACATGCAGGTTTTTGCACGGACATAAGTTTTCAATTCATTTGGGGAAATACAGGCTTATGGCTGCTGGATCACATGGTAAGAGAACTGTATGTTTAGGTTTTAAGGAACTACCAGTTTTTTTCCCAAAGTGGCTGTACCTTTGTATTCCCACCAGCAGTGAATGAGAGTTCATGTTGCTCCACATCCTCGCCAGCATTTGGTGGTGTCAGTATTCTCAATTCTCAGTTTTGGCCATTTATTAGGTGTTTAATGGTATCTATCGTTGTTTTAATTTGCAGTTCCCTAATGATACATGATGTGAAGCATCTTTTCATATGCTTATTTGTCATCTATATATCTTCTTTGGTGAGATGATTGTTCAGATCTTTTGCCTATTTTAAATTGATTTGTTTGTTTTCTTATTGTTGAATTTAAGAGATCTTTTTATATTTGGGGTAACCATCTTTTATCTTTTGCAGATATTTTCTCCTAGTCTGTGGCTTGTCTTATTCTCTTGACATTGTCTTTCACAGAGCAGAAGTTGTTGTTGTTGTTGTTATTTTGTTTTGTTTTTAATTTGAGGTATAGTTGATTTACAATGTTGTGTTAATTTCTGGTGTACAGCAAAGTGATTCAGTTATACATATGTATACATTCTTTTTCAATATGGTTTATTACAGGATATTGAGTATAGTTCCCTGTGCTATACAGAAGGACCTTGTTGCTTATCTATTTTATATAGAGTAGTTTGTATCTGCTAATCCCAAACTCCTAATTTATCCCTCCCCTACCCCCTTTTCCCTTTGGTATTCATAAGTTTGTTTTCTATGTCTGACTCTGTTTCATAAATAAGTTCATTTGTGTCATATTTTAGATTCCACAAAGAAGCGATATCATATACTATTTGTCTTTCTCTGTCTGACTTACTTCCCTTAGTATGATAATCTCTAGGTCCATCCATGTTGCTGCAAATGACATTATTTCATTCTTTTTTATGGCTGAGTAGTATTCCATTGTGTGTGCGTATATATAGATATATATATATGTATGTATGTATATATATGACATCTTCTTTATCCATTCATCTTTTGATGGACATTTAGGTTGCTTCCATGTTTTGGCTGTTGTAAAAAGTGCTGCTATGAACATAGGAGTGCATGTATCTTTTTGAATTAGCGTTTTCTTTGGATCTATACCGAAGAATGGGATTGCTGGATCATATGGCAACTCTGTTTTTAGTTTTTTGTGGAATCTCCATACTGTTCTCCATAGTGGCTGCACCCATTTACATTCCCACCCACAGTGTAGGAGGGTTCCCTTTTCTCCACACCCTCGCTGGCATTTATTTTTAGACTTTTTAATGATGGGCATTCTGACCAGTGTGAGGTGATACCTCACTGTAGTTTTGATTTGCATTTCTCTAATAATTAGCAATGTTGAGCATCGTTTCATGTGCCTATTGGCCATCTATATGTCTTCTTTGGAGAAATGTCTATTTAGATCTTCTGCCCATTTTTTGATTGAGTTATTTGGTTTTTTTTGTTATTGAGTTATATGAGCTGTTTGTATATTTTGGAAATTAAGCCCTTGTCAGTCGCATCATTTGCAAATACTTTCTCCCAGTCCATAGGTTGTCTTTTCATTTTGTTTATGGTTTCCTTTGCTGTGCAAAAGCTTATGAGTTTGATTAGGTCCCGTTTATTTTTGCTTTTATTTCTATTGCCTTGGGAGACTGACCTAAGAAAACATTGGTATGATTCATGTCAGAGAATGTTTTGCCTATGTTCTCTTCTAGGAGTTTTGTGGTGTCTTGTCTTATATTTAAGTCTTAAACCATTTTGAGTTTATTTTTGTGTATGGTGTGAGGGTATGTTGTAACTTCATTGATTTACATGCGGCTGTCCAGCTTTCTTAACACCACTTGTTGAAGCGACTGACTTTTCTCCATTGTAAATTCTTGCCTCCTTTATCGAAGATTAATTGACCATAGGTGTGAAACTGCATACCTCAGATTGGGACTGGAACCCAGCCAAAACCCACATTGGGACTTGAACCCACTCTCTTTTAATTGCGATCACACACCTGGTCCCAGGACTTAAGGTCAGGTTCTTTATGTCTCATTGCAGAAAGAATTCAGTGAGAGACAAAGTGATAGGTAAGAAATGGATTTATTTAGAGAAATACACATTCCATAGACAGAATACAGTCCATCTCAAAAGGCGAGAATGGCCCTGGGAGAAACACACTACACAAAGTGTGGTCCATCTCAGAAGGCGAGAGGCCCCAAAATATGGGGTGGTTAGTTTTTATGGGATGGGTAATTTCATAGGCTAGCAAGTGGAAGGATTACTCCAACTATTTTGGAGAAGGGGTGGGGATTTCCAGGAATTGAGCCACTGCCCACTTTTTGACCTTATATGGTTAGCCTTGGAACTGTCATGGCGCTGGTGGGTGTGTCATTTAGCTTATGCTAATGTATACAATGAACATATAATTAGGCTCAAGGTCCCCTGGAAGTGGAATCTTCCTCCATCTTGGACCTAGTTGGTTCTAACCAGTTTATTTTTTATCCAATAGCTATGTCATTCTTTTACAGGTTGTGCCCTGCCCCGTTCCCTCCTGTTTCAGGTGTGTGAGTTTATTTCTGGGCACAGGGCAGAAGTTTTTAATTTTAATGAAGTCCAGCTTATCAGTTATTTCTTTCATGGATCATGCCTTTGGTGTTGTATCTAAGAAGTCATCACCATACTCAAGGTTATCTAGGTTCTCTCCCACGTTATCTTCTAGGATTTTTGTAGTTTTACACTTTACATTTAGGTCTGTGATCCATTTTGAGTTAATTTTTGTGAAGGGTGTATGTGATGAAATTTATAATAACAAATATATGTTTAGTATTCATCCCCATTTCTATCACAGAGCTCCTAAAACCCTTGGAATTTCCGAAGTGATAAGGGCAATATGTGTCTTTTGATATTCACAACAAGCCCCTTTCAACCACACCTAAGTTTATGTTAATGTGTTAACTTTTGGAAAGCCCCTAAGTATGGGGTCTGATTGCCAGGGTAATCAACCATGTGATTGAAGGGTTGTAATTTAGCCCCTGAGCTCCTGGGAGAGGGGAGGGGATGGAGTTTGAGTTCAGTCACCAATGGCCAGTGATTTAATCAAGTCATACCCAAAAAGACAGGGTTCAGAGAGCTTCTGGGTTGGTGAACATTTGGAGATACAGGGAGAGGGCACCTCTTCCCATATACCTTGCCCCTATATACCTCTTCATCTGGCTTTTTTATCTGTATCTTTTATCATGTCTTTTATAATTAACTGTTAATGTAAATAAATGTTTCTGAGTTCTGTGAGTTGCTCTAGCAAATTACCAAACAGGAGGAGAGGGTTGTGGGAATCTCTAATTTATAACTAGTCAGTCAGAAGCACAGATAACCTGGATTTGCAATTATCATCTAAAGTGGGGAAGGAGTGAGCCCTTAGGCTGTGGGATCTGACACTACCTTTAAGTAGATAGTGTCAGAACTGAGTTGTTTGGTGGTGTTGGACAAAACATAGAGGGTAAGATCTGTGTCTAGACTGATTTTCTTGCATGTAATGTCTACTTGTTCCAGCACTATTTGTTGAAAAGACTGTCTTTGCTTCAGTGTATTGCCTTTGCTCCTGTCAGAGATCAGTTGACTGTATTTATGTAGATCTGTTTCTGTGCTCTCTATTTTATTTTTTTATTGATGTGTTTGTTTATTCTTTTGCCAATACCGCACTGACTTGATTACTGTAGTTTTATAGTAAATCTTGAAGTTGGATAGTGTCAGTTCTCAGACTTTGTTCTTCTCCTTCAGTAGTGTATTGGCTATTCTGGGTCTTTTTCTTCTCCATATAAACTTTTGAATCAGTTTATCGATATCCACAAAATAACTTGCTGGGATTTTATTTGGGATTATATTCAATCTGTAGATCAGGTAGGGAAGAACTGACATCTTGACAATATTGATTCTTCCTCTCCATGAACATGGAATATCTCTCCATTTATTTAATCCTTTCATTTCATTCATCAGAGTTTGGTGGTTTCTCTTATAGATCTCTTACATTTTTCATTAGATTTATACCTAAGTATTTCATTTTTGGGTGCTAATGTAAATGGTATTGTGTTTTTCATTTCAAATTCCACTTGTTAATTGCTGTTATATAGAAAAGCAATCGACTTTTTAAAAAATATATTTATTTATTTTATTTTTGGCTGCATTGGGTCTTAGTTGCAGCATGTGGGATCTTTCATTGCGGTTCACGGGCTTCTCTCTAGTTGTGGCACATGGGCTCCAGAGCACGTGGGCTCTGTAGTTGTGGTGCACAGGCTCCAGAGCACATGGGTTCTGTAGTTGCAACACGTGGGCTCACTAGTTGTGGCATGTGGACTCAGTAGTTGCGGCATGTGGGCTTAGTTGCCCCATGGCATGTGGGATCCCAGTTCCCAAACCAGGGATCGAACCCATGTCCCCTGCATTGGATCCTTGCATCCTCTTAACCACTGGACCACCAGGGAAGTCCCTAGGAAAGCAATAGACTTTTGTATATTAACATTTTATCCTGCAATCTTGCTATAATCACTTATTAGTTCCAGGAGGGTTTATTTTTGTCAGTTCCTTCAGATTTTCTACATAGATAATCGTGTCATCTGCAAAGAAAGACAGGTTTATATCTTCTTTCTCAGTCTGTATGTCTTTTATTTCCTTTACTTGTCTTATTGCATTAGCTAGAACTTCTAGTACAATGTTGAAAAAGAATGGCAAGAGAGAGCATCCTTGTTTTATACCTGATCTTAGTGGGAAAACTCAGTTTTTCTCACCATTAAGTATGATGCTAACTGTAGGTTTTTTGGTAGATGCTCTTGATCATGTTGAGGAAGGTCCCCCCTCAATTCCTAGTTTACTAAGAGTTTTTATCATGAAGGGTTTTGGATTTTATCAAATGCTTTTTCTTTTTTCTAAAAAATTTAATTTAATTTACTTATTTTTTATACAGCAGGTTCTTATTAGTTATCTATTTTATACATATTAGTGTATTCAAATGCTTTTTCTGCATCCGATTTTTCTCTTTCAGTCCATTGTTGTAATGGATTACGTGAACTGATTTTCAAATGTTGAATCAGCCTAGCATGCCTGGAATTAATCTCATTCGGTCATGGCGTATAATCCTCTTTATAAATTATTGGATTGGATTTGCTAGTATTTTGTTGAGGATTTTTGCAGTTGTATTTTCTTGTAATGTCTTTGTCTGGTTTTTGTATTAGGGTAATGCCAGCCTCATAGAATGAATTTGGAAGTACAGTTGATCCTTGAACAACACGGGTTTAAACTGCATGAGTCCACTTATACGTGGATTTTTTTTTTTTAATAAATACTACAGTACCACACATTCTGCATTTGGTTGAATCCACAGATGTGGAACCTTGTGTACTGAGGGCCGACTCTGGGACTGGAGCATCCGTGGATTTAGTATCTGCAGCAGATCCTGGAACCATGGATACCAAGGGATGACTGTATGCTCTCTGCTTCTGTCTTCTAGAAGAGATTGTAAAGAATTAGCATAATTTCTTCCTTAAGTGTTTGGTAGAATGTACCAGTGAACCTATCTGGGCCTGTTTTACATGTTTTGGAAGGCCTGCTGTTGGACAGGGCTGGGTCCCAGGGTGGCTGGCTGTGTGGCCCTGGGGGATTCGGGGCTGGTGCCCATCTGCTGGTGGGCAGCTAAGCCCCCAGCACTAATAGGCTAGAGGGAGGACTCCGGAATGGTACTTGCTAGCACCAGTGGCCTCGTGGTAGAACAAGTACCTCAAAATGGCTGCCACCAGTATCTATGTGCCCTGGGGGACCCCATTTGCCTCTTGCCTCTCTAGGACTCTCTAAGATCAGCAAGTGGGTCTGACCCAGGGTCCTTTCAAATTACTGCCTCTGCCCTGGGTCTAGGAGCCTGTGAGATTTTGCTTGTGCCCTTTAAAAGCAGAGTCTGTCTTTCCTTCAGCCCCCTGGCTCTCCCCTATGCAATCGCCACTGACTTTCAAAGCCAGACTTTCCGTGGACTCATCTTCCCTGCGCAGGACCCCTTGGCTGGAGCCCAATGTAGGGCTCAGGCCCTTCACTCCTTGGGGAGAACCTCCACAATTGTAATTACCCTCCAGTTTGTGGGTGTTGACTAAACTGCATCTTTGCCCCTCCTACCAGTCTCCTGTGGTTCCTTCTGTGTATCTTTAGTTGTAGAAAATCTTTTCTGCTAGCCTTCAGATTGTTCTCATATAGTTTTGTAAATAGGTGTAATTTTGGTGCACCCAAAATGGGAGGAGGTGAGCTCAGAGCCTTCCTACTCTACCATCTTGGTCACACCAAAGCTTAGACTATTGATCTTAGATCTCTCTTCTTTTCTAATATATGCATTCAATACTGTTCAAAATATCCCTCTCTACACTCCTATCGCTGCATCTCACAAATTTTCATAAGTTGTATTTTCATTTAGTTCAAAATATTTAAAAATTTCTCTTGAGATTTCCTCTTAGACCCATGTGTTATCATAGAAGCAAGTTGTCTAATCTCCAAGTATCTGAGGATTTCCCAGTTATCTTTCTGTTATTGATTTCTACTTTAATTCCATTACGGTTTGCACACATTGCATGATTTCTGTTCCTTAGAATTTGTTAAGGTATGTTTTATGGCCCATAATGTTTTCTATCTTGATGAATACAGGATATTTCATGCAAGCTTGAGAAGAATGTGTATTCTGGTGTTATTGGATGAAATAGTCTATAATTATATCCAATTAATTGGTGGTACTATTTTTTTTTGAATTTTTGAAATTTATTTTATTTATTTTTTTATACAGCAGGTTCTTATTAGTTATCCATTTTATACATATTAGTGTATACATGTCAATCCCAATCGCCCAATTCATCATACCACAACCACCCCCCCACCACTTTCGCCCCCTTGGTGTCCATACATTTGTTCTCTACATCTGTGTCTCTATTTCTGCCTTGCAAACGGGTTCATCTGTACCATTTTTCTAGGTTCCACATGTATCTGTTAATATACGATATTTGTTTTTCTCTTTCTGACTTACTTCACTCTGTATGACAGTCTCTAGATCCATCCACATCTCTACAAATGACCCAATTTCGTTCCTTTTTATGGCTGAGTAATATTCCATTGTATATATGTACCACATCTTCTTCATCCATTCGTCTGTTGATGGGCATTTAGGTTGCTTCCATGACCTGGCTATTGTAAATAGTGCTGCAGTGAACATTGGGGTGCATGTGTCTTTTTGAATTATGGTTTTCTCAGGGTATATGCCCAGTAGTGGGATTGCTGGGTCATATGGTAGTTCTATTTTTAGTTTTTTAAGGAACCTCCATACTGTTCTCCATAGTGGCTGTATCAATTTACATTCCCACCAACAGTGCAAGAGGGTTCCCTTTTCTCCACACCCTCTCCAGCATTTGTTGTTTGTAGATTTTCTGATGATGCTCATTCTAACTGGTGTGAGGTGATACCTCACTGTCATTTTGATTTGCATTTCTCTAATAATTAGTGATGTTGAGCAGCTTTTCATGTGCTTCTTGGCCATCTGTATGTCTTCTTTGGAGAAATGTCTATTTAGGTCTTCTGCCCATTTTTTGATTGGGTTGTTTGTTTTTTTAAAAATTGAGCTGCATGAGCTGTTTATATATTTTGGAGATTAATCCTTTGTCCGCTGATTCATTTGCATATAGTTTCTCCCACTCTGAGGGTTGTCTTTTCGTCTTGTTTGTAGTTTCCTTTGCTTTGCAAAAGCTTTTAAGTTTCATCAGGTCCCATTTATTTTTGTTTTTATTTCTATTACTCTAGGAGGTGGATCAAAAAAAGTCTTGCTGTGATTTATGTCAAAGAGTGTTCTTCCTATGTTTTCCTCTAAGAGTTTTATAATGTCTGGTCTTACATTTAGGTCTCTAATCCATTTTGAGTTTATTTTTGTGTATGGTGTTAGGGAGTGTTCTAATTTCGTTCTTTTACATGTAGCTGTCCAGTTTTCCCAGCATCACTTATTGAAGAGACTGTCTTTTCTCCATTGTATATCCTTGCCTCTTTTGTCATAGATTAGTTGACTATATGTGCGTGGGTTTATCTCTGGGCTTTCTATCCTGTTCCATTGATCTCTATTTCTGTTTTTGTGCCAGTACCATATTGTCTTGATTACTGTAGCTTTGTGGTATAGTCTGACGTCAGGGAGTCCGATTCCTCCAGCTCCATTTTTTTCCCCTCAAGACTGCTTTGGCTATTCAGGGTCTTTTGTGTCTCCATACAAATTTTAAGAGTTTTTGTTCCAGTTCTGTAAAAAATGCCATTGGTAATTTGATAGGGATTGCACTGACTCTGTAGATTGCTTTGGGTAGTATAGTCATTTTCACAATATTGATTCTTCCAATCCAAGAACATGGTATATCTCTCCATTTGTTCAGGTCATCTTTGATTTCTTTCATCAGTGTCTTATAACTTTCTGAGTGCAGGTCTTTTACCTTCTTAGGCAGATTTATTCCTAGGTATTTTGTTTTTTTTGTTTCGATGATGAATGGAATTGTTTCCTTAATTTCTCTTTCTGATCTTTCATTGTTAGTGTGTAGGAATGAAAGAGATTTCTGTGCATTAATTTTGTATCCTGCAACTTTACCAAATTCATTGATTAGCTCTAGTAGTTTTCTGGTGGCATCTTTAGGATTCTCTATGTACAGTATCATGTCATCTGCAAACAGTGACAGTTTTACTTCTTCTTTTCCAATTTGTATTCCTTTTATTTCTTTGTCTTCTCTGATTGTCGTGGCTAGGACTTCCAAAACTATGTTGAATAATAGTGGCGAGAGTGGACATCTTTGTCTTGTTCCTGATCTTAGAGGAAATGCTTTCAGTTTTTCACCATTGAGAATGATATTTGCTGTGGGTTTGTTGTATATGGCCTTTATTATGTTGAGGTAGGTTCCCTCTATGCCTACTTTCTGGAGAGTTTTTATCATAAATGGGTGTTGAATTTTGTCAAAAGCTTTTTCTGCATCTATTGAGATGATCATATGGTTTTTATTCTTCAGTTTTGGTGGCGGGGGCGTTAAAGGTCACCAGGCTTTTTATTGCAGTTAAAGCAGACTCGGACAGGATGGTCCCAGCCTCGAGAGGGGACAGCCCGGCAGTCATGGGAACACTCATCACAGAAGCCCTGTCTGCAGGCCCAGCAGTGGTACTTGGAAAGCTTGACGCTGAACTCCTTCTGGCAATTGTGGCAGTGCAGGATCTCATGGTCTGGTACCCAGTACGCCGGCCTGGCCGCATCCTTCACCAGACCTAGTGGTATGTCACTGGCTGTCACCACGGCTCCCAGAGTGTTCTGCATGGACTTGCCCACCTTCCGAGCAATCAGCGTCCCGCCCTCATCGTCTGCCTGTGCCTCAGTAACATCTAACTGGGAATTCCTGGCTTCATAGCAGTTGTCACATACCCGCACGGGCGCAGGGCCCCAGCCCCGCTCCGGCACTGGCCGGGTCGTGGATGAACAGCTGTCACAGAAGCCCTCCCCACAGGCCCGGCAGTGATGCTTGGTGTCATTGTCTTTAAAGGATGTAGCACACTTGTTGCAGCTCAGGATCTGGGAGTTGGGCCTCCAGTAGGCAGGGGCGATCTGGTCTGTCAGCCAGGACGTCACAGCCTTGGTGGGCCCAAGGCTAAGCTCAGACACCGCCTGAGCCATGAAGTTCATCCCATCCAAGAGGCGCTGGGCAGCGTTGTTGTTGTCCTTCAGAAATCCATCAGTTCCAGGCCACACATGCACAATCTCTGTCTGCACCACTGTATCCACAGGATATTGGTTCCCAAACCAGTACTGCCGGCTGCGATAGACCACGCCGCAGTTGGGACATTCGATTACGTACCCAGACCAGGCATATTTTGCAAGATGCATCCAGGGGGAGTCGGTTGAAGCAGCCATCTTGGGCACCACGCTGACTTCATTGCCTCTCTCATAGCAGGCCTTGCAGGTAAAAACCCGGTTGTCATACTGGTGAGAGTATCTGCAGCGGCTGTTGGCTTCATGAGGTACTCCTTCTTTCCCGTGATTCATGCTGTTCTTACATCCAGCCCCGCAGCTGAGGCACAGGACAGAGCAGGTGAAGTGCTCATCTGGAAAAAAGGAGCTGTGTGCCATCTGGTCATCGGGGATCTCACCGCTGAAGCGGTCGCTGAGGGCCTTCAGAGGTTTGAAGATGATCCTCGGGTGCCGGGGAGAATGATGGTATTATTCTCTAGTTGTTGCTCCAAAGCACGCCGAAGACCAGAAAAGTCTGTGGGAGGATTGTATGTACTCGTTCCCTTGTAATGAATAGAACTGAAGGCTTCAGGGAAGCGGCCCAGCTTCCAGAACCGGTCCTGGATGAGCTTCTCGGGCACCTCGGAGGGGTGATGAGAGCCTAGCAGCTGAGTGTGCACAGTCTCGTGGAAAATGATAACAGCAGGGCCCAGGGTGGACAGGGGGACATCCAGGCCACAGCGGGCAGTGGTAGCCTTGAGCTCCTTGGTGAAGTGCTTCACATAAGCTTCTGAGGCATCCCCAAGGAACTTGAAGAGGTCACTGTGCAGTCGGTCTGCATGAGTTCGATAGACGACGAGGTCTGAGATGGCCAGGACCTTAAGCAGCAGCCGTGTTCTCTGGCTTAGATTCACTGTAGCCCCCAAGAGCCCTTCTGTGTCTATCACTGCTACTTTGTGGACTGGGTCATATGCTGCCCACACTCCCACAGTGCAGGACTCCTGGGCAGGGGAGGTTTTGAAGACTTCCCGGCCACAAAAGAAAGTGTGGTTGAGGGTATGAGACTTCTCATCCCCAGTATTTCCAAAAATGGAAGCCACTCTCAGATGCTGATCGGGTTTGCAGTCCAATTTCCTAATAAAGTCCTCTTCATTCGTTGCCTGAATTTCTTCATTCCCATCTACTAGGAGGAAACTCACAACCTTCTCAGTCCTCTTCTTCCTCTTGGTGTCCTCCTCCATCCCTTCTTCCTCCAGCAACTCCTGGACCTTAGCCACATGGTACACAGTAACAGTGTGCCTCCTTTTGTTACCCCCAGAATGAGTCCTCTTCTGGCAGTCCAGGCACAAGTTGATTTTACAGGTCTGGCACCTCACGTCTGCCCTCTGCTTCATACCTGGAGAATGCCCACTGGGGCCCTTGCAGGGGTCACAGCAAGGGACATGGCCAGCTTTGAGTCTGATCCGCTCATGGTTTCTCAGGCGCTTCTGCCTCTGGAGCTCCTCCTCGCAGCAGAGACACTGCAGGCTGCAGCACTCGTCACGCTCGAAGACGGCTTCGTCAGTCCCGCTGCAGGTGTAACTCTCCTGGCACAACAGCCCAGGGTTCAGGCCCTTTTCTGCTGGGGAAGTCTGCGCACTCATATTCAGACTGGGAAGGAAAGCATCTACCATGTAACAGTACCTGGGCTTTCCCCAGAAGTGAAGACAAAGGCGTTGAGTCTGAAGACTGAGCACAGCCTCCACAGGGTTCTGAACGCCCTTAAAAAAATGTTTTTAAAAAAACATTCGATGTCCTATTAGAATCCTTCACACATTTACAAACGTTCAGTTGTTTAATTTTCTGCTGCCAAGACTCCTGAATCAGCAGCAACGTTGACTTGGTTTGATAGTTTCATCCTCCATAAAGTGCAGGCAAATATGTGGTTAAAATTAACTTGAGAGGGTCTTTTATGGCTATCTGAGAGAGATCTGATGGGTTCACTGAGGTGGGTGCATGCATGGGGCCTTAGACACAAGGTTTTGGTAATGAAAGAGAGTGGTCAGGAGCTTTTCAATGTTATCCAGCTCAAGTCAGTATTTCAGAGGATACCTCGACGCCTCTCTCCAGCCAGGGATTCCTCACCCTTCCTTCTTTCCGGACAACACCACCACAACCCGAGAGGCAGGAGCAAGTTCTAAGAACAAAGAAGGTCCCCCCAAATCCCCCCCCCACGCTGGCAGAGGCCAGAGCCGAACCCATTGTTTATACCACCCCACCCCCGCCCCCGCCCCCCCCCCTTCCTCCCGCGGGCAGAGGGAGCTCCAGGGCTGTCGCTCGTCCAGTGCAGGACCATGCCCTTCCCTCCCCGACGGTGGCGTCCCGGGGACCCCACCAAGAAGCAGCTCTGCTGTGGCAAGGCAGCGTCAGGGGACCCCGGGGCGCTGGTGGAGGTGTGGGCTGTTCCTCAGGGCACCGGTGGATCCATCCTCATCTCCATCTCCACCCCCCTCCTCCTTCACTGCCTCCTGGGCTTCCTCCTCTCCTGTTGTCAGGATCAGCTGATCCGAGTGAACTTCTCCCTGCTCCCAATTTGTTAATATGGTGTATCACATTGATTGATTTGTGTATATTGATACGCAATATAAATATTTTGCATCCCTGGGATAAATCCCACTTGATTATGGTGTATGATCCTTTTAATGTGTTGTTGGATTCTGTTTGCTAGTATTTTGTTGAGGATTTTGGCATCTATATTCATCAGTGATATTGGTCTGTATTTTTCTGTTTTTGTAGTATCTTTGTCTGGTTTTGGTATCAGGGTGATGGTGGTCTCATAGAATGAGTTTGGGAGTGTTCCTTCCTCTGCAATTTTTTGGAAGAGTTTGAGAAGGACGGGTGTTAGCTCTTCTCTGAATGTTTGGTAGAATTCACCTGTGAAGCCATCTGGTCCTGGACTTTTGTTTCTTGGAAGATTTTTAATCACAGTTTCAATTTCATTACTTGTGATTGGTCTGTTCATATTTTCTATTTCTTCCTGGTTCAGTCTTGGAAGGTTATACCTTTCTAAGAATCTGTTCATTTCTTCCAGGTTGTCCATTTTATTGGCATAGAGTTGCTTGTAGTAGTGTCTTAGGATGCTTTGTATTTCTGCAGCGTCTGTTGTAACTTCTCCTTTTTCAATTCTAATTTTATTGATTTGAGTCCTCTCCCTCTTTTTCCTGATGAGTCTGGCTAATGGTTTATCAATTTTGTTTATCTTCTCAAAGAACCAGCTTTTAGTTTTATTGATCTTTGCTATTGTTTTCTTTGTTTCTATTTCATTTATTTCTGCTCTGATCTTTATGATTTCTTTCCTTCTACTAACTTTGGGTTTTGTTTGTTCTTCTTTCTCCAGTTCCTTTAGGTGTAAGTTTAGATAGTTTATTTGACATTTTTCTTGTTTCATGAGGTAGGCTTGTATAGCTATAAACTTCCCTCTTAGAACTGCTTTTGCTGCATCCCATAGGTTTTGGATCATCGTGTTTTCGTCGTAATTCGTCTCTAGGTATTTTTTGATTTCCTCTTTGATTTCTTCAGTGATCTCTTGGTTACTTAGTAACGTATTGTTTAACCTCCATGTGTTTGTGTTTTTTAGGTTTTTTTCCCTATAATTGATTTCTAATCTCATAGTGTTGTGGTCAGAAAAGATGCTTGATATGATTTCAGTTTTCTTAAATTTACTGAGGCTTAATTTGTGACCCAAGATGTGATCTATCCTGGAGAATGTTCCCTGCGCACTTGAGAAGAAAGTGTAATCTTCTGTTTTTGGATGGAATGTCCTATAAATACCAATTAAATCTATCTGGTATATTGTGTCATTTAAAGCTTGTGTTTCCTTATTAATTTTCTGTTTGGATAATCTGTCCACTAGTGTCAGTGAGGTGTTAAAGTCCCCCACTATTATTGTGTTACTGTCGATTTCCTCTTTTATAGCTGTTAGCAGTTGCCTTAGATATTGAGGTGCTCCTATGTTGGGTGCATATATATTTATAATTGTTATATCTTCTTCTTGGATTGATCCCTTGATCATTATGTAGTGTCCTTCCTTGTCTCTTGTAACATTCTTTATTTTAAAGTCTATTTTATCTGATATGAGTATTGCTACTCCAGCTTTCTTTTGATTTCCATTTGCATGGAATATCTTTTTCCATCCCCTCACTTTCAGTCTGTATGTGTCCCTAGGTCTGAAGTGGGTTTCTTGTAGACAGCACATATATGGGTCTTGTTTTTGTATCCATTCAGTGAGCCTGTGTCTTTTGGTTGGAGCATTTAATCTGTTCACATTTAAGGTAATTATTGATATGTATGTTCCTATTACCATTTTCTTAATTGTTATGGGTTTGTTTTTGTAGGTCCTTTTCTTCTCTTGTGTTTCCCACTTAGACAAGTTCCTTTAGCATTTGTTGTAGAGCTGGTTTTGTGGTGCTGAATTCTCTTAGCTTTTGCTTGTCTGTAAAGCTTTTGATTTCTCCATCAAATCTGAAAGAGAGCCTTGCTGGGTAGAGTAATCTTGGTTGTAGTTTCTTCCCTTTCATCACTTTAAATATATCATGCCACTCCCTTCTGGCTTGTAGAGTTTCTACTGAGAAATCAGCTGTTAACCTTGTGGGAGTTCCCTTGTATGTTGTTTGTCTTTTTTCCCTTGTTGCTTTCAGTAATTTTTCTTTGTCTTTAATTTTTGTCAATTTGATTACTATGTGTCTCGGTGTGTTTCTCCTTGGGTTTATCCTGCCTGGGACTCTCTGTGCTTCCTGGACTTGGGTGGCTACTTCCTTTCCCATGTTAGGGAAGTTTTGGACTATAATCTCTTCAAATATTTTTGGGTCCTTTCTCTCTCTCTTCTCCTTCTGGGACCCCTATAATGCAAATGTTGTTGTGTTTAATGTTGTCCCAGAGGTCTGTTAGGCTGTCTTCATTTCTGTTCATTCTTTTTTCTTTATTCTGTTCCATGGCAGTGAATTCTACCATTGTGTCTTCCAGGTCACTTATCCGTTCTTCTGCCTCAGTTATTCTGCTATTGATTCCTTCTAGTGTATTTTTCATTTCAGTTATTGTATTGTTCATCTCTGTTTGTTTGTTCTTTAATTCTTCTAGGTGTTTTTTCTTTAATTCTTCTAGGTCTTTGTTAAACATTTCTTGCATCTTCTCGATCTTTGCCTCCATTCTTTTTCCAAGGTCCTGGATCATCTTCACTATCATTATTCTGAATTCTTTTTCTGGAAGGTTTCCTACCTCCACTTCATTTAGTTGTTTTTCTGGGGTTTTATCTTTTTCCTTCATCTGGTACTGAGCCCTCTGCCTTTTCATCTTGTCTATCTTTCTGTGAATGTGGTTTTAGTTCCACAGGTTGCAGGATTGTAGTTCTTCTTGCTTCTGCTGTCTGCCCTTTGGTGGGTGAGGCTATCTAAGGGTCTTGTGCAAGTTTCCTGATGGGAGGTACTGGTGGTGGGTAGAGCTGGGTGTTTCTCTGGTGGGCAGAGCTCAGTAAAACTTTAATCCACTTGTCTGCTGGTGGGTGAGGCTGGGTTCCCTCCCTTTGGTTGTTTGGCCTGAGGCGGCCCAACACTGGAGCCTACCCGGCTCTTTGGTGGGGCTAATGGTGGACTCCGGGCGGACTCACACCAAGGAGTACTTCCCAGAACTCCTGCTGCCAGTGTCCTTGTCCTCACGGTGAGACACAGCCACCCCCTGCCTCTGCAGGAGACCCTCCAACACTAGCAGGTAGGTCTGGTTCAGTCTGCTGTGGGGTCACTGCTCCTTCCCCTGGGTCCCGATGTGCACACTACTTTGTGTGTGCCCTCCAAGAGTGGAGTCTCTGTTTCCCCCAGTCCTGTCGAAGTCCTGCAATCAAATCCCACTAGCCTTCATAGTCTGATTCTCTAGGAATTCCTCCTCCCATTGCCAGACCCCCAGGTTGGGAAGCCTGACGTGGGGCTCAGAACCTTCACTCCAGTGGGTGGACTTCTGTGGTATAGGTGTTCTCCAGTTTGTGAGTCACCCACCCAGCGGTTATGGGATTTGATTTTACTGTGATTGCGCCCCTCCTACCATCTCATTGTGGCTTCTTCTTTGTCTTTGGATGTGGGGTATCTTTTTTGGTAAGTTCCAGTGTTTTCCTGTCAATGATTGTTCAGCAGTTAGTTGTGATTCCGGTGCTCTCATAAGAGGGAGTGAGCACACGTCCTTCTACTCTGCCATCTTGAACCAATCTTCACTATTTTTTTTAAATGGTAACTTTATAATATATATATATATTTTTTCTTAATTATTTTATTTATTTTTGGCTGCGTTGGGTCTTCATTGCTGTGTGCAGGCTTTCTCTAGTTGCGGCAAGCGGGGGCTGCTCTTCGTTGCGGTGTGTGGGCTTCTCATTGCGGTGGCTTCTCTTGTTGTGGATCACGGGCTCTAGGTGCTTGGGCTTCAGTAGTTGTGGCACACGGGGTCAGTAGTTACGGCTCGTGGGCTGTAGAGCACAGGCTCAGTAGTTGTGGCTCACGGGCTTAGTTGCTCTGTGGCATGTGGGATCTTCCCAGACCAGGGCTCAAACCCATGTCCCCTCCATTGGCAGGTGGACTCTTAACCACTGCACCACCAGGGAAGTCCAAATCATAGTTATTTTTAATTGCTGGTCTGATCATTCCAACATGTCTGCCACATCTGACTCTGGTTCTGTTGCTTGATGTGTCTCTTCAAATTGGTTTTTTGTTTTTTGCCTTCTAGTATGCCTAGTAATTCTTTGTTGAAAGCTGGATATGAGACATGAGGTACTGGGTAGAGGAACTGTAATAAATAGGCATTTAGTAGTGCTGGCCAGGTGTGGAAAGTGAGAAGTGCTCTTTTGTCCTGTGGTCTATCTTTCAGTGAACTTGACAAGTTCATGCTGCCCAGTCTAGCCCACCTCTCTGGTGGGACAGGATGGCTAGAGGAGGCTGGAGTCGGGTGTCTCCCTCCCCCTAGGTCGTTTGGGTTCTATAAAACCCCAGTAGGTTCGCTGTGCTAAAACAGTTTCTTTTGAGGGCAGGCTTCCTGAGCAACAGTGCACTCTGGCTGCTTTTCCGCTCTCTCTAGCCACAGGGATTTTCTCCAGCCGTACTGCGAGGACCGGGTACAGCTCCTAGAGGAAGAACTCAGAACTGTGGGCACACCCTGCCAAAGCCGGGCTCCCCCGAAGTTCTTCACTCTTGGACATGTCCACCCTGAGCCTCCAGCAACTGGTCAGTTACAGTTTAGCTTTTCCTGCACTGATACTGGCTCCACTGAGGTTTCTGCTCACGGGTTTCTACTCAGTTAGGTTGTGATTTTTTGTATTCACCTGTCTGTCTCTCTAAAATTTGGAGGCAGCAGTTTGCCCTGTGATCTCAGTTCTCAGATGTATCTAAGAAGAGCTGTTGGTTTTCAGTTTGTTTACATTTTTACTTGTTAATGTAGAATGGCTGCTTCCAAGCTCCTTATATGCCAGACTGGAAACCAGAAGTCTCAACTCTTTATTTTTTTCCTTATGTTTTTCATTTAGTAGAAAAACAGTGTGACATTAAGAAAACATTTTAAATCTCCATAAGATGACCTGTCATGTTTTCAGTTACTCGCATTCTTTTCCAGTCTTTGTTCACATGCATGCGTGTTTTACTTAGCTATTACCACTGTAAACAGAGAAAAGTTTTCACTATATTTGTTGAGCATAGCTATCTTTAAAATTTTTGCTTAATATTCCACCTGGTTTGTATATATTTTCATAGCTTTCTTCATATTGGATGTTAGATATTGTTTGTTTCCAGCTTTCATCTATTGGGACTTATTCTTCAATTTTAGCTAGCATCCACTTATTAAACACTAAGTGCTTTACATCAGGTATTTTCATTTCCAGCTTGTAGATGAAGAAGTTGAAGCTTCGTTGTGTTAAATAACTTATCCAAGCTTATATAATGAGTAAGTATCAGAGCCAGGATTTACTTTTTTTTTTTTTTTGGCCGCACCACGCAACATGAGGAATCTTACTTCCCCAACCAGGGATCAAACCCGTGCCCCCTGCGGTGGAGGTGTGGAGTCCTAACCACTGGACCACCAGGGAATTCCCAGATCCAGGATTTCTTTTTTTTTTTTTTTAATTTATTTATTTATTATTTATTTATTTTTGGCTGTGTTGGGTCTTTGTTTCTGTGCGAGGGCTTTCTCTAGTTGCAGCAAGCGGGGGCCACTCTTCATCGCAGTGCGCGGGCCTCTCACTATTGCGGCCTCTCTTGTTGCAGAGCACAGGCTCCAGACGCGCAGGCTCAGTAGTTGTGGCTCACGGGCCTAGTTTCTCTGCGGCATGTGGGATCTTCCCAGACCAGGGCTCGAACCCGTGTGCCCTGCATTGGCAGGCAGATTCTCAACCACTGCGCCACCAGGGAAGCCCCAGATCCAGGATTTCAAATCAGACATTTTAAAACTCGAAAGCCCATATTCTTTTTTTTTTTTTTTTTTGGTGCCAATTTTAAATACAGTTTTATTTAAGACATTGCATTTTCCACTTACAATACAGTGCTTGTAAAGTGCAATGTTATTTCCTTTCCCTGTGCACACATTCCACGTTCAAGTATCAAGAATGCCCAGTTTACTACAGCAGCTCAACTTTAAAACTGCCATGGAATTTGCTACAAATTTGGGTCCTTCAGTGTTGTGTGGAACAATGCTACACCTGTGCTAGGCTGGCTTAATCAACCTCTTCAATGGTGGGCCCAGAGGAGGCACCACCAGACGGAGGAGCTCCACCACCAGGGAAGCCCCCGGGCATCCCTCCTGGCATGCCTCCTGGCATGCCTCCTGCGCTCTGGTACAGCTTGGTAATGATGGGGTTGCAGACTTTTTCCAGCTCCTTCTGCTGATGTTCAAATTCTTCCTTCTCTGCAGTCTGGTTCTTATCAAGCCAGTTGATTATTTCATCACACTTATCAAGAATCTTCTGTTTGTCCTCATCATTAATCTTGCCTTGAAGTTTCTCATCCTCAACAGTAGCTTTCATGTTGAAAGCATAGGATTCAAGAGAATTCTTCGAAGACACCTTATCCCGCTGCTTCTCACCTTCAGCTTTATACTTCTCTGCTTCCTGAACCATGCGTTCAATGTCCTCCTTGCTCAAACGGCGCTTGTCATTAGCGATGGTAATCCTGTTCTCTTTTCCTGTGCTCTTATCCACAGCAGAGACATTGAGGATGCTGTTGGCATCAATATCAAAAGTGACTTCAATCTGAGGAACACCACGGGGGGCAGGAGGAAAAGCCCATATTCTTTACTTCCGTAGTATGCTGTCATTTCAACTGACTTTTTTCTTATTTAAATGACTTCCTAAGATAAAGTCCCAGAAGAATACTGTTTGTGATTTATAATATGAATTATTAAACTTTTTTCCCAATAAGAAAGTACTATTATTATCACTTTACTAGTTTATTTTTTTCCAAATTTAATATTTTAAAATAGTACAAGTTAATGTTTATTTTGTATATAAGTTCAAAGTTTTTCAAAGTGTTTGTTTATGATTTGTTTTCTTCTTTAAATCTGTTCTTGTTTATTGCCTGTTTATAAGTGTTGTCTTGATGTTTATATTTTGCATGTAAATTTTAATTTATCAATCTGTTTCTTCTATTATTTTAACTGCTTCAAATTTTAGAAAGTTGTTTCATCAAACCTCTGATAGCCAATTATAATTTATTCTAGTTTTCCTAACATTCAACATTTAACTCCTGATTTTGAGTTTGTTTTTGTATATGGTGTAAGGTGTTTAAACTTATTTCCAAACTGTTGTTCAGTCATCCCAATATCACTTATTCAATAAAACTTTTCCTCTTGTGCTTCTGAGTGTGGTGGCATACAGAGAATTACCAGTAAGGCACACAAATAATTACCAGTCTGTCCAAAGCAGAAGAAAACAAAACTGCTCAGTGCCTCTAGGAAGAGAGGCGAAAGCAGAGATACTGACCATTTCTCTGCCGTTTACCAAGCCCTGCTTGGAGCTGGCCACGTTTGTGAGTAGGGCTAAGGTCACTCTCATTCTTGATCATGTGCTGCCCTCTAACTGCGCTGTGGGTCACCTGCAGCTTGCCACCATACTCGTGTGGAGGGCATCCTCCACAGGTACTCAGAGCCGACAGCATCTGGACCCATTTGCCTGCTTTTGCTGTTTCTCTCTTGGTGAGCTTGACTGTGCCTCTCCCCAGTAGATACCTCCTGGACCCTCCATAGGAGAAGGTGGCCTTTGGCATGTTTTCTCTAGTGCTGTGTTTTACCTTAGATTTTTTTTTGTTGTTTCTTTTACCCTTCCTACTATCATTCATTCTCAGTGTTTCCAGACTATCCTATCAGGGATTGTTCTTTTGACTTGGGGACCGTGGTTTCCTGGCTCTAATACCCATTCCTTTGTCCTCCACGGTCTGCATGCAGGGCATCCTCACGGTCTTGCTGGTCCTGTGATCTGGGTGTTTCAGTCCCGAGCACTGGCAGACAAGAGCACAGGGGTGATGGGACGTGGTGTCGTGATGTTTGGCCCACCATGCCCTTAGAGATGTTGTATCCACCATACACTTAATTCACAAAGAACCTCTGCATTGCCCCCACTTCTGAGCACATCTTCCCTGAAAAATTTGACCTGTGGTTCTAGGGCATCATATTTTCCATGCGCTGGTTGTGTTTCTCCATGTCCAGTCTTCAGGTCCTCATTCCCTAGAAGGTGCTTCTTCTGATGACTCTAATTGAAGGTAGTCCAACAAAGAAATGGGGGAGAAATTTCCCAAGGGCTTTGAAAGACAATTCTTTGCTGATACTCATGGAGTCTTATTTCAGAGACCCTGATGATAGTTCTAGAGGACTAAGAAGAGCAGGGTAGCTACAAATGCTCCCACCGTTCTTCTCTCCCAAGACTGACGGACAGTGAGGAAGCCTTCTCTGAGTGCTTTCTTTGCTCCCCTGGCCAAGGTCTACGAACCACAGTTTAAGACTTACTTCCTCAGCAATTCATTTTTGGCTCCCAAAGATTTCAGATAAGCTTTTGAGAAGAAATCTGATACACTTCTGCAGAATATAATTGGAAGATTTTTCAGATTACCTATTTACCTATAAATGCATAATTATATATATAAATAATTATGTTAAAATTTTTTAATTACAATTTATTTAAATTTATAAATATATTATACATTATTTACTTATTCATTTAATTCCTACATATTTCTTTATTCATCTTATGTAATTACCTAATGGAATATCTATCTCTTACCCCTGTTCTAGTCTTTTAAAATCAGGAACCTTATTTAAACAAATGAAAACCAGTAACAACCTGGTTCTACAGTGATGTTCCTGTCAAGGCAGAGACAAGCACTGAATCCTTTAACCAACCTGGACCAGATTGTTTGGGGGACTTCCTCCCCCCCCCCCCCCCCACAGTTTGAGTGTTTAAATACTTTGCTGGTCATTTCCATTAATATGGTGGGAACACTTTGAAATCCGCCCACATTCTCTCAGGCCTTTTGTTGGAGAAGCACCTGGGAAATAAAGGTGATGGTCCTGACTCATGTCTTTCTCTGACGTGAGGGGAAGATAGTGTCAGAATGTACCTGCCTTTACCCTCCAGCCCAGTGGCTCTGCAGGTGACCCCAGGCCAGGAGTATCAGCACCACCATCACCTGGGAATTCATTAGAAAATGCATATTCTAGGGCCCTACCCCAGACCCGCTGAGTGAAAACTTCTGGGCATGGGGTCCAGGGAACTGCATGTTCAAGCCCTTCAGGTGCCTCAGCGTCAGCGTCCCCATTTGAGAACCCCTGCTCTGGTCTGACCACCCAGTCTCTCCCTTGTGAGGGTACTTTGAATTTCTGTTGAATTCTGCTGCAGCTGCAATGATGACACCACAGTGGTCTTTGAAGGTCTGACTGATAAATTACCCCCGTCTCGAACAGGTACTGGGAGGGTTGGACCAGGAGACAGGAGAGTTGCTTTCCAGTCTGTTCTCACCACTAACTAGTCCTGGAGGAGTCCCTCTTCAGGAAAATGGAATTTTACCATCTGCTTTCATTGCTTTATGTGACAGGAAGATAAAATCAAGTAGTGGATGTTAAAGTGGTTTGAAAACGTTAACATGTAACATAAAATGCAACCTGGCAGCCATACAGAAATTTGTCCCTGTGGATGACTCTTTACCTCAAATAGATTTCCCTGTGAAGAGTGCTGTCCACCTATGGATGGGCTACATTGCATTGCACACCCACTCACATCTGTGGGGCGCACTGCTGTAAGAAACCACAGCAAATTTAGAACCTGTGAATATAGAAGATGAAATAAGCCCTAGGAACATGGCAAATAAAAAAATAGCTTTCATGAGACCCAAATCTTGGAAAATCAAATGTCTAGTTTTTTCACCGTAAAAGAGTTAGGTGGGGAAAAAAGGAGATAGATGAAGTGTTAGGAATGAAAAGGAGACGGAAAGGAGGAAAAAAACATCCATTTACTTCTTAAGAATGACCCACTCTTGCGGCACTTCAGCGCAAATCCCCACGTGGGTAAGTGGTACTCCGTTTGCCCACAGGGTGGCAGTAGCGGACCTGGAGGGGGCTCTTCTTTGGAGCAGTCTCATGGGTGCTCTTTTCTGTCTGCACAACAAAGTGAAGAAAAGAGCCTTCTTCCATTAAACACCTGTGCATTTCAGGGGGAAGTTTTGTCTTAAATTATGAAGGTAATTTCCCATTTGAGGAAAAGAAAGGTGACATATTTAGGTTCAAGTGTCACGATTGCTCATTCGGTGTTCTAAGAGAAATTACTCCTGTCACCAGAAAGGGGCCCCAGTCCAAGGCCTGGTCCACGGTTACACTTTTGTATGTCACTCGCTTTTTGGAGATAACAGGTGGAATGTTTTTAAAAGAGGAATGACAATTCACCAGTTCAGCCGGGAGTTCCTGGTAATTTACTCACTGTTCCAAGTAAGTTCAGCCTTGAACCTCAGCATCACCCTCAGTTGCCACCTGACACACCCCCCTGAGGCATCAGAGTCTTGGTGGTGGATGGTTTGCACGAAGCTGTTCAAGCTACAACACTGTGGGGCTTTACATTGTTCCAGGGCCGGTCATGGACCAGCTCACTAAGCGCAGAGGCAGAGAACAAGAGGCTTTCTGGGAAATAAAGGTCTCTTTGGGGTTTCTTTAAATTCAGATTATGTAAGTTAGATGGAGATGGGCATTTCTCCTGCTTATGTAAAAGGATTTAGACAAGGAAATCACAAAACTCATGAGAATGGGTTTAGAACTATTTGGAACTTAACAGTATTTTTCATGGTGTCCTGTCACATACACGTAGAAACGTATACTGTGCTCGCTCCTAATGACTTAGCTGGTCCCTCAGCTTTGTTCCACAGGATATGACATTTCCTCTGCGAGCTCCCCAATCATGGGGCTGTCATTCTCCTTGACAAGTAAAGAGTGACAAGATCTTTTATTAAAACGATCAGTATGTCTATATATAAAATTTTAAGTGTATATACCTGCCTCTGAAATTATCTTATTAAGAATACCTTCATAATAATCCTTTCATTTTATTGCAAAAGACACGATTGTAATAGCATGGCTAGGAAGGAAACACAGCTAATTTTCAAGGTGACTCATTTAGCAAGATGGAAAACAAAAGCTCCTTGTGTGTAAAAATATCCAGTGATTGACATGTTACCAAATTTCCACAAAATAGATTTCCATGTAATTTAAGACTTTGATTTCTTTTCCTCATAGATCATAAGAACCCTCCTGACCAGGATTAGTGTCAGGGGAACATGTTTCCTTACGAACTGAGAAGCAGAGGCTTCTGTAGGGCGGTGAAAAGATCAGGATGCTTTTGCATGAAGATGTCACTCCAGCAGTGCTGCCCCCACCCCAGCAATGATTTCCTGGCTCGGCTCTCACTCTGCAGGCAGCGGGGAGTCACTGGGAGATTCTGAGCAGAGGAGCGTCTTGATTGACCTAGGCTTTAACCTGATCTCCACGGAGATGAGGCTGGAAGAGGGTGGGGCGGCTGTGGGAGCTGCCGGTTATCTCCCTCTGACTTCATTTTCTGCCGCCTTCCGTGGTCCCTGGTCCCTGGTCCCAGCCCACCGCTCTCCTGGCTGTTTCTTGAACCACCCGAAAGCTCCCACTCGGGCCTTTTGAGCGAGGACCCCTCTGCCTGGAACCCTCTTCCCCCGGCACCCACGGGCCTCCTCTCGCCCCTTCTTCGGACGCCGGCTTCTCCTGGAGCCCTTCCTGGTCTAAAACCTACCCCCACCCACGCCAGGCCCTCCCTGCCCCCTCCCCGTCTTTATGGCTCCTTCGTACTTATTGCCAAATGACACTTTAGGTGCAGTCAGTTGGCAATGACAACGGGGTTAATGTCCCAGTAAACCCATCGTAAGTTGAAAATATCATAGGTCAAAAATGCATTAGATACACACAGCCTCCCGGACATGCCAGCTCAGCCCCGCCCACCTCACACGTGCTCAGAACACTCACATTAGCCTGCACGTGGGCAGAACCCTCTAACACAAGGCCTAGTTTATAATAAAGGGTTGACTATTTCATGGAGTTTATGGAATACTGCACTGAAAGGGAAAAACAGGATGGAGTGCGGGTCCGGATGGTTGTCAGTGTATCTATCGGTTGTTCACCCCCGTGACTGGGGGCTGCAGCTGCCCTGCCCAGGATCAGAGAGAGGGTCGTACTGCACGCCGGTCCCCCAGGGAAAGTCCACATTCTGAATTCTGAGCACGGTTTCCACTGAACACATATGGCTTTCGCACCATCGTAAAGTCGAACCATCATGAGTGGGGGGACGATCTGTGTTGATTGTGGCAGTGTCCGCATACATGGGGAGGGTCCACTCGGAAGGGCTAGGCGCCTTCACCGCTGGGTCCCTGAGGCCTGCACCTCCATCTGGCACAGGCGGGTACCACGTGGATGTTGAAGTGAGCGCCCTCCCGGCCCCGCCGTCTCCCGCCCCCGCCTCAGTGGAGCACAGGACACAGGATGTGGGGGCACATTGTCACCTCAGTGGCGCCTTCACGCTGGGCCCTTCCTGGAGTTCAGACTCCCGTCAAATGCCTACGATGGAAGGAGGTTCGTAGCTAGCTTTTCAGACTGAGCATATATCTCCAGCCACCATTCTGTTTATGGTCCAGGCCCTGCCCTGCTCTGCAGGTGGATCCGTTGCTGGATCGCCAAGAACCTCGTGACTCCCAGGGACACCCCGGCCCCTCAGCCACCCCGTGAGCGCCGTCCTGAGCCAGCGCTGGGCCACCTGCGCCCTTGCATCCTGTCGCCTGCCAGCACCCCCTGCTGCCATCCAGGCCTTTCAAAGCCCCTGCCACGTAGAGAGGGAAAACCAGAACACCACTCTTCAGCAAGGGTGCACTCTGGTGCCTATTTTTATTTTAATGACTCATTCTCTCCTACCTCATTAGGCTTGCTTCTTTCAAGGGGGAATACCTGGCTGAATCTGCATAACCCCTTATTACTGACCTACCTCTGTTCACGCAGAAATGATTGCCACTCACGGCTCTCCTACCAGCCTCTTTTTGTAAATAATCTAAATTTATTTTCTCAAAGTAGAAAGAAAGGGGATACCTTGATGGTCCCACAATTTCCTTGTTTTGCTGCACTGCAAGGGCCTGAGATTTGATTGATTGATTGATTGATTGATGGCTGCGTTGGATCTTCGTTGCTGCGCACGGGCTTCAGTAGTTGTGGCACGCGGGCTTCAGTAGTTGTGGCATGTGGGCTCAGTAGCTGTGGCGCACGGGCTTAGTTGCTCCGCGGCATGTGGGATCTTCCTGGACCAGGGCTTGAACCCGTGTCCCCTGCATTGGCAAGTGGATTCTTAACCACTGCACCAACAGGGAAGCCCAGTCCCTGAGATTTAAACGAATGTTCTTTGTCCCCGCATCAGTGGCATGCAGCTCTTAGCTGAGGAAGGAGGACCCCGCAAACGCCACTCTCAGCTCCAGGACCTCCTGACCTGCCCCCACCAGGTCCTGGTTCATGTGCTCCCCCCACCACCCAGCCTTGTTTCCCCCCCTCTTAGTGAGGCCATGGCCTTATACTTTAGAAATATTGCGAATTTGACTTTGAAGATGAAAGTTTTCCCCTCAAACCACTCCCCATTGTCATCATTCTGAAACCAGAGCTGGAGTGGGAAACAGATTTTGAGACTTTAAAAATTATTCCTTGCTGGGACCTAGAGACTGTCATACAGAGTGAAGGAAGTCAGAAAGAGAGAAACATATACCGTATATTAACGCATATATGTGGAACCTAGAAAATGGTACAGATGAACTGGTTTGCAGGGCAGAAGTAGAGACAGAGACGTAGAGAACAAACGTATGGACACCAAGGGGGGAAAGCGGGGCTGGGGGGATGAATTGGGAGATTGGGATTGACATATATACACTAATATGTATAAAATAGATACCTAATAAGAACCTGCTGTATAAAAAACATAAAATAAAACTCAAAAAAAATTATTCCTTGCTGGTCTGCAGAGGCAAAATTCAGATAAGAGAGCTTACCAGTTATACTTGCGTTTCTACCCAAAAGCTCATGGCCGCTCAGTCAAAGGCCTCTTGTTCTGATCTTCCAACACTGCCCACAGTGCCCCAGACCAGCGGCAGCGCACCCCGGGGCCTGGCATTTGGATGGAACATTTCTTCCCTGAGGAAAGAAGTGACAGTTTGAGACGGGGCGGGGTTGGGATGGAGACTGCTGTCCACCCTGAGAAGTGCCTGAGTTTGCGGGGATTCTGACTGAGCACCCCGAGGCCGTGGTCTGCTGCTGAACCTAATTATGCTTGCTTTTGTTTGCGGAACTTTGAGAGAAAAAGAAATCTGTGGCGGCCCGGAGGGTCTGGTTTTGAAATGCAAACACGGGGGTTCTGAGTCAGACTTGGGCAGGGTGGCATTTTGTCTTTAAAGAGCAGCAATGTGGTTCCTCGATTTGTCTCTGCTGTCTTGACATTTAGTTGGATTCCTGGGCAATTGGTCGGCCCGGGCACATCTCCACGGAGCACGGGGGCCTGGCCTTGGCACTGCCTGGCAAGTCTGTGTGCTTGGGGAGGGACTGTGGCTGGGAGGCCAGGCCGATTTTCAAGGCAGAACTGTGTATAAAAACACACAGTGACACATAACTTCTAGAAATTAAAATGCCTATTCTTGGGAAAAAAAGGCACACATAAGTGTCATTGTAAGTTTACTTCTAATCTCTTACGGTAGGAGCTACAAAGCTGAGTTTGCTTTCTAGAAAATTCTAGTTTATTTTCTAGAAAGTTGCATTTTATTACTGCAAAAGGATTTTATTTCCAGATGAGTATGCTTTTTTTGAGCAGGAGTTTTGGAGTCCCAGAGACAGAGGTTGAGAAGGTGATGGTGTGCAATGGCAATTCTCAAGTTCAAGGAGGGGGAAAAAGTCATGCTTTGATGGGGAGACTTCTTTTTGACTGTCCATAAACTGGCATTTAAGTAGAAGTCAGCAGTTTCTCTGCACCAAGTTAAAGAATGTGGTGCTGGGTAAAGGGAGGCTTACGCTTTATATTCATTACTAACCAAAGAAAGGCAGGGAGAATTGTGACCCATCAGGTTTTTATGGCTAAGATGGCCGAGCTGTGTTATTAGGATCACGACAGTCACAGCTGGTGTAGATGGCTGACCTGTAGTATGTTTGTGTGTACTGAGGGCAGGCGGTGGGGTGGGGAGTATATCACAGAATTATCTATAATAATTAGAATAGCTATGATTGCCTAAATCTGAAGTGTGCAACTAGAAGAGTCCTGCTGGGGAAGCAAATTGTGGCAAACATTGGGTCTGTTGTGGAAATGTTCTGAAACCAGACTGTTAAAACAGTGAGCCATTTTAAACGTAACTCGCTACGTGTTTGGAGAGAAACACATACCCCCTTGTTAGGAACCTGAAACAAACTCTTTGAGCTGCAGCGTCACAGCCGGTGAGTTTGATTGCCGGGATTAATAAACCACAGCTAAGCAAGTCCCCATCTCGGCAGGATCCTGGATTCAGCTCTTTTCTCCTTGCCCCATTGCGTTCTAGATCGATGGTCTGCATCATGTCTGGAGCCAGCCGTCAGCTGGCTCTTTTCCTCTGCGGCTGTTGCGTGGCTGCCCTGGGGGTCCAGGCCGAGGAGCGCTGCCCGGCCGAGCGTCACCAGGCTCACCAGTACGTGGTTGCCGTGTACGAGCACCGGCCCATCCTGAGCCCGGACCCGCTGGCCCTCACCAGCCGCGAGCAGGCCTTGGAGCTCATGAACCAGAACCTCGACATCTACGAACAGCAAGTGACGATCGCGGCCCAAAAGGCAAGAAGTGCTCCCGGGTCAGCTGGTTCGCAGAGCAGGGCAGATTAGCCCTTGGTGTTGCGTTACCTCTGGGAAATGAGCCCGGCCGGTAAAGATGAGCCGAATGAGTCAGTCGGCTGGAGTCCCGCTACTGCGAGGCTGGTCTGCAGCATCAGCAGACCCTGCAAGGTTGGGAGGAGTGCAGAATTTGGGGCCTGCCCGAGACTTGCTGAGTCACAGTGTACATTTTAGCAGGATTCCCCAGGTGATGCTTCCCCTCCAGCCTGGGAAGCCCAGGGCCAGGCACGCGGTGGTGCCAGAAGAGTCGCTCGGTTGCTTGTAAACAAACGTGGGTGTCCGGCTCCCACGCCTCCCTGCAGAGTCAGCTGGGGAGCGCGCCGGGGCACTGGGATTTTTTAAGGTTCCCCGGTGTCTTCAGATGTGCAGAAACATCTGAAAGCCAGCAGGCACGACGGCCTCTCATGCTCTCGGAGGCTTTCAGCGATAACTAAAGTAGTAAGCGGCCCCAGAGCTGCGTTTGCTGCCTCCCGATGACGTGGGGCTCCTTTCTGGTCCCCGCGCCGGACCCCGAACGGCCTGAGAGTCCGTCAGTCCAGACACAACCCAGCCCAGCGGACAAAGGACGCCGGTGCCGCCTTTGTGAAGGCTTCCTGCGCGGCCCCTTTTCCGCTCCTGCCGGGAAGGGTGGGGCAGACGGGGGTGGGGGGTGTGGGAGCCAGAAGTCTGTGTAGGAACATGGCCTGCTGGGAGGGCAGTCTGGCCTTGAGCCCCGGCGGGGGCGGGGGACCCGCCCGGCTGCTGGAGGAAGCCCCGCTCCGCCCTGCCGGGACAGCAGGCGGGCTCCCTGCGAGCGGAGCGGCCCGCGTCTGTGAGTTCAGCGGGCAGAGCTGTGGTGCCTGCAGGTCCCGTCCGAACAGCCCCCGTCTCCGTTCAGGGTGGTCAGCACTTCCTGGACAACCACTGGCCATCGCTACCTTTTAAAATGTAGCCTGTAGTACCTATATACGTAACACACAAATGTTGGAAGGGCGCTTAAAGGCCGGTCCAGCTGTTCTGATGGGTGACACTGCTCTTTTTTTCCCAACCCGACGTCCAGCTTCCCCTGGACGCCTCCAGTGGCCCAGGACTCACTGCCCACTTGAGGACAGTGGGAACGTCTGGAAAGGGCTTCCTTTCTATGGGCAACAATCAGCCTCCCTGTGACTGCCACCCATCGTCCTGTCCTCCTGGCCAAACAGAACAGACTGAATCCCATCCCACACACGCCATCTTTCCCAGATCTGAGGACGGCCCCAGCATGTCTCCCAGGCTGTGTCTCTCCAGTCCCACCCACAGTTCCCTAAGGGATGCGGTCCCAGCCCTGTCCCCCAAGCCTTTCCGGGTTACGTCCGTGCCCTGAGCTGCACGCGGTTTTGCCGAGGGCAGGGCGGAGGAGACCTGCCACCATACTCATTCTAGGTGTCCCCAGAAGGAAAGCTTTTGGCAGCCACACCTTGCTGTGGGTTCATCAGGCGCTTGCTGTCAGCCAGAGCTCCTGAGCCCTTTTCACACAGACACACACGCTGTCCTGTACTTGTTAGGTTAATTTATTTAACCCGAGAGCAAAGCCTCACATTTATGCCATTGAATTTCATCCTGGTGGGCTATTTGGGGGTCTTTACTGACAGACATCCTGCATATCAGTTACCTTCACGTCATTCACACTTCTGGGACATACTTCATTTGTGTCTGCACTGAAGCCGGTGTAAAGCCATCCCAGCCCGTGCCCGCAGGCCTCCTCCTGACACAGGTCCATTCTCGGCACGAAGGTGTTGGCTTGCGGGCAGCTGAAATGTCACCCCCTTCTTCCCCATCCTTCCACAAGACCATGCTGAGACACTTGGCAGATGCCACACTGAAACCCAGAGACTGTGACTGCAGTTTTCCCCCGCATTTTACTCACCTGCCCCCCAAATGAAACATGTAACATGTTTTTCTTGAACCCATGCTGCCTGCAGGCATCATTCCTTCTCTGTCTGTGGTCCAGGAGCAGGGACAACAGCTGTTGATCCAGTCCCTTTTAGGGCTTACAGACATCTCGGCTCCCCTACGTGGTTATATGTGGTAAAGTAACCTCTGACACAGGTTGATACCATGCATGTGTCAAAGTTTTATATCAAACTTGCTATAAGGGCAGAGGTTCCTGCAGGCCAATTAAATGAGTTCTCTTATTTACAGGGAAGAAAAGGAGTTGCGCTTAAAGATATTAGGCTGGGTGGTCAGCTGGGCTGGCCCCCGGAATTCCCCAGGAGCTCTTGAGCTCACTGGTCTGTCAGAAAATTGCTCAAGCCCTTTATCAGGAATGCAAATTCCTTCCTAGAATGGATGGGTAATCACATCAGACCCAAAGTTCTGTCCCGGCTCAAGTCTGAGTCCTCATTCTGGGCAGATGTATATTAGGAAATGCAATTTAATTTTAATATTAATCTAATATGTATCCATAACTGTTAATGTCCATAGGAAACCATTCAGTGCTTTCAAAGTTGTGTTTTTAATAAAGGAAAACAAGTGTCCAAGTATAATTTTCGAAAAGTTAGAAACATGACTCTTACACATCGAGAAGAATGGACATGTGTCAAAGCTCTTATTTAACTCATTAACTCAGGAACCAGTAAGATGGTAAAGCTGGTTCAAAAGATAACTTGAGGAACAGATGTGAGTGTATCCATCAGTCAAATGAATGTTGAAATGAATCTGCTAATAGATACAAAACAGGCTAATGTCCTACAGGGCAATAAAACTGTCATGTTTAGGGTGCTCTTTTATTAAATAGCAAAGTCAAACAGTGATACATTCACTAGATGAATAATCCTCGAGTGTGCTTGTCAGTACCCTGGTATATTGTAGAAAGATATACGTATACAAAGAATGTATACATAAATTCTTCGTCTTGCTTTATTTCCAAGTTTGTGATAATTTTTCTTTCTAAAGTGCAATAAGATGACCAGCCTCATATTCTGCTGGAGGGAGTGTACATTGCTGTAAGCTTTCTGGAAAGCTACTTGGCAACGCATATTAAGAATTTAAAATTTTTCATACACTTGACTCAGTATTTTCACTTATAAGGCTTTATTCTAAAGAAATAATCAGAGTTCCAATCAAAGATTTGTGTACAATGCTCATTCAGGAAGTGTTTTGAGCACCGTGTACGCAGATGGTCAACACAGTTTTTTTATTACAAAATGTTGGGAACAATTCAAATGCCCAATAACAGAGGATAAACTGTGGTGTCCTCTTAAATATAATCCAGCATATAATACAAGTGATATTTCTGAAGGTATCTTTGTAGTCTTGATGCTCTGTAGTGAGAGAGTCAAGATGGAAAACCGTTTGTTTATTATTGTCTCAATTATATACGCACACACCTATACAGAGAGGGGGAAAAAATGAAAATAGGCAAGATGTTAACAATAAGTATCTTCATGATATAGGATTATGAATTCTTCCTTTATGTTGTCTTTTCCAAATTTTCTACACTTAAACTTTTGAAAATTTTTTATAACCAGCAAAAAAATTATAAGGAGTTTGCAGTGCATTCCAGAAATAGTGACTCAAATTGCCTGTTATTTTAGATTATTCGTGCTTGCTCTGCCATCCTCCTCCACCTTTCACTGTGGGGTGATGCTGCCCCAGGCTTAACATTTTCAGCCGAGCAAGTGGAGAGCGGCAGCCGAAGGGGCCCTGGCGCTGGGAGCTGAGGGCTGCCCTGTTTGTTTGGGTTTCCTCAGGTTGCTGCCACTGTCACAGGGAGCCTCGGGCTGTCACAGGCAAGGGCCCCCAGTGTCTCCAGCTGTGGGAGAAGGCCTGTAGGGCGGTCAGGGCTCTGACGGGAGTCTCCTAACTCCCAGTGGGAGAAAGGCAAGTTAGAGCAAGTCCTGGTTCCTATGCTGAAGTCAATGCACTTGACTTTCACCCACCAGCCCACTGGGGCCCGTTAGAATCACGTGGGGACCTGTTGCCGGGACGCCACCCACAGTTGGTTGAAGCAGACTTTTTAGGGATGGGCCCAAGCATCACCGCTAAACAAAGATTGTGTTTTCAGAAGTCCCCTGTCTGATTTAGAAGCACAATGAAGGTTGAAAACCACCCAGCGGACTAGCGGTAGCACATCTGCTGAGCCTGATACTCAGGCCTGTTATAGTCACCGCTCCATCTCCCATGGCACCACCACCAACCCCAAACCCCTCCAAGCTCCTGCTCCCTTCAGCCAGACTCACTTGTAACCTTCTTCCCTGACCAGCCCTCGGTACGGTGCTGGTCCCTAGAAGACTTTGTCTTTCTTCCCTCAGAGTTAAGCCAAGTGAGACGGCTCCCCCAAGGCTCAGATCCCTGCCGAGCCCAGCTACCATGTCTGGACCTCTGTGGTTCCTGGTTCAGAGCAGCTGCAGGACAGAGGTCAGAGGAATGAAGGGGTGCTTCCCGTTATCTGTTAACGGACTATTCTCTGATGTTTTGACTTGCAGGGTGTACAGATTATAGTGTTTCCAGAAGATGGCATCCATGGATTCAACTTTACAAGAACATCCATTTACCCGTTTTTGGACTTCATGCCTTCTCCCCACTTGGTCAGGTGGAACCCATGCCTGGAGCCCCACCGATTCAATGACACGGAAGTATGTAAGGGGACCGGCCTTCCTCCTCAGGAGGTGGGAGGCTCACGGAGATGAACCAAGCCAGGGGCCAAGAGCCAGGACATGTTGAATAAGACTGACAGGAGCCCTTAGGGGCCTGAGAACCAAACCCGAGCTCCATGTGCCACAGTCATTCACTTAAAGAATGTCTGCTATTATGAGGCATTTACTCATCTGTGGATCGTTCTATTTGTTAATCACACAAGAAATGCATGAATATATGCTTCTACAACAAATCAAAGTTAAAAAAATGAAAGCCCACCTTCACCACACCCTATCCCTCATCCACCTCCCTTTCTAGACAAACTGCCATCAGTGCATCCACCTATATTCTTTTCTATGCATCTCATAGATACTGACATCTTTATTTTTTAATTTTATTATTTTTACTGAAGTACAGTTGATTTACAATGTTGTGTTAATTTCTGCTGTACAGCAAAGTGATTCAGTTATACTTACATATATTCACTATTTTTTATATTCTTTTCCATTATGGTTTATCACAGGATATTGAATATGGTTCCCTGTGCTATACAGTAGGACCTTGTTTATCTATTTTATATATAGTAGTTGGCATCTGCTAATCCCAAACTCCCAATTCATCCCTCCCCAGCCCCCCTTGGCAACCAGAAGTCTGTTCTTTATATCTGTGAGTCTCTTTCTGTTTCATAGATAGGTTCATTTGTGTATATTTTAGATTCCACATATAAATGATATCAAACGTATTTGTCTTTCTCTTTCTGACTTATGTCACTTAGTATGATAATCTCTAAGTCCATCCATGTTGCTGCAAATGGCATTATTTCATTCTTTTTATGGTTGAGTAGTATTCCATTGTGTGTATGTATATATGTATATGTGTATATATCTATACACATATACCACATTTTCTTTATCCATTCATCTGTTGATGGACATTTAGATTGTTTCCATGTCTTGGCTGCTGTGAGTAGTCTGCTGTGAACACAGGGATGCATGTTTCTTTTTGAATTATAGTTTTGTCTGGGTATATTCCCAGGAATGGGGTTGCTAGATCATGTGGTAGTTCTGTTTTTAGCTTTTTGAGGAACCTCCACACTGTTTTCCACAGTGGCTGCACCAATTTACATTCCCACCAACACTGCAGGAGGGTTCTCTTTTCTCCACACCCTCTCCAGCATTTGTTATTTGTAGACTTTTTAATGATGGCCATTCTGACCGGTGTGAGGTGCTACCTCATTGTAGTCTTGATTTGCATTTCTCTAATAACTAGCAATGTTGAGCATCTTTTGATGTGCCTGTTGGCCATCTGTATGTCTTCTTTGGAGAAATGTCTGTTTAGGTCTTCTGCCCATTTTTCGATTGGGTTGTTTTTTTGTTGTTGTGTGAGCTGTTTGTATATGTTGGAAATTGAGCCCTTGTCAGTCACATCATTTGCAAATATTTTATCCTAGTCTGTAGGTTGTCTTCTCGTTTTGTTTAGGGTTTCCTTTGCTGTAGAAAAGCTTATAAAGTTTGAATGGGTCCCATTTGTTTATTTTTGCTTTTATTTCTGTTGCCTTGGGAGATTGACCTAAGAAAACAGTGGTACAATTTCTATCAGAGAATGTTTTGCCTATGTTCTCTTCTAGGAGTTTTATGGTGTCATGTCTTATATTTAAGTCTTTAAGCCATTTTGAGTTTATTTTTGTGTATGGTGTGAGGATGTGTTCTAACTTCATTGATTTACCTGTGGCTGTCCAGCTTTCCTAACACCACTTGCTGAAGAGACTGTCTTTTCTCCATTGTATATTCTTGCCTCCTTTGTTGAAGATTAACTCACTGTAGATGTGTGGGTTTATTGCTGGGCTCTCTGTTCTGTCCCATTGATCCATATGTTTGTTTCTGTGCCAAGACCACACTGTTTTGATTACTGTGGCTTTGTAGTATTGTCTGAAGTCTGGGAGGGTTATGCCTCCAGCTTTGTTCTTTTTCCTCAGGATTGCTTTAGCAATTCTGGGTCTTTTATGGTTCTATATAAATTTTAGGATTATTTGTTCTAGTTCTGTGAAAAAATGTCATGGGTAATTTGATAGAGATTGCATTAAATCTGTAGATTGCTTTGGGTGGTATGGCCATTTTAACAATATTAGTTCTTCCAATCCAAGAGCATGGGATATCTTTCCATTTCTTTATTTTTTAAAATTATTTTTTAAAAATTAATTTATTTATTTTTGGCTGTGTTTGGTCTTCATTGTCGCACATGGGCTTTCTCTAGTTGTGGCGAGCGGGGGCTACTCTTTGTTGCGGTGCATGGGCTTCTCATTGCAGTGGCTTCTCTTGTTGCAGAGCAAGGGCTCTAGGCACGCAGGCTTCAGTAGTTGCAGCTTGCGGGCTCATTAGTTGTGGCTTGCAGGCTCTAGAGCGCAGGCTCAGTAGTTGTGGCACACGGGCTTAGTTGCTCCGCAGCGTGTGGGATCTTCCCGGACCAGGGCTCGAACCCGTGTCCCCTGCATTGGCAGGCTGATTCATAACCACTGTGCCACCTGGGAAGTCCCTCCATTTCTTTAAATCATCTTCAGTTTCCTTTATTAATGTTTTATAGTTCTCAGCATATAAGTCTTTCACCTCCTTGGTCAGGTTTATTCCTAAGTTTTTTTTTTTTTTTGATGCGCTTTTAAAAGGGATTTTTTTTTTACATTCCTTTTCTGATCATTTATTTTTAGTGTACAGAAATGCAACTGATTTCTGTATGTTAATCTTGTATGCTGCTACCTGGCTGAATTCATTTATCAGTTCTAGTAGTTTTTGTGTGGAGTCTTTAGTGTTACTATAGACTATATATATATAGTATCATGTCATCTGCACATAATGACAGTTTTACCTCTTACCTTCCAATTCAGATATGTTTTATTTCTTTTTCCTGTCTGATTGCTGTGGCTAGGACTTCCAATACTATGTTGAATACAGGTGGTGAGAGTGGGCATCCTTGTCTTGTTCCAGATTTTAGCGGGAAGGCTTTCAGCTTTTCACCTTTGAGTATTATATTGGCTGTGGGTTTGTCATAAAAAGCTTTTATTATGTTGAGATATGTTCCCTCTGTACCCACTTTGGTGAGAGTTTTTTCCATGAATGGATGTTGAATTTTATCAAATGCTTTTTCTGCATCTATTGAGATGATCATGTGTTTTTTGTCTTTTGTTGATGTGATGTATCACATTGATTTGCGTATATTGAACCATCCTTGTGACCCTGGGATGAAGCCAACTTGGTTGTGGAGCATGATCTTTTTTATGTGTTGTTGGATTCAGTTTGCTAATATTTTGTTGAGAATTTTTGCATCTATATTCCTCAAAGATAATGGCCTGTAATTTTCTTACTTGGTAGTGGCTTCATCTGGTTTTGGTATCAGGATGATGGTGGCTTCATAGAATGTCTTTGTGAGTGGCCCCTCCTCTTCAGTCTTTTGGAAGAGTTTGAGAAGGATCAGTATAACAGTTATTCTTTGTATGTTTGGCGGAATTCCCCAGTGAAGCCATCTGGTCCTGGACTTTTGTTTGTAGGAAGTTTTCTTTTCTTTTTTTTTTTATTATAGATTCTATTTCACTTGTAGTGATCAGTCTGTTCAAATTATCTATTTCTTCTTGATTCAGTTTTGGTGTGCTGTATGATTCTAGAAACTTGTCCATTTCTTCTAAGTTGTCTAATTTGTTGGTGTATAATTGTTCATAGTATTCTCTTACGGTTTTCTGTATTTCAGCAGTATTGGTTGTTATTTCTCCTTTTTCATTTCGTATTCTGTTTATTTGGGTCCCCTCTCTTTTCTTCTTGGTGAGCCTGAGCAGAGGTTTGTTGATTTTGTTTACCCTTTCAAAGAACCAGCTCTTGGTTTTATTGATTTTTTCTATTGTTTTTTAATCTCCATTTTATTCATTTCCTCTCTGATCTTTATTATTTCCTTCCTTCTGCTGACTTTAGGTTTTGTTTGCCCTTCTTTTTCTAATTCTTTTAGGTGGTAGGTTAGGTTGTTTGTTTGAGATTCTTGTTTTTTGAGGAAGGCCTGTATCACTATGAACTTCCCTCTAAGAACTGCTTTTGCTGCATCCCATAGATTTTGTATGGTTGTGTTTTCATTGTCATTTGCCTCAAGATATTTTTAAATTTCTTCTTCGATTTCATTGTTGACCCATTGGTTTTTTAGCAGCATGTTGTTTAGTCTCCATGTAATTGTTTTTTTCTCATTTCTTTTTCTGTGGTTGATTTCTAGTTTCATGCCATTGTGGTCAGAAAAGATGCTTGAAATAATTTCTATCCTCTTAAATTAGTTGAGGCTTATTTTGTGCCCTAGTATGTGGTCAATCCTAGAGAGTGTTCCATGTGCACTTGAAAAGAATGCATTTTTTTTTGATTTAATGTCCTGAAAATATCAATTAAGTCCAACTGTTCAATTGTATCATTTAGGATCTCTGTTGCCATATTGATTTTCTGTCTAGAAGATCTGTCCATTGATGTGAGTGGGGTGTTAAAGTCTCCTATTATTGTGCTCCTGTCAGTTTCTCCCTTTATGTCTGTATTTGTTTTATGTATTTGGCTGCTCCTGTATTGGGTGCATATATGTTGATGAGTGTAATATCTTCTTCTTGTATTGATCCTTTTGTCATTATATAGAGTCCTTCTTTATCTTTCTTTATGGCCTTTGTTTTAAAATCTGTTTTGTCTGATATGAGTATTGTGACCCTTGTTTTCCTGTCATTTCTGTCTGCATGAAATATTTTTCCACCCCCTCACTTTCAATCTATGTGTGTCCTTTGCCCTAAAGTGAGTCTCTTGTAAGCAGTATATTGTAGGCTCTTGTTTTTTAACCCAATCTTCCACTCTGTGTCTTTTGATTGGAGCATTTAGTCCACTGACATTTAAGGTAATTATTGATAGATATGTATTTATTACCACTTTAGAACTTGTTTTCTCCTTGATTTTTAAATTTCTGCTTTGTTCCTTTTTCTTTTTCCTTTTGCGGTTTGATGATTTTCTTTTGTATTATGCTTATGTTCTCTTCTTTTTGGTTTTTGTGAATATATTGTATGTTTTTGATTTGTGGTTACCCTGTATTTCAAGTATGTTAACCCCTTCCTATATCTAATTGCTTTAGACTGGTAGTCATATAGACTGAAACACGTTCTAGAAAAATAATCTACATTTTCATACTCTCCTCTTTCACATTTTATGATTTTAATTATTTTATGATTTTACACCTTCATATTCATCTGTTTGCTGTTCATTGTGGTTATCATTGCTTTCACAGAATTTTTTTTTTTTTAATCTGTGTACTGGCTTATTTAAGTGATTTATTTTCCAATTGTGATTTTCCTCTTTCCTATAGATTCCTTCTTCTTTTCTATTTAGAGAAGACCTTTCAATATTTCCCTTAGGATAGGTTTACTACTGCTGTATTCTTTTAGCTTTTGCTTGTCTGGGAAAGTCTTTCTCTCTCCTTCTATTCTAAATGATAATCTTGCTAGGTAGAGTATCCTAGGTTGCAGCTTAGGATAGAGTATCCTAGGTTGCAGTTTGCCACTCCCTTCTGGCCTGCAGCTTTTCTGTAGAGAAATCAGCTGGTAGCCTTATGGGGGTTCCCTTGTAATTAACTCTGTTTTTCTCTTGCTGCCTTTAGAATCCTCTATCTTCAACTTTTGCCATTTTAATTATAGTATGTCTTGCTGTAGGTCTGTTTTGGTTCACCTTGTTTGGGACCCTCTGTGCTTCCTGTACCTGGATATCTGTTTCTTTCTTTAGGTTTGGGAGGTTTTCAGCTGTAATTTCTTCAAATACATTTTCGATCCCCTTTTCTCTTTCTTTTCCTCTGGAATCCCTATTATGTGTAGATTGGCATGTTTTATATTATCCCATAGGTCTTTTATATTGCTTTCATCTTTTTTTATCTGGCTTTCTGTCTACTGTTCTGATTGAGTGATTTCCTTTATTCTATCTTCTGGATCATTTATTTGTTCTTCTGTATTATTCAATCTGCTGTTCATTGCCTTTAGCTCAGCTTTTGTCTGGGCAAATGAGCTTTCTAATTTTTCTTAGCTCCTCTTTATAGTTTCTAGTTCCTTTTTACAGTAATCTGCATTTCTATCAATAGTCCTTCTTAATTCCTTTAGTATTTTCATTATCTCCTTTTTGAACTTGGTGTCTGTTAAAGAGATCTGTTTCATTGTTTGTTCTTTCAGGGGAATTCTCTTCATCTTTTAATTGGGAATGGCTCCTCTGCTTCTTTATTTTACTTATGTTTCTCTTACTCTGTGAGTTTGGGAGAAACAATTATCTACTGTGGTCCTGGAAGGCTATTTTTATGTGGGAGTGTCCCTGTGTAGCCTGTGTGGGTTTAATATTTTTTGGTATGAGGGCTGTTTTCACTATGAGTGACTGCGATCTCTTTCCTCAGTGTGTGCTGGCCGTTATGCCCTTGATAGGAGGTGTGGTGGTGTTGTGGTGACCAGAGCCTGCACTGGGTATTGAGCAGGGTCTGCTCCCTAGTTGTTGGAGTAGAAGCCCCTAGGATCCATTTCTGAGCTGGGGTACGAAGTAGGCAGGATTGGAGCACTCCCACTGGGAGAGGACCCACTGAATATTCCTCTGCCAGAGCTGTTCACCAGTGAGGGTGCTCTGTGGTGTCACCTGTTGTATGCTTACAAAGTACACTGTTGTTGGCACTGCCTTCAGCCCCATCTCAACCTTGGGAATGCTGTCAGTCAGCCCTGATGTCCCTCAGGCATTGTTTTCACAAGGCTACCAGTGCAAATCCATTGAAGTCAGGTACCAAGACTGCAGTAGTCACACACCTGGACCTGCTGTGGGAGCTATGGAAGCAGCCCAGACCCTGGCCCAGCCTCTATGTACATGCACCCACAAAGCCCACAGATGCTAAGGCCAGTCCTGTCCCAGCCACGGGAGTACATTGTCCACTTGGGTGTCCCTCAGGCACTGAGTTTACAAAGCAGGTGCCAGTAGGGTAAATCTGCACAGCCGCAGGGAGAGGGCTCAGATTTCAGCCCCGCCTCTGCATGTGGGCAACCCACTAGCGCACTCCCAGAGCTCGTAGAGGAGCACATGGAGAGAGGCTGCTGTGATGGGCCCCACCCCTCACTTTGCTGACATGTGTGTTGACAATGGGGTTTCAATGGTGGCACACACCTGCCATGAGCATGCCAAAAGTGAGGCTACTATGGCAGGCTCGCCCCTCCATTCCGCGCTCCTTGACAAAGGCTCTTCGCTTCTATGGAGGGCCCGGGCTTTCTCCATGTATACCGCTGGTTGCAGCCCGTACCACACTCCAGCCCCTTCAGGCTGTCTCTGCAGCCAACCGCAGTGCTCTCCCCAGGTCTGTCCTCTGAAGCCCGAGTTCCAGCACCCAGCCCCAGCACGTACCAGTGGATGTGCGTCTCAGGCTGAGGAGCGCAGGGCAGTGGCCTGGCTGATCCTCCTCTCCAGTGAAGGGGCTTCCCAGAGTGTAGGAACCTTTTCTCTTTCACAACTACCTCCCAGGGGCACAAGTCCTGTCCCAATTCCTTTTTCTTCTTTCGCCCTACCCAGTTATGTGGAGATACTTCTTGCGATTTTGGGTGTTGGAGATATTCTGCCAGCGTTCAGTAGGTATTTTGTGAGAATTGTTCCAGATGTAGATGTATTTTTGTTGTATTTGTGGGAGGAGGTAAGCTCCATGCCCTTCTACTCCGCCATATTGATTGGAGCCCCCCAAGATAAGCACTTTTAAAATTACTTTTTAAAGAGCACCAAGTTTTCCCTTTAAAAGATTTTGATTGCACTTTGCATCCCCAGTAATAGTGCATGAGTGCCTGTTTGCCCATCCTTTGGTCAATGCAAGATAGAATAGTCTTTTTAATTTTTGCCAATCTTATAGAGGTGAAAAATGATACCTCATTATCATTTTAATTTTTACCTCCTTACTACTACTGAGACTGAGCATCTTGTCAATGTTTGTTGGCCATTTGTATTTGTTCATCTATGAACCATCTGTTAATATCCTTTGCACGCTTTCAGTAGTGGTTACTTTTTTCTTATTGATTTATGATAGCCATGTATATATTATCAATACAATACAGGTACTATTTTAAAATTGTAAGAAAAAGGCAGGGTTTAAAAATTTCCTTTATTTACACTTTTTGTTTTCCCTCTAGGTCCTCCAGCGCCTGAGTTGTATGGCTGTCAAGGGAGAGATGTTCCTGGTGGCCAATCTTGGGACAAAGCAGCCTTGTCATAGCAGTGACCCAGGGTGCCCAAATGATGGCAGATACCAGTATAACACGAACGTGGTGTTCAGCAGTAATGGAACCCTGGTTGACAGCTACCGCAAACAAAACCTCTACTTTGAAGCAGCGTTCAATACCCCCCTGGAAGTGGATCGCATCACCTTTGATACCCCCTTTGCTGGCAAGTTTGGCATCTTCACTTGCTTTGACATATTGTTCTTCGACCCTGCTGTCAGGCTCCTCATAGACTCAGAGGTGAAGCATGTCGTGTATCCGACCGCCTGGATGAACCAGCTCCCACTCTTGGCAGCCATTCAGATTCAGAGGGGTTTCGCCATCACCTTTGGCGTCAACTTTCTGGCTGCGAACATCCACCATCCATCTCTGGGGATGACAGGAAGTGGCATACACGCCCCTCTGAAGTCCTTTTGGCACCATGACATGGAAAGCCCCGAAGGTCACCTTATAATTGCCCAGGTAGCCAAAAATCCACAGGGTCTCATTGGTACAGGGAATGCCACAGGGAAAATGGACCCATCCCATAGTAAGTTTTTAAAAATCTTGGCAGGGGATCCATACTCTGAGAAGGATGCTCAGGACGTCCACTGTGATGGAGCCCCCAAATGGAACACGAATGCCTCTCCCACGTTTAACTCTGAGATGATGTATGACAATTTCACCCTGGTTCCCGTGTGGGGCAAGGAAGGCTACCTCCGAGTCTGTGCAAATGGCCTTTGCTGTCATTTGCTTTACCAGAGGCCCACTCTGTCCAAGGAGCTGTATGCCCTGGGGGTCTTTGACGGCCTTCACACTGTGCACGGCACTTACTACGTTCAAGTCTGTGCCCTGGTCAAGTGTGGCGGTCTTGGCTTTGAAACCTGTGGGCAGGAGGTCACAGAGGCTGCGGGGATATTTGAGTTTCACTTGTGGGGGAACTTCAGTACCTCCTATATCTTTCCAATGCTTCTGACCTCAGGGATGACCCTGGAAACCCCTGACCAGCTGGGCTGGGAGAATGATCATTATTTTCTGAGGAAGAGCGGACTGTCCTCCGGCCTGGTGACGGCAGCTCTCTACGGGCGGTTGTATGAGAAGGACTAGGGGGTGTGGGGTGGGCTCCCCCTGCACTGGCACAGGCCAAAGCTCACAGCACCGGGACCACTTCTTCGCCCCAGAGCCCATCCTGGGAGCCACGGGAAGAGGTAGGGAGACAGATTTCACCAGTGTCTTTTCCTCTTAAGCGCAAATTTGTGAGACATTTTCTGGTATTTTCTACTCACATTTCTATTTTTCAAGCCACGTCTTCCTCCAGCAGATCTTCCATTACACAATTGTTTTAAGAGCGCAAACAAAAATAAATGTCAGTTTATATTTTACATGTCCACAAAACAGCAGGTTTCGTGTGTGTTCTTGCTGTTGATCAAGTGACACCCAGGATATACAGGTATTTCAGAAGCCTCAAACATTGTCTAGGGTAAGAAACAAACTCTCAGAGCAAAAGCCGTGTTAGAAATGGCTGCCATGGGGACTTTTCCATTCTGGTCGGCCAGAACTCATCCCCCCGCACTGATCGTGCCAGAGCTGCCAGCAGCATCAGCAATGTGGATCCTGAGGCAGCTTTTAAAAATAGAAGGGAAGCTTTTCTCACATCTGCCTTTCTGTCAGTGATCGGAATGTGTCAGGCAGGACTCAGAATAACTGGAAAGAAAGAGTGCAGTGCCCCGGAGAGAGAGGCTGGAAAAAAGTGCTGAGGAGAGGGCAGCGATGGGAACAGATGAGTCATAGGTTTCTTGTGCACAGCGTGTCTCATCCAGGGATTCCAGACACCTTAATAAATCACGCTAGCTCTGGGCAAGAGGCTTCCAGCTGCCCAACTGTGCGGGGTGGAACGATGCTGGGAATTCATTCCCAGTCCGCTGGCAGGGCCTTCTCTTTGCAGACGGGTTGCAGGAACGGTGTGGGGTTTGGCCCGCTTAGTCTTTATTCAGTCACTCAACAGGTGTCTTTGGAAAGCCCACCAGGGACAGAGCGAGGACCTCCCAAAATATGAACTGCACGTGCAAAATCATATCAGTGTGTGAAGACATTCTTTAGGCCACTGGTCTGTATTATTTGTATCCAACATTTCAAAGTCACTTTGACTCTATGCCTAGTAACTGTTTCAGATCATTTTTAAGGTGGAAAATCGGTAGCTTTTAAAGAAAATGGATAGTTAGCTTTCTGTGATTTGCCTCTTCAATGTGTGGCTATTTAGTTTCATCTCCTTTATAAATTAGGTTTTTAAAAACAGTATGTGCATATATCTACACATAATTACATGAAGTAAAAAATGAAATTCTTTCCCCATTCCCCCCACAGTGTGGCTTTCCAGACCCTTTCCTGGCTTTTAGGCAGAAAAATAAAAAGCATAGATCCTAGGGTCAGACTGACCAGCTTTACTTTCTTGGCCTCCCTGTTTACTCTTCACTACGTAGACCTCGACTATTTATTTGAACCTTGCTGTGCCCCAGTTTTCTCATTTGTGGGATGTGTATTGACTCATCCATGTGGGAAAGAAGCAAAGACCCGCTGACTCACTGCCCGCTTGCAAAGGCCTAGAATGAGTCAAGCCGGCCTTCAGGGAATTTGCAGGAACAGCTCAGGATTTCTGAGGAAACCCAGGAGGTCCCCCCGGAACGGGACAGGGGCCTCTCCCACCAGATGCTGGCGCAGACCCGGGAGGGGCGAGCTGGAGGGGGCACACGGCTCCGGATGTGGCCGCCCCTGCTCCAGGGAAACAGAAATCATCTCAGAAATGCATATTGTTGCTTCCTGCCAAGATGATTCAAATCATCCAGAGAGAGACAGAGGCCAGGCCTAAATACAGACTTGGTGGAGCTACTTCACCCAGCAAACATTTTTGAAGCACCTGCTGGATGCACATTTTGCTCTTCTGAGCAGAGTACTGAGAGCTTTCCCCGAGTTACTATCTACTGACAATTTAGAACTAACTGCTCATGAAGTAGAAATGAGGGGGACAAGAAATTATGATTTTTTATGATAAAAAGTAGTTGCCAGATGGCAGAACAAAGTGCAGGGCAGGGGGGAAATGAGTAAAATAAATCATTTTCAGGAAAAAAAAAAGGCACGTATGACTCACGGTTGTGATACGCTTCTGTCAGCTGTGATCCTGAAACTCAGGAAGCAGATGGCGATCTTGACCATAACACAGGGGCAGACACCCAGTGTATTTCTGGTGGAATGAGGCCTGGGGGAAGCGGCTGTCCGTGTGGTTTCTCATGGGGGGGTGCAGCTGCGCCTCTCTGTGGTCTTCTGCGCAGAGGGAGTGAGAGACAACGATGGGCTTAAAAAGTCCTGTTCTTAGAGAAGGTAAAGCCACGGCCTGCCGGCAGCCTGTCCGCCCCAGTGCCCACCATGGCCTCTCGAGAGGAGGGCCTGCCCACAGCCCTGCTGAGAGAAACCCACCTGGGCCAGTGCTGACCCACAGGCGGCCGGCTCAGTGCCCTCACCCCAAAAGAAACCCTGTACCCACGAGCAGTCATGTCCATTCTCCCTCCCCCCATCCCATGGCAACTACTAATACACTTCCTATCTCTACGGATTTGCCCATTCTGAACATTTTATATAATTGGAATCATACAATATGTGGCCTTTCGTTCCTGCCTTCTTCCACTTAGTGTAATGTATTCAAGGTTTATCCTTGTGTATTATGTATAAGTTCTCCCTTCTTATGGTTGAATAGTATTTCATTGTATAGATATACCACATTTGTTTATCCATTAAGTTAGTGGACATTGCGTTGTTTCCACTTTTTGGCTATTAGGAATAATGCTGCCGTGAATATTCATGTACAAGTTTATATGTGAATATACGTTTTCAATTCCTTGGGTATATATCTAGGAGTGTAATTGCTGGGTCATACAAGTCAATGTTTAATTATCTGAGGAACTGTCAGACAGACAGACTGTTTTCCAAAGGGGCTGCATCATTTTTCATCCCTAGTAGCAATGTATAAGAATTCAAATTTCTCCACATCCTTGCTAATGCTTGTTATTGTCTGTTTGTTAAAATCATAGCCATCTCAGTGGTTGTGGTTTCGCATCGTGGTTGTGATTTCATTGCCCTAGTTGCTAATAACGCTGAACATCTTTCCAAGTGCTTACTGGCCACCCATATATCTTCTTTGAAGAAATTATTAAAATCTTATGCCCATTTAAAAAATTGGATTGTCTTTTTATTATTTAATTGTAAGAATTCTTTGTCTATTTTGGATATTAGACCCTTATCAATAAGTGATCTGCAAATATTTTCTCCATTTGTTGGTTGTCTTTTCACTTTTTCATACTGTTTTTTGGTACACAAAAGTTTTTAATTTTGTGATGAAATTTTTAATTTTAAGATGAAGTCGAATTTATCTTTTTTCTTTGGTTGCTTGTGCTTTAGGTGTCATACCTAATTAAAGGTCATAGGCTTACAGCTATGTTTTCCTCTAAGAGTTTTATTGTTTGAGCTCTTATGCTTAGATCTACGATCCACTGAAGTTAATTTTTCTATGTGTTGTGAGATAGGGGTGCAAATTCATTCTTTTGCAAGTGAGCATCTAGCTGTCCCAGCGCCATTTGTTGAAAGACATTATTCTTTCCCCACTGTATTGTCTTGGTGCCCTTATTGAAATCTGTTGACCATAAATATACAGGTTTATTTCTAGACTCAATTCTATTCCATTGATCTGTATGTCTGTCCTAAAGCAAGTACCACACGTGTCCTTATTACAGTAGCATTGTAGTAAGTTTTTAAATTGGGAAGCGTTGAGTCCTCTTTGTTCTTTATCAAAATTGTTTTGGCTATTTTGGGTCCTTTGCAGTTCCATATGAACTTTTTAGGGTCACCTGGTCAACTTCTGTCAAAAAAAATCAGTGGAATTTTGATAGGTATTGCATTAAATCTGGAGATTAATTTGGGAAATGCCATTTTAATAATATTAAATCTTCCAGTTCATGAACACAGGATGTCTTCCCATTTATTTAGTTTTGTCATTTTTAGTGTACAAATATTTATACTCCTTTTATTTTTATTCCCAAGTATTTTTTGGATGCTATTATAAATGGAATTGTTTTCTTAATTTCATTTTTGGATTGTTAATTGCAAGTGTATAAAAATAGAGTTGGTTTTTTATATTGATCTTATGTCCGGCAAACTTGCTGAACTTATCAGCACTAATAATGTACTGGTGGAGTTTTTAGGATTTTCTATATACCAGATCATGTCATCTACAAATAGATTAACTTCTTCTTTTTATATGAATGCCTTTTTTCCCCCCCTTCCTAATTGTTCTGGCTAGAACCTCTACTACAGTGTGGTGGAGTAGACATCCTTGCCTCATTTCTGATCTTAGGGGAAAAGCTTTCAGTCATTCATCATTAAGTATGATGTTTGCTGTGGGCTTTTCATAGATGAAGAAGTTTCCTTCTACTCCTAGTGTTTAGTGTTTTTATCATGAAAGGGTTTCAAATTCTTTTTCTCCATTAATAGTGATAATCAAGTGTTTACCCCCTTTATTATACAGTGTATTACATTGACTTATTTTTATATGTTGAAAATATCTTGCATTCCTGGGATAAATCCTACTTGGTCATGGTATATAATACTTTTTAAGCGTTGATAGATTTGGGTTGATAGTATTTTTTTGATGACTTTTGCATCTGTATTCATAAGGGATATTCATGGTGTATAAGACTTTCTAGATGGTGATAGATTTGGTTCAATATTATTTTGTTGATAATTTTTGCATCTACATTCATAAAGGATATTGGCTCTGTAGTGTTCTTTTCTTGAGATGCCTTTGTCTGGTTTTGGTATGAGGTTAATACTTCACAGAGCGAGTTGGGAAGTGTTTCCCCCCTCTTCAGTTTTTTAAGAGTTTGTGAAAGACTGGTGTTAATTCTTCAAATGTTTTGTAGAATCCACCAGTGAAGTCACCTGGTCCTGAGCTTTTCTTTCTGGGGAGTTTTTTTTTTATTACAAATTCAATGTCTTTACGTGTTATAGGCCTACTCATATTTTCTATTTCTTCTTGAAACAGTTTTGATAGTTTATCTTTCTAGGAATTTGTTTATTTCATCTGGGTTAGCAGATCTGTTGGTATGTAATTATTCATAGTACTCTCATAAATTTTTTATTTCTGTGAGGTTAGTAGAATTCCCCCCTCTTCATTCCTGATTTTCAATCGTCTTCTTTTCTTGGTCATTCTAGCTACAAGTTTGTCAATTTTGTTGATTTTTGTAAAGGAACTTTGTTTTGTTGATTTTTCTCTATTTTTTTTTTTTTTTTGAATCCCTACTTCATTTATTTCTGCTCTAATTTCTATTGTTTTCTTCTGCCTGCTTTGGATTTTAGTCTGCACTTCTTTTGTCTAGTTTCTTAAACTGGAAGATTATAGACTTGAGACCTTTCTTCCTTTTTACTGTGTTTACAGCTTAATTTCCTTCTAAGCACTGCTTTCACTGCAGTGAAATGGAATGTTATATTTTTGCTTTCATTAATCTCAAGATAGTTTCTCATTTATTTAGTAGTACAGCCATTACAGCTCTCTTTTGGATGCTGTTCCCATGGTATTTCTCTTCATCCTCTGACTTTCAACTTATTTGTGTCTTTGAAGCTAAAGCACATGTTTTATAGATAGTATATAATTGGATGTTTTGTATTCATTCCGTTACTCTCTGCCTTATAATTAGAGTTTAATCTATTTACATTCAATGTATTACCGATAATGTAGATTTTACACCTGCCATTTTGTGATTTGTTTTGTATCTGTTCTTTTTTGTTTCACTAGGCCTCCATCACTGCCTTCTTTTGTGTTAGATATTTTCTAGTGTACCATTTTAATTCTCTTTTCATTTCTTTTATAATTTATAGTTATCTTCTTAGTGTTTGTCCTGGGTATTCCAACTAACATGTTAACTTATAACAATTTAGTTCATATTAATGAAGCTAAATTTCAATACAGATACAGCTTGAAGATACTGCAGGTTCAGTTCCAGACCACTGCAGTAAAGCAAATATCACAAAGTGAGTTACACAAAATTTTTTTGGTTTCCCAGTGAATATAAAAGTTATGTTTACAATATACTGTAGTCTACTAGGTGTGCAATAGCATTATCTCTAAAAAACTGTACATGCCCTAATTAAAAAACACTTTATTGCTGAAAAATGCTAACCATCATCTGAGCTTTCAGTGAGTTGTAATCTTTTTGTTGGTGGAGGGTCTCGCCTCAGTGTTGATGGCTGCTGACTGATCAGGGTGGTGGTGCTGAAGGCCGGGGTGACTGGCAGTTTCTTAAAATAAGACAACAATGCAGTCTGCCCCATCAATTGACTCTTCATTCATGAACGATTTCTCTGTAGCATGCAGTGCTGTTTGATAGCATTTTACCCACAGAAGACCTTTCAAAATTGGAGTCAATCCTCTCAAAGCCTGCCACTGCTTTATCAATTAAGTTTACGTAATATTCTAAACCTCTGAATAGGTTTCAATGGTCATTTCAACGGTCTTCACAGCATGTTCACCAGGAGTAGATTCCATCTCAAGAAATCACTTTCTTTGTTCATCCATAAGCAGCAACTCCTCATCTGTTAAACTTTTATCATGAGATTGTAGCAATTCACATCTTCAGGCTCCACGTCTAATTCTAGTTCTCTTGCTGTTTCCACCACATCTACAGTTGTTTCCTCTACCCTCACAGTCATCCGTGACGGTTGGAATCAACTTCTTCCAAACTCCTGTTTATGTTGATATTTTGACCTCCTCCCATGAATCACGAATGTTTGTCATGGCATCTAGAATGGTGAATCCTTTCCAGAAGGTTTTCAGTTGACTTTGCCCAGATCCATCAGAGGGATCACTCTCTATGGCAGCTATAGCCTTAGGAAATGTATTTCTTAAATAATAAGGCTTGAAAGTCAAAATTACTCCTTCATCCATAGACCGCAGAATGGATGTTGTGTTGGCAAGTATGGAAACAACATGCACCCCATTGTGCATCTCCCTCAGAGCTCTTGGGTGACCAGGTGCATTCTCAATGAGCAGTCATCTTGAAAGTAATCTTATTTTCTGAGCAACAGGTCTCAACAGTGGGCTTAAAATATTCAGTAAGCCATGTTATCAACAGATGTGCTGTCATCCAGGCCTTGTTGTTATGGAGAACAGGCAGAGTAGAGAGCATAATTCTTAAGGGTCCCAGGATTTTCAGAATACGAGTATTGGCTTCAATGTTAGCTGCATTGTTAACTGCAATGTTAGCCCCTAACAACAGAGTCAGCCTGTCCTTTGAAGCTTTGAAGCCAGGCATTGACTTCTCCTCTCTAGCTATGAAAGTCCTAGATGGCATCTTCTTCCCACAGAAGGCAGTCCATGTACATTGAAAATCTGTTGTTTAGTGTTGCTACCTTCATTAATGATCTTAGCTGGATCTTCTGGATAACTTGCTGTAGCTTCTACGTCAGCACTCACTGCTTCGCCTTGCACTCTGATGTCACAGAGATGGCTTCTTGCCTTAAACCTCATGAACCAACCTCTGCTAAGCTTCACACTTTTCTTCTGCAGTTTCCTCCCCTCTCTCAGCCTTCACAGAATTGAAGAGAGTTAAGGTCTTGCTCTAGATTAGGCTTTGGTTTAAGGGAATGTGGTGGCTGGTTTGATCTTCTATCCAGACTACTAAAACTTTCTCCATATCAGCAATAAGGCTGTTTTGCTTTCTTATCATTCATGTGTTCCCTGGAGTAGCACTTTCAATTTTCTTCACGAACTTTTCCTTTGCATTCATTCACAATGTGGCTAACTGTTTGGTGCACTGGGCCCAGCTGTTGGCCTATCTGGGCTTTTGACATGCTTTCCTCACTAAGCTTAACCATTTCTAGCTTTTGATTTAAAGTGAGAGACATGAGACTCTTCACTTAAAGGACTTAGAGGCCATTATAGGGTTATTAATAGGCATAGTTTCAGTATTGTTGTGTCTCAGGGAAGAGGGAGGTCTGAGGAGAGGGAGAGAGATGAGGAAATAAATGGCTGATTGGTGGAGCAGTCAGAACACACACATTTACTAAATTCACCATCTTATATGGGTGTGGTTCGTGACACCCCCAAATAATCACAATAGGAACATCACAGATCACGGATCACACATCACCATAACAAATATAATAAGAATAAAATTCCAAATATTGCAACAATTACCAAAACGTGACAGATATGAAGTGAGCATACGTTGCTGGAAAAGTTCAGCGTTGCCACAAACCTTTAATTTGTAAAAAATGCCTTATCTGTGAAGTGCAATAAAGTGAAGCCCAATAAATGCTTTCTGCTTTCAAGAGTCTTGTTTTGTCTTCTGATAGTTTGATTATAATGTGTGTAGGCTGGATCTCTTTGAGTTTATATTCTACTTGGAGTTCTTTGAGCTTTTTGAGTTTGTAGATTAACGTTTTTGAAATTGTTTAAGTTTTCAGCCATTATTTCTTCAAATATTCTTTCTGCCTCCTTTTCTTTCTCTTCTCCTTCTGGGACTTCCCTTGTGTGTATGTTGCTGTTTATTGGGATCTCACAGGTCTCTGAGGCTATGATCACTTTTCATTTTTCCCCCTGTTCCTCAAGACTAGGAACTGACCTATCTTCAATCTCACTGATTCTTCTGCCTACTCAAATCTAACATTGAGGCCCTCTATTCCAGTTACTGTAATTTCCAAATTCAGAATTTCCATTTGCTTTTAAAAATATTGTCTCTATATATTTATCGATATTCTCTATTTGGTGAAGCATTTAAAAAAAAACTTTCTCTTAATTATTTAGACATGATTTCTGTTAGCCCCTTGAAGATGTTAAAAATAAATGATTTATGGGCTTCCCCGGTGGTGCAGTGGTTAACAATCCGCCTGCCAATGCAGGGCACACGGGTTCGATCCTTGGTCCAGGAAGATCCCACATGCTGTGGAGCAACTAAGCCCATGTGCCACAACTACTGAAGCCTGCATGCCTAGAGCCCATGCTCCGCAACAAGAGAAGCCACCGCAATGAAAAGCCCTCACACCACAATGAAGAGTAGCCCCTGCTCGCCACAACTAGAGAAAGCCCACACGCAGCAACGAAGACCCAATGCGGCCAAAAATAAAGTGAATAAAATAAAATAAATTAAATAAATAAACTTAAAAAAATAAAATAAATGATTTACATTCTTTGTGTAGTAAACCCAATGTCTCAGCTTCTTCAAGGATAGTTTCTATTGATTGTTTTTCCTGTGTATGGGCCATACATTGTTTCTCTACATATCTCAATCTTTTGTTGAAAACTGGACTTTTAAAATAATATAACATGGCAATTCTGGAAATCAGATTCATCTCCCTCCCCAGGGTTTGTTGTTATTGCTGCTTGTTATAGTGGTTCAGTGACTTTTCTGAACATGTTCTGTAAAGTCTGTATCTTTTGCCATGTGTGGCCAATGAAGTCTCTACTCATTTAGCTTAGCTGTCAGCTAACGATTGGACAGAGATTTCCTTAAACATCTGGGACCAAAAGAATTCCCTGGTCTTTGCCAAGGGGCTGTGTACATAAGGGTACATCTTTTAGAACACAGCCTGGCAGTTGAAAATTGGCTTTCACTTCCTGTTTGTGCAGAGCCTCAAAATTAGGCACAGGCAAGAATTTCGGGTAGCCTCAGGTCTTCCACAAGCATGCACACAACTCCACGTATCTGTGGCATTCTAGAATTCCTAGAACCATGTCTTATGGATACCTATTCCCCTAGCTTTTCCTTTTAAGCTTTTTGGTTGTCTGTTGCTGCCTCAGCTCTTATCCACCTCCTAAGGCAAGTGCAACATTAAAACTCTTGCCTGGTGCTGGGAAAACTGGAGAGCTACATGTAAAAGAATGAAATTAGAACATTCTCTAAAACCATACACAAAAATAAACTCAAAATGGATTAAATACCTAAATGTAAGACTGGATACTATAAAACTCCTAGAGGAAAACATAGGCAGAGCACTCTTTGACATAAATCACAGCAATATCTTTTTGGATCTGTCACCTAGAGTAATGGAAATAAAAACAAAAATAAACAAATGGGACCTAATTAAACTTAAAAACTTTTGCACAGCAAAGGAAACCATAAACAAAATGAAAAGACAATCTATGGACTGGGAGAAAATATTTGCAAACAATGTGACCAACAAGGGATTAATCTCCAAAATATACAAACAGCTCATATAGCTCAATATCAAAAAAACAAAACCCAATCAAAAAATGCGCAGATCTAAACAGACATTTCTCTAAAGAAGACATACAGATGGCCAACAGGCACATGAAAAGATATTCAACATCGCTAATTATTAGAGAAATGCAAATCAAAACTCACACACAGTTAGAGTGGCCATCATTAAAAGTCTACAAACAATAAATGCTGGAGAGGGTGTGGAGGAAAAGGAACCCTCCTGCAGTGTTGGTGGGAATGTAAATTGGTGCAGCCACTATGGAGAACAGTATGGAGGTTCCTTAAAAAACTAAAAATAGAGCTACCACATGATCCTGCAATCCCACTCCTGGGCATATATCCGGAGAAAACCATAATTTGAAAAGATACATGCACCCCAGTGTTCACAGCAGCACTAGTCACAATAGCCAAGACATGGAAGCAATGTAAATGTCCGTCGACAGATGAATGAATAAAGAAGATATGGTGTATACACACACACACACACAATGGAATATCACTCAGCCATAAAAAAGAATGAAATAATGCCATTTGCAGCAACGGATGGACCTAGAGATAATCACAGTAAGTGAAGTAAGCCAGACAGAGAAAGACAAATATCATGATATCACTTATATGTGGAATCTAAAATATAACACAAATGAACTTATCTACAAAACAGAAATAGACCCACAGACACAGAAAACAAACTTATGGTTACCAAAGGGGAAAGGGGAGGGGAAGGATAAATTAGGAGTTTGGGATTAACATATACGCACTACTACATATAAAATAGATAACCAACGAGGACCTACTATATAGCACAGGGAACTATACTCAGTATTTTGTAATAACCTATAAGGGAAAAGAATCTGAAATATATATATATATAACTGATCGCCTTGCCATATACCTGAAACTAACATGACATTGTAAATCAACTACATTTCAATTAAAAAAAAAAAACCCCAAAACTCTTTCCTGTAATTGTTTTCAACAAATACCTCTCCAGGGAGAATAACTTTCACACTGGGTCAACTTCGAGTTAGCTCAACTACAGACAGTGTGGTAAGTGGGATCTTCCAGGGAACCATCAGACAGGCAAAATAATGACAATTCTTGGGGATGAGGCTTTGAAAGAGCTCTACTTTTGTTTTGCTTCTTTTGGTGGCTGCTTGTCTGCACCAAGAATGTGGGCTTAGTTGTTAAGGCTCCTGCAGAGCTGGAATGAGGAATGCAACTTGAGCAAATTGAAACAACACAAAGGTCAATGATCTTATCAAGACTCAGTGGTCCTTGTTCTGCCATTTTCACTGACATCACTTGGAAAAATCTTTCAGACCATTTGCAATGTCTTAGGTCCTATTTCTACTAGTCACCTAACTGCAGGCAACCAATGGACTTTCTTCCCATGCCCCTACACACTTATGGCCACCTAGATGTGAGGAGAGACAAAGCTCTTCTCAAGAAGCCCCTTTACCTTGAATTCTTTTCACTCACATTCTCTTTGACTTTGCCATTTCTTACCATGAGTATCAGAACCACAAGAAACTTTCCTCTCATGTATACTGGGTCCTACCACCTTTGTGGCAGGCATGATAAGAGTTCAAACCAGGTTACACAAGAAGTAAGATGTTAAGTGAAAAATTTACTGTCAACACAAAAAATGCGTTTTGATTGTTTCTACTAGGTCTGAGGCAATATAACAGTACCTGCTGTTACTTTGGGTACCAGAAATGAACCAACTTCCCATTTTTGGGGGGTGGCTAACATTACCGAAAAGCCTGTTTTAGAGCTTAGTGGTAACCTAACCCCAAGCATTGTGCCATGTTCATTTCTTTTTAAAGATTTATTTATTTATTTTTGGCTGTGTTGGGTCTTTGTTTCTGTGCGAGGGCTTTCTCTAGTTGTGGCAAGCGGGGGCCACTCTTCATTGCGGTGCGCGGGCCTCTCACTATCGCGGCCTCTCCTGTTGCGGAGCACAGGCTCCAGACGCGCAGGCTCAGTAGTTGTGGCTCACGGGCCCAGTTGCTCCGCGGCATGTGGGATCCTCCCAGACCAGCGCCCGAACCCCTGTCCCCTGCATTGGCAGGCAGATTCTCAACCACTGCGCCACCAGGGAAGCCCCATGTTCATTTCTAACTGAAGGTTTAAGCAAGTTACGTGTCACGGACTAGGGATGGCAGAGCTAGCAGACATCTGAGAAACATTTTCAATCAACCCAGATCCCCTCTATTTAAATGGCAATTGATGCCTGGGTTAACCTATGACATGCTTTGGGTTAGTTTAACCTCAGGTTTGCTTTTGGGGATTAGCTCACCATCTTTCTCTATCCTTTTCCTGCTTTTATTAGTTTGTTGCTTCAACATTCTTCCACTTTCTCAGCAAAACCTTATGGTGTCTCACATCAGAAATTGTTTGTGTAGGGACTTCCCTGGTGGTGCAGTGATTAAGACTCTGCGCTCCTAATGCAGGGGGCCGGGGTTCGATCCCTGGTCAGGGAACTAGATCCCATGTGCATGCCACAATTAAGAGTTTGCATGCCACAACCAAGAAGCCCGCCTGCCACAACTGAGGAGCCCATATGCCACAACTAAGGAGCCCACCTGCTGCAACTAAGACCCAGTGCAACCAAAATAAATAAATAAATATATATATATATATATATTTTTTTTTTTTTTAAAAGAGGTTATCCCATTAAAAAAAAAAATTGTGTAATCCCCTAGTGCATAAATGGGCAAGGCATTTTTTAAATCAAGGATCTCCCCCAAATACCAAATCTCACAAATCTTTCTCTGCAGAATAATCACCATTGACATCCTTCTTGTCTTTCTCCCGACTAAAATGTAAGCTTCCTGAGGGCAGAGACTTCATTCCTGGTGTAGCTCCAGGATTTAAGACAGTGCCTGCTGCAGAGTGTGTACTCAAAAATGTTTGCTGAAGGGCTTAAAAGCGAAAATGCAATTTTTCTTTAAGTTTAGAGACGGGTGAAGAGGAAGAAATATTTTAAGATCAAATCACTGGCTTTTCAAATCAAGCCTGCATTTCAGTCCTAATCAAGAAAGAAGACAGATAAGAATCATAGGAAGGCAAGAGGAGTAAACCACCCTCAAGAAAATGAGAAATAACACAGAAAGAGGAAGGCAGAGAAATGGAGACTCACATGAGTGCTGGAGACTGTGAGGTGCGGAAACGACCTCGACAGTGGAGAGTGTTCTACACCCGTGTACTTTTACTGTCTTCCGTTAGATTAGGCTCTGACTTGGAAGGGATGGTCACAGTCAGACATGAGAGAGGGGACTGGTGCTACACTGAAATCAAACACCTACCCAATCAGTTTGACACTGGCAAGGGAAGAGCTTTCCAATTCCAAATTCATTTTTGCTACCCAGTTTTACGTCTGAATCCCCTACACCAGAAGGAACCACAACAAGGGAAGGAGCAGGCAGAGAGCAAAGACAGCTAAGCATGCCCGGGGATAAACTGAGAACAATGACACGCTAGCCTGGCTCATCATTTCAGGGCTAAATGAATTGTGAACTGAACTCCAGTTATCCTTCCCCAACGAGCACAGCCAACTGCCCGATCTCACTGAGGTTGGGCTTGGCCAGCGGAGTATTAGCAGCAGTGATGCATGCAGAGGCATGAACTGTGCGGGTCAGGCTTGCCTTCTTGTGCTTCGTTCACAGAGAACACAGATGGAGCAGATCGAGCCCAACTCACGATGAGCGGTCAAGCCCAGCCAGACTCCAGATTGAGGCGTCACCCGGCTGAGCCCGTCAGCCAACCTGCAAAGGCATAAGTGAGGATGAGTATTTTAGCTTGACGAGACCTGAGGCAGCAACAGCAACAGAAATGTAAGCAGATGTCATTCTCTTAGGCTCCATCACGAGGACACATTCTGTTCTTCACTGCTCTGTGCCCAGAGCCTAGCACAGTTCTTGGGACACGGCAGGTGTTCAATAAACATCTGCTGCGGTACATTTCTGTTTCTTTTAAAACTAGTGACCTAGGATAATAAAACTGAAAGGAACTTACATAATTTAGTAGTCAAGCATATGGTCCAACTTCAAAATTGCCAATTTCAACAAGGACCGGAAAGCATATTAGAGGTCATCAGGTGATTGAGCACCAGTGGTGGAAATGACTGCCTGGATGTGAATCTAGACTTCATGAATTACTGGCCAAACAAGCTTGGGCAGAAGTCACTTCACCTCTTTGCCTTATTCCTCACCTGTTAAATGGTGCTATTAATAGGACCTACCTCATAGGACAGTTGTGTGGATTAAGATATGGATTTCAAGTACTTACAACCTTGCCTGGTACATGACAAACACCGTAAATGCACCTTCTGTTGTTATTATCAGCATAAGATGATTTGGAAAAGTTATTAACGTCTTCTTGACCTGCTCCTCCAATCGCCTATTTACATCTACTTGTTCTCACTTCTAGCTAATCTCTGTACATGTTTATAATAAGCTTTTTTTTTAGCTCGGGAATGCTAAGTGCTGATATCTATTCCATCCACCTCTCCTCCACCAACCATTTTAAGAACTGCTGATTTTGTTCTTTTCATCCAAGATATCATTTGCCCCTTCTCCACCTGCTCAAATCATATTTGTTCCTCCAAGTCCAGCCTAAATGCCACCTCTTCCAAGAAGCCCGTTCTGATCACCCTTCCCAGAGTGAACTTGTTGTTCACTGACCCTCCATAGTTAGCAGTTCATCTCTACCTCAATTACACTTTCACACTTTCCACTTTTAGGTACGTACCTTTCCATGATGAAATTGTGAGCTCCGAGAGGACAAGATCCCAATTTCTAGGCTCACTTTCTGCCCATTCCCATGCCCAAGTATATAGCGGGCAAGCAGTAAGTATTTGTTGAATAACTGTATTTGAAAAGCCCATTTAGAAAGGTTCATCTAAATTGTAAAACAGCTTTATTGAAAACTCAGTTAAGTTTCTAAAGAAAGGTAAAAACCAGTTACAACTGAACACTAATCAGATATTTTAAGGGAAAAGAAGTTTGCACATGAAAGACACTTGATTTATTGCATTAAAAAACTTTATTTCATTTAAAAGGTCCAATATAAGCGAAATTAAACCCCAAATCGACAGCTACACTTACAGATATCCTGAACTAAATGGCACTGTTTTGAGTTGTGTGTCTTATTAAAGGAGATCATTTGCTATTACCACCACTGCCCTAAAAGTAGTTCTACAACAGAAGCTGGTATTATAATACATAGCAGATACTTCAGATGTCATCTTTCATGCAGAAGTTAAAAAAGCAAACAGGCTTTTCTATTCTGTGCAGGTATAAAAACCACTACAGAACAGGGCCTGAATGCCTCTGACATACAAGGTGTAACTATAAAGGAACTCACTGGCGCTGTGTCCCTTCATTCAAGCAGTCCGCGTGCTTCCCCCAACAATACTAGTGCCATTAAGATACTGTTCTGGACAGTACTTTGGGTTTCCCCTCACCAGGTGCCGACCAAAGGAAGTGGTTGATCAAGCTGGGGGACAGACTATCACAAAATGGGATCACAGAGCAATGGAATAGCTTTCCTAAGTGGGCAAGTGATTCGGAAGACCCACCTCACCAGTATTTCCAGTCATGGCATCATTTACATAAAATGATGCAAGATCTAATTTCTGGTATGTGTGAGGATAAATTAAAAACAGCTTGTTACTTTATAGCTACACCTTGGGTTTCATTAGAGGCGGTAAATCTAACAGTGTGTCTAATGAGTCCTTCTGGAAATCACTTCAGCAGACAAGTCAAGTAGCCTGCAAAAGAGAAGACACGGCAGAGGGCATAAGTCATCCTGCCGAGGTTCTCAGCCTTCTCTTGGAGGACAGACCAGGGCCCAAGGACAGACGTTCCCAGTTGGGAAGGAGGCTTCAGCTCCACCTAAGGAAGACCTTTCTAACAGAGCTGCTCAACAACTGAATGGACTGCTTGGTGAGGTAGAGTCACTGGAAGTATTCAAGGTGGAAAGATCACCCTTGTAGAAGGGACTCCTGTATTTGCTAAGAGGTTAGACTGGATGAACCTCAGGTCTCTTTCAATTCTGAGATTCTAGAAAATTCCCTCAGGGAATTCAGAAGAGAATTCCTAAAAGGAAAGAGAAAGCACACGTATGTATACTTTTAGAATCCTCTTGAGTTTTTTCTTTTTTTCAAAAGGTACAATAGAAAATGTAGTCCGCTGTCTTTAAAATGCATATTCACCTTCCTACCACTAATAATTAGGAAGGGTCCATTATGACTTCTTTATATTAAAAAGAAAAGATGGATGATTACATTTATAATTTCTGTAAATATTTTAGAAAAAAATGCTTAAAATCTAGTAGTCAATGCCCTAGAAACTTTATAGATTTTTAGGGAATATGCACAGATACAAATACATTATTAAATACAACTCACATCTGTGTTTTATTATACTCTAAAATATACAGGAATCTTGATGTACTGAAAGAGTGCAAGTAAATACAGTATTCAAGCAGTCACTATTTCTATTTACATGCTCATTAATTCTTCAAAAACCCACAAAATTATCAAATAGATCAAAATACTGTTCTGTGTTTTCACACTTTATATTCAGAAAAACCAGCTGATAATTTACAATGTCATAAAGTTTCCAGTTTCACAATACAAAAAGAATAAAATGAAATTGGGTATCATTTTGTGAAAATTTATGGAACTCTACCCAGACCTGGAAGACCCCCTACATATGTGAAATCATTTTCACTGGGAAAGTGACAGTTACAGTAAAAGCAGACCCATATAAATTGTTATTTAAAAGCCTAAACATCAGCCTTTCCCCCCTCTTTTTGTTATTTAAAAGGCAGTCTTCCAATTCGGCAGGCAATTGCTTCCTTCCCTAAACAGAAGCATGTTATAAACACCCTACTTTAAAGTCAATAAGACCTAAAGGCTTTAGTATTTTAAACCTTGCCCAATATAGAAATGCCTTCCGAGAGAAACCTGATGGCGTTAACTTATGAATAACAAGGGTGTTTCTCTTTTTGATTCTTCACTAAACAATGACAACGAAAATCCCCCAATCCACTGTGGAGGCACAAGGGCGACACAGGCGATGAAGGTGTACCATCCAAAGTAGTGAGGTTGAAAACTCCACTCCCCAGGACCACTTGGCTGCAATAGGGTGAAAATCATCTACTTCCTGATTTCATTAAATTTCCTTCTTCTAGGAAATTCTTTACATTTTCAAACAAAAATAGTTCAATTTTAAACCTAAACCATTCAAAACTGGGCAACAATAGCCCGACACCAATCTACCTCATGTCTACATCACAAATATTTTCACCCTGACTGCACCCAATCAGCTGGTTTTCAATTCTAATATTATAAAAGTTGGAATTTTAAAATTTTTATGTAAAAGAAAAAAAAATGTAAAAATACATCTGCTTTCTCTCATGGTTTAATACAGTATTAGAAGGCTTTCAGATGTTTTCTTAAAAAAAAAAAAATCAACATTTAAAACCAAATCTCAGCTTCATTTTCAGAAATATTAAAGTTTGGTTTAGATAATGTCTCATTTCACCCGCTCCAGCTTCCGCAAAGTGGCATTCTATTAAAACCCTTTGAGTTATTTGGTCCTTTGGCAATTTGCTGTGCACATCATGCCTACTGTACCAAACTTTTATTGCCCTTAAATTTAGTTGTAGTTTTACTGATAAAACTGAAATCTAGTGTCCTTATCTCTTCTTTCACGATAGCGTTGCTTGTGTGAGCAGATTACGGTACACAGTGTCCCAAATAATTCTTGGCACTGCAAAACCAAATTACATAATTCCACAAAGCAATGTGCCATCAAAGTGTTTTCCTCTGGTCAAGTTTATTTCAAGATTCTAGAAGTTCCTTTTGCAAAACTTGCCTTTAAAACTCTTCTTCGTAATGTTACCACATTTCTTCTATTCGTCCACTCTGTCATCTTTCCTCTTAGGTTGAATTTGTACGTGAATAAGAAAGTGCCTTTTTCCAGAAAAGCACAGTTGGAAGCGTCAGTGCCAGAACTCCCCCCTTGGACCTCTGGCTCAGCCGGTCAGTAGGTCTCGGAATCGGAGTCATTGAGCTCGTCCACATCAGTGTATAAGTACTCCTGCTCCCCGCTGATGTTGTTGAAGCTGCAGTAGGAGCTGGGTTCATTCCTCATGATGGGCAAGGCTTCGAAGCTGACTGTTTTTGAGGTGTTTGTATAACGGTTAATGGCATTGAATGTCAGAGATGATAAAGGGCTACTTGATGAGACAGGCATCATGGTGGCCAAAATGAGAGCGAGGCAATCAGCCACGTCCTTGTTGGGAGCACAGGCCAAAGCTGGGGTATAGCCTAGAATTAAAGATAAAATTTAAAAATTACTCATCCTAAGACTCATTTCACTAATACAAGGAAATAAGCCTAAAGTCCTTCAACTTTACACATACTTTAAATTACCTAGCTTATATAATAAATTGGTTTTACTGGAATGACTGAGAACTTTCCAATAAGTAGAGAAAGAGGAAAGTCATAGAAATCTAGGGTGGGAGGAGACCTAACAGACTACATTATAGCAGAGGAAACTGAGGCCCAGGATGGATGATTCCTCCACTATCTCACAACTTACCTCTATCCGTCCAGATTCATAGACAATATCAGACTAGAATAAGGGGAAAAAAACAGACTGACCAATCTTTGTTCAGAATGGTGGGAGAGTCTTACTGTTAATTTGTCGTTCTGTAAGTGCTTACATGCTGAGAAACGTACATGTGCACAGATTGGTGAATGAGGCTCTGAGCAGGTGCTCAAAAGATGCTTGTTCAATGAATGACTCATGGCCATCAATTAACTTCTCTTTTAGGGTCACAGTCCACTGAAGAAAAACAGATAAACTAAACAGGTTTAAAACAGGTTTAAAACATACAAATGTTTCCTTTGTATATGTTCCCTTCTTTAGCAGAAGAAGACTGACTTTAGCCCTAAGGCACCACAGAGTATCAATACAACAGAGGAAGGAAACACTTGGTTGGGTAGGGAGAGAAGATTGTGAGAACATAGAGCCTAATTTAATCATCAACCTCTGTTGTTACTGGAGCAATTTATAACTGGATCATTAATTTGAAGGTTAGAATTGATTGTAAAATAAGATGGGTACTCACTATGACTTGCCAACTTTGGACCGTGATTACTATTTCACATTGCAAAGTATGTCAGAAGACATCAGGTCACAGGCGACCTTCATTATCATCTGTTATACTATCCCTTCCATCTCTTTATAAGGAAAAGCTATATAAAACCTTGAAAATGATCAACAAAGATTGCCTATTGGCTATTGATTTAGAGCCTCACAGTGTGACCAAATATATTATACAGGTTAGTGATTTAGGCTCCTGATTTTAATCTCTATAGTTGCTCTATTTCCAGAAATGTAATTTACTGATAGTGAAAGTTTCTTTTATAGCTAGGAGAGTCTGAACTTATCTTAGTGGGTGATACCACTCACTTCTATGGATTTCATGACTACATTTTACTGATGATTCCCAAATCCCTATGTCCAACCTAGATCTTGCTGACTTTGGGCTCCAGATCCATATATCCACAATCCAGTTACCCACTTGGAGTTTCCAGTGAACTCTTCTCATGTCCCTAACTGAACCCAGCTCTTCCTCCTACATTCTCATCTTAAACAATGGCACTTCCCCCACACCAGGCTGCAGGCGACTTCTTCCCTCGCAGAGTTCCAATGAGTCCCATCAAAAGGGCTCTAGAAACATCAACGTCCTTTCATCTCCAATGTCTCTGCCTTAATTCTGCCCACCCCCTCCTTCCACCCCTAACTGTGAACTTGTTTCCTAGTCTAGGCTTGCTCCTCTTCAGACTAGCTGCTGTCTCCCTGATACACAGATCCTTTGCCACTTGACCTAAGAGACTCTGGCGTAACTCAGTACTCATGTTGCCCTGCGTTGTATCTCTAAATACATCACGCTCTCTGCTTAAAAAGTTTTCTCCCCACTTTTTACTTGTCCTTTGGATTTTGGCTCAGAACGCATTTTTGTGGGATGCCTTCCCCGATATCTCTCATGGCATTCTAGGGTTACTCTAACTGAACTGCGTCAAGGGCCTTGTGACAGCGGGTTTATGTGCACTGCCATTCAAGGAAGCAGGCTGTCTTACTCTACACTGTACCTGCAGGATTTAGCACAGTTCTCGGCACATCATCACCTAACACATACCCACTGAGCCCCACATGGCCGGGCGCTCTTCTAACTGCTTAGAGTAGATCTGTGAGTGCAGCTGACAAAGACTCCTGCCCTCATATGTTAGAAGATAAACTCTATGGAAAAAAGAATGTGGAAGGAGTAGAGCAGGTTAAACAAGAACTGAAAATGCTATGGGGGGGGGGGGGCGGTGTGTGCAGCAGGCTGCAGTATAAAAAGGGTAGTCAGGATGGGATTCATTGAAGAGATGACATTTGAGTTAAGACTGGAAACAGGTGAAGGGTTTAGTCAGAGATTGCTGGGGGCAGAGTGTTCCAAGCAGAGGAAGCAAGCAGCCAGAACAAACATGACAATGCATGTACATCCCTGGTGTGAGGAGCCGGCGACGGAG